>NC_059431.1:69983532-70719072 GCF_021028975.2 Sphaerodactylus townsendi | reverse complement strand
GCGCCAAGGGGGGGTGCGTCATGCACCGGGCACATGCCCGGGAGGGCGGAAAATCGCCCCAAGCCCCTCCCTCTTTCCCCCTGCCCCCGCAGCCCCCTGCAGCTCCCCGCAGCACCCCCCGTGGCACACACACACACCGCCCCCCTTCCCACACTTACCTATGTTCCTTTTCTTTTTAAAGTACTTTTTGAGGCTGAAAAAAGTGGCCTATTTACAGTTCTGGCTAAAAATTGCCTGAGGAACTACAGTTCCCAGGAGATCTTGGGGCTCACAATGTCTCCTGGGAAGTATAATTCGTCAGGTAAGTTGATGAAATTACAACTGTAAAACAATGACAATATAAATGAGGTGGTCATTAAAGGTATTAGTCAGAGGAAGAAACAGTTGAACAACACTGGGCAGGTAAGCACATTAGCACATCCATTATCTTCACACTGGGCTGTATGGTCCAGGGTTGGCGATGGGAACTCTCTCCAGGCCAAGGTCTTTGTGTTCACTTAATCCTGTCAGGAAGGGTATGAGAGAAGCTTTGTGCAAGCTGATTTGGAGGGAGACAAATCAAGACATAGTTCTTTCTCCTTAGGGTGCACTGAACCAATGCAAGCAATGGGTTCCCCATTTTGGCATTGCACTGCTAAGAACCCCAAGGGTTGGCTGAAGTGGGTAGAGATGCCATTGTCTTCCACACAGGGTCCCCTTGGTCCACCATAGGTTGATCTGGCAACATGTGTTTGTGTACAGTGAACTACTTGTTACTGACATGTTGGTATTTACATTTGTTTGAATCTTCACAGAATGCCACCTGCATGCAAATTAAATCAATGAGCCACTTTCATCCTCACCATCCATAAATAATGATATGGTGCCTAAGAATTTCCTATCATTGCAGTGTTATGATTAGAGAAAATAAAAGCAGACATTTCAGGCAGTAAGGCTGGAAATTGAAAAAAAAGGCCACAACCTGTTATTTTTACTGTGCACCAATCCACCTTACCCTCTCCCCTCCTTACTTTCTGAGATATTTTCTTTTGTCAAGCAGAGTAATAGGTTGGAAATTTTAGGTAGGGGGAAGCGCCACCAATTACACTGTCATAGCGTCACTGATGAATAAAGCAAGGACAGTATGACTTTTTGGGAGTGGGGGGAATTAAGCCACTGCAAGTGTTCGATATTGCCGTGTCAATGCTTCAAATGTTTTTAACCATTCCTTCCCACAAAATAGAAGTCCTCATTGTTATGCATGATTGTTTGCATTTTTGTAACAGTTGCATTTTAATCACCAAGTTCTACCAAAGTTTTAGGAGTGCTTCCAAAATCATAAGTTACTGTTATTTAAAGTAATGTTGAAATTTCTAATTTCTAACAAGTTCTAATTCCTGAATGTTAAAACAGAAGATAAAAAGATAAACTTGTTGCAGAGACTGTATTGCAAGTGAAGTCAGAATGCTTCAGAAACAAAACGTTAAAGGCAAAAGTTTGATCCCAACAGAGGTTTATCCCAGTGTAAACTTCACCAACCTCTTTTCTTTCTTTTACTATAAATGCTAAAACATATTTTCAAATCACAATCAAAGTACAGATTTTTAAAAAATTAAAAATACTATTTCGTTCATTTCATGTTTCTCTGTGTTTAGTTTCTTTATTAGAGTGGAAACTAATTTGGGATTTTTTTGGTTATATTAATGTTTTATAACTATGTAAAGGGCCAGTTGCAGTTCTCTTAGAGCTCTCTCAATCCACTGGAAGCAGGCAATGGCAAACCACGTCTGAACATCTCTTGCCTTGAAAATCCTACAGGTAACATAAGTCTGCTGTGCCTTGACAGCACCTTCCACCACCAAATCTATCACAGAAAATTATAAAAGATCTCCCTGTTATATAGGATAATCCTACAGTGATGCGAAGTGATTTTCTTACATTGCTCTTCTTATATTGCTCGTTTTCCTTCTAGCCTTCCATCTACAGAATCTGTCTGGGGGTGAAAGCACGACATCGAGACATACTTTAGCAATATCTAAGCCATCAGCTCTAAAATCCTGGGAACTGACAGTAATGAGTAGCTAGTTGATTCCAAAAGAAAAAGAAACAAAAGGAATCTGTGGGCCTCCCTTCTACAAAATACCACAGGCCGTTTGGCTACTTTGGGTTTTTTACTTTTTTCAAGGACAACAAGGGAAAGCATATTAACACAGAAAAGAATAAGCAGGCGCTGCATCCGAAGGTATCTGCAAAATAGCTCTGCCAGCTGAGTCATCACAGCAAATGCCCTGTCTCCAGTTGCCATCCACCTCACCTCTGAAGTGGAAGTCCAGACAGCAAGGTTTGAGAGGCTGATCTTAACTGGTGGCCTGGATAGTACCCTGACCTCAAGCCATTTAAGGCTTTAAAGATAAGAACCAGCACTTTGAATTGTGCCCAGGAACAGATGGATAACCAGCGCATATCTTTCAGCATAGGGGTGATATGATCCCTGTAACCAAACACTGACAGTAGCCAGCCTGCCATATTTTAGACCAGGGGTAGGGAACCTGCGGCTCTCCAGATGTTCAGGAACTACAATTCCCATCAGCCCCTACCAGCATGGCCAATTGGCCATGCTGACAGAGGCTGATGGGAATTGCAGTTCCTGAACATCTGGAGAGCCGCAGGTTCCCTACCCCTGTTTTAGACCAATCAAGGTTTCTGAAACATTATCAAAGGGAGCCCCACAAAAGCATATTACAGCAATCTACCTTGGATGCGATCAGACCATATATCATTGTGGCCAAATCACATATTTCAAGGAATGGCTCCAGCTGGCAAATCAGATGGATGTGACTGAAAAAACTATGTGCTATAGGCTAGGATCTCCAAGCTGCAAACCTGCTCCTTCAGAGGCAGTGCAATTCATGTCCAAATGGGCTGAAGATCCTCAGCCAGGGTGATGTAACGACCCAAAGGACCCCAAGAATATTATTTATATATATTTCTGCTTTAAAATCATATTGGCAAAAGCTAGTTGCCAAAAGCACTCCTATGGGTTGTAGGTAGCAGCATGTCAAAAGGTCAAAACTACTTTAACAAAAGCTAAGATCATGAGTTACTCCAGCATAACTTGGAGGCCTCATTTGAGTCACTAGAATGCTTGATTACCTCACCTTGCAAAGATACTGTTAACAAAGAATATGGATCAGATACTGTCATTTCCCTATCTCTTCTGGAAACCAAGTCATCAACAGATGGTTGCTTCTCTGCATCTCCTCTTCCCATTGTTATGAATTTTCCTAAAGCACCCACCTTTCCCCGGTCTAATGTCTCAGCCCAAAATCAGAGTTACTTTGCATAAAGCCATTCTGTGCTTCCTGACTTAATCTAGGACCAATTGACTCCCATTGTCCCGGGTTTAGCAGTAGACCAGCTGACTAATGACCTCAGCACCCCCCAAGCCCAGCATGGGAAATTCCAGAGAATTTAGAAAAAAAAGGAAAACTCACTAGCTCCCGCCTCTTCCTGGGCAAAGGGTATAAAGGTTCAGTTTACCTGCAACATATTGCTCATTTGCCACATGTTCTCTTGCTGTGGTGTTGAGACATGGATTCGTCCTTCATTGGGTTCCTGTGCTGGCATGGAATCCCTGCCTTCTACTTCTACTCTCCTAAGAATCGATAGGTAATGTATTACCCAACAACCTCCATTTCTATCATCCAATCTATCTTTTAAAACCTTTTTTATATCTCAGGAACTTGAATGTATGTGCCCTTGTGTCTTGCTGTGCGTGTGTATTTTTAAACAAATTTATATAAACATTTAAACTCAATTTGGACTCTTGCTTCTCTGTGGAATATCCATTGCTAGAATTCCTTCCCCGTAGATACAGTCTAAAAGATCTCCTCTCGGCCCCTCTCGCTGCCAACGTGAGTGTTCATTCCCCATTGATCTACTTTTAAAAACTATATGTGTGCTGTTACACTTTTTAGCAGCTGGTGGAGAATCCCTTTAATAAAACCCTTACTCCTGTTAAGGCCGTAACAGTGATCAAGGCCATTTCCATTCCAAAACTAGCCCTGAATCCAGATTGAAATGGTCTCTGGATAATCCATCACCTCTACACTGAAATGGTCTAGATAATCCATTTCCTCCAAGAGACTGTGTATCCCAACCACCACCACTGCTCGTTTTTAAAACATGTTGCCTGATGAAGAGTTCTAGAGAAAGCTTATAAAATGTGTTGCATTATTTTGGTTTATCTTAAAAGAGATTGCTGGTACATGGATTTCTACACAGTTTAGTATAAAGCATTTACACCTACGCACATTATTTTCTTCTAACAAGGCTTTGTACCATCTCTTTACACCCTTGGCGGAGAAAGGTACATGTGATATGTGAAGGTTCTTCCTTAATTAATCACCTGAGATTATGTCATTATGTTTTATTTATAGTTCAGTTTATCATAGCAGAAGTATGTATCCCTACATTAACACTGTAATAATAATACAAAATAAAGTGCCCAATATGCATATAAGACATTTTCAAAGGTTGAAGGTGACTATATTAATTCAAAGCAAAATCCCAAAACAAAAGCCTCATAATACCTTTTATTTGAGCCACTCAAAACAGCACAACATGAGTGCAAGCTTTTATGTTCTTCAGGATTCTTAATCTGGTTGCTTGTTTAAAAAAATTGTGGGGGGGAACAGGAAGGAAAGTAGGTGTTGGGTAATTAGTCTATTTGCTAGATTTTTTTTTTAAAAAAAATCCATCTTTGCTTTAAGAATATCAGGCCAAAATAATTAATTATCCCTCCCACTTTATTATAACAATCCTGCATGGAAAAGTTGACTGAGGGAGACTTACTATTGGAGATTTTAACACAAGCTTCTGCCATCATAGTTTAACACCCTAGCCATTACAGCACCACAGCCAGCCTCTGAATGGTCTTTTTGTCATGTTGCATTCCTGTTTTTAAGTTTGCCATTTAATAAAGTTCAGTTTAATATATACATTCAGAGCAAGATAGTTACTGCCAGTGTCACTATGCCTACTTATAGCACCATCTTGCCCTCTGTGTACAGGAGCCCAAAGTGAATAGGACTGTACTGTGGTGTCTTTGAAATGGTCCACTGCATTGAGGAAGACAACAAAACAACGAGCTGCAGAAGGGTTACTGCATTTGTGTGAAGGACCTAAGTCCAGCTGAATTACCAAAATCATTGTGTAGTTCATGAGTGGGTAAAGAAGAGGGAATAAAAACACATCCTAAAGCCAGTGCTAAACTACAGTCCCATATAATTCCAGTGTGTGGCAGTTTGTATGTCTAGGCTAGATTGCACCTTCTTCACCTTGGGCATGGCTTGTGGAGTCCAAGCATGGCAAATAGGCCCCAATGGCCATTTTGGCTCAAAAATGTTACAGGGGGCAAGATTGAAGCCCCTCCTCCCCCCTCCCCCCATGCCACACTCTCCAGCTGAACAAGGCCCTGGGACATTTGTGACATTAGTTCCTCAACATGAATTCCATCTGCAAAACAGATCAACCTGACTCATAATAGAAACCACATCTAATTTGGCACAGAGAGTACAGCTCACATTTATCCATGCAGAATGTAGTCATATTCTCCTTAGTCTTACACCTGTAGAACTGGGAGGATTAAAGAAGAAGAGAAAACAGTGAAAGCAAACAATGGTAAAAGGGCACAAATTCAAAAGAGAGAGAAGCCCCTTGCACAAAGACTAAACTACTAGGGAAATTAGAATCCCAAACAAAAGAAAGCAAGGCAGTTCTGTGACACTTGTTGGCATTCCCAAACTCATGCCTCTGTAAAGGGAATGTATGGATAAGACATCCCACTGGGGCAAGTGAATTAGAATCTCACCATGAAGGAAGAAGGAACAACCACACCTAGGCATAAGGGCCAGCACCCAAACACTAATCAAGCCTTCCTCTTAAGTCAGCACTTCCAACACACTAGAACACAAATGCCCACTAACAGTGATGCTTTAATTCATAACTAATATTTACGTTATGCTGAATCAAAAGAACACCTTCCTCCTTAAAGGAAGATAGGAAGTTTGACTACAGTTGCTCCTTCCAACCCTTCCCTAACTTTTTTGATGTCTTCTCCCTCACACTATACAGTTGTATCAGAGCAGTGCCAATGTCACATACCTGCAAGGATGTAGGTAAGGGGGGTTTCTTGGGTTCAACCCCCACATTACATGTCCGAAGCTCCGCCCTGTTTGTGTTTTTTTGTATTTTTTAGTGTTTTTCAGTTTCTGGCCTGCAGGGGGTGCAGTTTTTAGGCTGCACCGGGCTTCATTTTCCCTAGCTATCTCTCTGCCTGGAGGGAAGGGCAGATGGGGCTGCCGGCTGGAAGCCCAGCTGGTGTGGGGGGGCAGGCAGGGCAGGGGAGTCTGCCGTCCCTGGCCTCGGAGATCTGCTTTTATAAGCACTGAGGGTGGGGGTGGGGCTTGGGGAGGCATGGTCATGCCCCCAGGAGCAGGTAGGGGCATGGCCCCACCCTGAACTCCCCCCTTAAAAAATCTATACCTATGTCACAGCTGTGCTTCAGCTTAGTTCAATGGATACAATGTTGAAAAATAACTGGGATTAATTTTTTTTAAAAAAAACCTCTGGGCCTAAATTTGCACCCATACATGCATGTTGGGACACAATCAGTGGCTAAACAAACAAAAAATGTTCTGCATGTGTTCAGGGCCATTCACACTCACATATAAACAACACATAAATCTTATGTTGTTTCTGTGTTGTATCGTTGAGTCTTAGGTTTACAGACTTCAGCTTGGGAAACTGCTGAATATTTGGGGCAGTGCCTGGGAAGGATGAAGTTTGATGAGGGGAGAGAGCTCAGTAGAGATGTGATGCTGTAAGTCCAGGCTCTGGGGCCCCCATTTTCTTCAAAGGAATTTATCTCTGTTGTCTAGAAATCAGTTGTAATTTCAGGAAAAATACTGGCTCCATTAGTCAGCTAGTGACCCTGGAATCAGTTAGCATGGCGAACTTTGGGACTTGGGGGTGGAAACCTCGGTGCAGATCCTTAGTGGTGTATCTAACTGGATGACAAGAGTCGTATTCTTTCAGGGAGACAACAGGCTATTAAGAAACAGCCAACGTTGAACTTTTCCCAGGAAGCTGCCTCGGGACAAGGGGAGGAACAACGCAGAGAGGGCTGAACGAAGGACGCCCAAGAAGAGCTGGGAACGAAGGTCAGGTGAACAGAAACGTTGGCCGGATTCCTGGACATGGCTCTACTGGTGGTCATGGGAGTGAGCGGCTCGGGAAAGTAGGTCCCCTCTGCGGCGCGATCGGTCGGGGACGGGTTCGCCCAGTCCGAAGCAGATCCCCTGGAGAGGGCGGAGCATAGACAAGGCTGACGCTCCCCCGAGCGACGCCTCCGCTCTAGCCAGCCATTGGGATCCCTGAGCGCCTCTGAGGAAGAGTGGGATCGTTTTCAAGGCCTGAGCTAAAGCGGGAAGGGGCTAGGGGGAAAGGGTGGGGGAAGGGAGTCTTACGTAGCGCGCTCTTGCTGCTGGCTATGGATGGCTTAGCAAGGTATAGGCTGGACCCCGTGAATTGTGCAGTTTCTTATGGTGTGGTGTGTAAAGATTACACATATATGTATGTTGCTAGATGTACCCTCGTCGGGAGGCTGGTGTTGAGACAACTGGGAACACAGACGCATGTGTGATCCTCACCCACGTGAAGAGCTGGTCAAGGTTTTTCACCTATGTCCTATATACCAACCAGAAGACAGCACACTTGTGAAAAAAATGTCACAGTAAAATGGTCCTGAACAGAATGATGACCAGTTATTCCAAGACCTACTCAGAAGCTAAGAAAAATCGGGGCGGGGGGGGGGGAACCCCTGGAGATTTGGGATGGATTTGAGTTAGGACTGCCTTCCTGAAAAGGTTACACATTTAAATTGTGAGATTAATTTCTATTCACAATCAGTTGCTGAAGCTGCTGTCCTCCCCCAGATCGTCCTCAGTTATGTAGCGAGAAAGACATCCTGTATACAGATGAGAATTCTCATTTATATAGCACCACTGGGGGGGGGGGGGGGTTGTGTGTGTGTGTGTGTACGTCTTCAGCACAGTTTTTCAATACTTTCTTCCCATACTCTCCATCACATTTTTGCTGTTCCTTATCCTTCTTCCTCATAGATTTATGTACTTATTTAAAACGTTTATTAATTGCCTTATAGATCAGTCATAGCCTGCTAATGAAGTTATTTTTGTTTGCTATTATCCCTACCTATTAATTTTAACCCCAGGAAATAGCCAAAATAAATATCTCTGACCTAGGATTGCCAAATATTTTTACTGATTGAAAATTTGCTCCTTTAACAGCAACAGAAATTATGGTTGTTCCAATGGTCCAGCTTTTCTTTGTCACTGTATCCCAATGATGGAAAATGCTGGATAACTTGAATTTCTGTGAGTCAGGAGCTGTCTAATGTAAGAAACAGAAACAATGGTGGACAAGACTTTCTTTGCCCCAAATCATGTTCCAGCCCTTGTGCTAGACAACTGGGCTGGACCAGAAGTGAGGCTAAGATTAGGTCTCTTCAGTATTGGATGAAGGACATGTCAGAGAATTCGACTTTAATTCCTGTTGGAAGATGCAGTCATCTGGTTGTAAAAAAAAAAGTTGGAGAATTAGGACAGCATTACTTAGTCAAATAAAATTATAGCCTTCACTCAAAGTTTGCTAAATACCACTGGTCTTCTAAATGCAGCAAAGATTTTATCATTTAATGAATGGAGGAACTTAATAGGTATGTGTTGGGTGTTGCTGCATTTTTGCCAATACAAAATGTCAAAAATAAACTGTAATACACGTAGTATCATAGGCTAACAGCACAAAATATTTTTTAGAATTTGTATGGAAAACACTTTTATTAGGACTCATAATATTGTAAATGCAGGTGATGCCAAGTGGATTGATGTATGCTCCCAGTAAATACAGCAAAGCAAGTTTTCTTTTTGCAGGTATCGTTGGGGATCCCCTGATATGAAAATTTAAACCCATACTCTATGAACAAAATCTTTGTGGGTGTGTTTAACACCCAAACATGCATGATAAAACATATGTAATACCCTGTTACCAAATATTACTTTGGAAGCGCTAGCCTATCTTTTATAGGCCACCTTATTTTAATTACATATCATACTTTTGTTTCACATGAATCATAGTTGGTAAACCAGTTTTGTGTAGGCGTATTCATTAAGTGTATTATGATAACCAAGCATTTCTCAATGAATAAGAGCAAGAAAGTGAGTTTCACAGCACTGACCTCTAGTACTGAGAATTGATGCAAAGGGTTTTATAAGTTTTCTGTATTGCAGTAGTGTAATAAGGGTGGGACTTGAGGGAGCTAGTGTCCTGGGCACCACTTGAGTAGGTCACATGGGGGTGCGTTAGGTGGGCCACCCCCTCTTTCTTGAGCAACTGCACTCCACCCAAACTCAAGAGGTGGAGTTTGGAGGCAGGCACGCAGTTGAATTTGGAACCCACTCTGAAGCTCCACCTCTGAAGGTCAGATGTACATTGGAATAAACTGGAGGGAAGTTCAACCTGGAGACTCCACAGTAAGTCATCTACCGTCAGTTAAGCTAAAAACTATTGGCTATCACAAATTATAACCATTTACAAATGCACTGACCTTTACAGATCAGGGCAAGATAAATAACATAGATGTATAGATAATTCAACATACAAATAAGGAATTTCCCTTGTACAAATTAAATGGATAAAATAATTTTCTTCATTGTAGCAGCAAAAGAAAGTTTGTACATCATAAATCTGTCTTACCATAATAATGATGCAACCCTGACCTGGGTAGGCCAGGCTAGCCTGATTCCATCAGATCTCAAAAGCTAAGAAGGGTAGGCTTTGGTTACTACTTAGCTGGGAGACCACTAGGTTTGTTATGCAGAGGAAGGCTTTGGAAAACCATCTCATTTAGTCTCTTGTTTAAAGAACCCTACTCGGTTGCCAGAAATCATCTATGGCATATTACACATACACAATTATTACACAAACACAATCACTTGGTCACTTGGAGCCTTAGAGAACCTCTCATCATCCTTTGCAAATGTAGCAAGAGATTTTACAAGACTTCTTACAATGCTATAATAGCTTCTCCATAGGTTTTCATTCTTGCCCAAGAGATTTCAAAAGCTCTTATACATAACACACTAGGATTTTCTTTCACTTTTCTCATGGAATACAGTGTGAAATATATTACAGACCTTTTAATAGTGGAGTATAATTTCTGCTTGCTGAAGCACATGATTGTGCCCAACTTCATAAGCTACATCTAAACAAAGATGGAATTCCTACTAGTCATTTTGTGGAAGTGGCTTCTCTTGACTTGTTGATACTGTGGTCCTAAGCAGACTTGTTCTTAATTTCTTAATAAACATATTACTTTGGGAAGTAAATAGTGGGGAAGCCTATAGCTAGGAATTATTTATGTGTGCTGAATATTCTGCAGATTGAAGAAAATTTTCTAAAGTACAGTAAAAATTGGAACAGAACTTTAGAAAATATGTTGAGTCAAGGTTAAAATGTGAATTCAAATTAGTTGCAAAAGGAATTTTTTATATTTTCTTTAGGAGGAGAGCATAAAACTACAAAAAGCACACAGAATCAGCAGCCCTTATATGTGAAAACCTGATAGCTCCCAGGTTTTGGAACCTGATGCTGGAACAGCCCCTTCCCCCCGGCATTTAGGAAAGGGAAATAAAATCCTATCAAAGTCATGCTTTACCTGCATAAGGGAGGACTTCCAGAATAATATGGAGAGCCAGGGTGATGTAGTGGATAGGAGTGGTGGACTATAATCTGGAGGCTCAGGTTTGATTTCCCACTTCTTCACATGAATGGCAGACTCTAATCTGGTGAACCAGATTTGTTTCCCCCCTTGTACACATGAAACCTGCTGGTGACTCTGAGCTAGTCACAGCTCTTCAGAACTCTCTCAGCCCCATTGACCTCACAAGGTGTCTGTTATGGGGAAAGGAAAGGAACAGTTTGTAAGCCCCCTTGAGTCTCCTTATATGAGAGAAAGGGGATACTAATCCAAACTCTTCTTCTTCTTCTGGAATACACATATTTTAATTATTTTAAGAGTCTGTTTCATTTTTAGCACTAAATCTATAGTACGTTATGTCTTGCACATAAAAAGTCTTTAATTGCTAATTGAAATTTGTTTTTAATCTTTAAATTTTGTATGCATAAGGTCCAGCTGACTTATAGTGAACCCTCATGGGATTTTCAAAGGAAGAGACCAACAAAGATAGTTTGCCATTGCTTTTAACTGACAACACCCCTGGCATTCCTTGGTGGTCTTCCATCTAAATACTAACCAGGACTGACCCTGCTTAGCTTCTGAGATCTGAGGAAATTGGGCTAGGTGATTTATAATTCTGCTATTGCTTGTAGATTAAAATATTTCACAGCTGAAGGTTTTGAATAAGGAGGTTTTAAATAAATGAACTTTTCACACAATTATTGGTATAGTCATAAACCCATTTGCAAATCTTTTAGGGGGAAATCTCTGTTGACATGTATGACAGAACTGTGATGAGTACATTTTGGTGCCACTTTGACCATGTCTATACAAAAGCCATATTGGCATCAAAAAAGGCCACAGATTCAGCCTGCCAGTTCTGGTTACATTTTCTTTCCTTTATGTGTATTTTAAATTCCAAATATATTTGTGCATGCTATTGAAGAAGGCAGCTCTGTAAGCGAAGAGCCTGTAACCCTGTTGAACCTCACACACGTTTAGAGTTTTGAAAAAGGGTAGTCAGTATCACTGCGAAATAGTTGCCATAGATAGAGCAAGCCAGATCACAAAATGACTATTAATAGACCCAGTTGCAACCAAATGAGAGTCCTTCCTGCAGATGTAAAGGTGATTATTCCAGAAGTCTTCTGTAACACCTTCTCCTTCAAGAAAGCTGAGGAAAGGCAGAACTGGCTTTACTTTGCTTTGGAGAAAAGATGCTGTATGGTTTCAGTTTCTACTGAAAGGAATGGTATCCAAAGGAGAGCTTCAAACCTCTGACCTTTCAAAATGCTAATTCTATTGTTGGGTGATAGAACACGCATCTAAATTAATTCTTCTCTTTTCATTTCAATTTACATTGAAGATTTTACGCTTGAAAAACTCATAGAGCAATTCATGGCAGGTCTTAACCCTCCCCCCCCCCCACCCCCAAAACCTTCCCCATAAGTTCTGCTAGCATGATTTTCCATTACATGTCTATCTGACAAAGTAGGCTGTGACTCAGAAAAGTTCATATAAAAATAACTGTTGTTGATCTTTAAGGTGCCACTGGACCTCTAATTTATTTCGCCTGTTCCTGAGTGATAACAATGTCTGTGTGTTTGGCCAAGCCTGCCTGGGAAGAACACTTTGTTAGTATAGTCAGCTTGTGGGAAACAATACAAAGCTTCTTTTGCTTCTGTTTCATTCAAGAGCCTTTAAATTTTATCTCCAAGATACAAGAAGCAAGCTGGCAGCAATAGACACATTGGTGGGCATTACAGAGCATGGGGTTGCTGCTGTAAACACACCCTAATGAGTATTATATTAACTTCTGTTTCACTGTCCCTTTTTTCCTGTCCCTTGGGATGACTTCATAACACACGTTTCGCAAACCACAAAGATACCCCTAAAAAGTAGCCATCTCCAGCTGCCCCAATGTTAAGATTACTTTCCATGGCGGTCATCATTCTTATCAAATGTTCCTGGTGGAGGTGTGGAGACTCTCAATGCTGTGATTGGTGAGGGGTTCACTCTTTACACTGAGGCTGTTTTTCACAGTATTTCTGCACTAAATACAATAGGTGAACAGCCCTATTTGTCCAGAGGTATCCCCCCTTTTCTGGTGCCCACCAAGTATTTTTAGAAAATAGGTGGGGCTTTTGCCCAGCAAGGCTTCTGACTGGACACTTGTGCAGATTTTTAAAAACATTATTTTGATAGCAGCCACCATGTCAGTGTAAGAATCCTCACTGTGTGACTGAAGATAAGCTGGGACAACCATTTTGTAGGCGGCTTCACCTCCTGCAGCAGACCTTTTATGACAGCCATTTTGTGGCTGTGCCAGTGCCCACAATGCTTTGTCAGAACATCAAAGGTGCCTGTAGGCACAAGAAGGTTGGGAACCTCTTCCTTAGTCATTGTTCAACTTGAAATAGTAAGCAATACACTTTTGACTTTCTATCCTATTTTTGTCACATCTGCCCTACAAGGAGTACAGTGTTTCTGATTTCTGCATAGATGTAGAGTCAAGAGTGCATCACAGTGTTCTTGCACCAGTTTTACAGCAGTTACCGCCAGTTATGGCCAGTCACATCTATCATAGTGAGCCAACTTTTTTGTTTCTGCTGGAAGCAGGACTGGCCCCACCTAGCTGGAAGATTGGGCAGAGATGAATGGATTTACCACTTGCTATAAACCAAGGAGCAGGCATTACTCCCTTTCTGTCTCCATATTCAGTCTTATCCTCTGCATCGAAATTATGCTGCCAGCCTCAAAGCTGTTTCTCATCAAATCAGTAGGCATGGAGGCCAGCATCTCCTCTTAAGAAACTACACATATCACTGTTTTTTGTTCTGTTTTTGAACCACAGTACAGTAGAAAGTTCTTGAGCACCAACTATTATGTTCTTGAGCACCAACAAATCTGTGCTCATGTACATTGTTCCTGATGCCCCCTTCCTTAGTTTATGATCATAACAACCTACCAAACCCTATTGGTTTAAAACTGGGGCTGATTCCGCATGGGCCAAAAACAGCAGTGTGAAAACGGTGTGAAAATGGTGTAAAAGGGTTTAAAACGGTGTAAAAGGGTTTATACTGTTTTCACACCGTTTTCTCACTGCTGTTTTGGGGCCATGCGGAATCAGCCAAAGATTGCCAGCTATCAATGAACATTAATGACAGTCAACTTACATCAATGTGAGTATCATAAGACTGCACTTTTACCTCGTACATGAAATGAAAATCTCTACTATTTCCTACTGGTAGGAAGTCACTCTTTCCAGATTGCAATATATAAAGCAAAGCACTTCCAAAAGCCAGATCTCTGCTCTATATAGGCATAACTGTCTATTTGGTCTGATGGGTTTACAGATGCCAGTCTCAGCACAGGATTGAGTTATGAAGGATTTCTAGTTTGGGCCTTGGGACAAATCCATAGCTGCCTGGTTGTCTGCAAGTCTCTCTGGGATTGTTGAATTTCAGAACTCTAACCACCAGCTCCTTTCATTGATCTGATGATACAGGAGAGCTTAACAATTCTACTTCTGTTATTACTGCCATGCTATGGCTACTGTCCATTAGCCAGCTGTCTCTACATATGTTCTATTCAAAAAGGAAAATAGTTACATAAAATCCCAAGCTACCTCAATACTTTAATTCTGACAATTACAGACCGAACAACTTGTAGGTTTCATTGATAATTTTTCCCTATATCATTATTTATTAAATGTATTTTTCCTCCAATGCCTTGTTTTTTAAATGTCGATTTTTGCTACAAAATTAAAATATACATTTATGTTGTATTGTTTTACAGATCCACTGTGGGCTCACTTCTGGCCAGTAAGGTACAGTTTATACTATATAGGTGTTGTATAGGTGTTTTTAATAGCCTTTCTGTGAGTGAGTGCTAAGGACACAACAACTGTGAGCCAAAGGCCATTTGCAACATGGGATCTTCATTTTATCCTGGAAATATGAGGTTTGTTTCACTGGCACTGTCAACTCGCTCTCTTGCTTTCAGGAGCACACTGCATTGTTCATCTTCTATTATGTTGGAGCAGCACCCAAAGGAAGCAATGTGAAGCCCACTTTTTATTGCATGTGAATCTTATCAGTTTATATAGATGGTCTTTCGTTTCATCACTGAATCAGGCACATAAAGTGCACTTTTGACTTAAAAAACAAAACACAGTCATACCATCTATTATAGACTGTTTCATCTTTTTAATTACATAATTTACTTTTCTGAGAAATGTAATCATGTAAATGGTGACTCATTTTGTGACAAAGCAAGTATTTGTATTTGCTGAGTTTTGTTGCTGCTGTACTTGCCTGTTTAATCCATAACTGTATTTCCTATTTAGTTGGGATGGAAATTCTATGATGGGGATGACTATCATCCAGAAGAAAATAAAAAGAAAATGGCACAAGGAATCCCTCTGAATGATCAGGTATCACATACCCTTCAGAAACCAAAGAACTCTTCTAAATATTGAGCACATTTATTTTCTAAAAGGTTCCAAGCTAACAAAATACCCACTGACTTGATTTGTTCTTGCACTTGTAATAATAGTTGATGTGCAGGACTCACCTGCTATTTGCTACAGCTCAAAAGCTGCTAAAGGCTAACTGTAGGCGTTCATGCCAAAGCAGGCAAACCTAACGTATGTATATACGGTGTTGAGAAGGCTCTGAGATTGTACCCCATGATAAGGACTTTAGACCAGCCTTTCCTTGGGATAGTTCTTCTTTAGATGAGAAAACCTTAAATATTTACAATGTGCTTACACCTGTCAATATGTAACTTATTGGTAACTTAAAGAAGCATTGTGGAGGCCTAAGTTGCTGTTGAAAGCCAGCATGGTGTAGCGGTTAACAGTAGCAGCCTGTAATCTGGAGAACTGGGTTTGATTCCCTAGTCTTCCACATGAAGCCTGCTGGATGACCTTGGGCAAGTTCCAGTTCTCTCAGAACTCTGTCAACCTATGCAGAGGCAGACAATGGCAATCCACCTCTGAATGTCTCTTGCCTTCAAAACCCTAGCCTAGGGAGTCACCATAAGCCTTGCTGTAGATTCATCACCTATTTGAAGAAGAGAGTTTGGAAGAAGAGTTTGGATTTATATCCCCCTCTCTCTCCTGTAGGAGACTCAAAGGGGCTTACAATCTCCTTGCCCTTCCCCCCTCACAACAAACACCCTGTGAGGTAGGTGGGGCTGAGAGAGCTCCGAAAAGCTGTGACTAGCCTAAGGTCACCCAGCTGGCGTGTGTGGGAGTGCACAGGCTAGTCTGAATTCCCCAGATAAGCCTCCACAACTCAAGTGGCAGAGCTGGGAATCAAACCCGGTTCCTCCAGATTTGCAGAGAATCCTAAATTCCCCCCTTCCCTGCTCGCACACAAGTACAGACAGCAAAGTGCGGCATGGAAGGGAGTCTCTGTATGCCTCTTAAATTCCCATCCACTTTTCTTCCATGCCTTTGTAAGGTACTTGTGCTCTTGCAGATTGTTGGAGTGTCAAGTGGACTGGGCCTTATGTTTCTGTAAAGTTAACTATATTACTGAATTTGAACTGGCAAGCCACAAGTATAATCTAGCCCAAATTAGGCATGCTAATGTGCTTTCAAAGGGACACAAATTTACTCATTTCCACTGAAATCATTAGAACTTTAAAGTGATTAATTATGGTTGGTTGGTGCCCCATTGCAAAACAATTTCTTTTGCTTGTAGCACAGACTCAGTTACTCTTCAAACTCGTGTAACCCTAAGGAAGTAAATTTAAAAGACAAGGGGGAAAATCTTCATATTCATTTCCTAAGACTACATGTTCAGTTTAATAGACTACATGTTCAGCTTAATCCTTTGGGCACCACTGGGGCCACTCCACCAGAAGTTGTCTGCTAATTGCCCCTTTTGGAGTACTTTTCCCAACACCAATTTCAGTATTATGAGAAACAGCTTGCTGTGAATTTTATGTGCACATCTCCAATTCCCTTTATCCCTGTTACCTCATTTTACAGACTTATGTGAATTGTTATGAGTACTGCCTATTACTCCACAAAGACAAGCTGATAAGAACCCCTCAACAATAGCATAAAATTAAACAAAACATTTTTGCTTGATGACTGGAGCCTGTGAAATCCGTTAGAGAAGAATATAAGAAAACACTGCACTTGCCTTTTTAAAGGAAATTACAACTGTCAATTTTTGCACATGCCAGTCAAAAAGTCTACTCTTCTTACACCATGCTTCAAGCAAATTAAATCTTGCAGCCATTTGTCATAGATGGAAATGCTGCTTATCCTGACTGCCTCTTATAATGAACAAAACCTTTTTTTTGTAATAAGCAGAAGAGTTGGTTTTTATACCCCACTTTTCTCTACCTTTCTCTACCAAAGCTCCTTGCCTTCCCCTCCCCACAACAGACACAGTGTGAAATAGATATAAGAGAGTTCTGAAAGAACTGTGACTAGCCCAAGGTCACCCAACAGGCTTCATGTGTAAAAGTGGGGAAACAAACCTGTTTCCACAGATTAGAGTCTGCTGCTCATCTGAAGGAGTGCACCATATTGTTTTATTTGTGAAAAACCTTTTTCATAAGCGTATGTCTATAGTAATGTCCTGCTAAAACCAATGATATGGAACTGAAAGCTTGTTGGAAATGGGAGAGTGCTTTGTCATGACTATAGAGTTTCCCATCTTCTTCCCAACATAGCCATCCTATCAGGTTCCCAAACAGTGTTCCATGGAGCACCTGGTGCTCCGTGAAGCATCTCCAAGTGCTCTGCAAAGAGTTTGGAATAAATGTCAAAATTGTGAATTTGTGCAGCCATGAACTGTGTATAGGTAAGTATTGGGTAGAAAGTATTTAGCTCCTGCAGCATGCTGTGAAGCAGTGTAGATAGCAAATATTATAGACTGAAGTGTATGCTATATATATGTTGCAAAACTGACAACTTGAAAAATACAGTTAGATAAAAACAGCCAAGAATGCACATACGTGCCTTTTGCATAAGGGCTCCATGATGAATTTGTCTCCTGAAAAGTGTTCCACAACTCAAAAAGTGTTCCACGACTCAGAATCATCTTGAATGCATTTGCCATACTTATTTGAATCCAGTGCATTCACAGGCAGAAATTATTTTCTTGCTAGGAAGAACTATTAAAACTAATGGGCTAGGATGATTTGAAATTGCTAGCAGCGTGACAATGCCATGAGGATTTTCTGGAGAAAAAATTGAAAACCTCCTGTAAATGGTACCATTTATTGTTTTCGGTGTACTGAAGCTCGCTTGCTCTTTTTTTTCTTCCTTTTTTCAGGACAGGATTCCATGGCTGTGTCACTTACATGATATGTTAATGAGGTAAGAGGATGTTTGACTTGCAGCATAAGGACTTATAATCATTGTTTTATGAATTCTACAACTGTTCAAACAAGCAACAATTGATAGTGAGCAAAGAACCCAAAATTCGAAGAATCACAATTAAAAATAAATAAATAAAAAGCTAGTTTCTAGTCCCTCTGACTGTATTCCAAAGGCATGAAATTTATGAAGGCAATGCCTTGTGAAACATTATCAGTGGGAGAACAGGTGTTAGGGCTGTTCTAGATTTCTAGTAGTTGGGAGTCATATGTTCAGTGTCATTCATTGTCTCTTCCAATGTCTAGCAGAAACCAAACCTATACAGATCTTACAGCAAATAAGGGCTGAAATGTAAATTCAAAAGAACAGGTCAACTCAGAATGGAAGTAGGGCATTATATGCATGTGATTCTTCTTGCTCCATTAAAAAAAATCTGCCCAACAAAGTCTGGCTCATTCCGCACACGCAAAATAATGCACTTTCAAGCTGCTTTCACAACTGTTTTTGCCATTCCGCACAGCTTCAAAGAGCCCTGAAAGCAGCTTGAAAGTGCATTATTCTGCGTGTGCGGAATGAGCCTCTGTAAGGGGAGGAGCTCTAGTCCAGCCTCCTTTTCATTGTATTTTTCTATGCACAAGAACTGCTTGCTTTGGCAAATGTTCAGAGACACCACCTGTACTCCAGAGTGGTGTAGTCCAAAGTCAGTCTCCTGAACTGCAAGCATGTGACAGAAAGTAATTCTACTAAATTGGATAGATAATGACAATGTTTTCTCTTTCTAGGGAGCACGCCTCTGGGCAAAACACAATTTTAGCCTGTTCAGCTCTGAAAAAAATGTACAGGTGCCTTTTAGAATATGGAGAGGCAGGGATCAATTGTGAGAATTCAAGTAGCCAGCTGGAAGAACAAAAGGAGCCTGCGTCCCGAAAAATCCTTTTTATCCACTTAGATGCACCTATGGACCTCATTGCTCAGCGCTTGGCAAAAAGGAGGGGCCACTTTATGCCACCTGAGCTACTACAATCTCAGTTTGATGCTCTTGAAGCTCCGTCAGCACCAGAAAATTTTATCACTGTCAGTGTGGAAAAGCCTGTTTCAGAAACAGTATCTGTAATTGAAGAATATGTTAGAAACAGGTATGGATAGTTTGCGTCAGATTGGTTCCTGGTTTACAGGACAAGCTCAAACAATGTTGTCCTTCAGAGTTGCTTTCTTATCACTGAACAGTACATATTAACTTTATTGTGCTTATGAAATGACAAGAATGCTGCTTAGTTGCAACATATTTTTCACTTTTTGCTTTTATGTAAACTGGATTTAGGTGAGAGTTCTTACAGCGTTATTATTGCCCTAATATTCCAGTGGATTATGTTAGAAAATGCCATTGAAAAATCTGGAAAACACAATTAAAGATGGAACCATAGAAGTTCCAGAGCTTATGGTGAAGTCTTCTAACAGAGCAGTCCTATCCTCCAGTTGCCTCTGGACAGATGTAGCATTGTTCCTAACTCCCTCTTCCTTTTGACAACTAAAATTTAGTGGCACTAAGTTAGCATGAAAACATATGTACAAGTGTGGCAGCTGAGAGGAGGGATTCCTGTCCTGCAGCTGGAAAAAAATGGGGAAGAGAAGGCTGGAAGTCTCTTAAACCAGAGGAAGGGAACATCAAATCACAGTACATTGCCACTATCCATGAGCCTTTTAAATATGCAGATGTAATATGGAAACAACCTGTAATATGTGTCAAAACCTTGAGAGAAGGAGATGCACGAACTCCTCAAAAGAGCCATGCAGAAAATAGTTATCTCATGTCATCTCAACTGTGGTGTTGCTGAGCAGTTTCAGAGCATGTACAGAGTACAGAGAAAAAACAAAGAAGTTTTGAGATACAAAACGAAATGAGTATTCAAAGTGTTAAAATGAATTGAAACTATATTTCTGAATTGGGGATCGAGTAATCATTATGCAAATTTCACCCAAAAGCAAACATGAAGTAAGATTAAACAGTCATCTAGCTTGTTACATTCCTAACTCTCTCCTGGTTCTCCAGAATTTCCCTCCAGAGTCCTCTTCGTTAGATCAAAGTAGTCCATGATTGAAATGACATATCCTTTTGAAGTCACACAACAGAAGGATGTTCTCAGCGCATTGCTACCATTTTAAAACCTAAACACCACATTATGGCTTATTTTTCCAATGTTAAAGTTCTTAATAGTGCAACTTTCATGGTCTGAAACCCTCCCCATCTTTCTAATCTGTGGACCCTTGCTGTGCTGATCAACTAGGTGTATGGCCAGTCTTTATGCTGTAGCCAGACCCAGTTTACTTTTTACAAGTACACACAGAAGTGATTTTGAGGGGAGAAAGTTTAACAGAATGATTTCTAGACCTCCACATGACGTCCTTGTTCTGCCAAGAGGCTGGTCCTACCAGCATAACCCATATGCTGAAGGACAGCGCCAGCTTGGGAGAATGGAGTGGAATTTGGGGCATGGTAAAGGAGCAGCAGAGTTGTTTGGAATTCTGTGCTTTCTCAGAGGTTGTAACTATCCCTCACAACAGCATAATGTTGCAGCCACAGAATATGCTATAAAATAAAAAGCTCCCATTGGAGTCAGTCTCCCAGAGGGAGATCCTGCCAAACGTAGGTATAGATTTTTTTAATGGGGTGGGTTTGATGACTGAGGGCTTTCCGGCTGCTCCATTCCATACATTATTTCAAGTGAGCCAGACATGTAATGGGAGCCGTTTGAACCTGAGAAAACCCCCCCCCAACCTTACCTACGTCCCTGCCAAACTGTCCCCTCCTACCTCTCAGAGGATACAATACTGACTAAGCCTGTAGCAATCATGGCAGGCTACCAGGAGTATGCAAGATCCAGCTATGAAACACAGTAGACAGTGTCCCTCACCAAGGACCACTGATAAATCAAGGGCAACAATTTGTTTTCGTGGAACTTTGCCTTAGCTCTCTTCCCAGTCCCACTGTTGCAACCAGGGTGTCAAGAAACCACATACAAGCATGCTAGGAAATCATGCCTCAGATTCCCTAAGTCTCTTCCATTTCACCCCAGTGCATTCTAACATATGAAGTGCTCAAACATCCTTGATCACGGTTCATATCCTACTCCCACTTTGAAGTATCGGGAAAGTATGCTTCTGTACTCAGTTTCAACAGCAGTGTGCCCCGCACACAGTAAACATAAACTGTGCAGAAAAAAGACCACAATGAACTTTTCCAAATGCAGTCACTTTCACGCCCAGTGAAGGCAATCAGGATCACAGGAGCTACTATGCACAACACATTGTGTTGTGGGCAAGCATTTATGACTTCGCTTTTTTTGCAAGACAATGCCCCCCTCTCCAACTCCAGTGATGAGGGTGACTTTACCTTTCAAATACACTGCCGAAACTAAGTTGGCTGCACCAGTCCTGCACAGCTGCCAAAAATGTTGTGATACAGTGAAAGTTGTGGCTAACTGGAAACATAAACACCTATTTCCCTTAGGTGTGTAACAGGAAGCAAGCAAACCAGGAGGCCAATGGATCACCCAGCAGAACTGACACTCTGCCACTTAGGCATGGCCTTCACTCTTGGAGCAGCAGCAAGGGATGGGAGTTGCAGCAACGGAAGACTCAGCTGGTTTCCCAATTATTGTTAGGATTAACCCAGCAGTTGGGACATAATGAGGCTGGAACCCACAGAAACGCTTCAATGTTAATGTTTCTCCTCTGCAGCAGCCTGCTTCTTGTCCTAAAAAGGGAGGAAGGGGGAAAAATCTATTTCACCTACTCCATCCATGTGCTTTTGCACAGGATTCCACCCACTGAGTTGGTGGTTTACAACAGTGTTACTTTGGTTCCCTAGCTAAACAAATATATACCGAATCTGTCCTCTACTTAGCTTTACAGCTGCATAAGACCTGGTTTTAGTCTACGTGACGAGGTCCATTCTAGGAGGCATGATATGGATTATGTGGCACTGGAAGAGTAAAAAGGCTACAAAAGCATGTGGTATCTGTTCCAGGTGTGTGGCCAGGATGATTTGGAGCAGAGGACCTTGAGTCTACATCGCCATATCTCCATTTGAAGATGTGGAGCCCATGCCTTTTACTACAGATTGTGCTTTCCTTTCCCGCAGAACTTAATCGCGTCCCAGGCTTCAGCCTGGGACGACATTGCAGGGGGGGAGGAAGGAATGCAAACCTCTCCCCCGCCGGCGGGCTGAGCCTGTCACGTGGCCGGGTACCAGCACGTGACAAGGGCTTCAGAGCAGCCTATATAAGGGCTGCGTCGGCGGGGTCCGGCCTCTTTTCGAGGCCGGCAGGTTTGAAACGACCTTGATTAGAGCTGGGCGAATTTAGCTGGGCGACCATCCCCCCCCCCCTTAACTCGCCGGGAGAGCACGGCCCGTTGTTCGGCTGTTTGCAACAGCCTCGACGATCGGCAGGGCGTCCAAAACAGCTGAGCGGGCGTTCCTCCTGCCTTTTGGTGGCCGTGCGGCTCTGCGGCTGCCGGGGCTTCTGCCGGCCGTCGGCTCGGCGGCTCCTCTTGCACGAGCGTTTCTGCGCTTGTGTGGCCTTACGACTGCTCTGCCCGGCGGATCGAGCGCTTTGGCAAGTCGTCAACTGACGGGTCGGCTGCCGAGTCGGCTGGGGTGCGGGGTTTTTTCTGCTCTCCCTTCCCCCACCCGTGTGCGTTTGACAGGCCCGGGGAGCCGGGCTTCAGGCGGGCAAAGCTTCTGGCCTTAGAGACGGTCGCGCGGGAGAGGAGCAGCGGCCATTTTGTTTACATTTAACCGCGCACCTCTCCTCGCCTTTTCTTCCTTTTGGGGTTCATAGCGGGCCAGTGAGGCAAGGCCGGCTTGAAGCTGTCCTGGCTGCGGTCCGGGGGGCTTAGACGAGGTGATTAGTGGGGAGGCTTCGCCTGTTCAACTTTAGCACCCATAATCAGAGTTTGCAATTTCTTTTTAGCGGCCATTTTAGGCGAGTGGGAGTGAAGAGACGACGGCCATTTTGGCAGCGTCATCTTCAGTGGGCCTGCTGTCCGTAGGCCATTCGAGGCATCACGAGCCTTGCCTTGGGTCGAGTGGCAGGTGGCAGTAATCGGAGGTAGTGATTTTCTGTGCCACCACTTTGTGCCACTTGGCTTCTTAGGATTTTATTGGCAACAATTTTATTATAGGATTTTGAAACCAACAAACAAACAAACGAACAAAAACATCTTTAATTTTACAACTTTTATTTGTTGATAGTAATAGTAGAGTTCAGACCATGGCTCCTCTCCCGCGCGACCATCTCTAAGGCCAGAAGCTTTGCCCGCCTGAAGCCCGGCTCCCCGGGCCTGTCAAACGCACACGGGCGGGGGAAGGGAGAGCAGACTCAGGATAGGGGAAGGGCATCAAGCCAGGGGCAGGGAGCACCAACCCCAGGGGTCATCCCAGGGGCCATCCAAGGTGCCGAGTTGGGAATGCCCCAGCCGAGCAGGGAGATGCCCGCTACTAGTGGGCAATCAGGACCGCCTGCCACCTCTGCCAGTGCAAGGAGGCTGGATGCACCCGCAGAACTTCTGCCTGAACTAGCAGGCACGGGGAGCGAGCTTAATGTGGGGCCACGGGCGCAAACAACGCCTGGCACTCCAGGATCGGCTCGGCCTCCGTCCGCAAGGAGTGGGGTAAACAATCCCACAGGTTTCATGACTTCTATTGCTCAAAGTGGGATGCCCACGCCGACAAGCCCCTTTCTCATGCCATGTCCGTACCCATATGCTCCTTATATGGGCTTGAACATGAATCCAGGCATGGGATGGCCAGGTCAATTTGCTCCCTCCCCCGGTTTTGGTCAATGGCCGGGTGGTGTTTTAGGGAGCCAGCAGGTACCCTCTTGCTCTTGGTCTCCACAAGGGCACAATTCCCCAGTACCCCTCTTTGGAGGGAATCAGGTACAACAGAGTCTGGGCTCCTTCTTACCCCCGTTTGCGGGGACTCAGGTACAACAGAGCGTTGGCTCTTCGGTCCCTACAGTCACAGGGACGCGGGGTCAGCAGAGCTTGGGTTCCCCTCTCCCTATTTTGGCGGGGACTCAGGTTCAGCAGAGCTTGGGTCCCTCTGTACCTCCGTGTGTGGGGACTCAAGTTCAGCAGGGCTTGGGTTACCAGGCACCTTTGGGCAGTTCGGACCCTCCGGTGGCAGCGGGCCCCTTAGTGCAGGGTCCAGAGTTGGCAGGCCCTTCCAACCAGACGGGAAGGGCACGAGCCAGAGCAAGACGCAGAGGGAAGAAGGCCTCTCGTCGTTCTCATCGTTCCCCTAGTTCATCCTCATCGGGTGAGTCGACGGATGAGGATTCCGCCCAGGCAGCGGGGGATTATTGGGAGCGAGGGGAAAAGGTGCCAGCTCTTCCTCATTGGATCATGCAAAGGAGGAAAGGGGACCTTGCTGTAGCGGACAGTGCAGGGAATTCAGAGTTGGCGGCTTTCTGCTCAGCTTGGGATCCAGGAGACCCTCCTGGCTCCCATATGCCGAGAAAACTGAGAGAAAGAGCCCTGGACGGCTACTACGTGGACCTCTTCACGGTTTTGCGGCCGGAAGAGGATCCTGAGGAGTCCGGTTCCCGTTCGGCCAGAAAGAAAAGGGAACGCCCGGAAAGAGCCGAGCGTTCTTTTGACAACTGGTCAAAAGGGTTTGCGGAGTATATGGCACTTATTGGAGCCGCCTACCCTCTAAGGGCCTGGCACCTGGCTGCTCACTGGGCCAACGTTTTGAAAGCCCGATCCCTCTCGGGGGACGCAGCGGCCTTGAAGTATGATGAAGCATTTCGAAAGAGTGCTTCACATCGCCCAGGCCGCAGGTGGGACATAATCCACGACCAAACGTGGATGACAAATGTGGTTTAGGTCACCCCTGCTAGTGGGGAAGGGCTGAAGAAGAAAGGGGTTAGCCAGCGAGACCCGCCACGTCACGCCTGCTGGGCTTTTAATCAAGGCTCTTGTAGGAAAGATAAGTGCAGGTTTGAGCACTCTTGCTCTAGATGCTTCGGGGCTCACACCAGGATACAGTGCCCTCAACTGGCGCGGCCTCCCTTTCGACGTGGCCGGAACCCTGGCTCCGGCGGCGCTAAGAAGGACGGTGGCGGCCAGGGAGGATCCTTCCCCGCCCAGAAGGCCTGAAGTCCCGGAGGTCCTACAGAGTCTCGCCCCCACCCCGGTGCGTGTGCAACTTTTAGCCCAGTGGCTGGACAGGTACCCGCGTCGGGAAGACGCATTATACTTGAAGGAGGGATTCCAATGGGGTTTCCACATTCCTTTTTTGGGGAACAGGGAGGCAACATTAGCTCCCAACTTAAAATCAGCCAGGGAATTGCCTGCAGTAGTGGCCGCCAAAATTTCAAAAGAATGCCTGGCGGGCAGGATCGCAGGCCCCTTTGCTGAGCCTCCGTTACCCAACCTCAGGGTTTCCCCCATCAGGGTGGTCCCCAAAAAGACCCCCGGGGAGTACAGAATGATACAACACTTGTCCTACCCCGCAGGGGGGTCGGTAAATGACTTTATCGACCCAGGCATCTGCTCTGTTCGGTACGCCACCTTGGATGAGGCAGTGAGTCTCATCCGGGAGGTGGGAACAGCATCAAGGTTAGCGAAATGTGATATACAGTCAGCTTTTCGGCTGCTGCCTATACACCCCAGGGACTTCGAACTCTTAGGTTTTCAATTTGACGGACGATGGTATGTCGATAAATGCATGCCCATGGGCTGTTCGATAGCTTGCGCAGCTTTTGAAAAATTTAGCACCTTTTTGGAATGGGCAATCAGAGATCGCATGCCATCGGCAAAAGTTACTCATTACCTTGATGATTTTTTATTTGTAGGCGCAGCAGACACTGGTGACTGTGCAGCGATGTTGTCAGCATTTCAGGACTTAGCGGCAGAGTTGGGAGTTCCTTTGGCGGCCGACAAGACTGAAGGGCCTGTGTCTTGCTTAACCTACTTAGGAATTCAGTTAGACACAATAGCAGGAACGTCTTCCCTGCCCCTTGATAAGCTGACGGCGTTGCGCACATTGATTAGTGAAATCTCTGCAAAAAGGAAGTGCAGACTGCAGGAAATACAGTCCCTGCTTGGGCACCTTAATTTTGCCTGCAGGGTGGTCTCCCCTGGAAGGGCCTTTTGTTCCCGTCTTGCCAGGTCCATGGCAGGCTACTCAGTTCCCCACCATCACATCAGGGTGACTTCGGGTTTGCGGCAAGACCTAAGGGTTTGGTTAAGTTTTCTTGAAAACTATAATGGGGTTTCAATTTGGCAAGTGCCTTGGGAGCTGCAAGAAAGTTTTCAAGTTCACACTGATGCAGCTGGCTCTATAGGTTTTGGTATTTATTTTAGGGGCCAGTGGTGTGCAGGGGAATGGCCATCAGCGTGGAATCAGACAGGAATTTTGCGGGACATGACTTTCCTGGAGTTGTTCCCTCTGGTGGCTGCGGTTCACATCTGGAAGGATGTGTTTCGCGACCACACAGTTAAGTTCTGGTGTGACAACCAGGCTGTTGTCAGGGTGGTAAACCGGCAGTCCAGCCGGTCAGAGCGTGTAATGCGGCTAGTACGGGAATTCGTGTTGGTTTGCCTGTCTAACAACATCTCTTTTAAAGCTGTTTTTCTGCCAGGTATAAATAACAACATTGCTGACGCCTTGTCTCGTCATCAGGTCAGCCGCTTTCGCTCCCTAGCTCCCGAAGCCAGCCAGTTTCCGGAGAAGTGTCCAGACCATCTGTGGCGTCTTGGAGGCAGTCCATAGCCGAAGGTGTCTTGCAGTCACTGGCCCCAGCTACACGTCGCGCGTATGAAGGGGCCCTGAGCACCTTTTTTGCATTTGCAGCTTCCATCGGCGAACCGGTGCGGCAAGGGTTTGCCAAGGATTTGGTTCTCCGGTATCTGGTGGAATTGAGGGACCGTCGAATGGCTGCCAGAACTATTAAGGTCCATTTGGTGGCCATTTCCTTTTTCAGCCAGGCTCTGGGGATCACCGACCACTCCCGGTCCTTTGAAGCTAGAAGAGCGGTGGCCGGGTGGCAGCGCGCTTCCCCCAGGCCACAAGATAGTAGGCGTCCCGTCACCAGGGAGCTCTTAGGGACTCTAATCAATGCTACAGAAACAGTATGTGACTCTGCTTATGAGGCTGCACTATTTCAAGCCTTATTTACTGTGGCCTTTTATGGGGCCTTTCGGTGTAGCGAATTAGTTGCTCCGTCCACCACATCATCGGCCCCTAAGGGTTTACAAAGAGTTGATGTTTCCATGGCCGATGGGAGCCTACTTATATGGTTGGCGGGGTCCAAGACTGACCAGCGGCGTCGAGGAACCAGAGTGACTTTGGCCCCTTCCCCACCAGGGTCTCCCTGCCCGGTGGCACACATGGCTGCATTTTTGGCCGTTCGTCCCGAAGGGCAGGGTCCACTGTTCATCCATAGTGATTGATTGGCAGTGTCCAGATACTAAATTTACAGCGGTTCTGCGGCATTGCTTACAGTTTGTGGGCCTCCCCGCCGAACAGTTTGGTTCCCACTCCTTTCGAATCGGAGCGGCAACCACGGCCTCTCAGGAAGGACACTCTGCAACTGAGATTCAGGCTTTAGGCCGCTGGAGGTCTCTAGCCTATCGTGTTTATGTCCGGCCTCACCTTTCGCTGTAACTTTGTTCTCTTTATAGTTCCGGTGGCCTGTCGGTACCAAGTTTGGCTGGTTGGTCACAGTATTGTGCACTGGGCGGGGCGCTATGCGAAGAAATCCGGCTGGGGAGAACATCTGGGCCTGGACACCTCTGCGGATATTCGCTGGCTGGCGAGACGAGGCATGATGTGGCCTGCTCTGCTTCTCCGGTTGCGGAACTCCGTCCTGCAATTTGGCTTCCCTGATGCAGTTTTGATTCAACTTGGGGAAAATGACATTCCGGCCTCTAAAGGGGTGGCGTTGCAGAACTCCATGAGGGACGACTTGATGCTGCTCCACCGTAAGATGCCGAAGACCAAACTGTTCTGGTCGTGCTTACTAGAGCGCAGGACTTGGAGGAACGCTGTGGCTCCGGCCAGGGTTAACAAAACCAGGTCTAAACTGTGTCGGTCCGCGGCCCGGCTGGTACTGAGCATGGGGGGGGGGATGTTATTCCCCATGTTGATCTATCTCATGCTCTGCCAGCATTGTTTTTGCCCGATGGAGTCCACTTATCGGATTGGGGCCAGGACATCTGGTTGCATGATGTCCGCCATGCTCTGCTGCAGTGGCTTCGCGGCCCGCACCGAGACGGCTGAAATCCGTATGCTTGGATGCAGTGCTTTGCGGCACGCACTGAGCTGTGGGACTCTGGGCTGCTGAAGCTGGGGCGGGAGCTGTTTGTTTAACAGCTCGGTGGCGGAGGGCATAAGAGCACATCCTATTTGGGGAAGGCAGTAGCTTGCGTGCCAGACCTTCCCCACCTTGGGGGCCTCCATATGAGGTCCGTGGTGGCGATAGAGCTCTGGTAAGCAAAGCCTTGGGGCCGCGCTGAGAGCTCGCTGCCCGGCAGGGAGGGGTGTCACAAATTGGATTTGCGTCCATGTGGCACCTAGTAACTTCCTGTTCCAGTTCCCTCAGGGGATATTCCGGACAGGGGTTCTGTCCGAAGGGCCTAAGGGGTCAGCTTGGGCTGCCCTATAACCAGGTTCAGCGGTTTGCTGCCTGGGGGCCAGGATGTGCTCTGATATGCTCGCCCAGCTTCAAGGTTTGGTTATGTTAAATAAAATTTGGGCTGCGGCCGATTTATTTCCAATAAGTATGTGTTAGTGTATTGATTGGAATGAGTCTCCACACATCCCCATGCAATGGGCAGTTTACAGAAGTGACTGTTGCAAGGTCGTGTAGCTTGTTTTTCACTGTACATTTGTACCCCCCAGAAAAATGTTTCTTTCCATCAGCACAGCAAACCACGCATAAAATTAGAAGAATTTATCTCTTCGAGTGTTATTATCACAAAGGAGCTCATCCACTTCAGCTGAGTTACCTCTAAGTTCTTCATGCAGTCCCCACTAGTTTCAAGTGCACTAATGTAGCTCCTTGCGGAGAGGGAAACTGTTGAAGTTTGTTCTCCAGTTTCCTGGGGATGTGGTATTGGGTCAAGTGATGTCACCAACCACAGCAGCCATTGCCTTATATGAAGTAGTGCCTTCCATGAAAGGAGCACCATTACTGGTCAACAAAGTGATTGGTGAGTGGTGGTGGACTTCTTGGGCAAGCTTAATTCTTGCAGTTATACTGCTAGTTATTCATAAGTCTGTGACATTCTAGAATTAGCTGAAGAAAAGTGGATGTTTGTATTCCAGGATCATAGATTAAACCTACTTTTAAGGTAAAGCCATCAGATCAGATTATAATACAGGAGTAAAAAAATTAGGAGGCTATTTCTGGTTCTGTTATTAAGCAGACTCACATTTGGACAAACTTTGAACAGGGATTAGAAATTCTGCTATTTTTCCAACTGAAATTTACAAATAGAGAACACTGATTTTTTTCCACCACTGCAATGCTTAACAGCACACTATTCAATGGTTATGCTGTACATTCCAATTTGTTTGGGGGCAGAGGGCAGAAACCCCACAAGTCAAATCCTGTGGCTAGTGCTGGGATTCAAAACTTTACTAATATTTAAATTAGACTTCACTATGTAAGACCATTTTATAAATTATGTACAAGCACTGTTTTCTTGAAGATTTATCACATGAAATAAATTATGGCATACGTGTAATAATCCGCAGGTTATTAATCCACTCTCAACTATAATCCAACAATACTTCAGCAATGAAAGTTTTCTCAATAGATGTACATTTTCCCACTTTTGAGGGGTAAAGTAAGGACATCCTAGAAAGTGTACTTAGCCTCTTGGAGGCTAAGGTGCTAAATCTATTTTTAATCCCACTGTTAAAACACTTTCCCAAAGCAGTTTAAACCTGAATTCTACACTCAAGTCTACAGAAGGGACTACGGTAATTGAAACTCAAATGAAGAGTGCCCTCTTGTGGTGTTTCCACTGTGTGTATGTAGACTTCAAAATTAGTCAATTATTTTAAATATAGTTGGATTCACTAAGCCATCAGTTAAAGGTGCTGTCATAGATCTCTGCTACCCCCTCCTCCCTACAGAAGTCATCTTTCCAAGTCTGGAAAACTTGATTCCTGGGATTGTGGGACCTGTGTGGAATAACAGCCATACAAACAATAGACTGCAATGAGGAGAAAAGAGGTTAAAGTCCTTCCTCCTCCTTTGCTCTGCACAGTTCTGCTGATTGGTAGCAGGAAGAGCAATTTCACCTCCCCTCCCCCACCCCACTGCAGCCTACTAACCTATATTGCCTGGGACTCACATTTTTCCAGGGTCAGAACTGGGAAAAGTAGGGAAAGGCAGGGAAGACCCAAGATCCTTGCATGAAACTCTGATCTATGCACCAGCAGATCACTATATTCCATTAATTAGTTACATCTAAGTGGGCCATTATATGTTTGCTAGACTTAAAGACTACCAGTCCATCATGTACAGTAATAGCATCACGTTTTAAGTGCCCCTCGTGTTAGTTACCAGTTAATAAAAAAGTAAAGTGACACAGGACAGTAAAAGAAACCTGCTGGTCATCCAGCCAAACTTGAGTTAGGGGCCTCTACACTAGTGATGGCGAACCTTTTCAAGACAGAGTGCCCAAACTGCAACCGAAAACCCACTTATTTATCGCAAAGTGCCAACACAGCAATTTAGCCTGAATACTGAGGTTTTAGTTTAGAAAAAACGGTTGGCTCTGAGGTGTGCGTTACTCAGGAGTAAGCTTGGTGGTAGTCGTTGGCTTTGCTTTGAAGCAACTATGCAACTCTTCGAACGGGTGAATCAAGACCCTAGGAGGGTTTACTCAGAAGCAAGCCCCATTGCCAGCAACCAAACTTACTCCCAGGTAAAGGATCGCACTTTAGTTCTTTGAATGAAAATCAGTGGGGTTTAACAGCACTTAACAGGGTTGCCTATGCTGCTTCCCCAAAACTAGGTCTTGGGTTTAATGCTAATAATCGAGCCCAGAGGCCCAGGTCAGCCTAGATGTGGAGATTCCCCCCCCACCCCGCCACATGACAAACTGTTTTCGCGTGCCCACAAAGAGGGCTCTGAGTGCCACCTCTGGCACCTGTGCCATAGGTTCGCCACCACTGCTCTACACAAACCTACCAATAGATTACTCTATACAGGCCATTATCTAAGACAGTGGTTCTCAACCTTCCTAATGCCGCAACCCTTTAATACAGTTCCTCATGTTGTGGTGACCCCCAACCCTAACATTTATCCATTTTACAGATGGAGAACACTGATGCAGAGTCTTAGGTGACCCCTATGAAAGGGTCATTCGAACGCCAAAGGGGTCCCGTCCCCCAGGTTGAGAACCACTGATCTAAGAGCACACAAACATTTTGAGTGCATGCTTAATTACTCCCCTCTCCCAAATTTATCAGATTGGTCCTCCAGCCAACTCTTCAAATGGTTATTTGATGTCCCATTAAGTGCATAAAAGTACTATAGGCCAAGAACATTTTAATGGAGAAATGCTGCCTCCCAATTTGTTTTCTCAAAAGATGACAATAAGCCACCCATCTCTTCCCTTGCTACTTCTTCCATGCCAACAAAACAAGAAATGGATGTTCAAAGGAAGTGTCAGGGCTCTCTCAGATGCAATATTAGGAATAAAAATGTTACCACAAGAAGTAGTACTTTTCTACAACTCGCCTCCCTTCAGAGGACTTTATTTTACAGCATTAATAGTCTGCCTTTCTCAGGAAGACAATCAGCTGCTTTGAGAGACTACCGGTATGTAAAGGAAGGGCTGCCTCATAGCAAGGTCCTAGTTTTCATTCAGCCTCTCCCTCAATTGCCTGCAGTTAGGATTCCTGTTCTGTAATTCAGACATTAACTAATTGTTCTGGTCTGAAGAGCACACACTTAAAAATCATCACCATAGCCTTAAACACGGTATCTGAATATCTACCATCAGGATAAAGTGACTTTGAAACAGGTTGCTCACAAAGAAGTTTAATTCATTTATTACCTGTGCACAAGAGAAATAACTACCAATAAAAACCCAAAAGATATACAGTATTTTTACATGGTGGTTAAAAGTAATTAGAGTATCACATGACAGTGTCAGTGAAAGTATGCTTCCAATTACAAATCATAATACAAGTTAGAATCCTCAAGGGGATAAAGCCAAAGAAGCTTCAGGTAAAAGCAGTTTTGGAGCAAACAGCTCTGCTCCTTCAGTTTGCACAAAGATGAAGGTAATTTACAATCAATCCTTGTGAATATTGAGACAATGCTACAATGCAGGTTTCTGTACAGTTAAGATGTCAAGATCAGATCAACAACCTTAGTATCTTAAAAGAATTTGCCAAAGCACTTTTGCAGAGAGAGACTTGCTAAGATGCTGTAAGATTCTACAACCCTGGAGATGTCCTTCGCATTTCATTTAGACTGGTTTTAAAATGGATGTTTTTGTACTACTGCAATGAAGAAGCCGCCTGGAAAAAAGATCTGTTTTCATGTGTATATCCTCTGTAGAAATAAAAGCAAGAGTTGTGGCTAAATCAAGTGGTATAAATCTTACAGCATTTTGCTAGCAAGAAAGACATGCCAAGTCACAATAAGCAATATGTATCCACAAATCATAGTTTCAATTAGTTTTTTTTTCTTAAATTTGTATTCTACATAAATTACTATCAAAGGCTAATGTTTCAGAAGCAACTAAATTGGACAGTTGAAGGTCAGATAAAACCTGGTCATCCAACTGCAGAAACAGATTTCCTTTTTTAAAAAAATCACAATAGATGCGGGATGAAGAAGAGTTTGATGCATGCAACAACCAAGTGAAAAGGTAATGATTCCCACTGTCCGAAGAAAACTACTGCACTCCACCTTAATGCATCAGACTGGGTTTAATTAGAACAAGACAATTCCCAAGAGTCAGAGTGAAATAAAGCTGGTATTTTAAAGATTTAAGAGCTGTTATCAAAAATAAATTACATTTTTCAAGTTTCAGAAATGTTGCTATGATGGCTGGGAACCCAGTAGCCTTTCGATGGCTGCGTTGATGTCGCCTCCTGTCGCTATGAGAGCCTGCAAGTTGGCTTCTCGGTTCAGAAAGCCCATGGCGCTGAGCTGCTCCAGTTGTTGCTGGAAGCGGACTTCTGGGTTTTGTAGTTGCTAAAAACAACAAAGTGTATTTCACATTATTCTGTATATACACATACAGCAAGTTTTATACACAAATGACCAGTGGCCCCACCCCAGAACTTTTCACTCTTTATCTTTCTGCAAAGATTTGCTTCTACTTCTCAAAGCAGCCAAATAAAGGGCTAAAGTTGTTACTTTAAAACTGACATGAACCAGATTAGAAAAGAGTTGAACTCCAAAGGTTTCCAACCTAGTCTTGAGACAACGAAAACCAGCAGTGAGATTTTATTACTTGCACTGTTTTTGAAAACATGACTTTAGTTGCCAGACTTCAGCTATGTCTGTCGGCATGAGAAACTAAATAATATATCCTTTCCCTCTTTTAGCACTGAGTTACCAATGGGGAAACCAGAATAAAAGAACACACAAAGTGCATCCCACTCTCAGAAAGCCATTGTGGTGCAGGTGTTAAGAATGTCAGATTAGGATCTGGAAGATTCAGGTAGGAATCCCCACTCTGCCATGGAAGTTTGTTGGGTGACCTTGTTTATGCTCATTCATTTCAGTGGGGTAGACTGGAGTAACTCTCCTTAGGATTGCACTGTAACTCATAAGTAGAATCTTAAGCAAGCCTGTGGCTCGATAGTTGAGCACAGACTTTATGCAAAGAAGGGCCAAGAATCAGTCCCAGCAACCTCCCACGAGGGAAAGCAGGTAGCAGACATTGGGGAAGATCTTTTTCTTGCAGAAAACCATGGAGAGCTGCTGCCAGTTGGAGTAGATAATACTGAGTTACATGGATCAATAGTCTGATTCAGTTTAAGGGAGATACACATGTCCCTCTGAATGAAAAACTTATTCGGAAACTATGGTTACAACACCCTAGAAGTAAAATTGCCACTTTCCAGTGGCATTTACCATCCAGCCCATTAAGAGATAAAGTATTAAAAGCATGCATTTCCAGCTACTTATTTTAATCTCTTGTTTCCGCGAGACACCATAAATAGCAAATTGCCAAAAATACCTGAAGCATTAAAAACCTAATTTCCTCACTATTTACCTGAGCATTTGCTCCAGCAAGTGCCTGCAACATCTGTTGGACAAACTGATGGTGTCCAGTTTCAGCAGTTCCTGATGCTGGACTTGCATTTTCACTGGGGATGGAAGTGGGTGCTGTTGTGCCAGGAGGAATGCCAGTGCTCCCTAATCCAGCTATACCAGCATTAAATCTGCATGGGAGAGAAGAAACATTCAGGTGGCTTTTATTTGTCAATGATCACCTAGCAACCAACTAGGAAGCTTGTACTGCAAACAAACACAAATGGAAATGACTACAAGCAGCATCCAAACATCAAATTCTTCAGTAATTTAAGTATTTGTAAAGCATCTCCTCCCAAAATCCAGTCACGAATTTAGAACTCAAACTCTTGGAATTAGACCAGCTTAGTATATTAACATAGTGTGGCTGAACATACACCAAAAATAACACCACATTTGGGCAACACTTACCCAGGGATAAGTCCTGGTGCCTCTGTTGCTAGTGTTTGCAAACCCTGCTGAATTTGAAGCAAAGCCTGCATAGCTCTAGGATTTGACATGGCAGATAGTGTATCAGGGTTCTGCATCTATTAAGAAAAAACACAGTCAGTATGTATGCAGACAGGTTTGTATGATTCTTTTCAAGCTACAGACTTTGCTTCCTCTTATGGGCTGCCCCCCCCCCCCCCCTTTACAACACTTGAAATCCAGCTATATAAGGAAGGGACAAGAATGTGAAGAAGTTTTGCCAATTCTGAAACTGCTGTGGCATTTCTGAGTTCAGAGGTTTAATGATGTAATGCTATTTTGCTTTATAAAGACATTCTTACATTTTGGCACACATTTATGTTATTTAATGCCAAGTCATGGGAGTGGACAATTGATGTGCCTGGTAAACTCTTACTTATTGAAATAATAAACCTAGGGCAATGGACCAGAACACAGAAAGGAACAGAGTGAACTCTCACACAAAAAGTCTGCTTGGTTATGTAAGCACACAGGTGACATACAACACTGAAGAGCACTCAAATGCTCTTGATGGTTGCATGATAAATACATATGTCTGGAGCAGGAACTTTCAGTAAAGTGAACCAGCCCTCTTTTGATTAAAGGCAAGGGAGTTTAATGGTCTATTTGAAACAATTTTTTGCCACAGTAATATATTCATGGCTTGCCTCATTTTTCAACTCACTTGTTGAAGGAAAGTTGGAATTTGTTGTCTCATCTGCTCTTGAAGTTGAGGATTTCCAGCAAATAAAGGGTTATTCAGCATCATCTGTGAAATAAAATACTTACTCAGATGTCTGATGTATCAGTATAACTCCACAGAATAGAAATGCCACTTAGACCATGCTTACTACCATAGTTAAAATATATATGTGCCCAAATCATCAATGTTTCTCTATGTCTAGCACCTAGTTATGAAAATCTAAAACTGGCTGCAATTAGGTTTTGCTCAGATAACATTTAGAAATATTCCAAACTATTCCTTTTTCTGCCATTTCCTGAAACGTCTTTGTTCTAGAATGCTCCATTTGGATCCTAGTGCCTTGGGGAACAGAACCAGGACCCAGGTAGGAACCAGGACCTAAGTGGAGTATTCTAGAATTCCTGTGCAGGAAATGGCTGATGAATTCTCAAATCTGGTGTCATCTTTATCCTGAAAAAGGTATACCTGAAAAAGGTATACCAAAAAACAGATGTGGGTAAACATTGAAGGATGGAAAGTAAAATTGCTGCTGATGTTTAAAACACTGGGCATGGTGATCAGTGTTACAGTTGCTACAGCTACAGACAGGCTCTGCTGAGAAACCAAGCATCCAAATTCCTCCTGCTCCTCATAAGCAATCCTCTTTGCATAGGTGCTTAAGGAGGGATGAAGTTCTACTATCACCTCTCTTTCTAAGCATTCTATGTGAAGAGATGATGGTCTTTTTTTCTCCACCATCTGGGACTTGCAGTGTGCTTGTGTGGATTCTCTCCTCAAGGTCCAGATGACATGTAAGAAATGAAAGGACCAGCCCAGCACACCCTAGAGCCCTCTCTTCATCTGAGACTGGAAGAAGAGATATAATCACATAGGCAAGATGTTGCTGTTGGCAAGGCAGACAGGCCTACCCTTTTTTATCTCAGCTCTCCCCCAAGCCAGATTCCATAGATTGCCACACTTTCTCCGCTGATCTTTATTTCTTTCACATCACATCCAACTGGATCATTTCCTCCCTTCTCATTAACCACCTCAATTTCCTTTTCTACTCATCCTAACAGCTCCAACCAAGTCCACTGTTGTGGGTCTGCCTGCCAAAGCTTCCTCAGATGTGGAAGAGATGAAGGAAGCTGGTCCCAGCCCTTGGGTGCTGCAGGAAGACCCACTGGACAAGGCAGAGACTCCATCAGATGAAGATGGAGAGCCTCAGGACAGTCAGAATACTGCACCCTCAGTCTTGCAGCAGGGGATCTGAGGCTGGAGTGCTGCAGCCACCATCCTCACCCTTAGGGCCCCCAGAGCCTTTGGAACACCAGAGAAAGTGTGCCCTGAGGGAGACACAGGAGTTCACCACAACACACAGTTGGCATCCTAGCACAGTCAACCTCAGCCTGTGAGCTTGAGTCACCATAGGATCAGAGCTGACAGCCATACAGAATGCCCACCCATTGAGGAGCAGCACTTGTTTCTGACCACAGTTGTCCTGATAAAAGCTTGAAAAGGGTGAACCAACATGGAAGCAACTTGTCCACAAACTTTGTGCATGTGCTGGTGTCCTATGCCTTAGCCTGCAGTGTCTTTGACCTTGAACAAGACTTGGACTCTGCTTACTTGATTCCACCTTGATTTTAAGCCATGACCTAGCTTGTGCTCTTTCGATTTGCCTCTTGGCATATTGACCCTGGATTGTGTTTGAACTATGCCTGTTATCTCTTGTCCCACATGACTGCATGAACCAGGAAATCCATCTTCCTCTCTCCCATTATTCTATGTGCCCATCCCACAGCCACAGAACACTTCTCCCCTCATCCCAAAATTCAGGTCTGCTTTGATGTTGCACCTTCAGACCAGGAAGCATTCAGACACTGATCTGAATTGGAGGCAGGCAGTTTTCATTCAGTAATGCGGGAGATTCTGCCAGAAGATTTCCTGACTGTCACTTCTTCCAACCTGACATTCTTACCCTACAACCAAAACAAGAATAGTGAAGGAGGCAGTGCAAAGAGCGGGATAAAAGGTCCCTACTCCAGCCAACATACAAGTACCTGTAGGGCTAAGAGAGAGAGAGAGAAACTGGAACCAAGATTACCCATCTTTTACAGAATTCAGGAGAGAGTGCAAACCAGAAACATGTTAGGCTACAAAAAGAACAGAAGGGACTGAACAACAGAAAGAGCGGGCATTTACAGACAATGCTGTTCATGACACCTGAGATGTATGGCATACCAACCTGCTATGGGTTGGGAACCCAACCTGCTACACCAATCTGCTCAAAGAGCAAAAAGGCTAAGCACAATTATACCATCAATCCAACAATTAGAATGGGTAGCACATTAGGTGCATTGACCTGGATGGCCCCATATTAGCCTGATTTCATCAAATCTCAGAATGCAAACAGAGCCAGCCCTGGCTAGTATTTGGATGGGAGACCACCAAGAAAGTCCAAGGTTGATATGCAAAGAAAGGCAATTATGAACCATCTCTGAGTCTATTGCCCTGAAAACCCCATAAGTAGTCCCTGTAAGTCATCTGTGACTTGGCAGCACTTTACAGACACATACAACACATTAGGTGCCCTGGGCAAAATGCCTCACCAACTCTTGCAAGTATCAGCACTGCACTCCAGTTTAGCTGTTACACATTTAAGAACTTACCTGTGCTGCAAGATCGGGATTCTGGCTCAATGACTGCATCATGCTCCTCATGTAGGGCGCAGACAACATATTCTGCATCAGCTGGGGATTTTCAGTTATTTGCTGCAACAAGCTCTGCATTCCAGGTGTGTTAAACATACCAGCTTTAAGAGAGGAAAGACCAACTTTCAGAAACTCACGGGTGTGACACTGCTTTCCATGAGTAAACATTTCATTGTAAATAATGAAAGCAACAAACCTCCAAGACCAGGGCCCAAGTTCGGCATTGTTGAGCTCTGTCCTGTACTTCCTCCAGTGCTGCTATTTTCAACATTACTTCCTCTTCCAGTGTCTCCACTGTTGCTGCCAGTGCTTGGGGAACTCTGTGTGCCAGACTGAGGAGCCCAAGGGTTTGGTAAAGGGTCTCTATTTTCTGTGCGAGATGGCTGGCTGTCTCCACCTGAAGCTGAGTTGCTTACCAGGGAAGCAAATGGGTTGCCTCCAAACTACAAAAGAAACCCATCCATGAACAAAGTTAAGCAGTGATATTCTTATTCAAGAGCAAGTTTTGGAACAGGAACGCACTTCTGCCATACTGATCTCACTGCAAAGCTACTTTACAAGGGATGCTACCAACTGGCTCAAGAACACCACCTTATAACATTCTGCAATGACAATGACAGCCAGTGTGGTGTACTGGTTAAGAGCAGTAAACTCCGATCTGGAGAACCAGGTTTGATTTCCACACCACCACATGAAGCCTGCTGGCCGGCCTTAGGCCAGTCACAGTTCTCACAGAACTCTCTCACCACATGCAGAAGCAGGCAATAGGAAACCACCTCCAAGCAGTGCTTGCCTTGAAAACCACACCAGGAGTTGCCGTAAGTCAGTTATCCCTTGATAGAACTTACCACCAATGACAATGCAGAGATAGCATGCAAAGTCCCTACAGTGCTTGTGGAACACAGCCAGAAGCTGCCAAAAAGAATTACAAAGGAGGTCCCTCCCATTAACCCTCCTAACATAGCTGTGAGTTTATTTTCCTTCTTACCAGGGCTTGCTTAAAATGGTTCCCATTTGAATACACTGCACTACTCCTGTGACATCAGAACAAATTAAAATATAGATTTTTTTTCTTACAGCAAAATTAGATGTCATACTTGATATTGAGATGGCACCAAAAAAATCAGGCCCATGATGAGTTCTTCCTCATTAAACGTTACTATTCAGGCACTAATACCAGTGTTTCAATGCCTTTTACATTATGCCCCATACCACATCATTGGCTGAAGCTGGAAGGGGAAAAGGCACAGTACATGAGCCTAAATGTTATGCAAGGAGAGGAGAGAACACAGTGTCGCTGTTTGGGCAGCGGTCATGCATCAAATGGAGAGCTTGGTTTTAGTCTTACAAAATGGGAAATATTATACACGTGGTACCAAAGACCTTTCCTCAAGTACAACAGTTCGCCTCATCTTTCAATTTTTGCATTCTCACCTGCTCTTGTGCTGCATTCAGCATTGGCTCCTGAATATCGGTGTACATGCGTCGCAGAGCATTATAACCACCAGGTATACTTTCAAGGTTGCTCAAGGCACGGTCCTGGTTTCTCATCATTTCTTGCATCATTGCAGGATTTCTAGCAAGTTCTAAAGTCTAAACAGGAAAATTCACATGTGACATAAATGTTCAAAGGTACAAGACAAGGATCCAAGGAACTAAATTAGGGGTGCTCAGGAACTTGCAAAAAAAATCCCCAGTGCTCATTTTCTTTTTGTGCCCCCACCTATAAGGATTAGTTCCTTAAGAAAAGCCAGGAAGCATAGGGGCTAGGGGACTTGCTATTTGAGAAGGCCAAACCCCAAAGCCTTCTTGAATGAATGGGGAAAGTTGCATACTAGAGAAATCAAATATCTACTATTCCCAACACTCTATCTAGTCACTTTAATGCAGTGAAGATTTTTGTGCTGTTGCCAAATCAACTTTTTAAAAAAATCTGCAGAGCTAACCAGCTCTCCAATGACCAATCAGAAGCCCTGCAAGTCAAAAGCCCCAACTAGCTCTGACAATTTTCTAAAACCACTTGGCAGGTGCCAGGGTACCTATAGGCATCACTTTGAGAATCTCTGGCTGAGTGGTAGAGCTCATGCATTATTTGCAGAGTCCTAGGTTTTAAGCCTTTCCCCTAATGCTTCCAGTTAAAAGGCTTCCAGGTAACAAAGTCTGGGAAGACTAATGCCTGAGACCCTTGACAGCCGCTACCTGTTGCCGGAGTTCAATCAATTGTACCATTAAACTGACTCAGCACCTGCCAGTTTCACATGTTCACATACGCAAGTGATAGGAAGGAAACGACCAGGATAAAGAGTTGCCCAGTTTTTTAAATAGTTTTTTTCCACCACTATACATTGTTAAAAAACATTCTTAAGGAATGTTGCCACAATAAATTAAATGTGTTTATAGTATAGATCAGTTTGCATACATATTTGATAGAAACTACAATTCAATACCAAGTTCACAAACCAAACTTAACATACCTGTCTCATTATATCTGGGTTATTAAGCATATGACTGATCTCAGGATTGCGCTGTATCAACTGTTGCATTTGAGGATTAGCCATAATTAACTGTCTCATTAGATCTGGATTTGAAAGCATGCTTTGGACAAAGGGATTCTCCATTATCTGAACCATCATCTCTGGATTGGACATTAGTTGTCGCTGCATCTGACTCTGTAGTACTGAGAAGTTTGAAGTATTCAGTCCCAGGCTACTCAGGCTTGCAAGTCCTCCAATACCACCTGGAAGGAACAAAACAGAACATGATAAATCATTATTTATTATATGTCCCTAACACTTAAAACCTATTTGCCAATTTTCTTAGTTAAAGAGTTCACTATGTCATTTAAATTTCCTGATGTCATGAATTAGCTGGAATGCTCTCCTAGCTGTGCCGTTTTTCCTTATCACATGGACATAACCAATGCTTTACAGTACACAGCAGTAAATTTATCACAGATAGAGGAATTGGATCCTATTGGACAGCAAATGGAACAAGGACACAAAAGCAACGGTTGCTGATTCCCATCTTCGTACTGCCCAGAAAAGCTCCTTTCATGGGTAAGGAGCCTTGCGAACAACATGGTGTGCAGTGCAGGGGACTGCACTAGAAGAAAACCCTCCCCTCAGGTGACTGCTTCTGCAAATCATGCAAAATGGGGCCAGGTTCAGCCAATCCCCTTTTTGGACACCACAGCTCACTCGGCATTCCACACTGCTCTTCAGGGTTGCCATGAGAACAGAGGAGGCAGAAAACAGAACATTGGACTTACTGTGAAGGTTCCTTCTTTTTAGGGAAGAGGAGGATACTGATATGCTTAGGTTCCTCTTTTCATGATATCTGAAGGCAGGAAATTGATTATACTTTCTGTCTCAGGAGGAGACACATCACCCTGTCTGGAGATTTCTGAAGCTAATAAAATTCCATAACGTGTGCCAAATAAGCAAAAGAGACAAACAAGGCCTACAGAAACTCTACAAAATGAACCATTACAGTTAAAGACCCACTGGTAGAACAGAGGGGAAAAATTAACACTGAGATCGACAGTCAGTCACCCTTTAGGAAAGTGTAAAAAGAGACCTTTCTGCTAGGGCCGTGGTGGCGAACCTATGGCACTCCAGATGTTCATGGACTACAATTCCCATCAGCCCCTGCCAGCATGGCCAATTGTAGTCCATGAACATCTGGAGTGCCATAGGTTCACCATCACTGTGCTAGGGTGTTCCAGAGTGTCTTCCTCAGCCTTGAGAAGAAAGAACCTAGTAAGCCAATGTTCTGTTTTCTCTCTAAGGTGAGGAAGATACTCTGATATCACTGGGATGTTACAAAGCTCTTCTGATTCAGGGAGGAGGAAGTGCTTGCCAGTCACAGAGAAAACAATCAGAATACACCACTTACTGAAGAATTCTCTGCCCAAATGCTGTCTCAGCCATGGCAACAGAATTCGTTTTGCAGTGCCTGATAAATGTTGACACTGAGGCCCGGGTAGCAGCCTTTCAGTCTGCAGTTGATGCATTTGGGTCAAATGTTGCTGTCATGAAAGAATTTCTTGTTGAATGTGCTATAATTCCCTCTGAAGCTCAAAGGCCCTGGGATATGCCAAAGAAATACAGTATGGCTATAAACATTCCTAGTAGACTGACTTCAAGATTGTATCATAATGTCCACTATTTCCTGGGAGAAACCTAGTTGGTTAGGCCCCAGTGTTCAATGTTCAGATTCAGCCAGGCAGGGTCCAGATGGTACACTGGCTCTTGCCTAGTAAGCACTGATGAATCGGTAGGTGCCAAGGAGAAACTGATGCCAGGCTCACCAGTTCGGAAAACCAAGTTCTCCTGGGCCAATGTGGGCAACTACGATGATCTGGGCCTTTTCTTCCTTGACCTTCCTCAGGAACCTCCCCTACAAAGGAGTAGGAAGGCATGCAGCAATCTTGGAGGCCATTTTGGCAAAAGGCATCATACCCCTCTGCTTGATTTTCCAGATTCCTGGAAAAGTATCTGGGAACTTCGGTGTTCTTTGCTATGGTGAACATATCCAGAACAGGTATACCAAGGCCCTGTTACTGTTTGGAAGGTCTCTGGGCTGAGGGTCCATGCCCCTGGGTCCAGTTGACTGGCTAAGCCAGTCTGCTATTGTGTTATTCACCCCTTTTATGTGAACCACCAGCAGACTTGCCAGATTTCTTTTGGACCAGCATAGAAGCAGGAAAGTCTTTTAATGAAGAGTTATTGCCCAGGTGCCCTCCTGAACATTTAGGTGGGCCTTGGCCCTTGTGCTGTCAGTTCTTATTAATACATGTTGGCCCTGGACTATCTCTTGAAAGGCTAGGAGACCCTTCCTGATAGCCCTTAACTCCAACCAGATTATGCTGAAGGAGCTCTCCTTTGTTGACCAACATCCCTGTGCGACTTGACTTTTACAGTGAGCTCCCCAGCTGCCTTTGCTGACATCTGTGGTTACTGGGACCTAGTTCATTTGCAGAAAATCCTTTCCCCTGGATAAGTGGGCAGGGACAGACCACCAGCTGAGGTACCTCTGCAGGTATACTGGTAAAGTGAACTTCCAATGTTTTTTTCTGGCAGATGTCCCACTGGAACAGCAGAAGCTCCCACTGAAGGTATCTGGCTTTCCTCTTTTCTGTCTTCACCATGACCTAGATGTACAATATCCTGTGTGGGGGTCAGGTGGCCCTTTTCTCAACTTATTACGAAGCCATGGGCCTGTAGTATTATCAGTGTGAACTGAGAATCCCTCAGCAGCATCTCTTCTGACAACGTCCTGATCAGCACATCATCTCAGTAAGAGTTCCTGTTTATCCCCCAAATTCTGAGTAACACAATGAAAGTGATCAGGACCTTGGAAAAAAACCCCAGAGGCTGAAGAAAGTCCAAAGGGCAAAACCCTCTGCTGGTACTGCTTTTCCCTAGACAAAAATGCAGGAAGTCTCCCTTCTGAATTGTTTGCAGCAAGGAGCACAGAGACTCCATATGGAACTTCCTTTTTTTCACCCACAAATTGAGGCATTTCAAGTTCAGAATTACTCGCCAATTCTCCAATTTCTTGGGGACCAGGAAAAGGGGTATGTGCACTGAAATTTCTGTGCCTCTGGAACTTTAAGGCACCAATCTCTAGGGGGTGCTGTTGAGTTTCCAAAAAGGGGCAGAGTTTGTGTGAAAACAGTAGAGATGTGAAGCTGAGGAAAGAGGGCGGGGATGAAACAAACTCTATTTTGTAACCCTGTAGAATCACATTCAAGACCTACACATCCGTGATGAACTTGTTCCACGCTCTAATGAAGTTCAGGAGTCAAGCAGAATTTGACTTTGGAGTCTGGGGCCTCTCCTGATGGTGCTGATTGTACAGTCTATTTTGGCCTCTGGAAAAAAAAATTTAACGATTCCTCCTAACAAACACATTGGAGGCTTGCGCAAAATTGAATGGAGTCTAGGGGGGCATCCACTGCAAACTGAGAAGTTCTCTGTATCTTCAGGAGTGATCTATGAAAATGACCAGGTCAGCCTCAAAGTAGATTACCAGTCCAGACATGGTGAAGAGCCAGAATGGTGTAGTGGTTAAGAGCTGGTGGACTCTAATCTGGAGAACTGAGTTTGATTCCCTACTCTTCCACATGAGCTGCACAAATCTGGTGAATCAGATATTTCCCTGCTACTTCACATGAAGCCTGCTTGGTGAGCTTGGGCTAGTCATAGTTCTTCAGAACTCTCTCAGACCCACCTACCTCACAAGGTATCTGCTGTGGAAGAAGGGAAAATGAGTTTGTAAGCCACCTTGAGACACCTTACAGGAGAGAAAAATGGGGTACAAATCCAAACTCTTCTTCTAACTCTTCTTCAAACTTCTACGGCTTCGGTGAAGTTGAAAACCACAGCCAAGGTTCTGATCCCGAGCATGGAAACTTCATGAGATTTTTAAGGAGTAATGTGCTATATTAAAATGCTATCGCCATTCTTAGTGAGTATAGCACCTAAGTGCACAGGCACCACTGGGGAGATCCTCCATAGTTCGCTGGGAAAAGTGTAGAAGCATTTTGCCACCAATGGTAGACCACTGCTTCCACTAAGGGAAGACCACTCACCATTGAGAACTTTATCCAACACCTTAGGGAAGGGGTATCTGTCAATGGGTTTTATAGGCTGTTTGAAGCCTCTGCTGCACAGCTTTAAGGTGGTGGGACTTCTTATCTGCCTTCTCATCCTGATAATTCAGTGTAGTCATATAAAGCAGTGGGGTTCCGGTTCCGGCTCCACCTCTGAAGCAGCTGCTTGGAAAACTGCTCCGATAAGGCCTGTTAAATCTTCTTTTATCTTGATCACTTACAATAATTTACAATCCATACAATCCCCCAACTTATGCAAGTAACATTCCAGCTGCCTTTAGAGCATTCTCCAGACATAATTTACTATGGGGAGTAAAAAACGAACTAGAGAGAATTCAGTGTAGTGGTCTGAATGGAGAGAAGAAACCTTCTCCTCTTCTTTGGCCTCTCTATTGTCCTCAGGGCATGTGTTTCCTTTTGCAGCCCTTCCCCAGCAAAGCAGGCTCTCCTGGGGTCCCCCTGGTATTGAAGGCTTGCTAAGTTTGGGGGGTGGGGAGCTGGGCCTAGTTGCCTGTTCCTCTTGTTTCCTGCTGCCACAGTGTAAGGGATGTTGCACAATGACTTGCAATGGGGTCAGCTGGCTTTTCTGAAAGCTGTTTAGAAAGTTGTGACTGGAAAGGCATTGAATAGTGTCCTCAATTTCCTGACTACTTGATCTCAAGAGGACAACCTTACGAGGAGGTCATCAGGATACAGATGGATATGAATTCCTTTGAGATGTATGCTTGCAACTAGTGAGATGGTTAGCTTTATAGACATCTGGGAAACCAACCCAAACGGTATGGCTCTGATCTGGAAGTGTTTTTGAACAAAAGTGATTTTCAGGAACTGTCTAGTCCAGGTTGTTATGGACATGTGATGATATGCCTTGGTCCAATCTATAGAGGCCAGGAAGTCCTCTGGTTTCAAGGCTTCCACAGTGATCTTCAGGGTCTCCATCTTGAACTTCCTTTACCTCACAAACCTGTTCAGAAATCTGAGATCCAGGATAGCATTCCAGTCCCTGTTCTTTTTGGAAACGGAGAAAAAATTAGAACAGATGACTAAGAACCTTTGAGACTATGGTAGAGGATCAACAGCAGCGATATCTACAAGATGACTGATGGCATCCTGTGTGTGTTGTCCTTTGACATGAACAGTATTAACTTCTTGTCTTTGATATCCATTAAGATGTCATCTGAGGTGTCCCTCAATAATTTTGCACCAATTAAAGGCCAACATGACACATGACTCAGAAAGAGAATCCATGTTTCAGGATATGAGCCTCAGATGTCTTCTGGCTCCTTCTGTGGAAGCCTAGGCCCTTGTTGAGAACTTAATCGTGTCCAGGCTAGAATTGAACATGAAGGCTGCTGCCCTTTCCATCCTGTGTGTATATCTGAGCAGGTGCTGAATTAAATCTGGATAACCTTGAGAAAAAATTCAAAGCCACATGTGTGAGACTCAGAGAAGTGACAGCAGAAGCTTTAATGGAAAAGGCATTGGCCTCATGGCCTCTGCAGACAAGTGAGTTGCTTTTTTGATTGCTGGCTATCTTTAAAAGTACTCCCTACTTTGGAAGAGCTACCCCAGATGCTAAGCTAGCCACAGGAGCATCCATCACCAGAACCTTCAGTAAACTGCTAACCCTCGGAGAAAAGGAATAATTCTTTTAGTCTATCCAGAATGTACACAGTTAACAGTGGGATCTATCAATTTCTCTTTAATCTCAGCTTTAAAGGAGGAGTAGAGTTCTCTAACCCTAGAGAATACCTCAAAGGCCCCTTTATTACCATCATCTTAATGCTTATCCTTGTAGATCTCCACCTTTGGGGCAGAAAACTGCAGGATTTTAATGCTCTCAGAAGCCAAGAAAGCTCCTCATGAGAAAAAAAAGCAGCGTTTTGACTTGCTCTGTTGAGGGACAGCTGATCAGACAGCTGGAGTTCCTCTATCTAAATTGGCATCATAATCCTCAGACACTAAGGAAGAATTCCTCTCTTCAGACCTGTAGTCTTGAATTTGAATAATTGCTCCTAATGGGGAGAGAGCTTCTACAAGTTATGAGCCTTTTTCTGTGTCAAAAAGCCCTGAAGTAGCTAGTTTGTTTTGCAGGTGATTGGTCAGAGAGGGGGGTAGTTAAAATGGATGAGAAGCCTCACTGAGTACCTAGCTTGTTGGCAGTAAAGTGTAGACAACTGGGGAAAGCAAATCATCATATAAACATAGTCTGTCTAGTAAATGTTGTGATGGGGCAATACCCCATGGGTAAGTAATTACCCGATCCTTAAACAGGGGACTCCGTTCATGTTTAGCTGCCTGGAGACAAATTGCTCTAGCCAGTCCTGAAAGTCCAGCTGAACTACCAAGGGCTCTCCCTGTCTCCCTACACAGTGAGAAGCTATTATCTCCCTTCAATTGGAGAGCTGCTGAAGGCTGAATTGAGCAGTCCTGATGGGCAGATACAGTCTGCCCTGGTTGGTTGGTAGAGGGCACAATTTAGGCACCAAAAAGCAAGCAGTTAAGCTTTAGGTTGGAACAAGCAGGTTTTTCTGCTGCTATATGCATTTGACACTGTATTCAGGAAATTGGAAAGGGAGCTGTTACAGATACAACTGAATGTTTTGAATTCTAACCGGAAAACCACAATTAGTGTTAACTGCAGGTTTAGAAGCTCAGTTTAACATCTACCAACAGCCTGTTTTCAAACATTATGATAAACTGGAGTTTAATCAAACTTTGGTACATAAGCTATAGCTTGTCATAACATCTGAATGAAGCTTGTGTGGTGCTTTCCCTAAATTCCAACAGAATTTGCTGCAAGCAGAAACTATATAAGTTTGTATAGTCAAGACAAATCTACATTTCCCCTCACAGCTACAAACTAACACCTCAAGGGAAATAAAGATTTTGCAATATATAGATGAACTCAAACTATGAGAAGTCCAATTACGGTAAGACAAGTACACTTCAAACATAATTCATATGCTTAAAAATTGGAGCTATAGCTATAAAAGCAATTTTCCCATTCCCAGAGATGGCTTCCCACAACCAAGCCAAGCCATTAAGCCTTACCCAAGCCAAAAGGACTGCTGGTTGTTGAACTTGTAGAGGTACTACTGGTGGATGTTGATGTTATAGCAGTACTTCCTGCAGTATTTGTTTGCTGAGCTGAATTATCATGTGATCTGTGAAAAAAGTTAACACAGAAGCATGTTACAATTCACTGAAAAACTGTTTAAACCTAACATTTAGTTATGGACATTTAGAAGAAGCTCATTTTTCCAATGCACATATCATGTTTTACCTATTCTAAAAGATTCTTCAAAAACTAAATTATTTGCATTTTGATACACTGGTTTAGTTTTTTATATAAAACACATGTGTCCCCTCAGTAAAATTCCCAGAATATATCCCACAAGATGGGCAAAAATGGAGGCCTGTCCAGATGGCAAAGATCAACAGAACTCTGGAACATGCTCAACAAGCAGAGATGTATTAGAAAATATGGCATAGTCTTTTTGTGCCATATCAATTACCATTCCAGTTAAAATTTGGGCCACCTAATGTTTCATGGCATAGGCTGTATTACCAGCTGTGATTTGATAACCAAGAGTCACTATAGATAAGAACTACAGATATTGTCCACAAAATAAAAAAGGAATCCAGTGGCACCTTGAAATTTGTTGCAGTGGCACCTTGTGAGTCAGTGCACACAACTGTCCACTGTACCCTCTGTTTTTGTTTGGCAGTTCTTTACACAGCAAATTATCCTGTCCATAAAATGAAAGATTATAGAACAAGGATTACAATTCTAGCACTGCTAGGCTGCCCGCCAAGCAGGAGAGAATAGCAAAGCATCAATGATGTTTGTCAGAAATAAAGAACTAGAAGATAAATGTTGCAGCGCTCATGTAATCATCTGTACTATTGCCCAAACCAATTGAAAAGTCATTTGTTACCCAACACAAAATGAGACCTCTTGCTTGGCGTGGCCATTACCTTTCAATACAATCCGATTTGGTTACATAGAAGAAATTTAACACTTCATATTTTAAGACCTTAATGATGACATCAACATGACACAAGAAATTTACAGTCATTTCAATAACTTAAAAGCATCTCCACCACAGAAGTGACTGTGAATGGACAGCACATACTACTTGCTTCCAAAATGTTAAGTTATAACTGCTGGAATTAGCACAACATGGCACAACAGCAAGAGAAGATTTAAGCAGCTTTCTTGTAAACCTGCTCAGAAAATTTTCCAGAAGGATTTTTTGCTCCTGGGGCTCTGCTTTTTAATGCAGAATTAGCAGAACTTCAAAGCTTTTAAAAGACAATGGAATATATAAGCACATGTAAGAACACGTGAAGTACAGACAATCTTGATGTTAGCAGATTCAGCAGTTTAAACAGGGAACAAAAGCTCCATTTTGAAGCAATTCATCCTATCAAGATTCATTACAGACACAAATAATTAAAGTAAGACATCCCACTTGCCCATTTACCTGTTTTGTGTTTTGATGACAAGGTGAACAGTAAGTCCATCATGGATCCCGTGCTGAGTTAAAGTGTCTTGATCTTTTAAGATTTTCCCAGCAAATATCAACACAAGTTGGTCTGTGTGAGCCTTAAAACGCTTGGAGATTTCTTCCTTGAACTGAAAAAAAAGTATAGTTTATTTATCCAGTTAAATAATCTACAACATTTTCTCAGAGTTACTAACTTGCATATTTTAAAACCACCAGCTCTTTTTTGGCCTGGGGCCCACATATCAAAGGCCTCTGTTGGAATATTGCTGTGTTGCAGCTTTATAACTCCCAGTAAAGGCTATTTGTTTAAGCCTCCTTTGTTCAGTGTACACTCTCCAGAAGCTCAGGTTGCTTGTACACTGGTTCTTCTGATGTAGTTCAACATATTTTAACTCTTTGTAAATGTTCAAGCCATTTTATATTCTAGTACATGCAGTTTTAATATATTCATTGTTATCTGCTTGTGGTCCTGCATGATCAATGTTAGGATGGGTTTATAAATATTTTAGATCACTACAAAAGCACAACAGAGTCTAAAATTACATATTATGGTCCCATTAATTTCAACAGAAGAGCTAAGCGCATGTATAACCTTTTCCCATTAAAACCAATAGGGTTGAACAGTACTTTAACTTTGACTAGACTGTGCACTATACAACATACACCTTAAAAGCACCTATTAAAACATCCCTTTTCTTCAGATAATAATAGTGACACTGAGGCATTATTTCAATTTTTTTCACATATACAAGCTTCATCATACTACAGCAAGCCATTCTAGTAACTTGAGATATTAAGAACAGACTGAGACATTTCAACATTTCTTGAGCATTTATGTAGCCCCATCATGTTCCTCTACATTTGTGTTAGCTTAGCCACTCCAAATCCCAGCCCAACCTTACCTATCAATCACTTTTACAGAAAAGCAAAATAATGTATGAAGAATTCCCTTTAAGTATAATGTAATTAACACAAGAGACTACCCTCACATAACAACTGGCTGCTAGCCAAGTTTTCATTCCCAGTTGCAACATATTCAGCAATGCATTTGCTAAAAAATCAAACACAAAATGAAGCCACGGTGCAAACTTAAACAGAGTTATATTGAATACATCCACAGACTTACTAACTCTACTTACAACTGCCCTGCTAGGGCTTTACTAGTGATAAAGCAACACTGTGAACAGGTCAAATACTGTTCTCAAAACTGAGGCTAAACACTACATTATAAGCCAATGGACGTAATTAATTTGTTACAAAAACTGGCTTATTCCTATGGCAGAAGTAGCTGAAGTTCCTCCACTTAAGGGAAGGGTAGAGGATCACACAAGGTGCTACAGCCTTACTTCTGTCTCTCTTGGTAACATCTGTTCTCAATATGAAAGACGAATGTTATGGTGGTAGGGGAGTAGAGCTTAATGTGCAGGGCAAAATGGAACAAGGGGTTTGGCCTAAACATCCAGCATTCGGCTCTGCACCACCTCCAAAGGTCATGTGGACTCTGGAAGTGGGGGGGGGGGAGGAGCTGAATGCTGAGTGAGGCTCAGCTGGACCTAGTGTTCAGCTCTTTGACGCCTTTGAGCCCATGTGTACTGCATGGGTCAGCTGGTAGATGAGGGGGAAAGGTGATCCCCCATCTTTTTTTTTATTTGGCAAGGCCATAGAAGTCCCAAAAAAATGTCAATAAAAATTCAGGATCCACTTTTGCATCTCCCTCACATTGTCACTATATTTTTGGTTTGGCTTTACCAGAATGCACATCCCTAGGGATTAGCAATGATCAGCCCCAACTGCTACATGCCCTGCATGGTTCATTTCCTCCAATCATATGGTATTAGAATTGTGTACTATACACAAACAAATCTGCACAATAAGTGAAAATCTGTGTTTATGGTGCAGAATTTAAGCATGTTTCCAACATACTAAACAGACTTGGCTATGCCCCCTGTACCACCAATTTATGCCAATGCAGCTTTTTAATACTGTTCTATTTGACAGCAGTGTCAGATTAACAGTAGAGAAATCCACCTTCCTGTGCCAGAAAAAATATGTGTAACACTAGATTGTATTGACTTGCATGAAGAAGCATCAAGGGAATAGTTTAACAAAATTTGGCAGAAAGAGGTAAAAATAAATGTGTTCTTGTTTTATTTAACAATCTCCTTGACACTATCTTACCATGCACCACAAAAAAATCAGAATATTAACATCTTATTAAAATATGGTATTGTGCTAAAAAACTGATCACAATTGCTTGTAGTGACTAAGTTAGATTTTAAGTACAAACTGATCTCATAAAAGCCAACTTCAAAGCCCTTCCAATAGGTTGATGCAGCTGGATTGTAGACCAACCTGTGCACATTTACTTGGATTGAGTCCTGAAGACTTCTGTGTTTCGAGTAAGCACAGAAATGTAGCCTTTGGTTGTTTCAGCATACAATCTTCCCTTGCTGACTAACACTGAGTGATTACAGCACTGTATAAATCCTCTATCAATGGAGACAGTTCATATATTCTGATAAGCCACTTCATTAGCACTTCTCCTACATTCTAGGTTGAATATTCAAGGTAACTTCCAATTAAAATGACAAAAAATATACATAAAAGCAATTGCATAAAATCTTCCATAGCAAAGCCATATAGCACACTATAAAACTAAATTGATAGAACAAGCAGAGAGCATAGATAATATGGTATGAGATGAAGGTTGTAAAAGAAAAGACAAAAAAAAAACCCACAACAGTAAAAGAGGATGGTAACAGGCAGAGCCACAACACTGTCAGCCAGTGTAGTTCTTTAAGGACTGGTAAAACATGTTCTCAATAATTAGCATATGAGGGGAATCATGGGGAGATGGCTGGCAGCCACATTAGAACTGGACTAAACAGATATTTCCATCCTGTTGCTTGTACCTAAGGCCTGGACATGGGCATGGATACAAAGAGCCCCTAGCTCTTAAGGCATAGTTCACAGCCTGAGAACCTCATGGACTTCCCTAGGGGATCCCAGCCTGTTTAGAGTACCCTTTCTTCTGTTTACACTGTAGTTTGTTAAAATTGGTATTTTTGTAAGCTGATAAAAAAATATGCACCAGCAAACCTTGATTCTACACACATTGAACTCAAATACAATTCTATGCATATAACACTACAGTAATCTAAACAATGTAATCAGCACCTGGCTAACTGGCCACCTCTGGTTTATCAAGGGAAGAGTGCAGCAAGCACAACAATCAAAGTGGTTGAAAATGCTATGCACCACACATGATACTGAAACATTCATCTTCAGACACAGATCCAGCACAATCCCATTCAGAAGAGGCTAACCCTTCCCTCCTCAATTAGCAGCATTGACAATCACCACCACAACCTTCAATTCACTTGCCCTCTCTCATCCTATTACCACCTTCAAACAGGCGGTCAATATGAAACAAATTACCCCAGGCTCAAGCCATTTAGGGTCTTACACATAAGAACCCACACTTTGAATTAAGCCCAAAAACCAATTGCAGCCAATACAGATATTTCAACATAGGGGCAATATAGCATGGAGATGCTTGTTCTATCTCCAGGCCCGGACAATAATGTGGTTGCTGCATTCTGGACCACTAAAAATTCCTAAGCAGTTGCCCTATGTGGGTAAGACCAGACAAGATGAGAAGTGACAAACCACATTCACTCAGGCAGCTTGTTAACATCCTTAAGGTTCATCAATTGTAAGTTATCAACTCTGGCACAGCTATCCTTCACTCCAATACCAACTGATCTGCGAAAGTAGCAGTGTCCAAATCTGAGTAAAGGAGAGTGATGTTACATGAAAATGCTTTGCAAATATGTTCCAGCAACCAAATGAGAGAAAAGTACAAATTCTGTCCTCCCCAAAGTCTTGGAATATGCTTTCAAGGTTGAAACAAAGTAGCATTACTCTTGTTAAAAGGCACATATGTAACATTTTAAAATTACAAGCTTTAGAAGCAATAATTATGGAGTTGACCAAACATTTCACTGGCCTTATTAAGATTTTGCAAATATAAATATATTTCAAGAGATTTTGAGAGTATAAAATCAGTGAAATTCCTGATGTCAAAAAACAACCACCACCAGATTTTGGAAAAGGGAAGATATTTAGCAGTTTCAGTAGTTTAGAATATTTGCTTTGTGTAAACAGAAATACTAGCCTTATTCTATTCTCAAATAGACACAGAAGTCTGAGACCTACAAATTTCAATGAAGCTTTATAATAGCTAGGAACCTAGACCAGAATGATTGCAAAAGTAGAACATAGTCACAGCTACATGCATACAAACGAGATGGCTGCTAAACATACATATTTATTTTTTAAAAAAGAAAAAACTATAATAGCACTCAAGCATACCAGTACTTATTTGGTCTTTTATGCACCTATACTCTGTCTCAGAAAAAGATACTAGATGGTCAGCTGAGGTGCAGCGGTCAAGAAAATTGTATGCTTCCTTATTAGAATATAGTCTCAAAAAATATGAGAATTATTCATTTGTACGTATTACCTTTGTCAAAACCATTATTTTGTGTATTATTGAGCATGGTACTTTGATACAGGAGCATTTATAGTTAATAGAATAACTATCAAATGGATGGGGGGGGGGGGGGATGTAGGGCTAAGTAGACACAAGGACCCAGGCGGAGCATTCTACAACAAAGAAGGTCCAGCATGTTGAATTCTGTGGTGGAGGAATTGTCAGGGGGATGCTATGCAGGTGATTGAGATACATTCCTGGAACCGTGCAACCGCTTAAAATAACAAATTGCTGTTGCTAGAAAGATATACGTAACCAGTCTGCTAAATGTAACCACTGCCATCTGTGCATTCTTTCCTTGATCTTTACAGCTTCATACACTTTGTAGATAACTAGGCTTCCCCTGGTTCTCCTGTCCCATGGGAACTATGTATCATCCATTATCTCGTAGGGCAGGAAGCCAGGTGGCTTTCTCTTGCTATCTGCTGCCAACCTTGGGGCACCTTAGCTCCACACACTGTTTTTCACAAACTCTTGGGAAAACAGGAAGGGGGTTCTCTATGGGGGATAAAGAGGATTGTGAGTGCCAGCTTTGTCAGAACTGGGTTTGCCATGTGTGGTGATTCAATTCCTATTCAATAAATGCTACTGATAAATACTTCAGAGTCCATTTATTGGTTTAAGGTTGCGAGACCTAACAGGAATATACAACGGTACTAACATCTTTTTCAAAGACAGACTAGAACTGGCAATAAAGTCCACTGTGAGAAAAAAATACAATGGGCTCTACAAAACTAATTCTCCCAGGGCAAGAAATATAGAAGGGACATATTCACAGGAAATAGCACCCAGCGCAAACACTGAGATTGAACCTCTCCCCAAACATACCAGCTTTGCCAAAGAGGGGCAAGAGGGTGCCTATGAGAGAGAGAGAGAGAGAGAGAGAGAGAGAGAGAGAGAGAGAGAGAGAGAGAGAGAGAGAGAGAGAGAGACACACACACGGTTTGCAAAGCTAGATCCCAGATTTGCAAAGGAGGTGAGCCAGCAGGGTGCCTGTGAAAATGGAACAAGTTCTCCCCATCTCCATAGGCACCTTCTCCCCCATCTGCAAAGCTGGATTCCGGCTTTGAAATGGTAGGAGTCACCGGGGGAAGGGGGAGCCAACAGCAAGTGGACATTACCCCCACTTTTTTTATTCTTTTCTTCCCTTCTTTTCTGACTCACTTTTGATTCTGCCACCCCTTCTTTTAATCTTCTCTATTTTTGTCCTGTTACCTCAACCTTCTATCTAGACCCCTACCCCAGTTTTCTTTCTGCCCCACTACCCCTCTCTCTGTCTGCCCACTTATTCCAGCTTTCTTTCCTCTCTCCCTACCTGAACTCTCTATTCTATATGTTTCTGCCACCATACCACAGTTTTTGTTCTCTTTTTCTGGCCACCATAGCTCTCTCTTTCTGACTCTCTTCAGTACTCATTCTCTTTCTGCTCCTACTCCTGCTCCAACTCTCTCTTTCTCCCCTCCCCCTGTCCAATTTTTGGTAGCTTGTCCGGAGTACTCTGGATGGGCACAGCCCTGCTCTCACTGCTTCATCCAGAGTCATTCTAGGTAGTAGAAGAGGAAGAGTTTGGATTTATACCTAATCTTTCCCTCCTGTAAGAAGACTCAAGGTTGCTTACAAGTTCCTTTTCCTTCCTCTTCCCACAACAGACACCTTGTGAGGTAGGTGGGGCTGAGACAGTTCTGAAGAACTGTGACACCCAAGGTCACTCAGCAGGAATGTAGGAGTGCGGAAACACATCTGGTTCACCAGATAAGCCTCTGCTACTCAGGTGGAGGAATGGTGAATCAAACCTGGTTCTCCAGATTAGAATCCACCTGTTCTTAACCACTATACCAGGGGTAGGGAACCTGCGGCTCTCCAGATGTTCAGGAACTACAATTCCCATCAGCCCCTACCAGCATGGCCAATTGGCCATGCTGGTAGGGGCTGATGGGAATTGTAGTTCCTGAACATCTGGAGAGCCGCAGGTTCCCTACCCCTGCACTATACCATGCTGGCTCTGTGGTCTGGCCTTCCCCCTCTCCACCAAACAGCCTGGAATGGGGTGGCCTATTCAGTACTTGCCTCTGATGGTTGGACCCGCTGCTGACTTACTTTATATACTCGCATAGAAGTCTACTTTTTCAGCACATTTTTTGTGCTGAAAAAAGCCCCCCTCGACTTACACGAGAGTGAACGGGTGGTGAGCAGGTGGGGGGAATGGGTGGCGAGTGAAAAAAGGCTGGGAGCTGAGGGTGTTTTTCTGCACCTGCTCCCTGCTATGTGGACACAAAGGTAGCTCCCAGGTTAGCCTTGAGCTGTTGCTTCGCTGCACTACAGGTGGCCAGTAGCTTCATTCACAGTGAACATTCAGTGAATAGGTGTAAATATTAAATATTAAATGTATATGCTACAGAATTTTTGTTCAGGCCAGGAAGCTCCATGAATGCTAGGGAGACATACTCATTGGGAAATCCGCACCATTGGAGCCCATGGTGGCAGGAATCCCCCCCCCCCCACACACACACACACAGGATGCCCTGGGGTGTAGCCACTGCCAGCACCTTTCTCGGCTCCCACCCAGTGTTTTTGGAAAGCAGGTGGGACTTCTGTCCAGCTGAGCTTGCAGACCTGCAAAAAAGACTTGCTTAAGGCAGGGGCTGCCATCACCACGCAAGCATCTTCACTGTGTAATGATAAGCTATCCGTGTTGAAGGAGAACCTGTAGGGACTTTTTAAAAGGGGGATCTTGTTGAGCATCTTCCATATGAAACTTTGAAGAGATACTGTCTGTGAGAGTTATATATTCCACTTCAGAACTTTAAAAGTTACTGTTGATACCATACTGCTTTTCTTTGAAATAAATATTTAAAAACATTTTTATTGGTATCTATTTTTATTTTTGAAATTTACGAGTAGTTGCTGCATTTCCCACCCTAGACTTATACACGAGTCAATAAGTTTTCCCAGTTTTTTGTGGTAAAATTAGGTGCCTTGACTTATATGTGGGTCAACTTATACAAGAGTATATATGGTAGTCAAGAGCTGGCTCAGGAAAAGAATAGGACAGCCCTGTGATGACCCCAGAGCTTTAAGAAGTGTTACTGGCTGAGTGAGAAGAAATCTGGAAGTTGTAGTCCCGCCAGCTCCTCTGTACATAAGAACTACAACTCCCAGAGTCCTTTACCTTTCCTGGTTTGTTATCAGGAACACACTGTTCAATTATATATACTTAATTTATACTGAACTGTTTGGTTTTTTTAACAGGTTTTATGTATAGGGCTTTTTTAAAAAATGCATTCTATGTATAGGGCTTTTTAAAAAAATGCATTCTAAAAAAAGTTCCACATGTAAGAAATTACTACACAAAATCCAGAATAACTCTAAAAATCCAGCATCTGAAGTTTGATTACATCATCTAAAATCACAGAGAACATTATGAACATCTGCAAATTTCACACCAGAGGTAGAAAATGTTATGATATCATAAACACAAGTCCAGTCCTTGACCAGAGTTCCTAATATGGATGACTAAGTTAGGGTTTTGCTGTATATGCAGCAGCCATTTTGCTGGCTCTGAAAATTTTACAGCAAACACCAAGAAGGTCTTTATTTGATGAACTGATAACTAACTGAACCCAACCTTGGCTTGTGGTCTTTCCTCCGCTAGCGTGAGTTGCAACTGCATCAGGAAAATGAATCAAACTTCGGCTGAAAGAGGACATTGCTATCTCAGCAAGACATTGTCAATGCATGCCATACAGTCAGCCAGAGCAGAATATGATGCAAGTGTGTCATGCAACATGGGCAGGGAGAGCACTGCCCATTCAGAATGATACTATTGCACCACATATCAGTATATGTGAGTACAAGTAAGCCAATGGTTTCACAGCAACGGCTGTCAGACTTGCAACTACCAAGCCTAGCAGATTACAACTCTTCACAAAGTAGGCAAAAATTGAAATTTTACTGAGACTCTATAGTGTGGGATGGGGAAAGGGTGGGAGGCTACAGATAAGCTAAGCAGCCAACCAACCTGAACTTTGCCAACATCAGTCCAAATCCAAAGAACAGGCACTGAAAAAAAAGCAAGCTTAACTCCAAAATACACTAGTGAACATCTCAGAACACATTTGATTTCTGAAAACGCCATCCTTTCTGCACAATCTGAAGACAATTCTGTCAAGAATAATGTCATTTTAAAACTATATTAAGAAAATTAGTCTGTTTAAGTTAATTTTGAAGGTATGAATGGACTCTACACCCCCATTTTTAAAGTATTAACACACTTTCAATTGTACCGGGATTCAGAAACCATTGTGTGGACTGCTTAAATCTAAGTACCATGACACCAGCTTGTAATTTAAATAAAATACATAAACATGTTTATAGCAGTCTGTTTTCACACTTGCAGTTTACAGGTATTGATCTATTTCAAGAACATAACCACCTGAAGAACTACAGAATCAAAAGCAGACCCATTTAAGAAACTCCAAAAGCTTGTTCCTTTGGTTCATAATGGGAGCAAATCATACTTGGTGCTCCAGTTTCTGAAACAGGCTCCACTCAAAGCCAGTGCCGCCATCATTAAGTTTTAAGAGGCAGAAATAGCAGTTGTAAGAATACAGGCACTGAAAACCTTGCAGAACACATCCAAGGGATATCTGACTAGCCCTTCAACTTAAAAAATCCTCAGATTTACATATGTTCCCAGCCTGGTCAAGAAATCAAAAAGCTAGGAATTCCAACACTTTCATGTCTGGGCTCTTTTACACATACAACTTCTAAAGCCTGCTGCTAATCCTCTGCTGTTTTGCAAGTTAGGTCACATTAATATGACATCTAGAATCTTGAAAATGTAGTTACTGATATCCCAGCATATCTGATATCCCAGTTGATATCCCAGCATTAAAAATGACCAGGCTTAAAAACTAGGAATTCCAATAGCTGCTTTTAGAAGAAAATATCCAAGGAGTAAGGCAGTAGTGACACATGACTTAGCAAATAATATTCCTATGTTTGAATTCAAAACACAGGCAAATGTACTTGATAGTTATGGTATGCACAGAACAATCTGTGCATCCAGTGGCAAAACCAAATTTGAGTAATATCTATTCCTAAGAACTTAATGTGCTACAGACCATTCCCAATGCAACAATTAAACAATTGAGCGTTTGTCACGTTTAAATTCCACCCTACAGACTGAAAAAGGTTTGTTACACCCCCCCCCCATTTAGATTTCGAACTCTCCCCACCTACTGAAAACCATCAGACCCTTACAACCAGAATGGCCTTCTTCTAAGCTACGATCCTGCTCATGTTTAGTCAGGAACAAATCCCATTACGTGTCATTGGTCTCAGATAGGATCGGGCCCCTGAGCCTAATCAGATTCTTGGCAAACCCACCTGAAAGAATGACGGTGACGGCGCATCCGGTTTGCAGCCGAGTCAGAGCTTTCCCAGGCCCTGGACTAGGCAAGAGCTCCGCCCGCGTCAGCAGATCGGCGGGCGGCTACACAGGTGGCCGGGGTAGTTTCTGCTCGCCGCTGAGGCCTTAGAGGAAAGATGCCGGTAGGAGCCGGTTCCCATGACTCCACCAGCCTCCGAGCGGCGGCACCGACCACGCCCCTCCCCCACTCACCTGCCGGATGCTGCTCGTCTCAGGCACCGCGAACTCCTCCTTCTCTTTGGGTGTCTTCACGGTGACTTTGATGATTCGCGGCTCAGAGGAAGAAGCCGAGGCGGCTGAGGCGGGGGTTTCGTTGGGGCTCTGGGCCCCAGGGGGGCTCTCGCCACTGTCAGACATGGCGCGCGCGGAGGGGAGAGGGAAGGAGGGCCGGCCGGCCAAAAAGGCCTCCTTGGCTCGTTAGGTCAGTGAAGCCGCGCAGTGTACGCTGGGTAACACCGACCGTTCTCCCCCACCCCCTTTACAACCTCTGCTGCGCGCGCCCCGACGAAGTAAAGCTCTACCACTCTCGGAGAGTTCAACGGAAGCAGCCCGGCTAAGGTGTGGCGCGCGGTGATGACGTAAACAATCGGGGAAGTTACTAGAAAAAGGGAGCCGTCTTGCCCGGCGTTAAAGAGAACGCTGAAAGGAAATACGCATGTGCAGGAGGCGCGTGCGCTTCCGGAACCTTCGCCTCCGAGCGCAAGCGCAGCCTCAATAGAGGGCCCAGTCTGACTGCCTCAGGCCGGAAGTGCTGTTGGAGAAACAACTGTATGCGCAGACATCGGCTTCTTGATCATCTATCCTGGAGGCTTGGCTCGCTGGCCTCGCGTTGCTCCTTCAAGTTCTTTATGAACTTGTACTCTTTTAACGCAGTTTCATAGCACTACATAGACTATTGCTGGCTAGGTACCACTAGGTTTCCGGCAGCGGTTCTGCTTGCATACTGTTGATGGGGACTTCCTCGCCCTCAGTGGAACTTGCTTCTGAATCAAAAGCTCTGTGTATTCATACTTTTGACTGCAAAAAGATTCCTAAAGTTCCTGCTTATTTTTTTAAGAACGCAGACTATGCATGAGTCTACTAAAATAACCACAAACTTCAGAATCCCTTTAAAACGGGTATTTCATATCTTTTCAGATTGTGCTAATTTCAGTTTCAGACCTGCATCTTCTCATACACAGAGCTGTAGTGATGACAAACAGGTGTGTACATGTTAAGGAAATTCCGTTTACATTAGCAGGCTTAACATTTTCAAATGTAATTTTCAATTCTGTTGTAAACTACATTGACAGCCATGGAAGGCAGAATAGAAACATTTTAAAGAAAAATTACTGAATATAAATACAGGCATGTAATGAAGAAAAGTTCTCTTGCTAACTGGAAGGGGGTTGGGGCAGAAATTCATAAAGAATTGCCCTGTGGGAGCAAATTAGTGATTAAAAAGATGCACAGAGCAAATGGCTCAGGGAAAACCTAATAACATGGTTGGTGGGTATTTTGGAAGGGGTTTGGCTGGTAATTATATAGGGAACGAGTCAGGATAAGGTTACCCAAGCAGAACTGGATTAGTTTGGGTGATAAATCTCTTTGCAGCAGGAAACATGAGTCAAAGGCAACAGTGCTTGCAACAGGAGGAGAGGTGTGCTAAGTGGAAGTGGATTGGAACAGTCCTTCAGTGCCAGGTAGAGACAGTTTGTAAATTAAGGACATTAAAAGATGACATTAGACTACCAGTTGTAGTACCGGTAAATGCGACAGGATGACAAGGATATAATGCATCACGACAGGGTAAGATTCAAACAACCGATGAGGGTCAATATTATACATATTTTGGCCAACGTATATGTGAAGATGGGCGTAAGATGGGAGCATATTAACCCAGGAAGTAGTATTTTAGGGTTAACATGTTGGTTAGAAAAATCTATGAATGTAACAGGGCTTATTGTGAGGGAAATGCAAGAAGAAATTGAAGAACTATACCAAGATATGTTACAAAACAGACTAGCTATAGATTATTTACTGGCCGCAAAAGGAGAACTTTGTTAGATCTTAAAAGGGCCTGTAAAATTACTTATAATTGTTTAAATAAAACAGTTCAGGGACAATTACAAGATTTATTGATTATGGAGACATAATATAAAAGGAGAAGAATAGAGTCCATTGGACTGGTTCACCAGCTGGCTGCTAGATCTTTTTTGGTTAAAAGGAATAATAGGGATATCTGTCTTCATAATAGCAGTAGGGTTTATTTTTTGTATTTGTATTCAATGCTTACCTGCTTGTTTAGCAATCTGTAATAGTCTATTACCAGTCTGGAGTGCAAACCAATGAAAGGATCCATTTAATGATCCAGCTGGAATCCCTGCTTATAACAACAAAAATGTGGCTGTACTTCGAGGACAGGTTTATAATAGCTATTAAAGCTAACTGGAACTTATATTTAAAACTATAATAGGAGGCTTTGTCCATATCCTAATTTTCAGGGACATCTGGTTGGCACTGTGGGGAATAGGATGATAAATAGAACCAACAAGACTTTTATGTACTGGTGGGAGCTGGAAACTAGGATTTTCTCTTGCATTCTCTTTCTCCCTGCAAAACCTCACACTTAATAATAATTCAACATACTAAAGGGTTCTTATTTTTAATTTTATATTTAATATTATTCGACTCCTCCCCTGTTCTAGGAACTTTGTGTTCTCATACCAGTTATGCTGTAAGTACTTGTACCTGTTATTACAAGTTAGGGCAGACGTTCTTTGAAACCTCTGAGGTAGACTTAGCTTTCAGTTACCTTGCCTGGCACCCATTGCCCTCTATCCCTTTACGCAGTGGGTCACTTTATCAGGACATAGGATATTTGAATAATCCTTTCTGGGTTTTCTTCTATCATACCCTTTGTAATTATTTTAAGGTTATGAGTCTGTGTGTAACTAAACTGAGAGCTGAGTTGCAGAAAGAGTGGGGGTGAGAGGGTTATGCAATAGCATACATCACTGAGTGTTTGCTGATATATTCAGTGCATAACTGATTGAGTATGTCTTCAGAGATGCACACTGCAATGGTGGCTGTTGACATTACTGGTTTATTTAAAGCATTTAAAAACTGTTTTCCCTTTCATTCAAAGAAGTTGCTACAGACTCTAGGGGAGTGGTCTGACATATAATCATGTCTTTAACTTGGGCTGATTCCGCACATGCAGAATAAGGCACTTTCAAACTGCTTTCAGTGCTCTTTGAAGCTGTGCGGAATGGCAAAATCCACTTGCAAACAGTTGTGAAAGTGGTTTGAAAATGCATTATTTTGCGTGTGCGGAAGGGGCCTTAGTTTGTAATTCTATACTCCCTCAGGAGCTACATTTACACTGGCATAAGCCCGACCTTCCCTGGCAATTTCTGTTGCACAACCTATGCTGTGAGATCCTTCGGCTCCAATGTACATGGCCATCTCGGGCCATCTCACACAGTTGCTTAATTGCTTCCTTTATGGTTCACTTCCTTGTATCAATCTAAGTCAAGCGCTCAGCATTTGGAGAAAATATGGAAAGCTATAAAATAGAGCTGAAAGTTAAGGTTGCCAACAGCTTGGAGAAAAAGAGTCTTGTTCCTTTAATAGAGGCTTAATAGATGCTATATACCAGGTAATGTTATTTACCGACATGCCATGAAAACTGCAGCTCCCCATTTCCACACTCCCACTTCCCTGACCTTCCACAAACTATTTATTTATTTATTTATATACCGCCCCATCCCCTAAGGCAGGGGTGGGCAACTATGGCCCTCCAGATGTTCGTGGACTACAATTCCCATCAGCCCCTACCAGAATAGCCAATTGGCCATGCTGGCAGGGGCTGATGGGAATTGTAGTCCACAAACATCTGGAGGGCCATAGTTGCCCATCCCTGCCCTAAGGGCTCTGGGCGGTGGACAACAAAATAATATTACATAGACGGCAATAACAATTGCAATAAAAATCAATATAGTTAGCATCATTAATTGTATTACTCAAGAGGGCTTTTCTTCAGAGGCAATAAAGTTGCATTATGCTAAATGATTCTCAACGTTATTTAGAAAAATGGCAACTGTGGTCTATATTACTTTAAGCCTCTATTAAAGAGATAAGACATCTCCAGGTCTGTTGACAACTCTAGCTGAAAGTAATTACGAAAAGGAATTCTATGGCCTTAATCATCTCAGAGTTAGTATGGTGTAGTGGTTAAGGTGTTGGGCTAGGACCTGGGAAACCCAGGTTTTAATCCTCAATTGTAAAATGGAAACTTGCTTGGTAACCTTGAGCTATTCACATACATTCTCAGCCCTGATCCTGGCTATATTAGGATGGGAAACCTCCAAGGAATACCATGGTTGTGACACAGTGAAAGCGATACCAGACAACCTCTGAATATCCCTTGCCTTGAAAACCCTACAGCAGCATCATAACTCAGTTGTGACTTATCAGCAAAAAAGAAAAAAAAATCTCATACCTGATTAATGCTTTTAACCTTATGGAAACTGAAGACATAAGGACATACAAATAACCAACGTTTATTGGCAGATGAAAAACTAAATACACCATTAGCACAAAATTTGAGCTCAACTATAATACTAGTTTCCAGCTTCTCTTCTTTACACTATAAGTGCAATGTATACTCAGAATGTTAGTCAATTAACGTCTTGCTGTCAACCCCCCAAAAAACTGCATAGTTAAGCAGTAGGTACAAATATACACTTTTGCAAAACCCCTGAAGATCAAGATTCCATTTTTATTTTATTTTTCTCTGAAGCTTGTACAACCGTGATCACCTGCACTGGTCAGACTCTGAATTTCTTTTCCCTTTTCTTCCACCCTATAAGAGAGAACACTGAATTATTGAAAAGCTGAGTATCACCAAAACGAGCAGAATGAATCAAGATAGCATACTATCACAAGCAGGAGACCAAATTTAGAACACTGTAATTTAGTTTTCTGAAATACAGTTTGTAATGATTTAAAATATTGTTTCTTTAAATTGAGAGACAAGTTGTAGAAGGAAGGAGGGAGAAAGGGGGATTAGAGAGCAAGATGATTGGTTGACATGAGATTGTGCCAAGTCTGTGCTGAACAGAGAGAATGTGTGTAAAAAACTTGGGAGAGAGACAGTAATCTGAGCTAAACTGGGAGGGAGAGTCAGTCTGTGCTAAACTGTACTGAGAAAAGAGAGGCTGTCTGTGCTAAAGCTTTGGTGTTATATGAAGTGTAGAATTGCCAAAGAAATAGGAATAAACATTGTGAGACTAGAAATGGAGCCAAATCCTATGGTCTCAGAGATGTAAAGGAGCGAGAGAGTGGATTGATGCAAAGTGAAAGTCGCCTCAACAGATGTTGTTGCCTCGTTTTATTTGTTGTAAATTATTTCTTGAAACGTTTAAGCTAAAGAACGTATACAAATAAACTTTTAGTTTGTTAATGCAACCCAGAATCCCACACTAGTAATTTCCCTCAAGACCATGTAGTCCTTTGAAACTGCTATAAAGCTCAGGCACACTACTTCAGGAGAAATTATAAAGGGGTTTGGAATTAAATTCCTGGTGGCAGCAAAATATAGAGAAAGAAAGGGGGAAATATTATTTTGCACCTATTATATATATTTATTTGTAAAGAGATAAGAGTGGGCATCGCAGTTGTTTCACAATATAATTTTAGGATGTACAAATGCAATTCTAAGGAAAGTTACTCCAGTCTACGCTCATTCATTTCAGTGGGTTTAGACTAGAGTAAGAATAGGATTGTATGGTAAATAACTTTTTCACAAGGTAATAGTTTAAACAATATGCAAACTATGTAACAAAAGATACATGAATATAAATGACCGGCAGATACTAAAGATAGTTTGCAGTGTATTTGTTGGCTATGTATTTTTCACTCTGACAATTAAAATAAAGCCCATCTACAACAGTTAAGACTAGTCAGTGAAGCACCTGGCTACAAATATTCACATTCTGGATTGATTTCACTATAGCAAGCAATAAAATAGCTGGCTCTGTACAGGAGCATAGATACTACGGGGACATGTAGGGACAGATGTCCCGGGCGCCCACCATTTGATCACATGGGGAGGCGCAGAAAAATTTGGGTTCGTTTGTATTTTTAAATATATTTTAGTGTTTTTACTTTGTCGGCCAGCAGGGGGGGGCAGTTTTTAGGCTAGCGGCACCAAAATTTCAGGCTATCATCAGGTGACACTCCTGATGATACCAGCCAGGTTTGGTGAAGTTTGGTTCTGGGGATCCAATGTTATGGCCCCCAAAGGGGTCCCCCCATCCCCATTGTTTCCAATGGGAGCCAGTAGTAGATGGGGCTACCCTTTTTGAGAATCTGAGCTCCATAGATTAAAAAACATTGAAAGTATTGTCGAAGACTTTCACAGCCGGATTCAACTAGTTGTGGTGGGTTTTCCGGGCTGTGTGGCCGTGGTCTGGTAGATCTTGTTCCTAATGTTTCGCCTGCATCTGTGGCTGGCACCTTCAGAGGTGTATCACAGAGAGAAGTCTGTTATAAGAGAAGTCTGGACAGCGTATAACAGACTATGAATTGCTGGCATAGCTTATGCATCCCGGCATTATGGCCCTCACCCAGACAGAGCAAGCATAAACTATGCTCATCAGTCAATGTCATTTTGGCACCACACTGAGTGTATTTTTGAACAAGGTCTTCTGCTCCATATCTATTTTCTGCCACTCCCTTACACTTTTGTGAGAAAGGGAGAATGAAATTAGTACTCTAATACAGTTACTCACAACTTTGCATGCAATAAAGCTCTCACATGACCAATCCTAGTTGTGGCAAAGAAGGAACAGAGGGAAGGGCACTCTGCCATTGGGCATGTCATCACTGAAGGAAAAAAGGTCACAAGGCATGTTTAATGGCAAGAGCGCCCTCTGGTATGGAAGCTCAAGATTGATCTGTTGCTGACCTGTGAAGGCACAGTCCCAATGTGTGGACTGCACAGAAGACCGATGGAGAATTGCTGAAAATTACTGAGCATTTTTTCTGCTCAAGCTATTGTAAAAATGCACTATTCTTATGAAATACTTGGAAACAGACAAAACACTCTGTCATGCTGTTTCATAAGGAGATTCAAAATCTGGAAAACAGGTAGCTTTCCCCAAAGTAATGTTTCGCACACTTCTTCAGCAACATTCCAATGAATGGGTCTTTACTTCAAAGAATCAACCTGCAAAGGATTGTGCTTATATGATTTATACAATTAAATACTTTGAAACCATAAATAGGAAAGATACAGATTGTGATGGAGGTATTGTGCAAATAATTATAAAAGGTATGACACAATTTTTAAATATTAAGGTAGAGAAGAAAAAGAAGTATCAGTATAAGTAAACTGCAGAAAAAATAAGAATTTTAGTCTATATTGCTGAAACATGAAGCAAAAAACTATTCACATAAGTGCTGAACAATATTAATTGCACTGAATCTTAAGAGAACGTTGTTTAAATTTGCTTTAAAAATTCTTCAAAGAAAAACACACCAAAACTAAAGGATTTTTTAAAATCAAAGATATGTATGTTTAAATACCTCATACAGTCCATATTACCTGATATTTGGTTAATTCTGCTTGCAGAGTTTTCACTTTAGATCTTTCTTGCTCCAATGCAGCATGAAGAGAAGTCACCTGGAACAAAAATAATGCTCACTGAGAACAAGCATAATTTTCTAAACAGAGGCACCTGAAGCCCTTTCCATAGTATTTTAATGATCTTTTTTTTAAAAAAAGACACACATAAAGGAAAAAAACCCCACACAAACCAAAAACCAAACAAGCAAAAAAGAAAAAGGTACACAGAAAAAAATATTTTTTAAAGTATGTTAAAAGGCTCCCCATTTCATCTCCACCAAATAGAAACACACTTAAACATTTTATAAACATTCTCATAAAAAACTTAAAGTACTTCAATTAGCATTAGTACATTTGAGACCCCTTTAACCACATTTCTCCAGGGCCGGAGCGAAGGGGAACTGCGCCCGGGGCACACGTGTGCCCTGCGCCTGTACTGCCACGCACCCAGTGTATCATGCACCCCCCGACCCCTTGGCACTACACCGCTGCATTTCTCCCATTGTTCCATTTACATATTGTACTCAAATTATATACCCCGTTTTGTCATACAGTCTTTCACTTTTTTTCTTTTTCAAATCTCAACAAAAGCTTATACAGAGTTGCACTCACCTGTAACTGTAGTTCATCGAGTAGGCTTCTGTGCAGGCCAGCCACAGTCTGTTTAGAAAGTTTCTTCAATCTTCTGTTGCTAGGTAAAAAGGCACTCCCTCCCCTCCCCCAGCGGCTGTGCAAGGAGTTTCCCACCCAAACAGTGACATGGTGGGAGGGGTAGGAGTGCCATTACCGCCAGATGTGGCCACAGCCAAAACCAAGCAACCAAATACAAACTGAACCAAGCAACCAAATACAAAGCTGTAGCAGGGTAGGAGGATGGGATGTGTGCCTGCATAGAAGCCCACCCGATTAACTATAGTTACAGGTAAGTGCAACTCTATTTCATCCTTGTGGGCATTCTGTGCATTCTGTGCAGTCCCACATTGGGAGACTAGAAAGCAAGACACAAACAGCAAGTAGATAAGTATCATATTTGAAAATTGCATACAGAACAGCCCTCCCCAAAGTAGTATCCCTGCAAGAACCTACATCAATTGCATAATGTTTAACAAACGTAAACTCAGAGGACCAAGTGGTTGCCTTGTGAATATCAATAATGTCTACCCTAGACAACCAGGCCACAGTGACAGCTACCACCCTAGTGGAATGGGCCCTGAGGTACAAAAGGGCAACCACTGCTGCTGCATCATATACCATGTGAATGGCCTTTCCGAATCCAATGGGATAGTGTCTGAGAAGACACAGGAGAACCTTTGCAGGGACCTCTAAAACAGACAAACAAACCATCAGTTCCATGAAAGCAGGAAGTCTTGTGCAAGTAATATAACAATGCTCTGCAGGCATCCAAGTTTTGTAAAGCCTCCTCAGATGTGGAGGCAGGGTCAGGAAAAAACACTGGCAGAAGAACATCCTGTGAAACATGGAACTGTGAAGCAACCTTTGGTAACTGGGTAAGACGAGGGCATAACACCACCTTGTTAGGGTGGAATTTGAGGAAGAGAGTATTAGAGCGCAGGGCTTGAAGATCTCCAACCCACCTAGGCGAAGTGACTGTGACCAGGAATGCCATTTAATAGGAATGCACAGCCAGATCTCAGGAGAATAGCTGTTCAAAGAGATGTCTCATCATGGCAGTGAGAACTAGTCAAGCTCCATTGAGTGAGCGGCCTGCTACAGGAAGGATGCAAGTTGCTCAGTCCCTTAAGGAACAGTTTCACCACTGGGTGGGAGAAAGGGAAGATGATTTGAAGCCTACATGGAAAGCCGAAATAGCCGATAAGTGAACCTTGATGGGGGACAAAAATAAACCTCTGTCCAGCAAGAACAGTAAGTATTCAAAAACAAACAACCCTCTCGTGCTGAATCAGCCAAGCTTTTAGTTTGAGGGAGGCTACATCTGGGTAGTGGAAATGGTCCAGTTGAAGGAGGTCTGGAATAGGTGGAAATGTGTAGCATATCCCTCAAGAAAGGGAATGTGTGGCATATTCCTCGAGAAAGAGTAGTACAGGAAACCAAGGTCTTTTCGGCCATGCCGGGGCTATCAGAAAGGCAGAGAACTGATCTGCCTGGACCATTACCACCACCTAGCCCAGTACAGTGAAGGGTGGGAAGATGAACAGGAAGACACCTGTCTAGGCAAACTGGAAGGCACGAATGGCGGTGTAAACCCACAGCCAAGCAACACCAACAGAAGATTGAAAAAAGCTTTCTAAACAGACCGTGGCTGGCCTGTACAAACACAGTCCCAATGTGGGACTGCACAGAATGCCCATAAAGATGAAATACAATGAAATCTTGTCATACAGTCTTTCACTTGTTCTTTTCAAAGCTCAACGAAAGTTCATACATGTTAACAATAACATGATTAGCGTTTGAACACAACTCTACCTCAAATTTAGTCTTAGAATGTTCAAAACCTTAGGACCTTTGATCTATTTCAAATCTTTCTAATAATAATTGTGTATAAATCCCTTCTGTCATTAATTATTCTCTTACTTTCGTTTTACATTCCCTATGTGAGAAATCTAAAATAACGCAATATGTTATCCATCTATTTTCAAATATAATTTCTCATTTGAATAAGGCTTCTGATGGTGAGAGCCGCATGTGTTTTTTGACAGTCTACATTTAAACGTATCCCATACTCTCAGAATGGCATGCCTAATATAACGATTATTAAAATCCTTATTGACTTTAACTTTCTCAAACTATAGATAAGTATACCATCCAAATCTCAAATTGGATCCCTCTAAATAAAGCAATCTTCTATTTTTCAGTGTAACCCATTCGTTCATCCAAACCAAATAGCACAGAGCAAAATATAATTTCAAAATGGGTAAACCTAGACCTCCTCTCTCCTTTGAAACTTGCAAGATTTTAATCCAAGGCTATTGTCTTTGCCAGAGTAAATTTGATATATCCTTCTCCCATTGTTTAAATGGAGTATCACCTTCCAACACTAGTATTGTTTGAAACAAAAATAGCATTTCTGGTAATACATTCATCTAAATCATGGGTCGGGAACCCGCGGCTCATGAGCCGCATGCGGCTCCTTCCCGCTTGTACTGTGGCTCCCGGAACGGCTGCCCCTTCCAGAGGCGTACCAGGTCCAAATGGTGCCTGGAGACAAAAAAACCCTCCGGGCACCCCCCTGCGGAGTTTCGCTTACTCACGAGTAAGCACTGCAGCGCTTACTCATGCAGCCTGGCCTCCTCAGCAGCCACCCCGACTTACCGAGGCTAGCTCCAAGCTGCCACTCCAGGCAGCCAGCCAGCCTTTATGACTTTCTTAAAGAGGCAATGTAGGGGTGAGCCTGCAAACCCGGCAGAGCTTCAGACAGAGCACAGGAATGCCTGCGCCATCTGTTGCCCTCTGGGCAAGCATCCTCACCGGTCACAAGACCCCCGTGACTCACAGGTCACAAGATGTCCTGGACAAAGGGACAAAAGGTACATACCCCCAGGTATGGATTAGGCCCAGACAGGAACGTTTCCTCTCGCACGTACGCAGCCCATGATTCATGTATTGTGCAACATTCTCCCGCTCTCCCGCCTTCCCAAAAACCCTAATAAAAGGTGCCAGGGACCGCCAGCTCGGCAGAGTAGCCAGATCCACGGATCACGCTATATCGCCACTGGCTTCTTTCCACCGGATGATATTGCCGCGTCTCGCCTATTCCTTGTGTCGCCCGTAACAACTTCAAGGCAATTCCCCAAAAGATTGCTTAAAGGGGAAAGCAATCTTTAATCAATCTTTGGATGATTGCCCTTTTAAGAAAGTCACATAGAGACTGGCTGCCAGAAGCCGAGCCTCAGAGCCTGCCGTGGGAGGGTAAGTGAGGGGGAGGAGGGGAATGACGGCCAGCTGGCCAGTTGGCAGGGGGGGGTAAGGGGGGGCAGGAGCCTGTTTGTGGTACAGCTTCTGATTTTGATAACATGAAATACTATGGAATGAGTGTTATAGAGAAATTTTAAAAACATCTATTTTCGTTCATATACATTTATTCTGATTATTTAGATCTAATGTGTTGTTTTTAAATACAGAGATCTTTACCTGTAAAGTCAGCTCATTCTTAATACTCTGAGATTCATCAACCTGAAGGAGTATTTCAGCTTTATCTTTCACTAAAATATTAAACAAAGAAAAGTTTAGATTCAGTAGCCTTGACACCTTGAAAAATACTGCGGTTATCCAGTACTTGATAGGCGACATTCAGCTTCCTCTCATAAACTGTGAAGGCCTCCCCTAAATAAAAAACTAGATTTGTCTTTGGCTGATTCCGCATGGGCCAAAAACAGCAGTGTGAAAATGGTGTGAAAATGGTGTAAAAGAGTTTAAAACGGTGTAAAAGGGTTTATACTGTTTTCACAGTTTTCACACACCACTGTTTTTGGCCCATGCAGAATCAGCCTTAGTGTGATAGAGCCAAGTTCATCTCCTTTTCTACTATCTGCAAATCCACCTTGTACTCTGGTGGTCTGGACAGAAAGCCAGAAACAACCAGTCAAGGTTCTTGGAACATTTGGAGGGAGAAAGGAAAGGGAGAAGCAGATGGGGAAAGAGGTATTTAATGGAGGTTTGATAGGGTTTAGCGGTTTCTTTAGTAGGGTAGAGATCTTGCTCTGTCTTGCTCTGAGTTGAAAGTAAACTGTTCAGTGTGATAGCCTGCTGTGAGAGTAACATGTATATATATAGTCTTTCTGGGTGACTGAAAAGCTGTTACAAAATCAATACATGCTACCATCATAATAACAGTGGTGCTGGGCAGTATGGGGCTTGCCAAGCAAAATATTATAGTACCTGCTCCTGCCACTCCAAACTAGAACACTTACTGTTTCCAAAACAGTTTCTGGTAGGTAGCCATGTTGGTCTGCCCTAGAAGATGAAGAGAGTCCAGTAGCATTTTTGAGGCCAACAGCTTTGACTCTCAAAAGCTTATATTCTGAAAATCTTGTTGTTCTTTGAAGGAGATACTGGACTTGAGCCTTAGTGCCCAAACAGTTTTAGACATCTTCTTAGAATGAAATTTGTAAAAGAATACTTCATTTAAAAAAAAAACTTACTTTCACCTTCCTGTAGCATTTTCAACAGCTGTGCATTTCGTGCTTTGACTTCTTTATACTTTGCCTAAACATTTTTTAAAAACCAATTAATATAAATGGTGTATTGCTACATGGTTTGAAAAACAGAGTTTTCATTTTAAAGTTGTACATTAAATCACTAATTAATGCAGTGGTTCTCAACCTGGGGGTCGGGACCCCTTTGGGGGAGTCAAACGACCTTTTCACAGGGTCTCTGCATCAGTGTTCTCCATCTGTAAAATGGATAAATGTTAGGGTTGGGGGTCACCACAACCTGAGGAACTGTATTAAAGGGTCGCGGCATTAGGAAGGTTGAGAACCACTGAATTAATGGGAGACAATAATCAAAATATAGAATGGTTCAATATGACTATACACAAATAAAAACAAACTGACAGTTTTATTAATTCAACTGTTGTCTTGAATGACCAATTGATATTCTCCCTGTTCAAAATCCAAAAGATAAATTGCACAATGAACTATGCAGTTTGGATCAGCAACGTTTACAGCTAAAAGATCAATTGTATAAAAATGCTTAAGTTCATACTGTGTACATTTGTATGTATATATTTTCTTTAAATCAAGAGAGACTGTGTAAAGAATCTATAGAACGGGCATCTTTTGCATAATGTTTTATAGGGAGATGTTAGAAATGAAAATATAGATTCAGTGCCTTCAGAGGTAAACAATTCATTATATACTTAAGAAAGCTAAAATTACTAAGAAACCCATGCTCTGCTGGAAATGTAAATTAGAAAATGGCTCCTTCTTTCATCAATGGTGCGCTTGTAAGAAAATTAAGAAGTTTTGGACACCAATTCACATAGAGGTACAGAGTATGCTTAAAATAAAAATAAAATGTTCCCCAGAATTATACTTGCTGGGGATGTGTAATAGCATTACGGATATGGGTAAAAGAATAATATTTCAATATTTAGCAACAGCAGCTAGAATAGTTCTGGCTAAAAATTGGAAAAGTTCAATTATTCCATCTATATTTGATTGGAACATGAAGAAGTTAGAAGTGATTAAGATCTCGCAATTGACAGGACAGGAGGTGTTAGAAGAGAATTATAATACTAAAAATCAATGGGAACAATGGAAAATGTATATAAACAAGAAATACCATATCCAAAGCAAAGTATTTAAGTAAAAGTTACTAAATTAAAAATAGAGTACACACAGAAGGAAGTACAATTAAAGAGTAATGGATAGAATCGCTAAATTATTCTGAATGTGTTTTTTTCTCTGTTGTTTGACTATCTGTTATTAGTTAATAACTTGTGTGATATAATGATGTATCAATTTTTGTATATCTATCTATAATTTTGTTTCCTTTTCTTGTATTATTCTCAATTTTCTTTTCTATAATAAAGCATTTTTAAAAAAGAAAGTAAAAATGTTAAATGTTGTATGATATGCTAATATTAAAAGGGAGACTGCAATCAGGAAATGGAGAAGTCACTAGATGGAACGTAACATACACACATGAATACTTTAGAAGTGAATATGTCTTCAAATTGTCATCCTCTCACTAATACAGGCTGACAAAGTACATATTAATGAAACAATTTTGGGAAAAATGCTGCAAAAAGGCCATAGCATCTTTTCAGTTTTTGCTAACCTTCCTAATTTAGCACTGTTAGGGATTACTTACCTCCCACTGACTGATAACACTCTTTAGTTGCTGGATTTCTACATCTTTCTTTTCAAGTTCCAGCTTTAGTCTTTCCATTCTTCCATCCTTCAGAAAAAAATTCTTCAGATTAAAAAAAATACCATGAAAGTTAGGGGGACAGTAGCCACATTCATTGGTTAGAATATTATGGCAACTTACATGCTAGTATGTTTATGGTGTAGTCCTTTCTATCCCCATTGACTTCAAAGGACTTAGACAGGTTTAACTGTTCTTAGAATCACACTGTTACTCTAGCTTTTTGTGACCAAGAGCTGACTTATCATAAAGTGAACTCTAACCCATGAAAGCTTGGAATGCATTAGTCTTTAAGGTGCTTTTGTTTATCTCATACAAAGCTGAAGGAATATGAACCTTGTTTTAAAATTCAAAATATTTTACAAGTCACTTGAAACTACTGGCTCTCTTCACACCTTGTATTTCACAACACAATGTGCAATAAAACTGTCACATTTTCTGTGGGAACTAAAGTATACCACTTAGATCTTTCCTGACTCAAGGAAGTATCCCTGTCAAGCTATAATGGTGGATAAAGAAGTAGCCCCCCTAAATTGGACCTTAAATCATAGAACTTTGTGGTAAACTTCTATACTTGCAGAAGGCTTTAGAACTCCACCCTCAAATGTTGCAGCCAACATTCCCTGAAAGCTGTATGAGTGCATGGCCGTGTGGCCACTGTATCTGCTGTGCAGATAAGGGGCCTCCTGGCAGAGTAACTCTCTGAAGCAGCTCAGTTCCATGCAGCATTTGAGAAGTTCCATGCAACACTGAGGAACAATTACAGGAACTATTGATTGCTGCGCACACTTAAGGTGTCCAAGGTGTCTTAAGTAGCTGCTTGTGGTAATGGGGAACACATTCATATCCTCATATACATATCCATATATGCATTTTTTCTGACTAAAAGGCCTCTTTGCATTGTAGTACCAGAATTTAAGAACAAACACAGAAGAACAACTAATATGGCACAGTCCTCAGAGCATTGGACCAGGGCTATGAAAATAGGTTCATATTCCTGCTCAGCCATAAAACTCACTGAGTCACCTGTGGCCAATTATTTTCTTCCACAGGATTATCCGAAAGGATAAATTGAAGGGACAACCACATAAGCTTCCCTGATGTCCAGCAAGGAAGGGCAGGATAAAAATGTTATATGGATATCATACATTGTAAACTATCTCCATATGGACTTTTTACTTTGGGACTGAGTAAAACTATTACCTCTCCTTGCTAGATCATTCTCAGATCAAGAAATTCAATGGCCTCGTTATAACTCACAGTTATTTCTTCAGCAGATACATTATCCTCTACTACAGCTGTGTTCTTCAACGTATGTGGATTGTGCATTTAAGAATTTCTTTTTAACATGCCTGTGGGGGATCTCGAGATGTAGTGGTATCCATTCCATTGTGGTCTGTGATCTGTTCTCTTCTTTTCTCTTTAATAAGAATTTTGTGCACATCATCTTCCAGTCTATTGAAGAATCCTCCATCATGCAAGGCAGGATGTGAGGATCCCAATTCCTGTCAAGTATCAATGATTAATAATCAGTAAAAACAATTCAACAAATTAAGCAATAAATATAATTATTTTTTAAGTCTCTGCATGGAACTCAACAGAATTTAATATTTCATTAGAAGTTTCCCTTTCCTTCCCAAGTCTAAATCTCACCTTAAAGCAGGTTCATTAGAACATTCATCTAAAAATTAGGTAATTACAAAAACATTAAACATGTTAAAACTTAAATTTCGTAATGCCTTGACAATTAGTTTCATTGTCATGCCCTTGTCATGCAGCAAGACACACTGTTTCTGTACTGCAGAGACCTGATCCAGCAGGGGGCCGAGCGGTCGCTCTTCGTTGAGCTCCTCCACCTTTTAAAGATAAGTTTTAAATTTCTCCTACCCTTTGTAGTTTTATCTCTTAGTATTTAGCACTTTCTTTTAATTTAGAGCTTTCTACTGCAATTTTGTTGAGAGAGACTATATTAAAGAACCTTCTGAGTTGATATTTTAAAACCAGGCTAAAATCCACAATACTTTAATAATAGCAATGCTGACTAATGAGTCTGTTTCCCTTTTGTTTTTAAAACAATTTGTGTACTTCTGAAGCCTGGAGCTTCCCTATCATCAGGTGTGGTTGAACTGCTGGTTTTATTTTATCTTTATTTTTTATTTTCTTGGCTCAACCAGAGTGTTTGAGGGCTTTTTTGCTGGCTCATTCCTCATTCCCTGACCAGCTGGTGTGGAGACGCCAATTTCCCCTATTCTCAGCTAAAAGCCTTGAGACTTCTACTAGTTTTTTTAGGTTTTTTTAACACCAGCTGTTAAGGTTCTGTTTTATATTATATATTTTAATGAACTTCTGAAGTTTAATGAACTTTTGAAGTTTGCTCTTAAGCCTTTTAGCTACTTAGTATTTTTTACCAGCCTTTGGCTGCCTTAAGCCGCCTGTTTTAGCTTAGTGTAATTAATTGCTCCTGTGCAAATATTTTACTCATTGTCTGATTGTTTTACGGCTGCTATCTAAAATGAAGAACGGGAGGAAACGGTACCTTTCATCCCCACACTCTCCATGCCAGAAGTCTAGTGAACAGACTAAAATTGACCAGTTTTTCACCGACAATTCTCCAGTGGAGGCACTAATTGAGGGATTAACACTATCAAATAGATTTGCTCCATTGGAAGCTAACCTGGAGCTGGAGGATATGTTTCCTAGCCCTGCAGAAGAAGTTTTTGCAACAAGCCCATCTCCAACTGGTTTAGGAAAACAGGATGCTTTAATCCCAAGTTTACAAAAGCCTCCAAATAAGAATAAAGAACTAACAACACATGACAATTTATACATTCGACAGGAACTTTTCTCTAATGAGTTGATTTTAATTTCAAAACTCTTGACTCATACTTTTAACAAATGTTACCACCCTGGGGCTAAGTTAGACTTGATCTCCCATCAAATTTTAAAGACACAAGCTTCAGGAAATGGATCTGACGCAGTAGCTCCCTTTTATTCAGACACTGCCCATTGGCCTTCAAGGCCTACACTCCACCCGCAGCTAAAACTAGTTAATATGAATTCGTTAATTTTGCAAAAAGAGCGAAAGTGGTGTTGTATATTGGACATTCCAAGCTAAACCAAAATAGGTGGTCAAATTATAGTGCAATTAGGTTCTCTTTGAGCCAGTTGTTAGGAGTGTGCTCCATACAAGATTCAGTTGACTTCATATGAATACTTGCCCCCTGTGGATTACTATAAAAGAATTGCCCTAACTTTTAGCACATCTAAAATGCCTTCACTATTGTTGAAACATCGCCACTTTTTTTCCAGAAGGTATGATATTAAAATTATGCGTCTCTTTAGGAATACTACTATTCACAGACTCATTGAGGACACCCATGCTACACCTGACAAGAGAGAAATGCAAATTCAAAGGAGTTCAACAAAGCCACTGCTGTTGGAAACCCTAACAAAACTGACACTCTTTTCAGAAGCTTTTACCAAAGGAATCAAAGAACTAGCGGTTGAGTGGAAGCAACTTGAGATGTCCCTGAATGAAATCCACTCTTCCCACCAACATATCCTTGAGGAAGTGGAGGATGTTTTATACCACTCCTGCTCCCAATTCTGTTCCAGAGGCATAGGGGGATGTATTGTACTCTGGAAATTCCCCTTCTTGCCCAACCTTACTTGCCTATAATCCTGCAATTCAAAGTTACTGTTCTCCAGATAACTCTCCTAATGAAGCAAATTGTGTGCCCATAAGTAAAGGGGGGACTGCCAGTCAGGCTAAAGGCAACCCTTATTCAACCAGCCCTACTACAAAGGCCTTGAGGCTGCACCTCGCCAAGAACACAGACCACCCTATTACAATGCCAGAGCCTGTGTCAAAGCCACCCACAGCAGCTCACGGTGAAACACATTGTTCCCCAACAAATACTGATCTTACTCCAACACCTATCCAGGCGGCTACCTCTCTAGCACTTGAGAATGTATATCAGCAAACCTCCCCCTTACATTGGGAGGTAGACCTCAGGTCCACAAATGTACTGGATAAAGATACTCTCCTAAAAACTCCAAAGAAATCTTGGTTCGAGGAACTGAAAGAGCTGAGGATGACCCCACATCAATCAACAGAAGCCCACCCAAACATCAGCATCCCTCTGTCAAAGGAGGTTACTACGTCTCAGAAGACAGATCAGGTTATAGATAATAACAGATCATCTGGGATTTCCATTCAAGTACCGATTGAAATACATGCATTTAAGAGCTTCTTGGATAATACAACTCAGCCAAGCCCCACCAAAGAGATTATAATTGACTATTCTTCCACGGCTTCAGATACACATACCCCCATGCCAGACCCGATTAGGCTACAAGGTAATGGATGTGTGGTCCAAAATGACCACGAAATTACAACCATAGACCAATCTCAGTGACGCCAACCCTTATCAAAATCTCTTAGCCAATCTGGGACCAACACAGCATGGGGTGAAGTATCTCCAAATCCAAGTCACAGAAGAGATGTGATTTCCCTCATCTCGTGGAATATAAAATGATGGATCAAGAAATGCGATAATCGTGGATTTCCTCACTTATCTACAAAATTTACGCTTATAGCCTTACAAGAAACTTGGTCCAATTCAGAGCTTGCCTTAAATGGCTACCAACAATACTCTCTTCCTGCTACAAGAGTATCCAAGTTTGGTCGTTATTCTGGAGGACTTTCACTATTTGTAGCCAACAGCATCAAAGCAACTCCTCTCGACTCATGTCCCCCTCTTGCACAGGCTGTTTTGGTAGAGGGGGAGCTCTTCACATGATTATAGTGAACTTGTATATACCTGCTGGATTGACACGAGACTCCTTAATCAACACATGGAGTAGGATATCATCATTTGTAGAAAATTTAGAAAATAAACAACCATCTACGGAGGTGATCCTGGTAGGCGATTTTAACGCCAGAGTGGGTACGGACCTTTCTACCACTTTGGCCCATTTGAATCAGGAGGATGATCTCGTATAGCTTCTTCTAACCCCAACTCTTCGCCTCAAAGGACTCTCTCGCGGAATGCTGCAGGAATTCAGTTAATCAAATTTGCCATCAAATTTAACAAATTATGGTTAAACGGCCTCAAGTGCTATAGGAATGCAGATAGCTTTACCTTGGTAAACTCGCTCGGTGCTAGCGTGATCGACATATCTTAATATCCCCCTATCTACACTAGTGTGTCACATCTTTTAGCGTTGGGGACTTATTGCTAAGTGATCATCTTCCACTCAATGTAACTTTTCATTTGAGGTAAAGACTAATACAGAGGACCCCACCAACTTTAGGCATCAGAAAATAACATGGTCACCTCAGGTGGCAGCTGCTACAGAAACACTACTTAGCTCTTTTACATTTAATAAATTAAAAGAGAATATATTACAGGCTGACACACCAGAACGTGGAATACATCACTTTGAACAACTAGTTTCAAATTTAGCAGGGGAACTTCAAGCCGTCTCCTCGCCCAAACCTAACGCTGTAAACGGTCATAGAGAATGGTTTAATCGCTACTGTATTGCATTTAACAACTTAATATGCTCATTCTACAGAAGTTACCAAGCAGCACAGGTGAGGAAAAGCTACTCAGCAATATAACCCAACTGAAAAGGATTTTCAAATTATGGTACAATGGAAACGTAAAAAATCAATTCGAACAGCAGGGGAACAACTATATCAAGCCACTTTAACAAATAACATTAAGCAATTCTGGCAGATCATAAATCGAAGGGCCCAAACGTGCAGTATCCAGTTGCCCCATATTTCACTAGGACGATGGTTCAGTTATTTTTCTAATCTGTTCAATGCTAGCCTAACTGAATACCCTGATTCCACTTCAATACCAGAGGAGCTACCAGATTGGCCTGAGGTTAATCCTCAAGAAGTGAGTAAACTAATCAGTGGTTTGAAAAGCGGTAAGGCCCCAGGTCCTGATGCAATAATACCAGAAATACTTAAATCCTCACCCGAGTGGTGGGCTACAACTCTGGCTTCCTTATTTACCCATGTAAATAACACGGGCCGCATCCCAAAGATGTGGCTGGCGTCTATAGTTGTCCCAATCTACAAAAAGGGTGATAATACAAATCCTTCAAACTATCGTCCTATAAGCCTATTATCTGTAATTGGCAAACTATATGCAAAACTACTCCTTAGGAGAGTGGAAGATTGGGTCAAGCAAGCAGAAGTAATAGGACCGGAGCAAATTGGATTCACTAAAAATAAATCAACACTGGATCATGTAACAGTTTTAGCACACTTAGCTAACAAAAGTATAACTCATAATAACCGTAAACTGTTTGCAGCCTTCCTGGATTTAAAAGGGCATTTGACTCCATATCTAGAGCCCTACTGTGGAGAAAACTGACGGAGGCAAGTTACACATGGACCCCAGACTCCTGTTTATTATAATACAGCTACACACTTGCACTAGCTGCATGATAAGAGCAGCAACAAAAGGACCGCTCACAGAAAATATCATCACAACCAGAGGGGTCAAACAAGGCTGTACATTGGCCCCCCACTTTGTTCAATATATTCCTTAGTGATCTAGTGCCAACCCTCCAGAAGGCCAATGGGCATGTTCCCAAACTAAGCACTAAACACGTGCCCGCGTTACTGTATGCTGATGACACCGTTCTTCTTTCCCACACTAAAGTTGGTCTCACTCGTCTCTTAAATTGCTGTGCTGAATATTGTAAGAGGAACGAACTGGTAATTAACTATGAAAAAACCAAAATAATGGTCATCGCTAGAAGACCCTCTAGTCATACATGGACCATCAATAACAGACCCATAGAACCAGTTAACCAGTTCAAATATTTGGGCATAACTCTTACTAGCAACCTTTAATTGGGCAGTACATAGAAATTAGCACTCGCTGCAGCTAACAACAGTGCCCTAGCAATTCAGCCAGTTTCTTTTTCACTGTGGCCCACCAGTATATACCATCCGCATTGAAGGTGTTCAATGCTAAATCGCGGCTCTCAGCTCCTCTATGGAGCACCTATTTGGATCGGAGCTATAAACAAAAATATAAACACAGCCCAGTCCCGTTTCTTCCACAAAATTATGGGCTTACCAAATTGTGCTTCATATGCAGCCCTATGTTTAGAACTTGGGCAAATATCATATGCCACGATGGCCTGGCTGAGAACTGTCAGATACTGGCTACGTATCCACTATCTGCAGGATCACTCCAGTTTGTTACACCTCATGCTTTCCGACTATGCAAATTCTAGGTGGCTGAAACTAGTTGAGGGAAAAATCAACACTCTTGGCTTTTCATTAGAGTCGTTAGTCCCTCTTTCCCTATCAGAAGCATATAGCTGCTTGAAAACTAAGCTATTAGAACAAGAGTATCGGGATATGATAACAGCTGCGAGGAAAACGTGTTCCCCCTGACCCCTGCTTATTCCGTTAATTGAACAAGGACACATGGCCAATTATTTACAGTGGATCACCAACCCTAAATTAAGAAGAGCTTTAACACTGGCCAGATTCAATCTAATGCCTTCTATGCTGCTCTATGGCAGATATCAACAAATTGATAAACAGAAGGAGGCTATGTCCATGCAATATGGGTCAGGTGGAGACACTCGATCATACCCTCTTTCATTGTGTAAGGTTTGCAAAAATCAGAATGTCACAATCTGCACTTATCCCATTTCTGTATAACAATCTAACTGATGCTCTTAAGATACCTATGCTTTTGAACAACATGGATCCCACAGTGTGTGAGAATGTAGCAAAATTTCTGCTAACAATAATAGACGTAAGTCTAGATGAATACCAACCAATGTCTATGTATTATGACCACATATAGCCAGCAGTAATTTTGCTAGCTTCTGTCAGTATCCGATGACGTTTAAGTGAGTTAACTTAGCTGAAGGAATGTCCTATAGTTACAGAAGGACCATGTATATATTTTAGTATTTAATATTTTAGTACCAGTGTCTATAATTGTGAGCAATAATGGGCAAATTTTGTATGCTGATTTTGTATGTTTATTTTATGCCAATAAAGGCTTGTGTACTGCAGAGAAGCCAGGTGACACTCTTTCTCTTGATGCACCATACTAAGAAGGCAGGTAATTAAACCACTGCAGCACCTCAGAGTATCATCCCATTGCCTATCACAGGACAAATTGTGCCTAGCAGTGCTATTTATTTCTGATTTTTAAAGTAGTTTTTTAAAAAATTAAATCAAACCCAATAATAAAAATGTTGCTGTGATTTTACTTCAGAAGCACTGATCAGTAGCTTCTAATAACATTATTAGCATCTCAGACACAGAACAATTTCCATGTTTCCATACTAAAAGTTGGCCCAAAAGAACAGCAAGCAATAGGAAAAAAATATCTGTCGTACATCTCTCAAAAAACCCTTCTCCCTCTCACAAAAAAACCCATTTGATTAACTGTAATTTGCACAGCCATTTTCAGGGAGAAAAAAAGGAATACACATTAACAAACTGAAATAGGAAATCCACAAGGACTTAGAGGGGCATCTCATTTTCCTCTCCAACACCACTATTTCCATTTTCCCTTTCCTGAAAGCTCCTTTCCAATCACTAGTCAATCTACCTTTATCTGTTTCCTTCTCTTCAGCTTTCCTCCCCTGGCAGAATTTCCCTGGGAAATCCTGGCAAAGTTGTGCGGGGTCAGGGCAGAACTTGCAAAGACTTGCAGAGGATAGGTTCCCTTTCCCCTGTTTTCCCCACACCCAACTCTATTCCTCTTTCCCTCCTTCTGGTAGCCCCATATCCTCAACTTTTCCTGCTACCTTGTTTCCTACCTTTTATCGGCCCTCCCCCCCATCTTCAACTATACTCATTTACTTCATATTATTTTTCTCCCAGTGGGGAATGAAAGGAGCTTCTCTCTCAGTTCTTCTCTCAATTTTATCTCTACAACAATCCTGAAAAGTAGGTTAAGCCGAGAGTGTGTGACTGGCCCAAGATTACCTAGTGAGCATCACTGTAGAGTTGATATTTGAATCTGGGTCTCCTACACACTACGCTGAAACCCTAATCACTGTACCACACACTGGCTTTCATGGCTGTTGCTGAACAGTTTCAAGCACTTGGGCCTTTGTAAGTCAAGCATCAGGTGGCAGAAAATAGGCTAGAGGTTGCTGGCAAGACTGCCCCAAATGAGTCCACCCTCAAGGGTCAAAGCAGCTCTTGGAAAGGGTGCTGTTCCCCTATCTTGCTTTTATTGATACAAACTAATGCTTAAAGCCTGGCATTACTGTGGTTTTTGCCTAGCAATGGACACCAAGAGAACATTTGCTCCTTAAAGCTACAGGCACTGCTTCTACTGGAGAAGGTGGGAGGTTAAACCAAGGATGTTTTGTTCTTTTTAGATTTCAGATTTTTCGGCAACCTGGGGGCTTTTCTCAAGTTTGTAGAAGGATCTGTCTTGTAAATTCATGGCCCCAATCTCTGGATTGAAATATAGACAGATGGGGTCATGTTGAGAAGTAGGCATACTGGTAAATATCTATGCTGCATGCATGCATTTATTTATAGTGTGCTTTTCTCTCCAGTTGGTATTAAAGTGGCCAACTACATTGTTCTCATTTCCTCCATTTCCCAGCAACAACCACTTTGTGAGGCAGGCCAGGATTTGTGACAGCTGTGACCCAGAAAGCTTCCATGGTAAAAAAAAAAGGGGGGGGGGGGTCCGAACTATGCCAGATTGGCTCAATCTTTCTTTATGACTTTAAGGATTATATAATACCCAGAACAAATTACATCAATGTATAGTCGAAGGCCTTCATGGCCGGATTCAACTGGTTCTGGTGGGTTTTCCGGGCTGTGTGGGTTTTCCGGGCTGTGAAGATGCCAGCCACAGATGCAGATGAAACGTTAGGAACAAAATCCACCAGACCATGGCCACACAGCCCGGAAAACCCACCAGAACCAAATTACATCAAATTATGGTTGTTTAATCAGACACTTACCTCCTGCTTTTTGGAAACAAGATCTGAAATACAACATGAAAAATATCAAATGTTAATGGGCTATATATTAAATATATACTATTAAATATATATTGCTTAATTTGCCGCCAAAAATAACACAATGCCAATTCAAGACTGATTCAGTACTCAAACACTGTTAGTTTATAATTAAGATTCCCTAAACTAAGTTCAGCCATTATTTTAAAATCCTTGGTCTTTTAATTTGTCAGATTTCTAAATCTAGTAACCAAAGCACTATCTGGTTTGTTTCCACTGAGGTATAGGGTTTTGACAGTATGCTAACTATGGACTATATTCCAAATATAGACAAGGATTAAAAAAGGCATGGTGTTCTATGCAAAAACTTTTTCTGAACCATTCCTCCCAGTGCAGATTCTTGTACTTTCACAGGATCAGGAGACCATACAACTTATATGGTATGCAAAGCTCATCTACATATGGAGAAATCTAGACCACAGCCACAGTACTTGCTCACATCTACAGAAGTAGATATCCAAACGGAAGCTTAATTACAGTCTTTCTTAAATGTCTGAACTGGAATTGCTGCTCTGAAGACACAAAGAGCAAATTAGGTCAAGCAATTTTTTCCCTTGCTTTAGAAATAGGGTAACAACTAAGGATGGAAACAAACATGGGTATCCAGAGTGCTGGATAGCTACCCCATACCCAAATTCTGGATATATTTCATTGTGTTTGTTCAACAAAAACTAATTTACATTGTATCCAGAAAGACTCAAAAAAAATTTTTTGCTTTTTAGTTATTTGAACATAAGCTACATCTGGGTTTGGTTTTAGAACAAATTAAGTGGCTCACAGATACAATAAACACAAAGTATACCTATGTTACTGTCCAACTGAAAGTCTTTTAAAGACACTGTGAGAGGTTTGTCTTTTCCTTGCTGATTTTTTCTCTTCTCTTTCTTGTGTGCAGCTTTTGAAAGAGGAGAAGCATTTTCAGCATTTTCATATTCCTGTAAAGGAATAAAAAGCTCACAAATGTCTTTAACTTCAAACATCAAATTGCTTGACAAAATATAACAAGCAGGGGACCTGCAAAGACTCACAGTAGACATGTAAATTTCACACTGTATCCCCCTCCCCACACTATTTCTTTTTTCCCTTCCCCTGGAAACCCCCACAGCTTCTATCCCTTCCCTACTTCCTTCAGTCTACTTGCCCCCATTTTTCACTTTCCCTCTCCAGGATTTTCTCTCCTACCCACCTACCTTCTTTTTCCTGTTGTCATTCCCCCTCCCCCTTTCCTTTCTTTACTCTCCTCCTTCCACCTTTTACCTTTTTCAGTCTTTTGACCACCACTGTCTTTGATTCTAGGAAACCAAAGGTGGTAAGCCGCAGTAATATTGTTTAGGTTGACTAGTAACTCCCAAATGGCCATATAGATTTCAGAATGTAACCTTGAAATGTCTCAGTAGCATTCACATCTTACAGTTAAAAGATTTTGCTTCTAATATTTTGAAGCAACAACTTTAGCTCTCCAATATCAACTCTCCAATTTTTAAAAAATATTTCAGGTGGTTTTTTTTTTTTTTTGCAAAGTCGTGGCTTTTCTCAGAAAAATCCCTCAACTGTAGATTCTAGGGCTCAGTTCAAAATTATACAAAATAATACAAAAATATTTACAAAAGAGAAAAAGTTGTTTGAAATGATTTGATGCGATTCTCGTTTAATATTCTGAAACAATGCCCATTGAACAAGCTGACAAATACACTGCCTAATGACTCAGATAAAAACACTTCAATTATATGTATCAGTGACTGCAAAAGTGCAGACTTCTTATGTTCATCACTATTACAGAAGAAGTGAAAAATGCCAGCACCCTTTGCTGGATCTGCTGCTACTCTGACGTCAACTACCACCATACTGTCCATTACATTTTAAATTGCCATACCTATGCGGCATCTACATGTCATTCAGTGTTATGCTAGTGTCACTTGGCATAAGTCCTTCTTAACTCGACTGTCAAGCCCACACAAGAAAATTCTGTTGTGAATTATTACTACAGTGAAATGATAGCACAATATCCAACACAGTGGGAATGCAGCCCTGGTTTCAAGCACCCAAGTATGCATACAGATAATTATGTGGGTCAAGTTCCTGATATTGTAAACAGGAAAGGGAAAAATGAACACAATTTTAATGCCATCTCTAAATAGCTATACTGTTCTCTAATCCTTCTTCCAAGAAAAATAATTGAAACTTGAAACAGCTGATCTTTGATCAAAAGAAATGAAAATAAATAAGCTTACTAAAGCAACTTTAAAGTTCTCTGAATGTACTGCAGGTAGTTGAATCTTCTTTTAATGCCTTAATAATTCACTAATATCTTTGGGAAAACTACAAATTTAAAAAAAAGGAGTTTCTAAATATTTCCTGTAGGTTAACAAAGTATTTGATCCTGGAGCTCATCCAAATATCCATTGAGATCAGGCCACAGTAAACATAGGAAATACCTTTCTGTGTTCTTCATATTCCAGTTTGCTCAGAAGCAAAGCCTTTTCAAGATCTGCTTCAAACATTTCAGAAGTCAGCTGAAGAAACAAGATGGAGCTTAGTTTTTAACCTTACTTTGGTAAAAGTGTGATTTCTCACCAATGTCAATCCACAGTAAAGCACTACTACCAGTGAAGTAATAAGATGCAAGATACAAGGAAAGTATGACTGAAAATAACTGAGTTCCTGGAGGATTAATCTGTGCCCAAGTTATCTTATGTATGTACACATCTGAGGTACAAACTTTTCAGTGGCATGATCTGTATTCTATACTTTGTAAAATTTAGATTTTAAAATTTGTTCATAAAAATTATCCTTTAAAACACTTGGTGAAATAATTAAGTATGGATTGATATCACCTATGATTCTGCTACTCTCCATGGCTATTTTTGTTCCAGAGCTTGAAACTTGTTTGGAGTTACCAGCTATAAAGTAGTAAGCAAAAAAGAGTAACGTAAAAAGTGAAAGTATGGAGAAATTAGTGGGGGTAGTGGAAAGAGAAAAAGAATAAGAAAAACTGAAAAGACAGCAATAGAGTATGGAAGAGAAAATAGCGTGAAATTGAGGACCTTAGTCCTCACTAAAGAACTTGAGAAATGGGATCAAATGGGATCAGCAGTAGTGTAGGAGGTTAAGAGCTTGTGTATCTAATCTGGAGGAACCAGGTTTGATTCTCCGCTCTGCCGCCTGAGCTGTGGAGGCTTATCTGGGGAATTCAGATTAGCCTGTACACTCCCACACATGCCAGCTGGGTGACCTTGGGCTAGTCACAGTTCTTCTGAGCTCTCTCAGCCCCACCTACCTCACAGGGTGTTTGTTGTGAGGGGGGAAGGGAAAGGAGATTGTAAGCCCCTCTGAGTCTCCTGCAGGAGAGAAAGAGGGGATATAAATCCAAACTCTTCTCTTCTTCTTATTTCCATCTGTTAATTTTATACCCTTCTTTGTACACCATTGGTTCTTCTATCCATAAACCTGCAATTGTAAATGCCCTGAACAGAATAAGTCTCACTACGCCAACTTATCTTAGTGTAAATAGAAAAGCTCAGTTCCTAGCAAAGTTTAATCAAGCACAGTTCTTAAGATGTGAAACAAAATATTCAAGCTAACAAGTTCAGTTACCTGTTCATCTCTTTGTCTCCACTCTTGCCAATTTTCCTCTTGAGAAACTTTCCGTACTGAGCTACGTGATGTTTGCTCATGTTGAGACAAGCAAGCTCCATGGGAAGACTTCTGTGGAATTTTTTTGAAAGCAAGGTTTCTGAGCTGCATTGAAAAAGGGACATGAATTTCAGCACTGTGACATGCCCATCCTACATATTTGTCCCCTTTAAAAGGCATATATTGGGAATGTAAAGGTGCAACTTAGGTTGTTTAATTGCATATCATTAATTGCATGATAAAGATCTTATGCAGCTGCAAAACAGTAAATTAGGACAGCAACAGTGAGAAAGTCTCTGAATCAGAGACAACATTTTAATGAGATTCAGTAGTATAATTTTTCTAGAAAATGAATAACCTTTATTATTTTACAATCACATACAAAGGAATTGCGGTATCAAAAATAAGGAGCTAAAAGATAAACTGGGAACAACCCTATAGATTCTCCTGGACTTCTCTGAAGTTTTCACTGAGTATGTTATCCTTCTGGCAACCCAGTTCTACCCGCTGGATCAAGTTCACCTAATGCTGGGAGACTTTAGCTCCATGGCATATGCCACAGTATTCCACAGGACGTTTCCTCATCAAAACTGATAGATACTTCTTCTTGTTCTTGGGCTATATTCCCCATGAGGGGGTTAGCGCTGACATTTTCTTCACCAAATAGCTCAATTTTGGGCATTTTCAGAGGTAAGGTTGACAGCACGCATGTCTTCAGCAATGCTGTCCATCCACTGTTTCTTTGGTCTTCCACATGGGCAGTGGCCGCCAGGGTCACAATTTTTGCAACAGAAGTCTCCTCCTGTCACATAACGTGCCTGTACCATTGGAGTCGTGCTTCCCTCATTTTCTTTGTTATTGGGTAAGGAGCAAGATTTCTACTATTGTCGCCAAACACCTCTTGAAACACATGAGGATATTTAGCAATTTATTAAATGACCATCATTTTACCTCATTTGCTTCGCTCTGCTGCTGTTCCTTCTTTTTTCTCCTCTTTTCTTTTTTCTTTTCATTAGAAGTTGATTTACTGCCTGAAACTTGGGATTTCCCAGCATTATGATCACCTCTTCCCTTTCCAGATTCTGAATCTGATCCACTACCACTATCAACATGTAAGAGAGCAAATCGAGAAGCAGTGGTAGGAACTGAACTTATTACTGCAGAGGCCATTTTAAAGCTGGAGGTATCCTGAAGCAGATCCCTTGTTCAAGATGCTTTCTATGGAAAAAAAATGCAACAAAAAAGGAAAATGAAGGGAAAAGGCAGAATCATTACTATACTACTATTTTGATACAATTGCACTTGCACTAATAATATACTTCAATCAACAATTACATTTTTATTATCTGTTAAAAGACAGGAAAATCATACTGCTGCATTTTTAATCTTGTTTTTATCAAATAACCAGTTCTAACACAATGAAAAACTGAGAGGTGGTTCAGTTATGCAGTAGAATCCACAGAGACTAAAAGTGATAGAAGCCATTGTACTAGAAAGTTGGGAAAATGGCAATGCCTCTAAAATTCAGTAGTAAAAAATGCTTAGCAACATCATAGTTCTTTCTCCGGGAACATGGCTTGTACTAAATGCACCAAGTGTCATAGAAAGACCACCAAGTAGGAATGGTTAATGGGAAATAAGTTGCCATCTTGTTCTTAAAGAACACCATAAAAGTTCAATAATTTTTTGGAATCACTGTCCCATCAACGTGCACTCTTCAGAGTGAGATCAAAAAGGAAGTATCCTAGGATTTTATAAGAAAGGTTTCTTCGTTTTTAGGGATTTTAGTTCCCTGAAAGAGCCATGCTATCCTAGAATATATTTAAGAAAAAAATGCTTTTTATGTTACTGAAGTACAACAAAGTGAAGCAAAATTGCTATGGAATGTTCACAAAATGTTTTGCTACATTATTAAAAGTGAAGCAATGGAAGGTTTATCAGAGAAGACCATACATGTCTTTCACCCACATTCTTAAGAATTTTGTGAGATTTGCCCCTGACATATCAACAATGACAAAAGTGACTGTGGCCCCTTCCGCACATGCAGAACAAAGCACTTTCAATTCACTTTCACAACTGTTTGCCAGTGGATTTTGCTATTCCGCACAGTAAAATCCAGCTGCAAAGTGGATTGAAGATGGATTGAAAGTGCATTATTCTGCATGTGTGGAAGGGGCCTGTGTGGAATAGCAAAATCCACTTTCAAATAATTATGAAAGTGGATTGAAAGTGCATTATTCTGTATGTGCGGAAGAGGCCATAGGCCCATTATGTGTGGATCACTTACCTCAGGGCTCTTAGCTGTGCAATGGGGTTATATTATGGTCTCCTCATGTTTCTCTGTTTAGACATGAGGCATCCACTGCCTGCTGCGTAGCTGCTTGCAGTGGATCTCTTTTCTTGATTCTGTTACCTCGGAGCAACAGCTCCTTCTTAAAGACACAGATCTCATCATACCCAGTAGTTGCAAGATAAACTGCACTTATATTGATATACCTGTGATTGCATTTATATCGATACTGTAGCCCATTTCCAAAAATAGCCCCCCCCCCACACACACACACAAAAGAGGCAAAGTAATTCCCCAGACCACACTCTACTGAAGGAGGGGACCATGTCGTGGAACTGATATTCCCTGTAATGATTTTCAAGGTTGGACTGAAATGATTGTAGGTTTGTGTGTCTTTAAACTAAGTGCTGAATAGGAGGGAGAGAGGGTGTAGCCATAAAAAGGCAGGAGAGTTGTTACTGGGTTTTGTGAGAAGAAAGAATATAAAAGGGGTGGAGACAGAGTGTGTCAGTTTGAGAGATGGAGAGCTCAGTGTAAGATTGAGGATCTGTGCTGAAACAGAGAGGGAGCTCTGTGTGAGATTGAGAGTATGTGCTGAACATAGAAAGTAGAGTTCTGTGTGGAAAAGAGTTCTGTCAGAGAGTCTTGTGTGGAAAAGAGTTCTGACAGAGATGGAGAGATTTGTATGAGGGCACAACATCTGTGTGACAAGAATTTTACACACACTCTCTCTCTCTTTCTGCTGCTGTTGCCACAGCAGGAGAGGCTTATTATTAAATTATTAGCCCACCATTCGTACTTAATTGATATATCAATATAATAAATAACAACAATTGAATCAATAACAAATCTGAAAAGGGGGAAGTCCCGGGAGAGATGTGACTGGGAGCAGGTGGTGGGAGGAGGGAAGATGTCCAGGGTGCTCACTGGCAAATCTCCTCAGCTCTGGTGGCGAATAAAATTAAAGTTGCATGGGAAGAATAGAAATTGGAAGTGGGGCTTGGGAAAATACATCTATACAAGAAATCTTGCTGCGAGGGACATTTGCCCCTGCTGCACAGCAGAACCTTGTGCATAACAGGCTGCAGACAGAGGAGATATTACTGCATGGTACCTTATTTTCCAGATGCATGGTCACAAATATTACCTACCACCTTGCTAGCAAACTAATGTTGACCAGAGACCACAACAAAATGTCTCATGAGAAGGCATTTTTTGAATAAAGTGGTTTCATTATAATAAAATGATTTATTCCTTCACAGAAATGTCCCTAAGGGTATGTACTGCCAAATGAGGCTTCAAAAATCTGCCTTTTTCCTTCAGAGTTGTATTTAAAGCATATCCTATATACATATACCTATATTCCTGTATCTGTTTACATGTAAATATTTCCACGAACATAATGACACTACCAAGATAAACAAGGAAGCAGCCTAGGAGTTTATAAGTAAGGTTTGGTTGCTTTCAATTGAGTAGAAATAGCAGATAGGCTGCAAATGTCTTCTGGTTTAGGTGTACTATAAATGTCAGACTTATGGAAAATTTCCTGCAGCACTTCACCAGGAGTAGATGGATTTTTCATAGTTCTTCACTGGAGGTGACACCTGACAAAGTGACCTGCTACCCCAGGATGTGAAACAGAATTTAGGTCAGCTAAAATCCTCACAAAATTAAACATTCTTGCAGTTAAACAGCTAAAGACGTGTTCATTCATTACAATGTCAACAGAAACAATTTTTCGTTGGGGCTTCACCCTCACTTGGCAGCTTCCTGAATCCTCAGAAATTTCACTGCTGAGAGTTGGTAGACTCCCAGAGCAAAATACCACATAGTGAGTGTGTGTGGTGTGTGTGTGCAGTGAAAAGAGTCATTCAATTGGAATTGCTCTTTCCTCCCTCTTTTGTGCATGGCACAATACTGCACAGACATTACAGTCTACCCCCACCTTCCTAATTCCCTTGTGCTACATGGCATTCTATTAGAGGTTTATAAAATTATGCATGGGGTGGAAAAAGTTGACAGAAAGTGCTTTTTCTCATTCTTCCATTGTATAAAACTCAGGGATACCTACAAAAGTTGATGGGCAATAGTACAAGCTAGATTAAAGGAATTATTTCTTTGTTCAAAGAGTAGTTAAGAGTTCTGCCAGTGGACATAGTGATGGCCACAGGAATAGGGCTTTAAAAGGGATTAGAACAATTCATGGAAAGTAGGATTATCAATAGCTACTAGTCATGATGACTAAAGGGAACCTCCATATTCAGAGGCATTACCTCTGAAACCTAATGATAGGAGGAAATATCAGGTAGGGCCTTTGCCTCAACATCCTGCTTGTTGGACCTCCAGGGCAAAACTGAAGCAGTTTTAAGAGTCACCAAATAACAGTTCAGGAAAACAGATTATTTCATATTCCAGCCAGCAAAAATTGGTCCAAAGTAGATATTTTGCTAAGGTTTTTTTAAAACAACTTTTCAATATACTATTAGCACAACAGTTTACAAGGAAGGATCAAAGCCATTTTCTACTCCTCACTACAATCTATGGTTGCCAGATTCACTCTTGGTCACCAGGGGGAGATGGGGCTCCCAGCTCCAGGTTGGGAAATTCCTGGAGATTTGGAGATGGGGGGGGGGAGGGGGAGGACAGGGACCTCAGTGGGGTACAATGCCATAGAAACTACGCTCCAAAGCATTCATTTTCTCTGGAGGAACAGATCTCTGTAATCTGGAGTTGAGCAGTAACTCCGGGGGATCCCCAGGTCCCACCTAGAGGTTAGCCTCCCCTCCTCCCCATTAACCTTCTCCCAGCAGTGTGAAGGATAGTGAACAAGTGAGGAAGTCTGGACAGGGGAAGAGAAGACAAGTCAGAGCCAGCTCCAGCTTCCCACTCTATTCGGAACCTGCTGAAGTTTCCAAACCATTTTCAAAGGTAGCACCATAAGAAGAACAGTAAGGAGTCTCAAAACGGCTTACAAACTCTTCCCTTCTCCGCACAACAGACACTTTGAGAGGGGCTGACAGAGGTCTAGGAACTGTGCCTAACCCAAGGTTACCCAGCAGGCTTCATGCATAGGAATGGGGAAACAACCCGATTCTCCAGATCAGAGTCCACCATTCTTAACCACTACACCACAGTAGTTGAGCCTAGTCATAACTGTAAAGAAGTAATTCCCCTTCAAGACATAACGGTGGCAATTATTGCCATAGTTCTGCATGCTATTTTAGTTCTCAATGCTACAGCAGCAATCCAAAATCTTTCACAACTCCAGGCATGAGATTGATTTGTAACTTCTGCACATTCAAGTCCATCAATAGTGATTTGGAGGGAACAACTGTCCACCATTTTTGCATAAAAACCATAAGATTTGGTTGCAAACCTGGGGATTAACCTAGATTTGTACACCTGTGTATTACAGTCACTGCTGGATCTGTTGGGTAATTTGCCTACTTGAGTGGGAACCAGCTCTTAGTTGTTAGATATAGACATGTCTGTTGATAGAAATAGCACTGCAGATTTTATCACTTAGGAAGAAAAAGTAAAATCATGCCAAAGTTAAGCACTAATAAGTGCCATTAATCTTTTCCACAGATAACGTAACATCATTTGCTTTAAAGTTCCCATTGAGTAAGCAACATTCACTGGTCCACTGCAAGGATAAACTTGGGGGGAAACTATGGTTCTCTGATCTCCTCAGGGTAGAGTAACAATGTGATAAAGAACATCAGTTGGATAATATCCTTTCCCCTTTTGCTGTTTAATCAATGCTGTTCAAACATGAAAGCTAACACACAGTAAGTATTACAAGCTATATTATATGAATTGATACCCTGGGGTTCTATTAAAGCAGAAAAAGTCGCAAGCAGGGTGGATAGTTTTTTAACCTATACCACCTGCAGTAGAAAATGCAGCACAGTCATACCCACTTACTTAGAAGTAAGAACATAAGAAACATATTAAGAGCAAGCGTGTCCATTCCAACTTAATTTCAAAAGATGTTAAGGTTCATAAGGCTTTCACCCAGGGAGAAAAGCTCGGGGAGAGGGCAACAAGAAGCGGCACCTGCTGCTGCCCAGAAGCAAACCTGAAGGGGGGGGGGAGCTCTCCGGGCCACTCGCAGGGGCGCTACGAGACCGGCCTTTAGTGAACTCCGCAGCGCGCCACCCTCATTCTGCGCCCCCTCCCCTCACATGCCAACCCAAATCTGCTCCCTCCCCTTCCCGTGAGAGGAGTCGGACCACGTATCCCCCACTGCTCCACTTTTCGCTTCCCAAGTTCGGGGTCAGCGGGCAGAGAAAGGAAGCCACGGTGAGCCAGTACGAAAGAGGAGGGCCCTCACCGCTTTCCTGAGCCCCTAAGCCGCGCGTCGGGAGGGGGCAACGGTGGCGGCCTCCCGTCGGCGGTCCACACAACGGCTCGGGACGCGGCTGGTGCAGAGACGCTCGAAGCGACGGTCCCGCGTCAGACGGAGGTTGAGCGGGGTGGAGATCGTTGGGGCTCCCAACTGCTCGCGGGCGCGCGCATCTGGCTCGGGCGCGCGTTCGTTGGCGGAGTTTGTTTATTTCTCGGGTCGGCAGGCTCCCGGACAGGGACATCGGCTGGCGCATGCGCAACGCAGCTGGTTTGTTACGCAGGCGGGACCGCTGCGACGGCGGCTACCTCCTTGCTGCCCCTCCTGGATCCCGAAACTATAATCCGGCTATAGAAGCAAGGAAACACCGGGATTAACGCTTCACTGTTCGGGTTCATAGTGAAAGAACCTCTTTTAAAAAAAATTTTTTAAAGTTATAGAATATTTAGTGTGACAACTAGCAGCCTTGCTGATTAACGTAACGGCCTACCAGTTTGAAAAGGGAACAGGACATAGGCCCCTTCCGCACATGCAGAATAATGCACTTTCAATCCACTTTGCAGCTGGATTTGACTGTGCGGAATAGCAAAATCCATTACTAACAAAATAATGAACCAGGAAACTGTCTCCTCTGTAGAAGACTTGGGCATGAATATATATATATGTCTTATGCTTTTCAGTAAAGTAAGGTGCAGAAGTACTTAAAATTATTTGGCTGTAACTATTTATTTCATTCTTTAACTATACAAACAATAGTGAACAGGAGTTGAGCAGAGTATCAGGATTCATTTTAACAGTGTTAATAGTAACATGTAATAACAAAACTGTAAGGCAAAGTATAACACACATATATGTGAAGGAGAGGAGTGCTTTACAGGTTGTGGAGCCAAGGAAATACATGATCCTCCAGGCTGCTCCTTTAACTCTCTATAAATGTTTATATACAAATTTTATACAATTACATATGTACAATTCTAATCCTTAGTAATATGGAGGAGTTTAGGATGTACATCTATTCCCTTTATACCCATATATTGTTTTTGTTTATTAAGGAGACACTGGATAACATCAGTGCACTGAAATCAATATAAAGGATTACTGAATTAGTTGTAGAGTGGATTAATTCATATGGAGGCAATCTATTATCTTGGAATAATCCTGCAGGTAATGTTTTTCCCTAAAAAAAAGCATGCTTTGTTAAAAAGTCCTAGGCCTGTTCCAAAGTCACTTTTATGTTATATGAATTTTTATTAACTTTTATTAACAACTTTATTAACTTTTATTAACAACTACCTCAAACTTAATGTTTGCAAGCGTTTGGAAGTAAAGAGGTTATTTGCTTTAAATAGAAATTGGTTTTGTTAAGTTACCTAAATAAACACTAATTCATTGCCCAGAAAACAGTCATTCTTTTTGAAGGACACTGATTGCATAGTCAGCTAAGTGGTTTGTCATAAACCTCAGCATAAGTGTACATACACAAAAGCAGATTAGGTAACTATTACTCCTGATGTTTCCATGAAGAATTAGCTATATCTAAACAGGTAACACAATAGTTTTTATTCATGTGAACACCCCAATGATCACACTGCAGTATGCAAGACTGAGTAGTAACTTATCTAGCCAACAGCATTTCCTGTAACGAAATTGACAATTTTGTCCCCACTTAGTCAATCAAATGGAGTGCTTATGGCCACAGCTGATTTTTCCACTTATATACTGTTTAGCCATGTAAACATACTCTCAGGAATGGTCAAGATTATATTGGGTGAAGTGACTCTAAGATTATTTGTAGTGTAAGATGTAAAGGATACATTCAAGAGAATACAGTATAAAGCTCCATTCTAATTCTACAATGAAAGGAGTACAGTTAGTGACAGAATTCCTCAAAGGTGAAAATTCTGTTATTTCAGCCCTTTATGTCATCACTGCATCAAAGCAGTATTACAGATCTCTACATAAAATAATGATCTGTGGCATGAGGCACAGCTAGAGGTAATTTGCATAAGCATCATAGCTGCCTGAAATACATTGGAAGGAAATTTTGTAATTCATATAACATTCATATTATAAAAGAAATGATTATATATTGTAGTCATTAGGTTTTCAAGACATTTCAAAGGAATTGTCAGCAACAGAGTTTTTAAGGCTTGAGAGCCTTGATGAAAGTTCGGACACAGGAATAGGACGCAATTCTTTGCGGGAAAGTTTTACTGGGGTTACTCCTTGAACCTGTGTCAATGTCTCTCCTGGCTGAAAATGGCAGAATACTTGTGGATGTGATTTTGCAAGCTGATGCACTTTTCCTGCTTGTTCCCCATGACTATTGGATGAACACAGCGCATTGGATACCAGCTCTGCACCATCCCGTTCAAGTCTATGTGAATTTTGCTGTGCTTCTAAGTCACCCACTGGGTATTCTGTTTCTTTCAATTTTCCAGATGATTTGGATGTATACACATGTTCTTCTGAAGAGATATCTGCTCTTTCTTGATCCAGCATTCCATTATTAGAATAATTACCTAAAAAGAAATATTCAGGGAAACAGGTGGTTTAGATGTTTTGAGATCATTGTAATTTTTTCTGCTTTTTTGTTAGCAATTTTAGCAGAATGACCATTGGCTAACCCATGAAGGGTTATTCTCCACTGAGCATCAGAGAACATCTGGGTATTTCTTCATCCACCAATCAGGGAGGCAGGAAAAAACTTGATGGTTTTCTAACTTCTTGGCAGTTGGTCTCTGCCCCCTTTGCTCTTCAGTTTGGGGTCTCCTCTCAGTATCTCAAAATGTAATTCTGGATCAGAAAAACAACTCCTTACCTAATCAGAAAACTTTAGAGATAGTTCATACAGAAGGAAACCAAGTAAACATACTGAGCAGAGAATAGATGGTGTGAACTTTTGGAACATTCCATCACACTAAGGGAAGAAACAAGCAATTATAGCTTCAAACCAAGAAGCTTAATATACTTACAAATGCTTCCTTGCCTTATGAAAGGAAATAACGACCGACCCAGAGGCGGGGGGGGGGGGATGTCCTCTGTTGCTCAATGGAGAATAATCCTTCACGGGTAAGCCAATGGTCGTTCTCCAGTGAGTGAGAGGACATCTGGGTGATGTTCCACAGCAGTGTCACTTTCTATAGGGTTGGGGTCGTAGTCCTCTCCAATAATGTGTTCTAGGACTCTACGGCTGTAATCAGCATTGGCCATACTGAAGACATTTAACCTGTAATGTTTAACAAAGGTTGAAAGAGAAGACCACATTGCGGCCCTGCAGATCTCTCCCACCAGCACATTGTTGTTAAAAGCCGCACAGAGTTGCACACAGAGCGTGCAGTCATTCCCGTCATGACATTGAGGCCTTGGACCCTATATGCTTCGGCTATATACTCTCTGAAGCATTTGCTGATGGTTTGGGGGGGAAAGCTCGTACCCTCTATTGTGGTCGGTGACTGAAATGAAAAGGGACTCAAGATCTCCTAAACTCATGGGTTCTGATGAGAAAGGCTTTAAGGGTTCTCCTAATATCTAACTTATGCCAGTAAATCTCCTTAGGATGTTTTGGATTTGGACAAAAAGTGGGTAGATCTCCTGTTGTCTGTGGAATTTGGAGTTCACATTGGGCATGAATGTCAGGTCTGTACAGAGGACCACCTTATCCTTATGAAAGATGCATAAAGAGGGTTTGGCTGAGAGTGCTGCTGACTTGGAAGATGAACTGGTTTGTATGTCAAGAGTCTTGAGTATATTGGCAAACCACAGTTGACTGGACCACCATAGTGCCACCAGAAGTACCTCTGCCCGCTCTTCCCTGATCTTGCGTAAAAACCCTGGGGATCGGAGGAAAAGCAGTCCTGGTGGCCAAGGTGTCGACAGGGCGTCCATTACCTCTGCTAGGGGATGTCGGAACAGCGAGAAAAATCTGGTCACTTGCTTGTTCTGGTGGGAGGCAAACAGGTCCAGAACCAGGCTGCCCAGGAGCTCCGTAATCCAGAAGAAGACCTCCTTGTTGAGGGACCATTCTCCTGGGTGAACTGACTGACGGTTCAGCCAATCCACTTGGATATTGAGCACTTCCTGGATGTGCTTCGTGCGGATCAATAGGAGGTATTTCTCCACCCATTGGAGGATGAGAACAGCTTCCTTCTGCAGGGAAGGGGACCTGGATCACTCCTGCCGATTTAAGTAGGCTTTGGCTGCTACATTGTCCGTTTGAACCAGCACGTGAGATCCCTTTAATGAGGACTGAAAGTGCAGGAGTGCCAAGTGGATGGCCCTCAGTTCTAGAATGTTGATTGGCAGTCTGGTCTCTTCTGTGGACCATAGGCCCTGGGTGTGATTGTCCTCCAATGCCCCTTTCCGATGGGCTGGCATTGGTGAACATCTGCCTGGTGGAGCTGATCCAGAAGTGCTTGCCTTGAGACAAGTTGGCTGGCTTGGACCACCAAAGTAGACTGGAACAAACTACTCATGTGATGTTTCGACAAACCTTGTAGGCGATCTGGAACTGGTAAGGACGGAGGAATTTCTGAAGGGTGTTGGAATGAAACTGACCCCACTGGAGTGCCTCTGAATAGGCCACCATGAGTCCCAGCTGAAGTCAGTAGTGAGCATGTAGTGAGTCTTGAGTATATTGGCACCATGACTCACTGTGACTAGCTGAAGTCAGTAGTGAGCATCTGGGGCTGGCTAGAATTGATCTGATCTTGGTATGGAGTAACATTTGGTTTTCTAGGGGAATAGACAACTTGCATGTCCCTGTGTCTCTTATGAATCCCAGGTGTTCCAGTGTCTGAGCTGGCTCTAGACAACTCTTTTTGAGGATGACTATGAAGCCATGCTTCTCCAATGTCTGAATGGTTAGATTGCAATCTCTCTGAACGTGAGTCTGATCTTATGAGTATGTCGTCTGGATAGGGGTGTAGACAAACTCCCTGTCCTCTGAGAAGTACTACTAGATTTATCAAGACTTTGGAAAACACCCTTGGTCCTGTACAGAGGCCGAATGGGAGTGCCTTGAATTGGAACTGGTCTCCTCCTATCGAAAATCTGAGGAAGCGACGAGGGCCCTCAAATATTGGAATGTGGAGATAGGCCTCCAACAGGTCGATGGATGTGAGATATTCGCCAGGTTGTAGGGAATCGGAGATGGACCTTATGTTTTCCATTCGAAAATAGTGTAACCTGATTAATTTGTTTACAAACTTTAAGTCTAGGATCGCTCTCCATTCCCTGTTCTTTTTTGGAACGGTAAACAGGATGGAGTAGGCTCCCAGATCTCTTTGGCTTAGGGAAACCAGTTCCACTGCTCCTATACAGGCAAGGTGCGAGACCGCCTCTAGTTTTCTCATTTTTTCCCCATCTTTGAATAGGGGGAAAGATATGAACCTGTATGGAGGAATAGAACGAAATTCTATCATGTAACCGTAGGTGACTATATCTAGTGCCCAAATGTCTGCATTTGAGAGGGACCAGATCCAATGAAATAGCTGTAATCTTGCCCCAACTCGCCTGACCTTGGTGTAATTTGTTCTGTGTCTGGTCCTGACCGGGGTGTCTGGGACCCAAGAATCTTCTGTGGGTGAAACCTCTTTTGGTTTGTTGTCCTCTATTTCCCCAGAAAGGGACCCTATAGTCATTTTTGTTACGTGAGAAGGCCTGTTGGGGACGAAAGGAATAGTTAAAGTTCGAGCGTTTGTCAAACCTCCAAAAAGGTTTGGGCTTTACTTTGGTCTTATCTTTACATTCTACCAAGATGCTGTTCAGCTCTTCCCCAAACAGCTTGTTGCCCTGGAAAACAAACTCCATGAGTCTGGCTTTGGCCCTCCATTCCATTTGCCATGCTCTTAGCCAAAGTAACCTCCTGGCAGCAACTGAGGAAACTATGGCCCTTGCTGAAAAAGTCAGATTGTCCAGGGTAGCGTCAGCGCAGAAGGCAGCAGCCATCAGAATTCGATTGACCCCTTCAACCATTCTCTCCTATGTAGGAGGGATGAGCTCTAAACGTTTCTTGGCCTAGACTATGGAAGCCCTAGAAACTATGGAGGCAGTGGCTGCCAATTTAATGCTCATGGCAATGGCCTCTTGGGCACTCTTGCAGAACAGTTCAGTCCTCCTATCTGCAGTATCTTTAATCTGCCCTTGCCCGTCTTTGGTAAGTCAGCGGATTGCAGGGTTGCCACAGGAGTATCAATGAGTGGGACCTGAAGCAGCTCATTGGGGTACTCGGGTAGAGCATAAAGCCAACAGAGAAAACTAGGGAATTGCTTGTTAGCAGCAGGCTGCTCCTACTCTTTGGTGAGTTAATCAGTTCTGGGAAGGGAAAAACCTTTTTTGTTTGGTGGGGAGCTGGCAAATACTCAACATACCCTTTATGTCTGGATTTGCGCTTAGGCTTCTCAGACTCCTCACCCTCAGCAGCCTCCTCCAGATGAAGTGCTGCTATAGCTTTGGATAAGAGGTACTGATAACCATCAGGGTTGAAAAAATGTGACACCTATTCCTGAACAGCTATGTCCTCAGGAATGTCTTCCCTCATTCCTATACCCCCTTGTACAGAGACTTAGGACTCTAGGGGTGTGTAGTCGGGGCTCATCCTGGGCTTTTTAAGTGCTGCCTTGGTCCTCCAAGGTGCATATGCCCATTTATTATCCTTAGGTGGGGGGTTGGGAGCCCTATCCTGATCACCCTGGGAGGGATATGGGAATCCAAAATCCTTGAGGTGATCCCTGAACATGTTCACCACATCCTCCTTCATGGCTGCTCTCTCAGCAGAATAAGATTCTTTAATAAAGGATAAGATTTCGGCTTTAAAGGAGGATAAATTTTCACCCATCTGCTGGGAATCTGCTGCTGTTGGAGGCCGATTCCAAGCCAGAGGTGACCTGGAGAAGAGCCCCAGAGCATACTAAGATTTCATCTTCTAAAGCGCGCCTCCTCCAGCCACGGCAGCCATTTTAGGCGTGACTGCGATTTTGGTGCCAAAAACCTTGTTGTCAGAATGTGCATTTAGGGAAGCCTCCAGTCCGGGGAAAGGAAGTGGGTCGCCAGGTGTGAGGATGTAGGATGTACCATCCCTGGCCAGTGAACAGGAGGTGTTGAGCTGGCTGTCCTCAGAAGACAGGAAAACTTTTCCATTGTGGGGCGTTGCGGTTGCAATTCACCCCCCTTAGCTGCCCTTGTACTGAAAGGAGAAACAGGCAGCCTCTGGCAAAGATGCCCGAAAAGGAGCATCTCATTAAAGCTACAGCCCAAAATTTGCAGGCAGCAAGGTTAGCAAGCTGGAAAGGAAACTGAAGAATAGAAAAAGGCAAGACAGTGTCTAACAACGTCTGCTTGTCCCTGAGGCATGAATAGAACTGGAGAGCAAAGGGGGCAGAGACCAACTGCCAACCACCAAGAAGCTGGAAATCACTCAAGTTTTTTCCTGCCTCCCTGATTGGTGGATGAAGAAATACCCAGATGTCCTCTCGCTCAATGGAGAATCCATAGTTTTCTGATATGGGAAAGAGATGTGAATGTATTAGTGGGAATTAATACTATTGCACATGAAATCACTATTAAATAAAGAAATGGCTAAGTTACTGTATTGCCAAAGTTAGAAAGAGAAATGTTGCTTTAAAAAGATGAAAACTGGAGGTCAATCAGCTTGTCTGTACTTAAAGGAAACAAAGTGCTGAAATACCCTCTGTATGAACTATGTCTAAAAAATGTGCAGACCAACTCTTTTATGCTTGAGAGAAGCATACATAAATGACAGCTGTGTATGAATGATCAGCCTTTTACTTTGTATAGGAGGAGGATGTTGCATCGATTCTCCAAGGAATTCTTTTAATTTCTTCTTTAGTTCTCTGCTCATTTTTTTATAGAAGAACAAGTCTTTTTCCAGTCGCTGGACTTTGGCTTCATATGTTTGAAGGGATTCTGTAATACTTTCCCCATCTTTCTCTGGAACGACAACATTAATTTTAGAATCAAACTTATGCTATAAAATGAAAGAAAAACAAAACACAGAATAAAGCATGTTGAATCTGAAACAACTATGAATAAAAGAAACTATCAGAAGGGATCTTTGTTGCCTTCACTTTCTTACTGCAGTCTCACTGTGTTCTTTGAACTGTACTTGAAGTTAGATTGGCATAAAATGTAGCACAAGGAGATGCAGGCTGAAGTGGGATGAATTGTGCCCTCTGTGAGTAATCACATGCTGCAGCCCTCTGTGGACCTCTGTAATGGTTTGGGTGTTGGACTGGAATCTGGGACACCCAGGATTGACTCCCCGTTGGCCATGGAAGCCTCTAAGGTGACCTTGGACCAATAACACACTCTCACCCTTCCCTTCCTCACAGGGTTGATGTGAGAATACAACACAGGAGGGGGAAATTACATTAGGTCCTTATTGAGGAAAAAGGTAGAATATAAATTAATAAAAATAAATCAATAAAATACATCTACAGTTCTGTGGGATCCAACTCAGTGTATTATATGTCTCATTTTCAGTTTCTCTCAGCTTTTGAAAGAGTTAAATTATAATGCAAGAAGCATGCTCAGGGGAAACTATTCTTAGAGATTAAGGCTCTAAAAAGGGCAAAACAAAGACAAGGACATCCATTCAGTGAAACTACAAGCAACAAAATGATAATAGAAGGTTTAGCTTGCAAGATGCACATAAACGCTCCTAAATTATAATTCAGTTCTGAGGAAAACATACAGCAAGCATAGGGTGACTTTTTTCAAGCAACTGGGGAGAAAAATATTAAGTTCAAAGAGATATCATACAGAAATTTTTCAAATAAAATTGTAATGTGTTAAAATTATTCTAATATTAAAATATGTTTACTATTAATCTTTGTTGATTGCAACCATGCTTTACACCTTAACATCAAAGCCAGTTAGAACACACCTTTATCTAACTACTTAACTTTGAGCAGGAGCCTGGGATGGTTGACAGAATATGCTGGAACTGATTTTGGAACCATGAAATGTAATTTTGCATTTCAAAGAACTGTAAGCTATTTATGTTCAGTCTATAATTCAGAACCAATGTTCAGTCTGTAATTCAGAACCAATTTTCAGAACATTTTCCAGTACCAATATTTAGGTTTATCACATCTTACAAATCAAATACCTTTGCAATGAACTAGTATTAATTGCATCTTCTGTTCATGATCTTTCTGTTGGAGGGTCAAACGCCTATCACACTGAAGCATAAGATGCTGAAGAGCCAATTCAAGCTCTTTTACTATGTTTTCTTGTTCTACCATTCTCATTCTCAGTTCTTCAGTCTGGAGCTGCAACTGCCGTTCGCTCTCTCGGAGGCTGACAACCTAATAAAGAAACTGGCAAATCAAATCATTGCTAACCATGAAAACCTAGCACACCACACATGGCAGCCATCACCAAGGCATTCCCAATAGGGTGGGTGCCCCACCTGGCATCCGTCCCATTCCGCATGAGCAATGAATAACAAAGCTATCACACTGCACTATAACCACCTTATATCTTTCAGCTAATAAAGAATCACTGAAAACTCTTACTGGAGCTGAATGTCCGCAGAATTATTTATTTTGAATTCAGTAGAAGAAATAGAGCATTTTTATAAGCCCAGCCATAGTTAATACATTCTTGAAGTATTTTCTTTCACAGTGTAATAAAAGTACAGTAAGTCATTGGCATATTTGTTCCTAGTGATCTTTGCTACATGTAACTATCATATGAAGATAACTTTTGTAAAGACAATCAAGTTTTCCTCATAATGCTTTTATATATGCCCTTGTTCATCCTAAGAAAAAAAACGACTAAGCTAGACAGTGCGTGGAAATAAGCAACTTACCACACGCAGAACATGCTTTACATTTAGACCACAACTGTTCAGTCAACCAGGTCACAGCCAGAAAATTAAAAAAAACCCACTTATGTAAGCTCATGGATCACATTGGGAACCATGTGGCTGCTTTTCAAAACCATCTTCATATTTCCGAGCTGGAATGATGAACCCAGATCCTGGCCCAGAGTTTGCTTCAAATATCCCAGTGTCATTTCACCAGTGTAAACAAGGGACTCTATCTATCCATTGCACATTAACTATAGAGCCCTTCGGGGATGGGGCGGTATAAAAGCCTAATTAAATAAATAAATAAATATAATTGACAACTGTTTTGCCTTCCTTTTAAAAGAACCAGTGCCACACTATTGAAACATATACTCTATTTCATGTATAAAAGAAAAGCTGAGGAAATTATGCTAACAATTTGGTATAACTTGGTGTTCATGTTTTAATAAATATTTGCTTTAATAAATTGGAATGCCTTTAAAAAATTGGAACAAAATTTTTGCATTCTGCATTCTTGCCATCACAAGCTAGAATAAGAACACATCACACAATCATTCTCTGCGACAAGAGGAAGAAAAATCAGAGTTTAGTCTGTGGCATATTATTCTTATGGACAAACCTTGTTAAAATACTTTAAGAGAATTGACTGTAGGTCAGTAGCAGACAAGGAAACTAGTTTTCCTATCACATTGGCCTCATTCTGAGAGAGGATTTGAGATGATGCTCTGAGCAAGTTCTTGTGATTTTGAATACTTTCATTCTTGTAGGCAATGGCAGCCTCCAAGGCATCAATTCCCTCTTCAAGCTGGAATAGAAGATGTTCTTCCTGGAGAAAAATCAAAGATTATGACTTAAGTTAAGGTCCAACAAAAGGCTAATTAACAAGCAATGCTGATATCACTATGTTTATTAATGTGTCATCATATAAAGATGATATAAAGACACTGACCCCATTCACTAACCATTATGTGACTTCTGTAGAAGGATTATTTTAGAGCATAATTTAAGTGGCATCCGTCCCCCATGCAGGTCTTCTTATCAAGCTTCCATTGATAGAGAACTGTTAATAGAGCCCAGTCCTATGCTTGGTTACTAACTAAAAAGTAACATCCATCCAGTTCTGTGGGTTAAACTTCAAGTAAGGATGCACTTTTTCAGGCTTCTGTTTATCTGAGAAGTTTTCAGAAATGTATCAAAATTCCTAAAATCAGACATGGCAGACAAGATCCTCTGCAAAACAGTTTGTGCCCCGTTTGTGTAACAGTTTGTGTACCAATATTTTCATGCCATGCCTAGCTGCAAGGGGAGCATTCATATATTCTTGGACTCACGTAATTGACAACTCCTGTCAGGAGTGGAGTCAGGTAAAGTAGAATTAAAATCGATATAAAACTAACATAAAAAGGACAGAGGATAAAAACATACATTTTCAATTAAACAAAATAACCAGCTTCATCTTGAACTCAAAGAACTAGCTCATCATGACATTACTTCACTAAGCCTGCAGGAGATGATCTGCACAAAAAGCCAAAAAAGACATGACACGTGAGATCTGAAAGTAGATTTCTTGTCGTTTTAAAAGTTCAAAGCATCTGTGGCAAGGTGTATTTAATATATCTTCTCTTTCTGAAGCTGCAATGATTACTAGGGTGGGCAACAAGAATAGATGCCTATTATTCATCTCCTGTAGTTATCATTTCTACTTTGGTTTTTAATGGGAAAGTCAAGATGGACATAGGAGGACAGAAGTTGCTGGTTTGGGCTATCTCCAATGTATGCGGATTATCAGTGACCAAAAACCGTTCTCAATTAAGTTGAAACAATCTGAAATAAACATGTTCCAAAGGCTGTTCTTAAAAATGTATTCAACCAGCTCAGTTTTTACTTCTATTTCAGCATCTTCCAATTTAAGCTAGTGATTTTAATGACCTTTTCTATCAACAGTGACTGGCAGCTGTGCTTATCAAATAGATACCTACTTCAGGGGACAACACTCTGCCATTTTTAAGTTTCTCATCCACACTATTTCTTCTTCTTAGCAGTTGATCCTTCTCTTTTTGCAGAAATTGAACCTCTTCCAAAATCTTTCCTTGCTCATCACTGGAACTGCTCTGAAGCCGTATATTTTTGTTGCATAATTCCTGATCCAACATGTTCAGGTGGGCAGATAATTTCAAACTGTCTGAATTGAGCGCCTAAAAAGACAGAAGTAAAAAATAAAACTCTATCCAGAAGAATTATACTAACTGTCCAAAAAAGGAAGCAAAAGCACTAACAATATAAGTTAATTGAAGCACCAATAATAAAGGGTTCCAATCTTTTTATAAATATTTATTTTTTGCTTTTAGGGGTGAAACTGCAAATATTAATATGTAAAAACATTAATTTATATAATCTGAGATGAATTCAAGCACTTGCAGGAAAAATGATATGTTGCATTATGTCTCTAACCCACAATGTTGTTATTTTTACTACTCCAATTTTACAGAGAAAAGAAGTACATTAACATGCTTTATTATTTTCTCACACATTTTAAAACTTAACTTTTAGAGAACAGATCAAGAGTATAAAAATAAATCACCTGGCTGGACCTCAATTTCTTTATTTCCAAATGGTTCTTTTCTTGTATCAGCATTTCTTTCTTGGAAATGATGGTTTCCCTTCTCTTTAAATCTTCCTCTAAATTAGCCAACTCTTGACGCTGCTGCAAAATCTTCTCTAGTTCTTCATCAAGCCACTTCTTTTTCTCTTCTAATTGCTGAAGAAAAAGCACAATATGTAACCTTTTTCTTGCATGAAACCTCATACTGGCTCCTTATGATTCTGGGATTTTAAGACCTGACACATCCAAAAGGCACAAAAGGACCATCTATTCCCATACAAACCTGTCTGTCTGTTAAGATCTTCCTTGGAGGTATTGTTTAGCCTTCCACATTTCTCTGAGGTAAGCAAGTTGTTACTAGAAACTGAACCTTCTCAGCTGTAGCACTCCTATGGTAAAACATCTTTTCACTTACTTCATACCCTGTGCTTTTAAAAAAGAACCTTGTAGCTGTTTTAATGTTTTATAGACTTGCTTTCGATGGATAATTTTTAAAAATTGGGTTTTAATGTTTTAGATTGCTGTATGCTTTTAATTATTAAGATTTATTATACATTTCTTGTTCTCATTTTTAAAGATTTATATAAGACACCCCAAGAAATAGTTTTGTTGAGGAGGCAGTCAGACAATTTGTACAAAACAATATAATGATGATACCTAACATTTGGATCAAACAATTATTGGGTGTCAACCGACTAAAACAATTAATAACACTACACAGGATAGTACTGTAACTGATACTTTCAACTTAATTCAATCAATTGTTGATTACATATTGAAAACCTTATTAAAAGGGGTGTCTTTTTGAAGACATCCAGAAGAGTTATTTTTCTCTAACATATAAAGTAATCTACCAATTGACACTATATTTTAGCTTGGAAAACTGACAAGAAAAAGTATCATTGTAAAATTTCTCATCAACCTGGAACATGGAAGAGGGAAACCAGCATCAGAGTGTGCACTGCACCCTGATGGAACTTTAAATATTCTGTCTCGGTGTTTTTGTTTGCCCTACCAATTAACCAAGGAGAATATCAAAATGATTAAACACATGGGGCAACAGACTAAAAATGTACTTTATTTCTGACCAATTGGAAACAGCTTAATTAATCTGCCCCAAATTTTCAGAAGCCAGACTCATTTTTCAGCCTTCAGAGTTTACTTTAATGACCAAAATTTCTAACTATTTCTACCACAAAACTTAATTCTAACTTTTTCATGGTTTCTTGAGATTTTATAAAAGATACTAGCGGGCCCAGCCATGCTTCGCTGTGGCTTTGTGTGGTAAGCTCGGAGGGGAAGGGGAGAGGCATTACGGCTGTTTCTTACCGGGTGCCTGGGAACGCTCCTCCTTCCTCTTCCTGTGCTGGCGAGTCCGGCAGCCTACAGTTGAGGCTGGCGTGCACATGCACGCCGCAGAGAAGGTGGGCAAGCCACGCCCCCGGCACGGCGGCCCCTGATTGGTCCACCACGGGTTTTGGAGAAACGTGCAGTTTATCGGGTTCAGGTATGGACTTTTGGCAATTTGAAGGTCTGATTACCTGCCCGCAATGGGGAGGGATGTCATGGGAAAATTTGGGAGGAATTGGTCCTGCCTTTTCTGCGTTAGAGCATGACAAACAAACGCAGGGTTAGCTTTTTATATATATAGATGACAGAGTAGTCATACAGCAATTGTCATTACCACATTGAAAGTTAACCTCTAACAAGCCTAACTGCTATTAAAAGCATCCTTCAATTGAATACTGGAATCAGTATTGAAAGCAACTAGTTAAGAAATGAATTAATCCACCACTATTAAATAGTGTAAAATTAACTTTACGTATGAACAAGTAGTTGTAAAAGCTCCATACACATTTATTTTATCTTCTCATATCAAAACATTCTGATGAAAAATAATAAAAAGCTTCAGACTAGATCCAGCTAGTTTAAGTCGCAGCCAGTTTCTTTCCTTACAAGCCACTGTTCTACATGACTTTTGCTCCATCAAGGTGCCATGTGCCCAACTGCAGTCTTTTTGGTGGTCCAAGAAGATCCCTGCTCCCTTAATCACTAGTGGAAAACTGTCTGGATCCAGCTGTCTGGATCTCCATTGAGAATCACCAAGAAATGCTACTTATGTCGAAAATATTAGGTGCCACTGCAATCTGGCACCCAGGATTTCTCAAGCACTGCCCTGAGCACCCATTATTTCCTAGCAGATGATAATGTATTTCTCTCACAAAATCACAGTAGCAGTCGAAGTCTTCATAACATATATGCTACCTGAAGTTGCTGTGGAGGTACAGATGAATTTTTCCTCTTAAATACAGCAATTTCTTCATCTTTTAGTTTTAAAATCTTTTCCTGCTGTTCTGTCTTTTGCTGAAGTTCCTGCAAATAAAAAAGAACCGTTTTCCCAATACTGAGACTTTAGAATTCTTGCCACTTGCACATGCTTCCAAATGGATCATTTCTACTACACAATGAATAATTTTAGTATATAAAACTGAATTTTAACAATGGGATTTGTTACTACACTGGAACTATCATAAGAGAATAAACAGATGAACTGTATAACATTATTTCAGTTAAATATCTTTACATTTCTTAAAACTTATTTACAAAGTATAAGTAGGTTTCTGCAGAGTGTTAAAAGCACTTTATATACAGTGCCAGGAATTCTTACACAACCCTGCAAGATAGGATCAGTATTATTATCTTCATGATGCAGATAGGTAAGACTGTTAAGGCTGAAAGAGTTTGCACTGGACACTAATGAGTTCATGGATGAAACACTATTTCATCAAGGGGCTTTTCCCCATGCCCCGCCCCCCCGCCATCGTTTCTGCTTTGCTTTATACTGCTTTGCTTTACTCTAATTTCCACACACATTTTTGTACCCTTAGCTTTCAGTTCCTTTTTTCCCTACCTCTTTTGAAACTACTTTTACCCTGATCTTTTTCTGGAAGCTGATTTTGAGTTGTGTTCCTTCTAGTGTGTAATGTTTCTATCAGTTTTCTTTGTCCTACTTACTCCCACTCACCTCCAGCCTCTTGTCAATTAATGGTTTGTCGTCACCAATAAACCACTCCCTCTCTCCCCTCCAACCAGTCCTTTTCAATTTTCTTTAAAAAGGCCCTAAAATATCAATATAATATTGTAGTCCTGCAATGATAGTTTGTTTTCATTTTAAAAAGAGTAAATCTCTAGTCCCTTTCCTTGTAGAGATAAGAAAAGGGCATATCTCTGTGTGGGATGCAGCTGGAGACTTGTCTTAACTTTTTTATGGAAGCTGAGAATTCAGAGAACCTGCTCAAACAACCACTACAACACTACAGTGTTATATCAATATTGTAGGACCATTTTCTAAAAAATGGGAGGTGTTGTGACTCTACCCAGGGGCATACCACCCATAGGGACATATGGGGTCAAATGTCCCTGGGCTGTGGCCATTTAGTGACGTGGGGGCAGAAAACCACCCCCACACCCCCTCCTCCTCCCCCCCCCCGGTCCATACACTGACTTCAAGACCTGGTGCAAAAAAAGTTTGGTCGAGGTGGGAGAGGGTGGTTGTCCTTACAGGGGTGGGGGGAAACTCAGACTTTACACCGGGCTACCTTTTCCCTAGATATGCCTCTGACTACACCAAAGATGGCAGCATTGTCCTTTGAACAACTTCATTATTTAAAGTCACATGTGGAAGAAAATAAACCCACTCCACAACTGTAAAAATGCACAGGGAGGGCAGACATGCAGACACCCCTTGCCCAAACCAATTTTAACGCTTAGGGGTTGACTCCCAAGAAAACCAGGAGTAACTCCAACATGCAGAAAAGGTTGAGGACTTCCTATCTCACAACTGATAGTTTAAGCTATAATAATACACCAGCTTCTGCCTTGATACGTGCAGTAATGTGCACGATTAAAAAGGTGTACAAGGGAAGAAGGTTCAAAGTTATTCACAGTAATCTAGAGAAAACAAAGAAACAATTCCTTTTACATTTCCACTGGGTAGGCAAACAGAAGTATCTCAACCTTGATCTGCTTTTGGCCCTGTTGAATTTCTGCCTCCAAGGATTTCTTTGTTTGACTTTCCTCTTGCAGCCTTTTCTGAAGTTGGGCTTGCTGATTTTTCATGCGCCTGACATTTTGTTCCAGTTCTGTTACATGTTTCTCATTCTGGGTGGACAGTGATGCCAACTTCTTCGTGTTCTGCTGTTTCCTCTGTAAATCCTATGATCATATAGTACGCTTTAGTCTGCCAGCAAGACCACCATACTGCACCTAACTATTGTTTTGTTACTATGAATTCACTGCAAAAAATTTTTGCTGTTGTTTCCATTTGATTGTATTTGTGAACTGCATTGAGTACAGTTTTCAGTAGAAAATCAAACTATATATTTTTGCTGTAAAGAAAGAAGCAGGCAGACACAAGGTACACATGGAAACAGAGGTTTCTGGGGAATAAAGTGAAAAATGTCTTGAAATTGTATTGCATAAAATCAACATCAGCAAGTGAAGTGCTCAGGTATTTGCACAATGGTAGAATTCACTATGTAGCTTTTTCGCAGAAAGAAAATTTACTGATTGGAATACGGTTTGTAAATAAATATTTTCTTTCTGATTTTTACACAGTGCCCACACCTGTATTATACAAGCAATTACATGTAGGTTCGTCTGTTCATTAAATAATGTGGTAGATAGTTAGGCAAGAGTGTTTGTAAGAAAAATGTCAGATTTTGAATTATGGGCAACAATGAGCATAAACTAAGTTTATGCTTAGTTTATCACACCATCTATTTATCTAGTTCAGGGGTAGGGAACCTGCGGCTCTCCAGATGTTCAGGAACTACAATTCCCATCAGCCCCTACCAGCATGGCCAATTGGCCATGCTGACAGAGGCTGATGGGAATTGTAGTTCCTGAACATCTGGAGAGCCGCAGGTTCCCTACCCCTGATCTAGTTTAATCACACCATCTATTTATCAGAGTTTCACAAGTAGGAAATCAATTTGTGGGAGCAGCTATCCCATTTGCCTCATCTTTGCTTCCTCCCCTATTCCCCTACTTCTGCCAGACTCTCACCCTTTCTTCCTCCTGCCACCTCTCTTCTTACTCACTCTCTCCTCCACGGTTGTCACCTTCTCTCATTCTGCCCCCATCACCTATCCAGCCTTTTGCCTGCTTCCTCTTTGAAAGCTAGTTCTCTAATCTGGTGAACCAAGCAGTTTCCCCACTCCTGGGTGACCTTAGGCCAGTCACAGTTCTCACAGAACTCTCTCAGCCCCACCTACCTCACAAGGTGCCTCTTGTGGGGAAAAGAAGGGAATGTGGTTGTAAACTGCTTTTGAAATTCCCCACCCCACCCACAGCAGCAATGGCTCTCCTGGAATCACACCCAATTTCCCAACTACAGAGACCAGTTTCTCGTAGGGCTGCCAGCTCCAAGTTGGAAAATTCCTGAAGACTTTGGGGTGGAGCTGTGGGAGAAAAGCAACCGCAGCATGGTGCAATGTCATAGACTCCATCCTCTAAAGCAGCCATTTTCTCAGGGGAACTGATCTCTGTCATCTGGAGATCAGTTGTCATTTCAAATGATCTGCAGTCCTCACATGGAAGTTGGCAACCCTAATTCTTGGAGGAAATAGCTGCCGGAGGGTGGAATCTGTGGTATTTTACCTTTCTAAGGTCCCTCTTCTATTGCAACCCCACCTTCCCCAGCTCCACTCCTCAAATCTCCAAAAATTTCCCAACCTCAAGTTGGCAAACCTATCTCCTTTCCACGCAACAGCCACCCTACCTTTATCAAGAGGGCAACCTACCTCTGTCTTAAGTTTTGTATCTCCACCCCTGCAGCTTCTACTTTGTAAAACCACAGTCTATTTCCACAGTGGGGACCAAAGTAGTTTACATTATCCTTATCTCCTTCTTTTTATCTACACACAACTCTGTCAAGTAGGTTAGGCTGAAAGCATGTGATTAGTCCAAAATCACAAGATGGCAATTTTAACCTGGGTCCTGAAGACCATGGTCTGAAGCTTCAACTGGTACACCACAGTTGCTTTCATAAGGATGGCTGCTGCTGAACAATAGGAAGCAAGCAGGCTTAGTTGTGCCATGAAAGTCAGGTGGTATCAAGTCATCCAGAGGCTGCTGCCTGGAGTTGCCAACTTCCAGGTGAAACCTACAGTCTGCTGAAATTACATCTGAACTTCAGACAACAGAGATCTGCCCTCCTGGATGAAATGGCTGTTCTGGCATCATACCCTGCTGAGGCCTCTTTCTTCCTCAAACCCTGCCCTCAGGCTCCACCACAAAATCTCCAGGAATTTCCCAGCTTGGAGCTGGTGACCCTAGACCTGGCCCCCATGAGTCTTCCCTAAAAGCTCAAAATAGGCCTGGAAAGGGCTCTGTCTCCTCCCCCTTGGCTTTTACTCACATTGAAGGCTTGAAGGCTGTGGTTGCCTTGCACTGGCACTGAGGGAATCTCTTGCTTAATGATACAGGTACTCCTTCTGTCATTGCCGGATTTTTACCCCTCACCCCCGTGTATTTGTTTTACATTTCCCATTTTTCTGAAAACTTGGGAACCAAAGATCTGGTCAACCGCTACTGGAATATAAACTCCTACCCCTTTTAATCTGGTGGCACATATGATCCCTCCATTTTATCCTAACAAGCCTATGAGGTACAAGATACAAGTGACCTTCATGCAGAGTGGGATTTGAACGTGGGCCTCCTATCCCAATAACTACCAAATTTGTCAATCACAAAATAACAATGTGTAATACTATAGATTGCTCAAGGCACTTCACATGCATTGACTTGTTACAATACTTACAGCACTTGTACACATAAGCCAGTATCAGTCCCCTGATATTCTAGCTGATGGGCTAAAGACTGGCTAGCTTAAGCTTATGCATGGCAGAGGTGAGATTCTAAACTGGGATGTCCTGATCTATAGGTCACTGACTCAGTTGCTATGCTAAACCCCCTCTTCCGTTTATGGTCACACCAGCTGGGCAATTTGATTTATTCTGAAAGAAGATTACCATCAATAATGCTGGCATAAAGGATAAAATAATAAGAGCCATTTACCATGTTAATACAGGGTGTTGTTATAGGTCCCCAGTTACATGTACCTGCACTTTAAGCTTTGCTGCATCCATCTTCTTCCTAAATTCCTTCTGCAGTCTGGCTTTCTCTGCAGTGTCTCTTAACTCCTTGTTCTCTAGTTCCTGCAACTGCTTTTGTGTTTCAACTAGTTCCATTTTTGCCTGCTCCGCTTCATGTTCCAGTTGTGTTATTTTCAAAGAATACTGCTTGGTTACAGATCGGGCATCATGACCTTAAAAACCCCAAAATTAGCAGGGGAAAAACACACGTAGATATACAAAATCCCAAATCATCACTTGTGACTTTTCATATTGTAGAAGCTCTCTGCACAAGATGAATCTATGTCATTTATTAAAATTAATGTTTAAGAACACTTATCAGAACCATACTATTTTATTGCTATTTAAATATCTACTTTAAAAAATCTTCTGCTTTATACCCAGTACATCCATATCTGCCTTACACCCTTACACAAGCAGATCAAGCAGATCAAGTCAAGCCAGAGAGCAATTTCTAAGACCAAATTAAAAAACAAAGAACACACAATTGAAGCCCATTTGGCTTCTGGCTCTAACTGATTATGATTTACCTTTGGCCCTGTTTCTATCTATATGCATATTTGTAACTAAAAAGAGATTCACAAGATTACCTGTTTTTACTAACTCTTTAATAAGTTCTTCTTTCATTCTGATATTAAGTGTAAGTTCATTCATTTTTTGCTTTGCAGCAGTAAGTTTTAGCTCTGAATTCTTTAACTTCTGCATATTTAGTATCTGACTCTTCTGGATACATTCAATATCTTCACCTTAAAAAAAGATAATACTTATATATAATGTGCAGGGACAAGGTCTAATGTTTCAGCATCAAGCTGTTTTCACAGCACATGAGGAAAATAAATTAACAGTATTTGTATTATTTGAACAAGGAATAATATTAAAAGCACAAGATGAAATTCTAAGCAAGTCTATGTGGAAATAAATCCCATTTAATTTAATGAGATTACTCCCAGTAAATGTTTTTAGGATCACATGCTTAATTATGTATATGTTATTCATTGGACAATATGCATAAACACTGGCAACTGTGTGTACTTATGTGAAGACACAGAAGAAGAAATAACATGAAGAGAGTTTTTTTGGTCAACATATGTAGTTTCACAATGATACGCAAAATGTGAACAAATGGATAACATCAGTGGGGTCCTTTCTAGACTGGCCAGCCAATATACATATGCTATGTTTGGAGACTACATACATTGTCTAAGCAATTTATTGCTTTAATGTGGTGGTTACGGATGTTCTATATTCTATCCTTCATTAATTTGTCCAACCCCCTCTCAATCCATTTATACCAGGAGCCACAGAATCTTACAGTAGACACCACTGTGGCACATTACCCATTGTGACAAATAGTATTCCCTCTATCTGCCTTCAATACACTACTAATCAGTTCCATAGGGGGACCCCTAAATTCTAGTATTATGGAAGAGTTAAAAAGTTTCTCTCTTTCCACGCACACTCTGCCTAATTATGTAATCCCTACCACAGTCACTTTTCCCCCTAAACTAAAAATCCCCAGCTGATTTATCCTTGCCTCGTGTAGAAAGCACTCCAATCCCATTTTCCTTTTGATAGGCATATTTTGTAATTTCTTCTAGTCCCTCAGTTTCTTTATGGAGATGTGGCAACCTGAACTCTACAAAGCATTCTGAATGTGGTTGCGCTAGTTTTATTCTCAGCCTCTTTCCTCATTGTTACCCAGCATGCAATTTTCCCTTATAAAACTCTCATTGCATACTAAGATAATGTTTTAAGTGAGCCATCCACAAAGTCTTGGGGCAGGGTGTGGGGGGAGGGGAGAATCACTGCCAGTGTAGAAACCCTGTGTGTGAAATCATGATTTCATGTGTGTGACATCATCATCTTTTCGTACCCTTATGTATCACTTTTCACTACTTACACTAAATTTTACATTTAATTTTATTGCCCATTGTGGGGAGGTTCTTTTGGAGCTCCTCAGAATCTACTTCTCCACATCCCAAACTTCTAAAACTTCCTTGAGCTGCTTAGGAAACTCACACATTTCTGCACTATAAGTTCAACACTATCCAGGGACATAGGTAAGGTGTCAGGTTGGCTGATTTGTGGGGGATGGTATTTCTGTCTGCTGTGCTTTTCCTGTATGAAATTATGTTCCTGCTACTCTCCGACTCTGCTTATCTCTTCTCACTCCTAGTGAAGGCCAAACAGCCTAAAAGGTTTGGTTCTTTGTAATGCCGCTGGGAATCTGGATGGGGGGCAGGGAGGAAGTAGTACTGTCTGAGTTTATGATCCAGGCATTCTGGCTGAGCAAGCCTGTAACGTCTTGGACCATGTTCAGGATTCGTCTGATCTACAATAAAGAAATCATTGTTCATCACAACTGTTTCAATTGTTTGGTTCATGGTGGTTCTGACATTAAGGGGGGGGGGGTTCTTGTCTGGTAGGGGTGGGCGCTCCTGTGCACCCACACAGGCACAGCCCACATTGCACGCTTGCAAGATGCAAGACAGTCGGAACCCGGGAAAGAAAGTCTCACCTCTTGCAAGACCTGCTGTGCTAGAGGCAAGACTTTCTTTCCTGGGGTCCGGCTGGATTGCAAGCTGGAGGTGGGGCTTGGGGCGGCAGGGCCCCGCCCCCAGGGGTGGGTGGGAGCGGGGCCTCGCCCCAAAATTACCCCATAAAAATTCTATACCTACATCCCTGACACTATCGATTGTACAACAGCTACTCAGTCATCATATCGCATAAAACATAACTATACATTTTCCATATTGAGGGTTTAATTCAACTCACCTGTAACAGTTTCATTTTGTGAAACGTTTTCATTTTGTGAAGAGGAATTGTGCAGGGTTTCTTTTGGTTCGGGGATGAAGCTGTGGGAAACTTCTTTTTGTGTCCACGTACGGTTTAAGGACTGTCTAAAAAATTAAAGTCAAAATAATGTATTTATGAGGGTTAAAAGAGATAAAATGTGAGCTCACTCTTAATATATTAGAATTTTGTTCTGCCTAGCATTACATACAAAGCCACCAGCTTTCCTGCTGAACAACACTGTTGCTAAGGGCCAAACTAGACACTATGTCCGCGATTCCATTTTATAGACAGACATGATCTCTGGGAACTGAGAGTGCAGAATGAGATGAAGAGGAGCTTCAGCTCTCCCTCCACTCCCCAGTATCATGATCCCAAGCTGAATCGAGACATGCGGGGAGGGTGACTCTCTGCCCCCGCCCCCCATGCTGCCCTCTCATGTTGAATTGGGTCCTGGAGTGCCTATGAATGTTAGTTACTCAGTATCATGTCTGGAAATACACATATCATGGTAGATGTAATGTCTAGTTGGCTCTAATAAAGTCATCAGATGCTTTTTTGTGGTCAATGTGCAATGCGTTTAATCCTACCCATGCAGAACTAGTATTCCATATTGGTCCTCTTCTCAACGCCTACCCAGCTTAATACCCAGTGCTATGAACAGATATTCTTATTTATTCAAGCATACCTCTGGTACAACATGGAGTTAGACCTGGTTTATACATGCTGTGGGGAATGGGCTGCACCAATTCAGACTGAAGGCAGAAGATCACATTTTGGAATGTTTCCCTGAGTTGAAACTCCCAGCAAACAGAAAAAGATGGGTAGATCCTTTCTTCTTGCTGTACTAGTTTTCTACCTGAATAGAGTTTGGTATGCTAAAGGAACATTCAAATGCGAATCCACAGACCTGCACTGTGCACCCCATTCTACAATTTTATTCTCCTGCAAGCATGAGACAGGGATCACTTTATGTCTATCAATCATTGTAAATGAGACTTTATAAATGCTGAGTTTAACAATGGCATATAGGGGTTGATTAAATGTGAACAACAGGCTAGTTTTAATATTAAATAAACATACATTAAATATGACCAAGAAAATACCTAAATGGGGGTCGTCTTATGTTCTTTGCATTTCTTTCACCTTCACTACAATCAGAAAAGCAGGAACGAAGAACTTCATCTTGTTCTTCGATGTGATCCAACATTATTTGACTTCGGGTTCGAAACCCTGCCATTACTTTGCTTAGAGAGTATGTAGGTGGGCTTGTGTGGACCTTTAAAGACATCATAAACATTTTTTGTGAAAATTAATCATTTGTTGACCAACCTTTCTTAGAAAAAAAACCCTTGTCTTAAGGCTCTTTGAGAAGCAACACAAAATTTTCTTGCTTGTATTGGTATTTGGTAGCTGGAAGGAAATAAATAAATATTTTAAAAATTTTAAAATTAAATGCCATTACCTTGTCTATGTGATTGTGATGCATATATAACTAATTGTTAATGGCTGATTTGTTATAAAATTGGCTTAACAGTATTTTAATTGCTTCTCAAAAGTATTTATAGCACTAGTTTAGGGGGTTATATTTTTAAATAATAAATTAATTAAAATGAATGGCAAATGAACTGTAATTTGACCCAGCAAGCAGAAATTTAGCACAACAAATAATCTAGACACCTAGACACCTTTGACCACTGGGGAATTCTGATATAGACAACAATAAAGGAGGCAGACCAAAAAGGGTGAGCTAGGAGATAGTGCAGTAGAAAAGCAGTTTAGAGCAAAGACACAATTTCAGTAGGAGTACAGTATGGGGATAACTTCACTGACTACTTATCCTAGAAAAAAGAGAGACAGAGACAGGTACAACCTTCCATTTATTGGTTTCCATTATTCCAGTCCCTTCCGCTGACAGTGTAATTATCCTGTATCCTCTGTGTCTAAAATTATGGCCACATGTTTCGGAATCACTTTCTACATGTATGAATCAGCATGGGACTTGTATCCAATTAATAAATGCAGATTCCTCATTAAAATGGATTATGAATGTGTAAAAATCTGTGCACCTTAATTAATCTGGAAAACCAGCAAGCACACAGTGCCCCCCCCCCCACAGACAACGAGTCCATGAGTAAGATAAACAAGGATGTTAACTAGAACAAGTGAAAAGAATAAGAGTTAAATGGAGTCCCTGAACCATGTTAGACCTGACTAGATTCAAGAAAGTCTTGCCTTCTGAGATTTAATCTAACAATCCTAACCATAGAGCAGCAGACCTCCAAGAAAAATACACTTACAGCAAGTCAACATAATACAATACAATAACCTTTATTAGGCATAAGTTAAAAGGTTGTTTATGGCCTGAACAAGAGTCGTTAAACAGGGGTGACAACAAATTAACAAAAGTATCAATGAATTATCAGGAGGTAAAAGTTAAATCTTCTATAAAATATTATAAAAATAAAATAATAAAAAGAGAATAAAAGATAGAAGGAGTGTACCGTTCTTCGGTCAAGGGTATAAAAACATGAGTTTACAATGTTAAAAATATAAATATGTATTAAGAGACCCATAGTTATACCACTTTTAAAGTACAACAAGTCCTGTGTTCTATACCCATTGGAGAAGGATGTCTTGGAAGGGGATGTGAAATGACAAGGAAGACAATCTGCTGCAATTAGGGATGCAGAATATATTGGAAGATGCTATACCTAAGGCTAGCATTCATTGAAGCAAAGGTGCCCACTCTACAGTAATAGTCAAAAGTGGAAACTAAGGCCCTGTGCGGAAAATGTGTGCTCATAAGGACACTGCTTATCCCATCCGTTCAAGAGTTACACTGCAGTATTGGACTCTGTGAAGATTTTGCCCCGGCTGCACTCAAAAAATATTGACAGTAGTTTGGACATCAACATTCTTGGCTGCTGAGGTTTCAGGTTTGCTGTGGATCTTGAAATCTGAGCAGGTTGTATTTGGATGGCTCCAATTCTACTTTATTCACTGCTCATACAGTTACTTTCTACTAGTTAATCTATAGTAGTCAAAAGGAAACAGAAAGGCACGAAGACAGGTAGGCTTCTCTATTGGAATGGATAAGTAAAAACAATCTTGCTCTGCTGGGCAACTCCTGTATCAAGTAGGTTAGGAAATCTGTAGGAAATTCTCTGTCCCAAGTCTGATTGGAGGAATTACCCTTTCCATGAAACTCTTACATACCGAGGGAGAAGCTGCAAGTTTCCACACTGTCACTAGCCTTCTCAATATACCTGAAGCAGTGGCATGCAAAAAGATGTGGCAGATTACCACACTGGTGAATTGCTTCTTTTGTAAAGGAACTGCAGTAATGAGAAAAATGTTAAATTTGATACCTACCTTTCGACAATCCAACCCCATTGGCATATTATTGGACTGTATAAGCCTTTTAGTCAGTGGGACACTATAAGGCCTTTTAGCAGATATTAGAGCAGCTGGTCCATCTCCACAATCACCCCTGGAGGAAGAACTACTGGACATTTTTTCTAACTTGTCATTCAGCTGGTCAATTATAAGCTGTTGCTCCACCATCTTCTCATTCTTGAAATAGAAAAAAAAAGATATTTAGATGTCTGGCAAAACTGAATCACTTCTACCTTTAATGGCCAGCACAGTATTCTTAACTCCAGAGACGTATTGTGGGGAAATGGCGCCCCACCTCCAAGCTGCACCCCCCCCCCCCCGCAGCCCAGCTCCTGCCCTCCCCTCTGGGGAGAGCAGAAGAGACTGCCGTCTTCCGTCCTCTGAGAGGTGCTTTTATAAACACTGAGGGTGGAGGTGGAACTCAGGGGGGCAAAGCTGTGTTTTAAATGTGTTGGGCAAAGAATCATGAATGTTATTTTATAAACCAAATAAGTCACACACAGGGGAAGTTACCTGCAGCCTATTTGTTTCCTGTGCCTCCTTGAATGATACCAAGTATTCTTGATTCTCCTTTATTAATTTTTGTATTTGATCTTGCAGTTCTTTTAGTTCAAGTTCTTTCTCACTGAACACATCTGCATCTGTAGCCAGAGCCTGCTAGGTGATGAAGTGGAACAAGGACAAATATATGAAACAGAGTGCTCTCTACAAGTTGCATACTAATCACAGTAGAACCTGATAGAATTTGCTCTAGTTATCTCATTAATTAGACATGACTTATAATACCCCTACATAACAGTACTCTACATCTCAACAGAAAATACTGCAAACCAGAGCTGCAGCAAATTAAGAGTATCCGTATATGAAGACTATGAGTATGAAAACTCCAGAGGAATGAACCTGTTATGTTTATTAAGTTAAAATACAGGATGGCAACTAGTAAAAGGGGGGGGGGTATATTTGTTACTGATTAGTCTTTGATTATCCAGAAAGTATCATGTTATTTATTTTAGTCAGTTGTTCCTTTTAGAAAACCTACCCACATACAGTTTCCACAAACCAATCAAAATTGCCATCTAAAAGTTTTGTGAATTAATAACTAATGTTTCTATCTGGAGGAGCTGGAAATTGGAAAAAGGAAGCCATGACTGGAATGGGAAGATGAGTTTCTATTTATTGGCTGAGCTCATACACCTAGCACAGTGGTTCCCAAACTTTTTCAGGCCACCACCCCCTTGGTTCCATAAACTCACTCACAGTGCCCACTACACTACCCTACCTGATAAAAGTGTTATTCAAAACAGGGGTTTGCATGACATCTAGAAAGTTTGATTTCTCAAACCCAAATCTCAAAGTTTGACATCTCAAAGTTTGATTTCTCAAACCCAAATGAGCAAGTAATGTAAATGAAATGTATGGAGAATTCCTGGCAGGAGAACCAAAGATCTGGAAATTCTTCAGCTCTGTGGGTTTCCTTTATAAATCATTTACTAGTTTAATTAAAGTTGCAATAAAATACCTGGTATTTCTTCAGCTCCCTTTTCAACTGAAGAATGGTGATATGATATGGTCCTTCTTGGTCACCTTCACTTCCACTGTTTACTCTGGGAATACTTGAAGCCTCTCGCCTTAGTGCCTGAGCCAGGCAGAGCCAATCCTGCACTCTTTCCTGTTGACTATCTGTTAAGCTAGCAATATTTTTTAAGTCAACAAGGAACACATAGGCTTCCTCTATGTAATTTCGGTAGCTAAAACATTCTACCTGAAGATGGGCAAGCTGTTCTTCAAGGGAACGGATTTTGTTTCTATCCTGTAACAAATCCTGTGACCCTTGGCTGCTAGGGGTATGTCCCCTGACCTGCTGGTTTTGCAAAGCTTCCCGGAGCAACTTGATTTCAAGCTCCATTTCGTCAATACGGTCCAGGTCTGGATTGTAGTTGACAATAGGTTTATTTCTAATATTTTTGGCTCTGTTAGCATATTTAATGGAGTTTAATGATTCATCAAAATCAGAAGATGATGGGCTAATACAAGTTATCATTAGAGTCTTGGCATTCCCTCCCAAGGAATCCTTAAGAATACGTGTGATTTTAGCATCCCTATATGGAACATGCGCACTTTTTCTCTTTGGGTCTCCAAGAGCACTTATCACATTTCCCAGAGCCAACAAACCACTGTTTATCTGAACTGATTCTTTGAACCTTTCACCAGTGTTCCCAGTTTTTGTTACTCTTTCTGATCCTGCGAGGTCCACAAAGTGAAATTTGGAAACAATAAGCTGGCCTGAACTCCAAGATGAGTACTGTGCAGCATCTACATCCTTTTCGTTCAGCACAGGTTGCTGCTGTTGACAAATGCTGATTGTAAAAACAGCATGAGATCGACTAGAGTCTTCATTCATTTGTGTTGTGCCTGTATGACGAGCTGCATTCCCAGTTTCCAACAGGCTCATCACTTCAGCCACACTTTCAACTTGACAGTCTTTGGCACCAACAAGAACTTCAAACATCAAGATAAACAGAATGATAAACAATCAAGTTATAGTAAAACTTCCAGCTATATAGAATAGATTATATACAATGTGTTAGGATGCATGCAGCTATTATTTTATTATAGCAGGCAGCTATTATTTAATTTTAAACAGTAACACTGCAAATGCCTGAAAAGCCAGTATTTGAATGGAGTGCTATATAAATTTACACAAACTGCATGCTATGTACTGTAAAACTCTGAGCATACCTAAAAAGTAATACTGGATTCAACAGCAAACAAAAGAAACACATATTGATACAGGCCCATAACTATTCAAACAATTTATATCCTTACACTCTACCAAAAACAAATATGAAAATCAATAGCTGGAACTTTAAGTGGAGATAAATTATCACAATTCAAAATATAGGATTATTACTGAAATTTCCAAACTATAGTTAGAATATTATGCAGTAGGTGTTATTTAAAATATTAAGTTGCTATCCTACTCACTTTGAAATGCACACAAATGTCAATTTAACCCAGAACAATATTTTTCTCAGTACTAGGTTAAGAATTCAAGGGAGCACAGCATGATGAAATGTTGTCAAAGATAATATACATGCTCACTGGAGTGAAACTAGATATTACATTCATACTAACCAAAAGCAACTGTTTTATATAATATTTCAAATTAATGGGTTCTTGAATAAGTGCGTGTTCTGACCTGGATAGCCCCAGGCGAGCCTGAGCTCGTTAGATTTGAGATGCCAAGTAGGGTCAGCCCTGGCTAGTATTTAGAAGGGAGACATCCACAAAACAGCAGGTTATGATGCAGAGGCAGGCAATGACAAACCACCTCTGAACATCCCTTGCCGTGAAAACCCTATGGGATCACCATAAGTCATCTGTCACAACAGCAAAACAACCTGTGTATGCTTTACAGAGCAAGACTATTGGCATATATTCAATGACCACATGAAACAGAGAGGAGCTTTCAGGACTGGACTTTCCCACCTCTCCCTTCCATTGTAGCCAACCATATCTCATGAAATAATGGAGATCAGTCAGCCCCCGTAACTGCACTGGATACAGTGCAGAGGCTGGAGGGGAGGGACTGGCAGAAATTGTCCCTTCGTTTTCCAGCAGCCAAAGTGCCCTTCAAATGACACAAAACTGCTGCTAGATACAAACCATTGTGAATTGCTGAACATAAAATTTACAGTGCACTTGTTTACGAATTTTCTTTTTGGCTCATAACTAAGAACATAATACAATTTACATTTAAATTAAACTGTTTACCTGTATTTCCCTTTTCATCTTCTCTAATGTGCAGATCTTTCATAGATGTCTCCAGTTCCAGTAAATCACGAAGCTCTTCTTTGTAGACTTCTAAATAAGAAACTTTCACAGTGAAGTCTATATTATGGTTTTCTGAAATAATCTGAAATATTTCCTGGATTGCTCGTGGAATAATACCTCTCTCTTCCTCTGCAACAGATGCTAAAGTGAATCAAGAAATGATTTAAGGCAATTAAAATATCTGCACACTTATATGCAAAGCAAATACATACTGAAATAGTAGGGAAAATCTGAAGATACAAGTTATTTATATACCGTATATACTCGTGTATAAATCGAGTTTTTCAGCACATTGTTTGTGCTGAAAAAGCCCCCCTCGATTTATACACGAGTTAACTGTATTTTAAAAATATTTTAGGGTTTTCACTTTGTCGGCCGCCGGGGGGCGCAGGTTTTAGGCTAGCGGCACCAGAACTTCAGGATATCATCAGGTGACACTCCTGATGATACCACCCAAGTTTGGTAAAGTTTGGTTCAAGGGGTCCAAAGTTATGGACCCCCAAAGAGGGTGCCTCCATCCCCCATTGTTTCCAATGGGAGCTAATAGTAGATGGGGCTACATTTTGAGGGTCCATAACTTTGGACCCCTTGAACCAAACTTCACCAAACCTGGGTGGTATCATCAGGAGGGTCTCCTGAAGATACTCTGAAATGTTGGTACTGCTAACATAAACATTCCTCCCCTGACCAAAAATCCAGCTTTGAAGGATTTTAACTCTTGTGTTTTAGCTTGGTTGCTGGTTGAGCTAAGGTTTTTGTACTTTTAAAGTTATTGTTGAGACCATATTGTTTTTGTTGACTCCCTTTTCCACTTACAGAGCCAGTTTACTGTTTTTCTTTGAAATAAATATTCAAAAACATTTAACCTACTGATGCCTCAATTAATGTAATTTTATTGGTATCTATTTTTATTTTTGAAATTTACCAGTAGCTGCTGCAATTCCCACCCTCGACTTATATGCGAGTCAATAAGTTTTCCCAGTTTTTTTGTGGTAAAATTAGGTGCCTCGACTTATATGTGGGTTGACTTATACACGAGTATATACGGTAATAGCTGTTTGCCCACAAAATTAATGCTTCTCCACATTATGGAACTTTTGTGTGCCTCCTTGGTTTTCCCCTTCTTTCCTGTGAGCCTTCCCAATCCAGTTTGCACAAAGCTTTGGGAACTCACTGCAAAACCAGATTGATACTCACTGTGGAAGGGAAAGTCCAGATCTTCCTGAAGCAGCCCACATTTAGAAACATTTTCCCTGCCTCAATCCCCACAGCCATCCCTCCCCCAACCCCACCAGGGCCTTTTTTATTTCTGTTTTTAATGGTAATCCCTATATTAATTTAAAACAAAACAAACTTCCTGAGGACAAGGGGAGAAAGGAATTGCTACTGGAATCTGGGACAGGGGAACCTGCCATGAGAAAGCTGTGTTGCCGCTGAATTAGCAACTACAGCAACAATTGGGAAGAACAGGAAAGCATTGCTGTGTAGAAATGCCCATAATTAAATAGAGTAGGAGAAAAACAGAATGAGGTGCAAGGCAGAGCAGTTTAGTAGACCTTTTAGATCTCAATGCATTTTGCAATAAGCTTCATCAGGGGATCTTACACAGAAACTCCTCTGGCTCCCATCTTGGACAAATGGATCAAAATTGGAGGCCAGAGAAGTTTCTTTGCAAGATTCTCTGACAAAGTTTATAACAAAATGTGTTCGGATCAAAAAGGTCCACTAAACAGCTCTACCTTACACCTTGTTCTTTTTTCCCCCTCCTAATTGCTTGTGTGGCCTTATTTCGTCCTCATAATTAACTTGAGTCATTCAGTTCTGCCCAATTCCACAAAAATGCCACTGAAGATAGCTATCAATCAAAGCTAAAATCTTCAGGCAGCAGGGAGTCTAAATTTAAAAAGACAAAACACCAATGGGGTGGGTAGAATGGGGAGGGGAGTTCAAATACCCACATAGCTATAATATTCACTGGGCAACCTTGGGTCACTCTTCAGTTATTAAGAAGATGTTTGGGATAAAGCGCTAGATTCTAATACAGTGAAGTAAGAATTATCTTGATCTCTTGTGAATGGTGGTGGTGGTGGTGGAATGTGCCATCAAGTCAACAGCAGACTTGACAACAACCCTTTAAGAGTTTCAAGGCAAGAGAGGCTCATAGGTGGTTTGCCATTGCCTATTCCTGTGCAGTGATCCTGAACTTCCTTGTGGTTTCCCAATTAAATATCACAAATACCTGTACATTTATTGAAAAGGTAAAATAATGTCTGCTCATGCAGTGCGCCAATGCATTGTTAAGAAGCTATTAAAGATGGTATATTTTATATGGAATGCAGCCCTAACAATATTAAAGCAAATACATGGGATTCAAGAAAAAAACATCAGCCTCCAATTACTCCATCAACACAACTGAAATAAGATAGCATAAGCAGCTTGTGACCGATAGTCAGCAGAAATATAAAGGAGGTCCTTTACTATATGGGGAGATCACCTGCTGACATCATTAATACTTGAACAGCAGGAGTGTGGTTACACTGAAAGCCACACCATACTCAGTATTGGAACAATACAATAGAATAGTGCTTTGAAAGGGAATGAATTTTGAAGGAAAGCTAGACATTCAAGGATATGAACATGGAGGACAATTAAGTAGATTGGATCCGGCACAGAATTCCACTCCAGGAAGGTAGGAGATTTTTTCCAGTTTCCCCCTCCCATTGCAGGCCTCTAGGTCCAGTCTCATGCTGTACTGGGGACAACTGCCCTGTAAGACCAACATTTCAGAGGACATTTTGAGCTGCCATTGAAGTCCTCTTCAGATGATGAAAACCCATTCCATCACCAGAGATTTTCCATGGGATTGAAATCATGGCCTTTTTCCCGGGGGGGGGGGGGGGGAAAAAATTTTAAAGTTGCATTTTAGCTTTGGCTGTAGTTTTGTAAATATTATGTAAAACCTTCCAAGAAATCAAAGTTGCACAATAGAAGTCATCTACATAGCATGCAGCTGGAAACTTGAGTCTTTGTTGGCTAGTTTAAAATAATTTCATCCAGAATTATATGTAGGTTTTCCAATTCCTTGCACACTATACACACACAAATTATGGCAATTTACAATTGGTTTGGGGGAGGGGTGTTACATTCTCATCTGGCAGTAAAACATATAAAGGAACAACAATCCTTTGCTATTTCTTCAACAACTACTATAGTGTCAGGAGTGGCCAACCTATGGTGCTCCAGATGCTCATGGACTACAATTCCCATCAGCTCCTGCTCACATGGTCAACTGGCAGACCTGACGGGAACTGCAGTCCATGAACATCTGGAGCACCATAGGTTGGCCACCCCTGGCTTATGTAATTTCACCAACCTAAAACTCAGTAAAATAAACATTCTTTAAAACATACCAATGTGACCTCCTCCAATAGTGTAAGTCTTTCCAGAGCCTGTTTGTCCATAGGCAAAAACCGTAGCATTATAGCCTTCCATCAAAGATGCTACCAATGGCTTAATGCATGTTGTATATACTTCATCTTGAGTTGAATGTTTGCCAAAAACAAAATCAAAAGTGAAAACACGGTCTTTTCCAATTATAATCTGCTGAGTATCGGGAATTAATCTCACACATACTTGATGGTTGTGAAGTACTTCTTTAGAAAGCAGAGGTCTTATTCTTACTGCTACTTTAACAGGAATCTCTTCCATTGCATAGAATGTGGGTTTAGAATTTAAATCCTCACTTTGACAGATTTCCCCACTTATCTGTCGTCACAATATGTGATTTTTAGTATTTAAGAAAGAATTGAGTTCTGTGGGAAACAAAGAAGAGCATCTTAAGGACTATGTTGCATTAGAAAATACTGTGAAATGAAGGACTTGTTTGAAAAGTTAATGTAAAATTGATATTAAATTCACATACTCTCATTTCATATTCCATCTCCTCCAAACAGTTGTAGACATGAAGCATCAACAGAAGTTTAAATTTAATGTAGATGATTCCTGCTATTAATACAAAACAACAATGTGAACTACACAATGCTACTATTAGATGGATTTCTAATTGGTTGACTGATTGAACTCAAAGGGTGGTCCTTAATGGCTCATCTTCATCCTGGAAAAAAGTGACTAGTGGGGTGCCACAGGGTTCTGTCCTGGGCCCAGTGCTATTCAATATTTTTAACAGCGACTTGGATGATGGAATAGAGGGCATGCTAATCAAATTTGCAGATGACACCAAATCATGAGATGTAGCTAATACCCCAGAGGACAGTCAGAATTCAAAATTACTTGGACAGATTAGAGAGCTGGGCCAAAACAAACAACATGAATTTCAACAGAGGTACTTGTAAGATACTACACTTAGGCAGAAAAAATTATCTGCACAGATATAGGTTGGGTGCCACCTGGCTTGACAACACTACATGCGAATGGGATCTGGGAGTCTTAGTAGACCATAAACTAAACATTAGTCAGCAGTGTGATGCAGCAGCCAAGAAAGCCAATGTGATTTTGGGCTGTATCAATAGGAGTATAGTGTCAAAGTCGAGACGTAATTGTACCTCTCTATTCTGCATTGGTTAGACCTCACCTGGAATACTGTGTACAGTTTTGGGCACCTCAATACAAGAAGGACATTGACAAGCTGGAACGGGTCCAGAGGAGGGCAACAAAAATGGTAAAAGGTCTGGAGTACATGCCCTACGAAGAGAGGCTTAGTTTTGGAGAAGTGAAGGTTAAGGGGGGATATGTTAGCTATGTTTAAATATTTCAAGGGATGCCATGTCGAAGAGGGAGCAAGTTTGTTGTCTGCTGCCTCAGAGACTAGGACATGGAGTAATGGATTCAAGATGTAGGAAAAGAGATTCCACCTAAACATTAGGAAGAACTTCCTGACTGTCAGGGCTGTTCGACAGTGGAATTCACTACCTTGGAGAGTTGTGGCATCTCCTTCTTTGGAGTTTTTTTTAACAAAGGCTGGATGAACATATGTTGGGAGTGCTTTGATTGTGTGTTCCTGCATTGCAGGGGGTTGGATTTGATGGCCCTTGGGGTCTCTTCCAACTCTATGATTCTATGAACTACTGTGCATACTCTACTTCTACTCATTGCCAAAGTGTCTCCTCACTCAGAGCATGTGTAGTATAGTGGATCGAGTGTTGAATGTCAGTTTTCCAGGTCCTAGTCTGTCTTCATTCAGTGCACTGGCAGAACTTGGGCCAATCACTCAGAATAACCTACTTCACAGGGATGTTGTGACGATATAACAGATTGGGAAGACAGAACTAGATATGCTACCCTGAGCTCCTTGATGGGAGAACACAATAAAAAAGGATAATTCTTTCTGGCCTCTTTAGCCACTGCAGCCACTGAGAAGAAATCAGCTGGGCTGTGCGGCAATGCCAGTAGAACACGAGAAGAAACCTAATCCCTGACTGCAGAGCAGCATATCATCAATGACCTAATGGGGGACAGAAAAGTGAGAGCTTTTACTCTATCACCGCCAAAGAAAAACAGCCAGAACCCCAGGAAGACCTTGAAAACTAAGAGAGGCCACTAAAACACACACAGAGTGAGTGCATAAGAATTTTGGATGGATTTTGTAAACCACCATAAAGGCCATATATAATAGAAAAGCTGGATAAACATCTTTTAGATTAGAAATACTAACTCAGCAGCTTGGAATCATGTATGGCTGTTTTCAGTATCCTTTCCCAATGTGGGACTTACCCCATTCAGGAGGTGGACAAGGCCCTTGTTCAGCGGGGCTTGTGGCTTTCCAGTGGTTCTCACCTTGAAACATCTGCCACCAAAGGAATGAATAGATCATGAGACTCCTTGAGGTGCAGGCCTCATGTCAGGGGTGGAAGTAAATGTGGCTCTTTTGGATTAAGCCATTGCAAATATGGCTCTCTGTTTTAGATATATAGGCTATTTTTGGCACAGTATTTACTGGGGCTTAAGAATCTGCACAAGTACATCCAAGGCAATACAGTTGAAAGAATGATACATAGTACTGGATGTTTGTAAATGTGTATTTGGGTTACATAGTGCATCTTTAGATATAAATATCTAATTTTCCTGTAACATCTGTTTTTATACCACTATATATGGAGAGATTGGTCTGTGTATATTCTCAACTAAAAATGTTATATTGCTTTATTTAGGAGGTGGGTTTACAGAATGGACATTTCTTGAACACTGATTGGGATAACAATAGTGCTGAGTGCTACAAACCCCTTCCAATTCCTGCGCCTTTCCATAAAGTTGTTTCTAGGTTTTTCCTGCCCATCTAAATTCTTCAGTGGCTTCAGGGACTAGAATAAAACTTAATCTGATGCTTCTAAGTGGCAAGAGCAGAAAACTCAGCGCCTCACTCCCAAATTCATAAATGATCCATTTTTTTAATGACCATGTAGTTTTATTATGTTCTTTACACTCCCCTCTTGTGATGGAAAACGCACTTGTACACTTTTAACACAGCAGTATGGCTATCTCCTTCATCATCTTTAAATTCATTGAATGGAAATGGGATTATGTAATGCCACATTTCCCCACCAGTCATCTTGTTCCTTTAGCATGGGGTTGAAAACAAAGAATTCAACTGGGAACATTTTCCACTCAGTCACTCACTATTCTACTCTATTCTGGAATTGCACCTGTTGAACTTCTAGCAAACATTATAGATACAGGACTGCTTCCTAGAAAATAGATAACAATGCTAAATAGTGCCGTTTTAGCAGCCTCAATCTTCGGCATGATGGTTTTACAAACCTAAACTGAAAATACTTCACTCACATATTCTTCAAGAGCTATCTGATGAACGTTTATTCAGAAGTAATTCTCACAGTGTTCACTGGGTTCTTCTAAGTAAGCATAGTAGAATGAGTTAACTAACGGCGACCAAGTACGCGGCACTGTCATTAACACTGAACAAACCTCCATGTAAGCATACCTTGAAAAGGTACTAGATAGTATAATTATAATTCTTGAAAGCTAATATCATCATAAACTGTCCGAAGTAGGTACCGCAATAAGAATCAGACAAGTTCAGCAAACTACCGGGATGGGGGGGGGGGGGGGGAACCCTCAGTGTTTGTATTAGGCAATAAAATCATTTATTTTTCGGGTACCACGAGTCTCTTTTGTCATTTAGCCTGCAGCAAACAGGGCTACTACCCGCTGCAACTTGTGCTCGCTGGAGTTTTCTACGGGCCTTTTACAGCCCGTGAAATCTTTCGCGCATCTACACTCACTCCACGCACAGCAGATCTCTCCCCATCCTCCCACCCTCGTTGCTTGCTCGATCAGCGTTTGCAACAACCAAATCAGCCGAGGCCAGGAGGACTCACCCGCTCAGTCTCCCGCTCCCATTCACGGCCTGCCCAGCCACTACCCAAGCAGCGGCGTCGGTTTCCCCAGGCCACACTGGTCCCTTTTTTGTTTACACTCGTTCACCAGGCAACTAGAGAATCATTTCCTGCCGCTAACAGCGAGGCTGTAGTTTTCCAAAGAGCGGCAGCACGACCACCTTCTTCCTGCAGTCCTTCCAACACAGCGCACCCTGCAGGCGCCCAGAGGATTAGCCTCGCTGTTCCCATCAAAGCTCATGCTGCGCACCATATTTATAACGAGTTGCAATCGTTATAAATGAACTCGTTGGAAAACGAATTCGTTTATAATGACTGCAACTCGTTACAAATATGCCGTGCGGAATCCACACAAATTTGGCTCACCATGTCATAGAAAGAGTTGCAGCTCTGTAGATGTTGAGTTCCCCACACAGCTGTTTGCCTAGTTTGTTTATTTATCCCACATAATGTACTTCCCTCTCTCATAACAAAAGCCAAGTAATATTTTTTTTATTTAGGCCAACTAGATTTACACAGCATGGAAACTGTGCACAAAATGGTTGTATTGGATTGTACGATTGGACTGGACTTTGCAATGGACAGTCTTCCAACTTTAAATGGCCAGTAATTCATCAGATGCTTAGTCCCATATGAAATACATTGGCCTCTTAAAAAGCTGCCAACAAACAAACAAAATGTTTACTTCCAATATAAACCTAGGTATAAGTCTAAGCCAGTGAAAGCCAAATTATGTAGTATTATTGTGGGACAGATAGTACTGCCTATTTTGGTCAGAGATAGCAATGTCTGCTTTAGATTGTAAGGCAGAAAAGCCAGGGTCAAAGGCCAGGGTTAGTAGTTAAAAATGTTTACATTGCAAATACACACTGCAAACATCTGGTGTTTATCAAGTCAAAATAGATAAGCTCTTTGCAGTAAACCAGGTCTGTGTTCTTTGTGTATTTAGACCAATAAATTGTCTAGTTAGAAACTATTTTGCCTTATATGGAGCAACCAATCAGTATGAGCCCCGAACTTCTCGGTTGTTAGAAAATGTATAAGAAGGAGTGTCTTTGTTCTCCCTCTCTTGAGACACATGTTTTGGACACTGCCCTGGTGTTTCCACTGTTTATTGCAATGAAAGCTATCTGGCGACTTCACAAGACCAGCTATGTTTGGACAGCCTTTATTTGTCTAACATTATGAAGAACTTTCTGACTTGGAAGAAGCAAGGGTATCTGGGATGACTTAGAAGCAGTACAGAGACATTGGCTGCATTTTGGATTATTTACTGAGTTCACAAGAAAGGGCTCTATAGCTAAAACCTGTGAAAATTGGGGAGAGGGGTCTTTAAGGGTACCACCAGCTGGCAGGTGGGTGTTTTTATCCAATTAGGAAATTTATATGCAAAAAAAAAAAACTGCTTGAGGTGTCTCATGGCACAAACAGTGAAAAATAAAAACAAACAAAACATTCTATATACTAAATCTCATTTAGTTTTCCAAACTTAAAGGAGAGTCAATGCATTCCCTAATAGTGAAATTAAAGATCGCAAACGGGAAGAACACAAAGATACATTACAAGGACTCCTTGATAATTTCCTAGACAGGTTTAAGGACTTGAAAAATCTGAAACCCAGCTTCGCTTTTTTTGTAAATCCATTGATGTAATCAGTGATGATTGTCCAGTTCCCCAGAGGTGTACTGGCAGAAAATGGTGTCTGGGGGAAGACCAGATGAAGATGGTGCACACGAGAACAGTAATGTTAGGAAACAATGAACACATCCTAAGTAGCTCAGGTTGCCTAATATAGTTAATGTAAAATAGTGACCTATCAGAGACTAAAGGACTGCCAGTTCTTGAAGGGTCTAGTACCAAAGTTCTCTTGGCCAGTTTGGAGCTATGGCAGTGATGATCTCCCTGAGACTCTACTTTACCTCCTGTATTTCGTGGAGGCTGAGCCATTTTACTTGAAGATTTGCAACACCCCTGATGTGTTTCACTTGGAGGGATAGGATGGAGCGTTCTACTAGGGAAAGGACCTTAGAAGCCTCCTGGTGAAGAGCTGAGGAGCGAGAACCCCCCTGGTCGTTCAGGTATGCTTAGGTGGTGATGTTTGTCTGAATGAGGATGTGCTTGGCCTGGATCCTCTGTAGAAACCACAAGAGAGCAAGAAAAACCACTTTCACCTCCTGTTGACTGGCAGGAAGGACTTCCTGGTGGACTGGAGGCCCTGGGGTGGGGATTCCTCCACCGAGCCCCCCCCCCCCCAGCTGTGGAGACTGGTGTCTGTGAAGATTTGGATTTGTTGAGGGATCCAGTTACACTTTCTCTGGAGAGGGTTGGTTTCTTTTGTCCTCCATACTAGGCTGCACTTCACTCACTGGCGAAATGCCCATTGGGCAAGGTGGGCAGCTGCCCAGGGCATCACCTTGTGGAGGGCATCAAAATGCTGGGTTCGTTTTTGGGTATTTTAAGTGGTTTTCCATTTTGGCCTGCAGGGGGCGCAGTGTTTAGGCTAGCGCAGGGGTAGGGAACCTGCGGCTCTCCAGATGTTCAGGAACTACAATTCCCATCAGCCCCTACCAGCATGGCCAATTGGCCATGCTGACAGAGGCTGATGGGAATTGTAGTTCCTGAACATCTGGAGAGCCGCAGGTTCCCTACCCCTGGGCTAGCGGCACCACAATTTCAGCATATCATCAGGAGACTGTCCTTATACAACCCCCCATGTTTGGTGAGGTTTGGTTTGGGGAGTCCAAAGTTATGGACTCCCAAAGGGGGTGCCCCTATCCCCCATTGTTTCCAATGGGAGCTAATAGGAGATGGAAGCTACAGTTTGAGGGTCCATAACTTTGGCCCCCCTGAACCAAAACCAAACCTGGGGGGTATCATTAGGGCAGTCTTTTTATGAGACCCTGAAAGTTTTGAGACTGTGCCTTCAGAAATGTCCCCCCGCCCCCGCCTGCAACCCTCATTGACAGCAATGCAGAAAACTCAATGCAGAACAAAGATTCTTGGGCACATTTCAGGATGTTCTTGCAGGGAGAGCATTCTTGGACGTATCAGCACCAAAATTTCAGGGTACCACCTGGAGACTGTCATGATGGCACCCCCACGGTTTGGTGCAGTTTGGTTCAGGGGGTCCAAAGTTATGGATCCTCAAAAGGGTAGCCCCCATCTCCTTAGCAAAGAATGTGGGATGGGGTACCCCCTTTGAGGGTCCATAACTTTGGACCCCCTAAACCAAACTGCACCAAACTTGGGGGGGGGGTCCCATCAGGACAGTTTCCAGATGATACCCTGATATTTTGGTACTGATGCATCCAAAAATGCGCCCCCTTCAGGAGCATCCCAGAAATTTGCCCAAGAATCTTTGTTCTGCATTGAGTTTTCTGAATTGCTGTCAATGGGGGTTGCAGGCTGGGGGGTGGGGGCACATTTCTGAAGGCACAGTCTCAAAACTTTCAGGGTCTCATCAGGAGACTGCCCTGATGATACCCCAGGTTTGGTGCAGTTTGGTTCAGGGGGGGCAAAGTTATGGACCCTCAAAACTGTAGCCCCCATCTCCTATTATCTCCCATTACAAGCCTTTATTGGCATAAACAACAGTACAACAATAATAAAAACGGATTAAAAAGCATATACAATACAGGAAATAAATGTTAGGTCAAAGGAAATCTACTGGCGTTTAGTAATTTCCAGGAGAAAGTCTGCCATTATCATACAGAGAGAAGGATCAGGATTGTCCAACAAGTAGTGTAATCTAATTAAATTGGGGAGATCTGGTAAATGTAAAGGAGTAAGATTCACATACTTGGATCTGATTTCCTTGAATCTGAGACAGTGTAGTAATTGGTGGGCCAGAGATTCAACTGAGCCATCATTACATGGGCACAATCTTTTAGCCTTTTCTTGCTTATTAAATCTGCCATGTAACAAGGCAGAAGGCATAACATTAAACCTGGCAAGCATTATGGCTCTCCTTTGAGCAGGGTTTATTAAGCAATACAGGTAGTGTGCCAAGTGGCCCCATTCAAATGGAAGAGAAAAATACAGGGGGGAGCATGTTTTCTTGGCTGCGGTAATTAGGGTAGAGAACTCTCTATCCAATAGTTGACCTTTTAATTTTCTATAAGCTTCTGAATAGGACAAAGGGCAAAGTGAAACCACTGACAGTCCAGTAGAGGCCATTTTTTCTTCAATTATGGAAAACAAGGGGTTGGAATGGGTGTCAGAGAGCAGACGGTGGACCAGGGATTTACAGTCCGAGAGAAAATGAATTCGCAGCCAGAATCTAAAAACCCTCAGCCAAGCAGCTGATTCCAAGGAGTTTTGATCTAACTCCAGACAAAGGGCTGCGTAGGGCATGCAATTTGGGGATTAGCTCCCATTGGAAACAATGGGGGATGGGGCACCCCCTTTGGGAGTCCATAACTTTGGACTCCTTGAACCAAACCTCATCAAACTTGGGGGGTAGCATAAGGACAGTCTCCTGATGATACGCTGAAATTTTAGTGCTGATATGTCTAAAAATGCACACCCTGCACGCATTAATGTCCTGGTGCAAAAAAAATTTGGTCGTGGTGGAGTGGCCGCCCATGGGCGGGGGGGGGGGGGGCATCCAACTCAGGTTTTGCCCAGAGCTACAGTTTGCCTCGTCACACCCCTGACTTCACTTGGTGGGAGACTTGAATGGGAATGCATCATTTTTGAATAATATCATCCTGCTAGGGGGCTAGCAGCTGTTGAGACTTCTGGTGTGAAATCTCCCCCATTGAATGGCATACATGGTGGATGTCAGTAAATCCAGGAGTGACAGAACCAAAAGGCTGGACAATTTGCTGCAGATGGTGATCAGAACTAGTCCTTGATTTTGGATACCTCCTTTGTTGCAATGAAGAACTTGCTTAGTGAAGTGTGGATGACCATCCTCACGTTTGAGCCTCTGGTTGGGAACAAGAGAGCTTTTTGCAAGGTTCACAAGGAAACCACGCTCCTGCAGACAGGTAAGAACCTTCTATGAATTAAGCTCTGCTTGGGCCTGAGTTGGGTATCTGATGAGAATGTCATCCAAGCATGGGTGAAGGTGGACATTGGACTGATGAAGTAGGACAATTACATTAACAAGAAGCTTTGAGAAAACTCAGTGAGCTCATTAACTGGCCACCCACAAGACGTCCTCCGCTCAGAGAAGGACCCTTCACAGGTAAGTACCAATGGTTGTTTCCACTCCCTTGCAATATCTAAAAATATGCCCTGATAAAGCTGTACTCAGGCAGCATCCAAGTCAGTTTTGCAAAAATTTAGAATGTATCATCCTCTCCTATAACAAACTTTTCAATTTTGTGCATGTGTTGGGACACATTTGAGGAAAAGTGATTGGGTGAACTGCTGTAGATATTATCAGTTCATACAATATTTTCCTGTAGAAATCCTTAGGAGATGAAAACTGGTGAGGATCACATACAGCATCAGCACGCCACACAGGCTTTCTGCACCTAAGAACTGTAAGACTCTGTAAGTCTTTTGCTATCAAGAGTGTATGAGACCAGAACTGTTTAACACTGTTCTGCAGTTGTTTTGTACTCTCCTTTGCAGAAGCAAGAAGTTCTGCTTGATGGAACTGTGGATTACTTTTTTGAAGAGCTATGTTTAATGTGTCCAAATGACCAAATACAAGCAACAATAACTATAGCATGAAGTAAGAAGCAAATCTCAACAAGCGTCATGCACATCCATCTACTTTTGTCCCAGGCCAAAAAACAGGTGTTGTTTTTCCTTCATCTCTTGAATTATGAGTTTTTATCCTGCCAGACAGTTAACCCATTGTTGATTTGATGTTAACTGGTGTTACTGTTGAAACTAAGTTCTATTGGTATTCTATTTTTGTCTGCATTATTTTTGAATCGGTAGGGATGAAAGGCAAGATAAACAACATGTTATAAGAAGAGTTTACTCCTACATCCAATCAGAGAATCTGGACTAAACAATTTCAAAAGGGTTGCCTATGCAAACCATTTAGCAGCAGTGTTCTCCAGGATTTATCTATTAAACAATCATTATCAACCTTTTAATATAATACAAATAAGAGGTAAGTTCAAATCTTTGAATTCTAACCAGCAACCCAGAACAAAAATTTGTATAGACTTATCTTTTATTAAGAAATCATTCTCTTTATTATGCAAGACATTAGGAAATACAACCATGTAAAAATTAACTCAACAATTACTGCAAAAATAAGTGCTAAAATTACCAAAGTTCCTAGCATGGCTTAATCATATTACAGCATATTATAGTTTAAAAAGCAAACGAGGTTTCATGTTTTTTCTTCACTGCATTAGAGGTTATACCCAAGTTACACACCCAAAATTCACACCAAATGTTTTTCTGAAACTTCCAGAGAAATTTGATTTGCGTATCACATTAGTGCATATTACAGAAAATTATTAATTTTGTTATAAATCTGTTCTGTCATAATCATGAGATTATTATCTAGATAAGTGATTAAGTAAATATGAGGTAATGCAAGTGCAAATGATCCAATCAGCAGCTGCATGAGTTACATCTGATATAGCAAAACAAGGCCAATCTCAACTCTCACCCCCTTATTAAAAAGCAATTAATCTAATTTTTCTGTCCAAGTTTAAAAGTAACTTTGAGCAAAGTCAGTTTGCTTGCAAAATCAGCAGGAAAAAGTGATATAATAGCTACTGCTATAACATGATCCCTAGTGCCAACCCCATAAATAAACATCATTCAGTTAAATGGCCCCGACATTTCTTTAATCTCTGTCACTCTAATTTCAGCCTTTTCCTCAATCCCCAGTGGAACATGACTCCTGACTTCCCCCTTCCTCTACTTGGCTTTGGAAAGGAAACAGCAACAAAGCCTTCAGCCTTCTGCTGGAGTAGCCCCATGATGTCCCGCTGTTTAGACAAGGGAAGATTATGTGGCAACCTCCCCCTTCCCCCCACCCTTATTGAGGTATCAATTCATCTTGTTTTCTATTCTTTACAGGGACTCAACTCTGCTGAATGTCTCTCAATCCTTGTGAAGAGAAGTTTTCATTACTATTCTTGTCTTTACACTCAAGCACTATTGCTCACTTTTAATGTTCAGAATTGTTATAGCAATTGCAAAATTATATAATCTTTTATTTATTTATTTACTTGACATTTTATGAAAATGACTAGAAAAAAATTACCATCCTGAAAACATTTCATTTATTATGCTGAGAAACTGAAACTGGTTTAAAACAAGGAGAAGTGTTAAAGGCACAATAGCCCTGGAAAGACTCAGTAGCATTTTTGTCAAGTCTATACCCACCAGGCTTGCATTTGTCTTACATTTAAAGTAAATGAACAAAATCAGATCTTTCAGAAAGAAATAAAAATCATGACGAAAATGCAGCAGGTTCATTATTCAGATCTGCCATTAAAAATAATGTGAGAAAACAAAGACAATTGCAGTATGAAACTACCTCTGGGGTAGCTATAGTTATTAATTTTATTTGCATGACTCCGAGATCACCATAAAGACAGGGGAGTACCATATATACTATGCATAGTATAAGCTCAACCCCAAGATATAAGCTTGAGATCAATTTAACTTACCACAAAAAACTGGGAAAACTTATTGACTCGCGTATAAGTCGAGGGTGGGAAATGCAGTACCTGCTGGTAAATTTCAAAAATAAAAATGGATTCCTCATCATCATCTGTATGCCCAAATGTAACCCAACTTAGATTTTAAGAGGGATATTATCAGAAATGGAAAATCTACTATTAGCTTCCATTGTAAACAATGGAGGATGGGGCATCCCCTTTAAGTCAATAATCCTTTGGATCCCCTGACCCAAACTCTCACCCAAACCTTGGCTGGTATCATATAGAGACTCTCCTCTCGATGAGATCAGGCCAGGCTTAGGACTTTGGTTCAGAGGGTCCAAAGTTAATGGACCCCTCAAAAGGGTAGCTCCCCATCTATCTTTGCTAATAGCTCCCATTGAAAACAATGGGGATAAAGGGCACCTCATTTGGGGGTCCATAACTTTGGGATCCCCCTGAACCAAACTTTACTCAAACTCTGGCTGGTATCATCAGGAGTGTCTCTCTGAGGGTACCTCTGGGCAATTTTGGTGCCGCTAGCATAAAACCTGCGCCCCCTGCTGGCTGGCAAAGTAAAAACACACACAAAAAATTCTTAATGACCTCAAGATATAGGAGCTTTTTTTCAGCATTGAAAAAATGTGCTTGAAAAATTTAACTTATGAAGCATTAGAGTATATACGGTATATCACTATTTGGAGGGAGGCTAAATGGATTAACTATTCTATATTGGGAGCCAAAAGTAAGTCTAAGCTGTGCTTCTAAAAATAATACTCAATGGAAATAATTTGTGCGTGATTTTTCTTATCCAATATAATGTAAAGTTTAAGAAACAAAATACAGCAGTATTAATTCATACTATGCAGCATAAGAGCAAGTATAAATTCATATACATTCCAGCTATTATAAGCTCAGACATAATTTCATATTATATATCTCATACAACATAACCATAACAAATTATAATCAGGGGTGTAGCTAGGATAAATGGAGCCCCAAGGGTCTGAGTTTTTACTTCCCTCATATGGGCAGCGCCCCTCCCTCACCACTAACATATTTTGCATTCAGGTCATTCTCAAAGTCACCATCGCATTATAGAACATGCCCCAACACACAAATCTGAACACACCCAGGGCTTCCTAGTTTAAACAACATTGAAAGTGATGCTATTTTTTTTGAAGTTGCGGGGAATCGCACCCTTCGAAACAGCATCACTTTTTAATGTTGTTCTAAAAACTAGGGAGCCCGTGGGTGTGTTCAGATTTTGGTGTGTTGGGGGCATGTTCTATAAATGCGATGGTGACTTTGAGATGAGACCTGGTGCAGAAAAAATGTTGCTTCTGGTCGTTGTGGGGGAGGGGACGCTGCCCATATGGGGCGGGCGCAAAACCCAGATTCTCCTTTTAAATCCAACCTTAAGGGGATACTTCTGCTTCCCTAGTTTAAACAACATTGAAAGTGATGCTGTTTCAGGAGGTAGACTCTCACCACCCCAAACAGCATCATTTTCAGTGTTGGTTATTGTGGGTTTTATGGGCTGTGTGGCCGTGGCCTGGTATATCTTGTTCCTAATGTTTCAGCATCTGCATCTGTGTGGTTGGTATTTTCAGAGGTGTATCACAGAGAAGTCTATTATACACTGTGTCCAGCCTTCTCTTATAACAGACTTCTCTCTGTGATACAATTCCTCTGAAGCATGCCAGCCACAGATGCAGGCAAAACGTTAGGGGAACAAGATCTACCAGACTTCATGGCAACAACACAGCCTGTAAACCCCACAACTACCAGTCGAGTCTTGTTTTGTAAGCCTTCATTAATACTTTCAATGTTTTTTTATCTAGGGAGTCTAGGGATTCTCTCTTTAAATCCACTCCAAAGGAGGTGGGATTTAAAGAGAACCTGGGGGAAAATTTGAGGGTGCTCTGTCAGGGGAGCAATGTTTAGCTGCTTAACATGTACCAGAACTTCTTTAGTTGCCATCTTCAGGGAGACTCTCCTGGATGAAAATCCACCCCTAGGTTCTTAGTGAAGTTTGGTTCAGGGGGTCCAAAGTTATGGACCCTCAAAATGGTAGCCCCATTTACTATTAGCTCCCATTGGAAACAATTGAGTATGGGGTCACCCATTTTGGGAGTCCATAACTTTGGACCCCCCAGAACCCGAATCTGCAACTTCAAACTTTGGCTGGTATCATCAGGAGAGTCACCTGACAATAGCCTGAAATTTTGGTGCCGCTAGCCTAAAAACTGCGCCCCCTGCAGGCCAAAAATGAAAAAACTCTGAAAAATAGAAAAAGCCACACACGAACCAGCAATTTTTGCGCCCACCACAAGGGGGCGCCCGGGGCACTTGTCCCCGGATGTCCCCATGGTAGCTACGCCTCTGATTATAATCAATTGAGTTCCTTGCCTTATCAATTGTCTTTTGAATGTAACAGCATGGCAGCCCCATCAAAAAGCCTCGATGCCCAGATGCGGTGTCACAGCCGCACCAGCCTGCCAGTCCCAAGGAGACTTTCTGACAGTGTGAGGAGGCTAAAAGCACAAAAAAGCCTCCCCATTGCCGGAAGGTCCACCAGTGGACTTAATGAACTTACGTCACCAAAAGGAGGTGTTAAATCCCAAGCCCCAAGCACTGTCACAATAGGAGCAATGGTTGGATAGAAACTGACTAGCATCAGCTCCTTCCCTGGCCATGCCCCCACTGTTGCTGGTGGCAGCAGGGATGAAGGGCCGCATTCATTGCTGTGTCCTACCACGGTGGCGGACCATGGTGACCACCCACCAGCAGTTTCACCACTCCGCTGGGGCAAGTGCCTTAGGGAGGTCAAATCTGCTGGAGTAGCCCCATGCTGCTCTCAGTAGCTGATTAAACCCAACCTAACCCCCCCCCTCCAGCTTTGGATGGGGCTGTAAGTGTCCTAATAGAGTCCTTGTAGGTTCAAGTAGAACCTCTTCGTGAAATTCACGGTTAAAATCAGCTCAGGAAATGCCACAGATGAGGAAGATGGTTACTTTTTAATGATATGTAGGTTATAAGATAAGGCTTCTGGGCTTTCAAGGCTATTAATGAAAGCTTGCTTCAGTGTCCATTTAATGAGATACAATGCTGGAAAAAGCCACAGAGCATACTCTCATTCTAACAACGTTACACAGAAATAATCTTATAGCAATATGAGAGTCTAGACATTTTGGCTCTTAGACCTGTGAACAAGGAAGTAGGTTTCCAAGAAACAAGATTCTGGTAAAATTCAACCCTTCATCAGTCTTGCCATCTACAAAATAATTATTATGAATATCTAGTGATGCATAAATCTTGTAGAAAATCAGGTGTGTCAGAAAAGGAAGTGAAAACTTACCATATTAAAAAGTACTGAGAAAAGGGTTTTAGTTGCATTGACTCTGAGATCACTGCAAGAACAATGTTTAAAGCAGGGGTTGGCAACCTTTAACACCCAAAGAGCCATTTGGACCCGTTTTCCATGGAAAAGAAAACACCTGGAGCCACAAATACTTTTTGACATTTAAAAATGAAGATAACATTGTATATATATATTTTTTACCTTTATGCTTTGTATAAACAATTATAGTGTGTTAAGAAATCCATTAAGTGCTACATCACCATCATCAGCCAACTAGGCAGCTGGGACAGGAAAACCAAAAGTGGCTTGGGATAGCTGTCTTGGACTGTGCCTCTCCAGGAATGGGGACTCTTTCCCATTAATCTTTAGGGCGACTCTCCGAAGGAGGCTGAGAGGACCCAAGCCACGCAGAGCCGCAGTACAAGGACGAAGGCTTATCTCACCTTACCTTTACTATATGAGAGCTATTCAGCTCCTTTCAGCATTTTAAAGTAATGTCCATATGGGAAGCTACAGTAAACAGGAAAGGTGTTGTAGAGAATTGGAGTGGCATAGTGGGTGAGTGTGAATAGGATCTTGGGGGACATAGGCTTAAGTCCTCACTTCTACTATGGAAGTTTGCTGGGTGACTGTGAACCCGTCACAAACTCTCACTCTGGCTAACCTCACAGGGTTGTTGCTGATGAGAAAATGGAAAAGAGGAGAATGGTGTTCTAAGCCACTTTGTGTTCCAACTGGGAAGAAAAGTGGGATGCAAATATACAGTAAATGTAGACTCCTCCCAAGTGTTCCTGTTCCCTTCACTGCAAATATGTCAGAATGGTTAGAGCTGGAGAATCCCACTGTAATACAGCAAATGTGACTGAGACAGTGGTTTGCTAAAGTCATGCGGTTATTTCAGTGTTGTGCTAGATGTATACAGGCATTTATGACTTGGTGAACATGATGCTCCTTTTGAAGGATATAAACTGTTGGAGATTGTTGGAGCTTTTTCAAATATTCCAGCACCTTCATATAAGGATTATAATATTTTAAGTGGTATTGCTCATTTATTGTTAGGACAGATTTTCTCCAGAAAACAGAAGTTTACACATTTTCACCCTTGGCCTGAAAAGACATTTAGTAACTTCAAAGAGGGATCACAATTCTGAATTAGTCTATAGAAGTGAAGCAAAAATGTTCTATGCTCAGCTCAGTAAATACATACTCAAGAAGCTAAAAGCATACACAGAATTAAGTACATTAAAGGAAACATTTACTGTTTGTAACTTGAGATGCAACTAACCTTATGAAGAGACATAATTAAGAAATATTGATTGTATCATGTCACACAATTTCTTTACTGCAACAATCTTGCTAAATGCAAAAAGCAACTTTAGCATATTAATTGCAGAAATAACGCAGGTTGAAATAAAGGAATCAGAGAAACCATCAGTATGGAAAAGTATAAAAATTATAGTAAAATTCCTCTCCTGTGATATAGTAGAAAGGACACATGTTTAAGCTCTACTAGTGAACAGAAGCCAAAATGAAGGGAGAAGGGGAAAACGGTAAATTTTTCCAGCTAAGTTTACAAGTCTCAAATATGTATACAGAAAAAAATAGTATCTATAAATTTGAAACTGCGCTTTAATATTCTTCACAGTATATTAGTAGTATATGCAACGTACACGATGAAAGGGAATTCCTTTCATGTCTTCCCTATGATCCCGAGCATAGTCCCATAGGTAATAATCAAGGAGAACTGCATTGATTTTTTCACTCATGTTCTCGCCTTTCTTTTTATAAAGATCCAGTAAGTGACTGCCAATGAGTTCACAACACCAAATAGAACAACCTCGAATCTCCACCTCTTGTTTGTCTCCAGACTGGAACATGTGTCCTGTAGGATGCAGGAGACATGAATGAGATGAATACAAATTAGGGCATCTCTAAATAAATTCAGAGTTATATAAAAGCCACCAGTCCAAAGTAGGAGTTAAAATTGTGCTTCATGCCATTTTACAGAGATAAAGAAACATAACATTGCCTAACAATGTTCTCTCTTAAAGTACAGGATATATTCTGAGCTGTCTTGTAGGTGAATGAATATGGTATATGGAGGGGTGAGGGGCAGATACAGGAAACAAAGGTGATTACTTGCTCCACAAAGCTATGGCTTGGCATTGAGCTACTCCAAAAGTCTACTGCAGCTTATCTTTTTCAACTGCAGCTGTTTTCTTCTATTGCTTACTCTCTGGGTTTTCATTTCAAAGAGCACAAAGAGATCTGTTACTGGTATCTTTAATGGCAACCGTTAGAAACCATTTTAATAAGCAGAATAAGATGAATGTGTGATGACTTAGGGATTATAAATCTAACAAAGGCAATTTAGAAAATTAGACACAAAATGCATCACCTTCAATCATAGGTTTACAATCCTGATTTGGTGCACAAATCATAGTTGGCCAATTCTGATATGATGCCAAACTTTGGTTATCACTAAATCAATGTAACTAACAAGAACACTCAAAGAGAGGCAGGAACATTAAAGTACTGTGGTTTGAGGCTATCTCTGAACAGACAATATAAGTATTAAAGAGTTCTTAATGATGCTGAATAAATTTTATACCTTCCTTGAGTTTCTTCATTAGTTCGTCAGAATATTTCATTGCTCCAAGGTGAACAAGAACCTGAGGTATCCTATAATCAGCAAATATGGTCACACTGGAAATGTCATTGAAGCATCCATCACCTTTCCCCTCCAATACACTCCATGTGTCAGCAACAAGGATTTGTGCCCGTTTGTAAAAAGCCACCTTTTTACCCTGATAGGCAAAGGGGGGGGGGGGGTGTGAACAAAACAAAACAAAATGCTTTCAGCTTTAATCTCTGACAGTGGAAACTTTTGCCAAAAACACTAAGGAAACTGTGGCAGAAGATATTCTTCGTCTAGCATACCAGTTAGTTTCTAAAATGTTAGAGATGACATGCCAAACTACATGTGTGCCAATATGGATTTATTAAAGCAACATATTTCTGAGGTTCATCAGAACAAAATCCAGCTGAAACATCAAAATGACTGCTTTATCTTCATTTTCACTGATGCATCTACAGGAGGAAGTGGAATCACCCTCCCCTTGGCTCTTGCACAATAAATGTTCCCTCCTCACTGCAGACTAGAGGTTAAAATATTAAGCAATAAACATTTGCCTATCAGTTATATATTGGCTTGGAAAATTGGCTAAGGGTTACATGGGCATTTCCGGATCATCTGTGTCAGCAGAATGTAGGTTTTTCAATGCTGGCCTTTCTGCAAGGTAGACTGGCACCAAAGTTGATAATACATAGGATGATGTGTGAGAAGACAGACTGAGAGCATCTTAATGTTTTAACAATAAAATGTCTGATAGTTTGAACGGTTGCTTTCTCAAATGAAATTTACATCCCTACTGCATTTTTCCTGTAGCATTTTGAACACAAAGCCCCTCCCCTTGAACAGGTAAAAAACATCAAGGATAAATCTGAAACATAATTATGTAGCAACCACATTGTAATCAATAAGGCTCTCTTTCATACATTATATTTGGAACCAGCAAATTATTTGATTCATAATTTTTAAAAAATGTTTAGTATATGCATTTATTACAGCAGAAAAATCCGATTAATTTTCATCACTTCAATCCCATTTCACACTTTCTACTAATTCAAAGCTCTGCCTTGCAGCATCTCAATCTGTTGCTAGGGAAACACTGTTGACAATGTGAACCAACAATAGCATCCATTTTGCTATAACAGTGGAAGAAATTTTATTTGCCTTCAGAATATGCAAGTTGGTAGGAAAAACCAGTCGACAATTCTAGCTCACAGTACAATTGCATAAAAGTGCATGACTTGATTTCTGTGCAACAGTTTGAAACTTGTTTTTGAAATCACTCTATATTTTTGTTTCACCTGTGCAGGTTTTTTGATCAAGAAAATATGTAGCATGCTTTCTGTTTATTGGAAATGGTTTTATTTTACTTAGAAAGGCAAATACACACACACACACACACACATATACATATATATATATATACACACACACATACATATACATATATACATACATACATACACATATATATATACATACATATACATATACATATATACATATATACATACATACATATATATAAAATATTTAATACCAGAAAAATAATACAAGATATATATATTCTACATGAGAATAAGTAGGAAAGTCTAACGTGAATGTGTTTTATTATTAAGAAACAATTTCTTCCATTTAAGATCTCAATAATTTTGTACAAAATAAGGATACATTTTCTATCACTACATTTTGTGTAACATGGGAATTCTAAGAGCCAGTTGAAACATTAATATTTCCACATGTCTATAAATGCTTTAGTGTGGCTGCTTTCCATATGTCTTGCTGATACCATGAATAAGCAGCACTGACTTATAGACTCTCTGTGGGTTCAGGGCAACGCATCTGGAAAGTGAATTCTCTCAACATGCCTTGGTGCTTCCAGAGTGAGGAGTGGAGACTTTATACCTAGATAGCAGGATTCTGACAGCCCCAAGGCACGCTTACTGGCTATAGAGCACCTTATAATCTAGAAAGGGCAGGATTGTTACCTTCATTGCCCTGCCAGCACGCTTCATCAATTGGCCGTGCTGGCAGGGGCTGATGGGAATTGTAGTCCACAACATCTGGAGTGCCAAAGGTTTGCCACCACTGTCTGGGCACTGCACGGCCTCAAAGAAGTATTCTGAGGTCCTCTACGTATGAGTATGTCACTCAGAAGTTTTGGAGGCAAATGAAAGATGTCTAGCATAAACTGGAGAATATTGCATTGGAGACCCCTTGATACACAATGTCAAAGAGGCTGTCACCAACGCAAACAACGTTCAGCTATGCTTCCTTCCTGCTGTACCTCAACTCAGGGCAAGGACTATGATAAACTGAAAACTAGAATAAGATGGGATAATTCTAATATGGTTGCATGGGAGAGGATGAATCATTGTGTATGAAAGAAATTTGCAAAATACCCATATGGTGGTAGTGTTCCAGATAGAACTTTGTTCTTCTGCCTCAGTGACATAGTATGTTCTGTACATTACATACTATGTTCTGTATATTAAAGAACTTAATTTGTTATTTCAAAGAAAGCACATGCTATTGTGCAACTATTGCTCTGTATGGAATGTCTGAAAATCCCAGCAGTTTTGTCTCCTTAGATCTTTAAATATTTTACATCTCTACTTCGAAATTGTTCCCACTTTGTGCAAATCAGATTTCACCTAAGACAATCTGATCCAGGCTCTTAGGAACCGGAAACATTTTATTGATCCTGCTGGCTAATGACATAAGCACACCAGAGTGATATGTGAAATAAGATAGGAAAGAATTATATGCAATCAAGTATCTATAAAAATGTAATTAAAACCAGCAAATTCAACTGAGCATGCAGAGGACTACCAGTGTTTCTCTGATGAGAGTTCACCTTCACTCTTCTTGATATGAATTGGTTTTTATTAATCAATCGGAGTCCTGAAATACTGCAACCCACATTTTAACAATAACAAACTACAGGGTGTAATTATAGCTCCCAACCATGGTTTGACTTTTGGAAGCAGAAGACATTGCAATGGGTTCTTGTGGAGATTCTCTGAATTTGCCACTCCTGCCAGACGCACATCTGAAATTCCCAACCCACTTATAATTCCCCCAGACCTCAAATTTCTTACATCCTTTTATCTTATTCAGACCAGGAACACATTAACAGAAACAATGAGGGGGAGGCCTTTTGGGCCCCAACTTTATTTACTGCCAACATTTACTATTGCCAAACACAAAACACTTACCTGAAATATAGCCTCATCTCTAAATGATGGGAAGTTTTCCACAATTAGCTGTAGCAATTTCTGAGCACTTTTCCCACTTTGCTTAACACATGTAAGGAAAGAGCCTCCAAATTTCTCCAGAAGAACGGTCCCAGTCTCATTAAGCACCTGATGTCTTTCCTCAAGCAAAGGCATGGGAACATCGGTGTCTGACCGAAATACATGCCTCACCTGCTCCAATGTCATGGTAGCATAATATGAAGAGCTGGTAATGGGTATTCCTTCAGAAACCAAAAGTAAATTAGAAAAAAACTTAACAAGAAAATAAGAAGAATCATGTTAGATCATACCAAAGGCCCACTATTTATTTGGGGGTGGGGGGTGGGAGAAGGAGCTAGCACCTTTAAGAAGTGGGGATGCTACAAATCTTATCCTCCTTGTCAAGCAACTTTCACACTTCCTCTGAACTCTTCCCTCACCCCTCACCCAGGCTCTGCCACACCAACCCTTCCTCAACTTCACTACTTGGAATTCCATGTGCACAGACTCAGACCGTATACTGAACATCAGATATCAGGAACAAACAATGGGAATGCTGCAACCCTCATGAGTAAGGAGAATTTGCTGGAGAGGCAAATAACTTATCTCAAGGACTTTACACTCATATTGCATCCTGTTCAAACTATGCAAAACAGCTATGCACATTAGGAGAAACTGAACGGGGCTTACTCCCAGAAAAGTGTTCTGAGAATACATTATTACTTAATGAGTCACAGACTCTGATTGGTTATTGCACTAGTATGTTAGCTAAGCATGATCAGCTGCTTTGCACAGGCCACAAACAAGCCAGTTTAAAAGAGGCAGCTGTGCATGTGAAGGTCTACAGGTTGAAGTCTTCTGCCTTGCAAGTGTAAACTCTTTCACAAGCATTTTGCCTGCAGTCATCAGAAACACAGCACTGGATCACATGGATGTAAATAACTACCCAGGGCTACAAACTGAGTAATGAGGCAAAGGAGAGGACTGAATTTCAAACTCTAACCCTTTCCCCCAGCAATACATCTGCAAATGTCTCCCAACATTCTTCTCTCTCTCTCTCAGTCCACCCCATCTATTAGTTTACATTTGACCCATAAAAAGAAAGAAAATCCTCATCCTCCTCTCACCTCACCCAAGCCTCAGCCCAGAGCTCTCTTTCAGTGTAGTCTTGTGTTCCCTGCCTTTAACTTAGGGGAAAAGGATACAGAGAACAAGACACAATATAGAAAGCAGACAGTCGCAGCCCCAGGGGGCAACTGGGTGCCTCTAGGCCGGGGTATCCAACTCTGGCACCCCAGATTGGCCATGCTGGCAGGGGCTGATGGGAATCGTAGTCCACTAACATTTGGGGCACCAGATTTGGACACCCCTGCTCTAGGCTTTGACTTCCACTGGAGGAATGTGCTGACATTGACCTCTTTTTGTTACCCTGTGCTAGTAAACTGGCCTCACAGCCAAGGTAAGACTCTGCACACTATGCATTCAGTACAGTGGAAGATGACAGTTATGCTAAGAATGCAATCCGCATAATAACTTTTTAAAAAATGTATTGCACAGATTGTGTTCTAGGCTTTTCATATTTTACCTTTGGACCAATATAGATGTTCAGAACTTGAATAATGACAACCTAGCAAAACACTGCCATGAATTCAGGAATTCCTCTCACAATCTATATAATTCTCTTTCTGTCTCTCAATTAATTTTGAAAATTAGGAGCCAACCTTCATCAAGTGCTCGGTTGACAGCAGCACAAAGAGACCAGTAACCGCTGTACATTTTGCCTTTATACTTCACCAGGCATTTACGGTCTTCACACTCCGACCAAAAGGAAAAATTGAGTGCATCAACAAGGAAAACCCAGTTCACTGCATCTTCGCTCACTACTTGAGGATTCAGTTCATGAGAAGACTTCCACCCAGCAACACTGAAGTCCTTTTCCAAAACTTTATCAGACAACATCTCCGCAACTTTCCGCACACCATCTTCTTCAATGTGTACATCTTGGCTGTTCTCCACTATAAACTTGGCAGAATCTTTAGGGTTCAGGAATGCTTCCATGGTCATTTTTTTGATCCTGAGTAAATAAAATAAGTCTTCACTAGAGGTTTATTTATTTTAGATTTATATCCTGCCCTTCCCAATAGGGCTCAGGGCAGCAAACATCAAGGCAAAGGTCTTTTCAATGATGTTTCACAATGAATGCTTATGCTGCTACAATAGCAGGCAGTTTTGCTGCTCTAGCAATATTAATTACTATTACAGAAGCTTTAGAGAAATTGTGAATCTCCAATTATGGCTCCTCGCTATCATTTTGCTTTGCCATCCTATGTTCCTAACTAGTTTCCAAAGCTGCTGAAAAAGTGTTGCTGACATTTTATTTTTAAATAGTGTCATGTTAGGTCTTACAAAAAGAAAAAAAAGATGCAGAAAGATGAAAAAAAAACCTGGAAAAAAATTCAACCTCCCATATGACATTTTTGTAATTATTCCAATCCAGGGTGAATTTGATTTAAATCAAATTGATTGAAATTATGACTGAAATCACTAATCAGCAAGACTTGATTTAAATCATGGTTCTTTACAGAAAGACTCACTATTGCTCGTAAAATCTTAATATTTAAAACCAGATCAAGGTTTCATTTTTAGAGTAATGCCTGCCTTAGCCACAGATAGAGGAAGTTCATTAAAATATTCCCAAACTGTGTCTTTTTATGGTTTGCGGACACTACAGATATTCTCCACCAGGGACAGAATAATGTGATAAATCTCAGGCTACACACACAAACCTCCCAAGACTTGTGGAATAGTCTGCAAAAAAAGTTGCACTTTCATTTTTCTTCCTCAACATTCCTATAGGCGTCAGCTTCCGCGATCGTGAGGCGCGAGGGCTGGGTCAGCGCATTCTGACGCTGACTCTGATCGATGCTGGGACCGCTCGCATGAACGTTTGTCTCAGGAAAGAGCCGGGACCGACAGCGCCGCGAGGAGCCGTGAGTCCCGGCAGGATCCGCATGTCCCCGGGCCTCCAGACATGTCGCCGAAGGCCCGCTGAGGACACGCTTCCCGTTTCAAGCTCATGCCTTCCTGCCTCCCTGCGTCACAGGGCAGGGGGGCGGTCCCCAGGTTTCCTCCGCTGCACGCCGCCGGAAGCGCTGGGGACAAGTGCAGTGCGCAGGGAGGGAGGGTTTTGACCAGCCGGCCTGTCATTCCTCGTGACGGCAGCAGCTTCGCTGGCTGTTTCCAATAAAAGTACGCCTCCCAGCGCATCTCGGGAAACACCGGCTTAAGGCCGGTCGGAGCGGCGCTGAGATGGCGCGGCTGCGATGCAGCTGCGCCCCCTGTGCGAATGGCGGCCTGGGGATGGCGTTTTTGCCGTCCCCAGGCCACCATATTCCACCCGTGCGGAAGGGGCCATAGTTCCTTGTGCAGATCTATTTCACGCCAAACAATTTTATATTCATTTAACTCCTTGAAATTTAGGCTTAAGCTGTAAAGGGGTTGTTTCTGCGTATGTAGATTTGCAACAGATCAACGGGATTACAGTCTTTTTAGCAACTGTGTATATTTATTTTATAACATTTTTACTGTGAAGAAGGGGCATGTTATCTCTGCAGCCACAAACAGTTTTGAGAACTGCCAAACCAAGCACATGAGATAAAACCTTCTAGGTGGAAAAAATGCCACAAATTGTCTTGCAGATGAAAGAACATGACACAGTGAATGTATTAATGCAATTCATTTACCACAAAATTTAAACATTGCATGAATATACAGTATCATGCCTTATAATTAAAAATTAATCCTTCTTTCTTTTGGACTAAAATGTACTTTAAATAGAAAACTATTTGAATTATCTTTGAATGAATTTTCCTCAAAAGGCCTTTTATTTTTTAAAAATCTGATTTAAATTAAAAAATCCAATTCATATTAGAAAAATCCACTTTTTGATTTTAAAAAAATCACCGATTTTTATCTATCCTGCTCCAACTGAAAAACGGGAAATTTTGGGGAACACTGAAAAACTTCTATGATTTCTTTTTAAAAGAGTTAAATACTTTTGAATAGAAGTTTTTACTCGTTCAAACTGTGCAGTGCAAATTTCTATAAGTCAATCCATAGAGTTAGAAAATGGGAACTGTGGTCTATGTCGTCTAATCATAGCTGACTATTGATAACCCCATTTGATTTTCAAAGCAAGACATGTTCAGAAGTGGCTTGCCATTGCCTACCACTACAGTCTACACCATGACCCTGCTATTCACTGGAGGTCACCCATCCAAATACTAACCAGGGTTGGTCTTCCTTAGCTTCTGACAAGATCACGCTAGCTGGGGGCTATCCAGGTCAAAAACAGACATTTTGAAGGATGTCTGTTCAACTGGAATATTTTTGTCACAATTTATATGATTCTATGTGTATGATGACAACATGTTATTGACAAGTTCACTGTTTGCAATGTTACAATGTTAACTTGATATTTAAATATGCTGGTAGCCCCACAGTAACTTTTAAGATAATGTTGGCCCACACAATACACTTGGTTTAATTTTTTTTCAATTTTCCAGTTTTATTTCCCCCCCTCCTCACTCTAAGACAGTAAAAACTGACACAAGTGCCAAGGTAGAGTAGGGGACAGTAATCTGTAACTTTTCTCTCTAGTATTGAGTATAGTCACAGTTTTACTTGTTAAATGCAAAGGAATTCAGCCTTCTAAACTTCTGTAAAATTCCATTTTAAGTTAGTTGATGCATTTTATGTTGTTAAAGCAGAAAACTAAGTTGAGGTTTGACAGGAAAATAAGTACCGAATACATTTCTAATTTCTTCCCAACAACATCAGGAATTTTTTTCCCCCCATGGCTGCAAAATTTCTGTGATTTAACATCTCTGGTTTTCTGTATTAAAAAACATGACTTGTAAGTACTACCCCATCCTTGACATAATAAAACTGAAACGATACACAGACATACAAAACAACTTTCAGTTATTTACAATGTTACAACCAAGGTATCTTTGCCCATCATTACAAATCTTGCAGTCCAATCCAAAACCCTATTTACTCATAAGTAAATGCCAGGGGCCTTCAACAACTTATTAATGACTGTGTGGATTTCCAACTTAATGGGTTTCAACGGATAAGCCTTGATCAACAGTGACCTTTGATCAGTTTTCCAAAGAGCAGGTTCTACAGGTGGACCCGCAGCTTAAACACAAGTGACAAAAGTATTTTTTTTAAGTTGCCTTGAGGTGCGGGCAGCTACAGACTCTCTAGTAGAGACGAAGGAAATCAATTATCACACAGGTACCTATCTACGCACTTTTACAGCCATGGCTTTGGGATGGGTCACAAGTCTTATGACTGAAAAACACGTAATCAGGGAGGCCATGCAGGAGACAAAATGTCCCACTACACAACAGGCTCCAATGAAGCAGGGGGGCCCTCAGTTTGCAAAACTTCAGGCAAGGCTGTTAATAGGAGCCCGTTGTGGAGGTCATTCATTCACACACTCGTCATCAATCGGAAGTGCTTCACACACAGAGAGACACACACACGCCAGGAGTCGAATGCATCAGGTACTTGTTTGCCGAAATCCGTCTGAAGTTACCAACTTCTAGGAAATATGTTACAAATCCACGCGGAATTACCACAACCGCGCTCGCTATAGTGCTGTGCAGACCATAAAGGCATTGTGATTCTGCAACAATTATCCTCTGATCTGCTTTTAAAAATTACCCGAACAGTGTTTGGTTCTTGACAAGGTTTCCTGGTGACCCTGCGACACACAGAAAATGGAAGTCAAGACTCCCTTTTCCATCCACGTGGTGAACCGAGGCCTGATGACCAAGCCTTTTATGCGCCTCCAGAAAACGAGTCTGCGAGTCGACTTCTGCTATCTCATGCGACCCTCGGCTCCTCAAGCAATGATTATGCAGCGCCTACAAGGAAGCAGCGCTGGCTTACCTTCGTGGTTATCGGGGGACAGAGAAGGCTGCCTCAGTAGAGACCCGATTACAGAAAACGCGGCGAACGAGTGACGCGCGGTTCTTCCCTTTACCGTCCCGCCTCCCCTCACCAATCAGGATTGCCCATATTTGCATACGTTAAGCGCGCGACTCGGAAGGCAAACTGGACGTCGCCTCGTGGCACTCGGCCAGGTAAACGTCGCAAGCTGTTTCCTGCGCTTAAAAAGTAGAACCCGAGCAAAATTGAAAATGTTCAGGTAGGATCACTGTAGTTCACGTGTCGAGCGCGACTTTCTTGCAAGCACCGAGTCCCCTTTGCTATCTCATTTCTGGTCTTGTGACAAAACAACCTGCTCCTTCCTCCCGCAAAGGGCGCGCATTCCTGGAGTGTTGCCACTCATAATTCACAGTATTCTATGAAATGAGCAAAATTTGGAAAGGGGCCTCCGGTATTGAATGGAATCATTCGTCAGTGAAAACCAATTAATTTTCTTGTCCTGAATTAAACATTTCCTGATATAAATTTCAGTTGTCTAAAGTGATCAGCAGCATAAAAGTTTTTGCACACTTTGTCATAAATGCTGCACGAAGATATGGTAATACAGCATTTTATACAAGGCTGTTTAAGTACTTCTGAGGAACCTTTCTGAAAAAGGGTGTGTGTAATAAATGCTGAAGTTGTCTTTACAAGGATACAAGGCTTTCAACTAGGTCATCCTTTAGTCACTGCTACATTTCTGTGCTAGTGACATTCCTTTTCTGAAGGTTATCCTACAAAAAACTATTTGATTAAAACTGAAACAAAACACCACTGTACAACCGAACTGCCTATGGTTAAATTCTCACAACAAAAGGTTCACATTAAACTGCAAGAGGGCCTTACATGCATTAAAACCGCACCTATTCAGACTGAAGCAACAGAATTACAGTCAATTGTTTGAAATCAGTTCCTTTTGTGCAAGGATTGAATACTCACACAAGCTACTCACAAGTTCCCCATCTGTAAGAATGAATCCTTTTACCAGAAACCAGGAGATCAGCACTTTAATCTTCAGTATTTTTGCATAGCTCCTTTGTAGCATTTTGTAGATAAAGTTAAACAAGAATGGCATGGTGTGGTATCTTCCATTGTCATTTATTGTAAACAAAAAAAGTTTAAAGTTTTTTTAAAGGAAATGTTGCATCTGTCACATCCAGCTAGGTGGTGTTATGTTTATTCAAGAAAAACTAACGTAAACTATCAAATGATTTTTTTAACATGAAAACAGCCAAAAGCTCTTTCAATTTTGCACAAGCATTCCCTATGTAAATCAACAGAAAGGAGATACAACTGTGTAATTCAAGGCTTTATACAATGCAAACATATTCAACAAGTTACAATTTGATATAGGCAGAATTGCCACAGCTAAAAATGACTACGCTTTAGGTATTCTCTACAATACTTAATATTCCATGACAAACCAAAGTTTTGCAAAATTTTATTGAGTCTAACATATTGCAGTACAATGATCAGGGCATACATCTGAAGTAACAAAGATAAAACTGTTTCCTAATATTGTTTGTTTCTTCTCATATACCAAACTTTAGAGTAAATGCACGTATCAATATTCCTGGATGTTCTGCTTCTCTGGTATAGGGGAAAAAAAGCCAAACAATGAATGGTGTAACTGATGCATTTTAAGCATTAAGTATTCATTAAAAAAAACTGCAAGAATTGGTTCACTAAATTTATTTTTAAAATCATAAAACATCTTACAAAAGAGCATTACATTCTGCACACTGCTCTGCACGGATGCCAGGAATGAAGTGGCTGACTAGGACTCTTTCCCACTTCAAAACAAAAAAGGTATAAAGCAGGTGATTCACAAGGTACAGCAAAAAAATTACAGTTTACAACCAACATAGAGCAAAAATAAAATCCACTTTCTCTGCTGCTGTTTCAAAATACCAATGTTAGTTTCACAAGCCACCCCCCTCCCTCCCACCTATTTGTAAAGAACTAAAACATTACATCTGGTGACAGCAAAAATATCACTACACTTCAAATGCAGAACACCTATGAAGCAGAGGAATGTTGGCTTTTTAAACAGAAGCAGATTTAAGAAAAAAAAAAGATGCAGGACTCCTTCAGTTCTTCACTAGTCTTAGAAAAACTTTCCAGAATACTGCTTCACACTATAAAAAAGAAAAAATATCTTGCATTAGAATCCTTCAACATCTGCATACTGCTTCACACTATAAGGAAAAAGAAAAAAAAGGCATGTATTAGAATAGTTGAACAAACAATTTGAATCAATATTTATAAATACATTTAATACAACGTAAGACTTAATACAGACTAGTTAAAGTTTGACAATTTAGTAGTAATTTGCAGACAGAGTTACACATTGCAAGATGCTCATTAGAAAGCCAATGTTAAAAAAACAACAAAACAAGCAAAATCTAAAGCCGTTATACATGGCAGAAACAGAAACAATGCTAGTGAGGTGTGAAATGCTGCATTAACAGCACCAATAGTTTTCAACTTGTCCTGTAGAGGCATGGTCTGTGCCATATGGTAGACTGCGATTTGTTGTCGATTTAGTTATCTAAAAACAACAAAATCACTAGTCTTCCACACAGAACTAGACCAACATCCACTGAAATCTTCTACATTTTCTACAGGCTCTATTTAACAGATTACATGTAGATTTTTTGCAGCAGTTTCCACCAGAGAAATGAGGACTGCTTGGTTAAGGTCACTTCCAGCAAGATTAGTTTTAAGGTTATCTTCATTGAGTAAGAATGGAAAACAGAAGAGGAAGGCATACTACCAAGTGCAGAAGTTAGTAATAAGTTCTACAAATTATTTTATATGCTCTCTTTGAAAAAGTTTAGTAATCAAATACAATGATTTTAGCAATTAAATAACAATGATTACTAATGCAAAGTTTAGTAATCAATCTACAAATACAGTTAACAGATAAGGTTGTATGTCAACTTGCCTGTTCTGCAGTAAATACTGTGCATTTTGAATCTGATCCTGTGTGCCTGTAATAGTTATTATGCGATCTTCTGAGCCCTCTAAGGGTTCATCAATTTTGATTGATGCTCCTGATTCATGACGTATCTGTTTGATCCTCTGACCTCCTTTTCCAATGATAGAGCCAGCCAACTACAAAGAAGCATTATATTTTTAGTGACAGCTAGAAAATTCAATATCCTGAAAATGACTGCTTTAGTCACAAAATAATATCACTATGATAGTTCAAATTATTACACAACTATTCTGGCTAATTTATGTTCACTAGTTAGGGAAGATGGAGAAATTAACAGCATTTTAATATATTCTTTTCACATCCAAGATAGAATATGCCAAATGTATCAAGAGAAAACAGTAATAAAATAAGTCTGAAAGACAACATGCAACATGAGATAGAAAAGTAACATGTTGGAAATTTTACTGCAAAGTATATTAGATTAAGGGAATAAATATACTTACGTCTTTGGGTATTGTAACTTGTGTTGTAATGATGGGTCCACCAAGATCACCATAAGATCCACGGCCCCCTGCATAAGAATAGTCTAATTTGAAACGTATGCATCTAGTTCTTGTAATGAATAAAGAGTAAATAATACAAAATACGCATGCATTAAAACTTACCATATCCTGATCCACCCTCAAACTGTGGAAAAAGAAAAAAGTTTCATGTCATCGCTTTTCAATCTTATTAAAGCATGCACGCAATCACATCAAGATAGCTGAAAATACTTTCTGCCATAAAATAACGATGTTTGGCATCTCAAGGGAAAGCCTTTTTTCGGACAAAACTGGAACATATTATAAAGCAAGACCTTTTCATAAAATCCCAAGTGCTGCCTTTCAAGGAAAATCCCCTTCCTTGAAAGGCATGCATGAAAAAGTCACCACCAATTTAGCATTTGCTAGGTAGTACTTTTCCATGGCGTTTTCAGGTGTTAAGTAATCAAGTAGAAAGTACTGTATACATATATGCAATATAAAGCACTAATGATATCATCAAACAACTCCTAGCAAGAACTCTGAACAGAACTACATGATCCTTCAAGTAAACACAAAATGTAGCACCAAAATGATGGAATTTTCCTCTATCATTGTATTTTGTCATCAGGAGAAGACTTATAAACAGTATGTGTGTAGATTTTAACTGTGTGCTGTTTTTATACAACACATTTTAAAACTTGTTTTGCTGTTTTTGTTCACCAAACCCTAAACTGAGTGAAAATTAGGTTTAAATAACAAATAATGAAATAAGCAGCTTAATTTATATAGGAGAGCTAGGATCTCAAAATGGTACTTCATTCTAAATGTTCAGTATTTTCAATAACAAAGTGAATATGATCCACTACATTAACCTGAACCTATTCCTGTCACACTGAACTCTCCTGAACATTCTGAACTAGGATGGCTGGTTTTAGTTACTGCATCCAAGCAGCACTTCAACATGCTTATTAACATCAGTCAGATCTATGGTATGGTTAAGTTAAATTTAACTAATGTAACATGGACTGTAGTCTTGGACACCTGAAAACAAAAGGAATGCTTCTGAACAAAAATCAAACCCTTTGAAATAAATTTCTATCTGAACCAGGCAATTCTGTTGATGGTAACAAATTGGTCCCCTATTTATACTTCCTTTTAATTACTATTGGATTAGTCCAGCCAGGTTTTCCACTGGGGGGAAAAAGAGGAAGAAGTATCTTTGGACTACTCAATAGGCTATGCTGAGTATCATGAGCCCAACATGGACAAAATCCACAGGGGCCAAGGATTGTAATAAGGAATGGAGACTGAGTGAATTAGCAGGATCCAGGCCAATACCAGAATATTATAAATTGTGACAAAAAATGTGTGCAAGTTAAGACCAGACTGCTTGAAAAGTCAGTGTCATTTTCCCACTCTGGCCATATTCATGACATCAAGAATTTCCACACATGGCAACATTCATGGACATATTCTTTAGTAACAACATCAGATGAAGCAGCATTGCACAACTAAAAAAGATGAAGAATGAACTCACCATTTCCGGTGTTTCTATGTCATCACAGGCATTGACATGACATTGCATCATCTTGTTAGATGAGACACAGCAGAAAGAAAAAAAAGACAAAAAAGTATTTGAAATAATCTAGTGTCTTCAATTATATAGTTAACCCAATGAGACATGCATACACAGCAAGATAATAGGTACATTAAAAATTACAAGAGATCCTCAGGTCAGATACAAAGAGGCAGACAATATATAGCGCCCAATTTAAATGCACAAAACCAAAGTTCACCTTCTGATGAGAGATTCTGAAGATAAAAAATGGCAGTGTAAACACATGTACATCCACCATACCCAAAGCAGTACAGATCTAAATGTTGCATGCTAATACAGCTCTTAAGTTTAAAAAACCCTTAAGCAGGAGCTTCACTATTTACCATCAACATAAACTTTCTTAACATGCACATAAATTGAAAGTGGTCTTCCAGTTCTAGTCACACTAAAAATGAAAGTCCTCTACTTGAACCACAACAGTAAAAACATGCTACAATTGTAATACAGTAAGTTCATTTGATACTAAAACTTATCTGGAACAGAGCAATGTTTTTTTTTTTGCTCAAAACAATGCCAAAATTAAGAGCTTAATTTTTCATATAACATTTGTTTAGCTAATCCATAATGCTAAACAGTGGACAGTCCAATGCAGAGGTTCAGGAGAGGATGGTGCGGCTGCAGCATCATCCCACCACCTCTCAGGACTTTTCAGTGAAGGGGGGCAAAACAAAACAAAAAAAGCAAAAAACCCCAATGCTGGAAAACCATGAACATACAGCACCCCAGAGCTCAGGGTCATGGTACATCCAGAGGCAAAGCCGGAGTGGAAGCCAACTAATGTCAGTTCCATCCTTAGCCACAGTCATGCCTCTGGAATGCCCCTGCTTCACTGGTGGGACCAGCAGTGGCTTTGGGGTGTCCAGGGAGGCTGTGGAAGTCAGTGCCTGCTGATTTGCCCTTCTGCCAGGGTAACTGCTCTAGGAAGGCATTTCTGCAGGCATAGGGCCATGCCACCTCTACAACCCCCTTCAGCCCCCCTCCCCACTCTGGATTGGGCTGTAAAGCAACTTGTTCATTCAACCACGAAAGGTCAATAATTACTATATATTTCTAATATTCGTTACTTGTAAAAAAAAATACTAGCATCCTGTGCAAAACTAGAATTCCTCCAAAAGATATAAACCTTGCTGGAGATTACTACAGGCTGCAAACTGGCGCCTTGTAATTTAAAAGACTTTATTTTTCCCTACTAAAAATTCTCTGGATTCTGCTCTTCAACAGCAATGTAACTTCAGTGTTCTCATAACAGGAAAAGCACTTTGGTCACCTAGGACTCCTGCCATGCAACCAGTATTATGGAGCAAGCAACTGATCCACACTCTGGGAAAGCATTTCTGTAACTAGACATTGGTCGTTAAGGGTATAAAATACTGATAAAAGTACTTGTCTGAAACTGTATGGAAATGATTACTGTCTGCTGCAATAGAATTAACACATTACACTCATCAATTACCTCAGAATTCATTGGAAAGATATCTACCGTGTTACAGCTTCCACTAGTTGGCAAAATTACACAAAAATACGCATTCCACACTGAACAACTTATGCAGCAATGTTTCATAGCAAAGCTTAAGGGAAATTTAAAATAAAAATATGAATAGGTAAATTCAAACTATTTACTTAAAAAATACTTTCCACAAAATTGCCATTGGTTGGGACAGGGTAGAATAGCAAGTCCAATAAAATAAAATATAAATTAATTTCTGAATCAAGTAACGGGAAAGTGTTAATGTGACACACCATAAATAATATAATGAATACTAGAACAGTTAAGGACAGAAGCACTGGCTGTACAATTTCCTTGAGGTAAAGCCAGTTATTGCGGCTGAAGAACAGTCAGAAGTTAAAAGGGGAAACTTGATAATTGCCCCTGCTCTTAAGATTTTTTCTTTTGAATAGAATTTTACTAGCATATGTTCTCATTTTCAAAGAGGTGTACTACTTTGTACATCCTCCTACCAGAGCTAAGTTTGGAGGGGACAGCACATCTGATACTGATTTGAATGGATGGCAAGTACAATGGTGTGTCTAACACTCAGAAATCTTTGATTTGACAAAAGCTGTAGTTCCTCTTAATTTAAACCTCCTCAAAGACTATTAGCCAGGTTCATGTTTGGAAAGTGTCCCTAAAAGCTAATACTTTTTAAACGGTCTAGGGCAAGGGTCGGGAACCCGCGGCTCGCGAGCCGCAAACGGCTCTTTCCCGCTTGTGGTGCGGCTCCTGGCATGGCCCCTTCCTCCCCTCTCTGGGGCTTTTCCACAGATCTATCCCTCTCTCTCTTGTCCCTCTCTCTCTCTCCTCCTCCTCCTCTCTCCTAGTCACCTCCGTTCTCCTTTCCACCCTCCACTTTCCCCAGCTTCTTCCTTCTTCTCGGAGCCTCATTCGGCCGCCTAATGCCTCTTAAATCCTGCCCCAGTGCCTTCTGCTAATATTCTCCCCTGGGTCTCCAACGAGGCTCGGGCCGGGGAGAGGTGTTGTCAAGGTGACTCGCTCGCCAAGGCTCGCCCCGCAGCACTGGCCTCGTTGTCCCTCAGGGACGGAGCTGGGCACATTGTCAGCCGCAGCTGGGGCTGCGGGGCCAGACCGAGGCCCGCTGCTGCTGGGGCATCGCAGCTGCGCCAAGGCGTCCAGCCACTTCCGCTGCGTCAAGTCTGGGGAGGGAGCCTCCGTGCAGCCTCGGACACTCCACGCTCCTGGGGATGAACGGGGAGCTGCGCAGAGTTTCAGCATCCCGCCCCTGAGCCGGGCGCTGCTATTTTCTCTCCTCCCCTCAGGGTAGAATCCTGAGAAAAAAGCAGCGCCCGGCTCAGGCCGGGATGCTGGCTGCACGCTCCCCGTTCATGTGGGAGCGTGGGTGTCCGGAGGCTCCTCCCCAGACTTGACGGCCGAACGAGGCTCCGAGAAGAAGGAAGAAGCTGGGGAAAGTGGAGGGTGGAAAGGAGAGCCGAGGTGACTAGGAGAGAGGAGGAGGAGAGAGAGAGACAAGAGAGAGAGGGGTAGATCTGTGGAAAAGCCCCAGAGAGGGGAGGAATAGCAGAGAAGAAGGAAGAAGCTGGGGAAAGTGGAGGGTGGAAAGGAGAGCCGAGGTGACTAGGAGAGAGGAGGAGAGAGAGACAAGAGAGAGAGGGGTAGATCTGTGGGAAAGCCCCAGAGAGGGGAGGAATAGCAGGGAAGGAGGTTGAATGTAGTAGAGGGGGGGGGGAGCTGAAAAGATAACTGAAAGCTGGGTAGAAATATTAGAGACAGAACAAGGGGGAAAGGAGGAAACAGACTGGGAAAAGGTCATAATCAAAGGGTTTGAAGCGGACCCTGACGAGAAGGGAGAAATTGAGGAAAGAGGAGAGTTGCCCTTTATACAAAGCGTGCATAAAGGTAAAAAAAACAAAATACTCAGTGTTTTCTTCATTTTAAATGCCAAAAAGTATTTGCGGCTCCATGAGTTTTCTTTTCCGTGGAAAATGGGTCCAAATGGCTCTTTGAGTATTAAAGGTTCCCTACCCCTGGTCTAGGGCAGTGATGGCGAACCTTTGGCACTCCAGATGTTATGGACTACAATTCCCATCAGCCCCTTCCAGCATGGCCAATTGGCCATGTGGAAGGGGCTGATGGGAATTGTAGTCCATAACATCTGGAGTGCCAAAGGTTCGCCACCACGGGTCTAGGGCAGCGGTTCTCAACCTGTGGGTCGTGACCCCTTTGGGGGGTCAAACGACCCTTTCACAGGGGTCGCCTAAGACTCTCTGCATCAGTGTTCTCCATCTGTAAAATGGATAAATGTTAGGGTTGGGGATCACCACAATTCAAGGAACTGTATTAAAGGGTCGCAGCTGAGAACCACTATAGGGGTTCCTCAAAAACACTCAAGTCAGCTGCTTGCAGTGTTGCCACTTTTTACACTTCAAGAATTGGCAGACGTGATACAAATGCATTAACACAATGCGCTGCCCCAGATCAACCAGCTTATTATTAAGTGATTCTTCCATCAGTAGCGTATTTATTAAAATGATCAGGTGCCAAATGGAGTATGGAGATGTTCTGTCAGGACTACGATTGAGGGCAGCCACACTATTACTTATAAGCTGGCCTCTCTCTCCCTCCTCTTTCCTTCCCGTTCTTTTTTTTCTATCCCTTCCTTTTTGGTTTTCTGTCTCCTTCCCAGTGAAGCAATGAGACAGCTGCTAGCTGGTGGCATCCCACTGTTATTTTTGGCATGTCACAACGTGGGAATGTTTTTCCTTGAGGTGGGGTAGGGAAGTAAGAATACATTTTAGAGTGCCATCTGTATAATAGGGTATATACCTTCTAGTTTAAATTAAGTTTATGGCTTTAATTGTATATTTTAAATTATGTTATACGTGCATACATTATATGTTGCTAGCTTTACCGAGGAAGGGCAGGGTAAATTTATTTTTATTGTATTTATTAATTATGTTTGCCACCCTTCCCCATGCAGGCTCAGGACAGCTTCCAACAGATAAAATTATAATAAAATTCAATGGAAAAAATCATCAAATGCCTTATTTTTAATATCAGGTGGCAATTAAAAATCTTATTTTAACTCCAGCATATTCTTATTGTTTATAATGCGGGAGTAGAGACAACTCTATCAGTTATAATGGTCTAATTCATAAAATAAAAAATGAGTCTTAAATTTTTATTTCACTTTTTAAAGCTATTTTGAGTGTGAGATGAGTGGGATCGCCATGTTGCTTTCCAGACATCTGATAAGGAATTTCTCCCTACCTTACTGAAAAGAAAAATTACAAAATCATACCATTCCATCGTAGCGATCACCAGGTCTGCCTCTGCGATCATAAGACATGAGGTCCCTTAAAAATGCAAATTAACGATTCAGATTAGTTGCTTGTGTGATGCTCCAATTCTTTTTCTCTAAGCACACATAAATTAACTGCAATTCCACCTGCAAAGTGCATCACCCCCTCATCTCTAAGATCAAAGCTGCTCAAAGTAACACTTCAGAATCCTGTATAAAATCAACTTACCCGCCTCTTGGGGGAGGAGGAGGAGGAAGAGGAAGATTGCGAGCTCTGCTGCCACCTCTACCACCACGGCCTGGAGGAGGGGGAGGTGGTCCTCTGCGAGGGCTCATATCATCATAATCTCTTCTTGGAGGCATGGGACGACCACGACCTGGAGGCATTCGATCAAAGCCACCTCTGCCACGCATTGGAAAGCCTACAGGGCGACCCCTTCTGTCATCAAACATCATTGTAAATCCGCCATAGTCGTATGTTTCATCATAAAAATTTGGATCATAAGGCTGTGCCCGTCCTTTGATTGGTGACTAATATGAGAAAGGAAAAAGATTAAATATACCATAAATTCCTATTTCAAAAATATAAAACACCAACTCTACAGTCATATTGAGCCCTTTGACCCAGGAGAGGGGCAGGGTATGTCTAAAATAAAGAACAGACTACATATTAGGGTGTTGTGAGTTTTCCGGGTTGTATGGCCATGTTCCAATAGCATTTTATCTTGACGTTTCGCTTGCATCTGTGGCTCTGAAGATCCTCTGAATATACCAGCCACAGGTGCAGGCGAAACGTCAGAAGAAACTGCTACTGGAACACAGCCATACAACCCAGAAAACCCACAATACGCTAGTGATTCCAGCCATGAAAGCCTTCAACAATACACACACTACATATTATAGAACTGATACGCTTTTTTTCTAGTAATAAATTGTATTACATATAGAAGGCACATTTTCTGAAATTCATCTTTGAGACACCACTGTAACGAGAACAGCATACTTCCATAATTTTCCCCAAATACCCTTTTTATGCTAACTTTACAGGCTCTCGACTAATTACCTCTGATATAAGATCCAGTATTATTTTGATGCATTCCACAACTCTATCAGGCTTTCCACCAATTAGCACCACTCTGTCAGAAGAATGAGGACAACATTCTTGGAAAAGCTTAATGGTTGTTTGAGTGTTCTGTCAACAAATGCAGATAGAAATATTTTGTACAAACTTGAATAAAACATAAAACAACTTAGCTGCAAACTATGTTGAAATATGTATGCTGTACGAGTATAGACAAAGTCATGCAGGTTGCTCGCTGGGGAGGGGAAGCACACTCTCACACAGCTTTTCTCTACATATATTGCAATTATACTATCAGTACATCCATATTTCTCTTCACGACCTTTTAAATTCATTATAGGAACATTCTGTAATTCCATTTACTTTACATATAAATTAATCAAGTGTGTTTCCATCTTAACCCAAGAAGGTATGTCTAAATCAGAGCTCATCTTTTAAGTGGTCACTGACATAAGTTCCAAGGTTGTGCCAATCTGTCCTCCCTGCCAGACCTATCAATAAGCTTGTTTTTTAAAATAAAAATCAGCAGCTAAGGGCTCCACTACCATATACTAAGGAGAAACATTTAATGAAATTCAATGACATGCACCAGTCAGAAAATAAAAAGCAAAGTTCTTCAATATGCAGTTGATAAAAAGAGTGAATGCTCTATGCAGTACAGACTGTGCTCATTGTATACTTCAAAAAACAATTAAAATGCCATATGCTCCCTTCCCATGGTTGTCCCTATGGGTTCAACAATCTTACATCATTTCACCAATACACCGGTTTTACAGCATTCAGCATTTCAATTTAAGAGATTTTCAAAACAGACAATAAAACCTGGAACGAAAAATGTAAGCTCCATAACCCCTCAATAACCCAGCAAAAAAGGTACCTATAGGCATCTTGGCAACCCTGAAAATTAAAAGTTTTCTTAATAGCTTCATACTAGGAACAACCAATCTTTTTCCAGTTGACAAACTTCAGGTAACTGAAAATAAAATATATGCTACCTCTTAAAAAACAACAACCAGTTCATTACTGCTATCTACCATTCCTCTAGTAATGACTTAACTTCAATATACAGAAGACCATATGAGACAGAATGTTTTCTCAGATATCCACACAAGGCTTTACATGTAACAACTACCATCCTGCTTATGGCTGGGAAGTGCAATCAGTGGAACTCATACAGAACTGGAATTCTATGCTCCCCCTAGCTAAATACCTCCAAACCAATATGATTGCATTATGGGCAAACTGGTTTCCAAGCTGTTCCTAATGACAGGCTCACATACAGCCCATTAAAGTAGAATTTCAATTTTGGGGGGGGGGGGGGGAAGCTAGAAGTACATTAACTAAACATGAGAAGCAGCACCCCTGACATTAGCCTCCACCTATCAATTGAGGAGATGACCTATCTCCAGAAACACTTCCAAGATGCCCTTCGCAGATGTACAGTCCAGCAAGGAAAGGTATTTTCTCTAGTTAGCAACAAGCAACTTAAGTCTTGCCTGGAATGGGCATCACTGTCTCTAAAATAGTGGCCCTCTCTCAGCAGTTTTGTGTATATATTTAAAAGGACATCAAACAGTTTTACTGTGAAATACTTCATAAAAGAACCCATAGAAAAACAGTATAATTTCTAAACTCTATCTCTATTCCTCCATTCAGGAATCTTGAAAAAACCATTGCAGTGCAACTGTTCCTGCTTCCAACACAAGTGAATGATCCATAAATCCTATTCTCCCCTAATTAATAAAGATTTCTGCACCTCTTGTACAATGGTTTAAAACATTTTAAGAAAGAAAACCAGGATACAAACGTCCATTCAGTATATCCAAAAGCTTTGCAGGATGCAAGTGAGCAAACAGCTATCACCCCAGAGATTCTTCTTTCAGATGAGCGCCAAGTCTTATTCAATTACATTCATTTCAAATTCTACTGCAAGAATCTTCAAATAAAAAATCTGCCTGCAAGTCTTTCTTACCAGAGGTCTATACACTGGCAACCAGAAACAGATACCTAGGAACCACTACCCTACCTGGTGGGAGCATTAAGCTCCTTCTCCCCTTGAACATTTGGGGAACAAATTCTACTTTCACAAGATAAACCATCTAAAACATCAAGTATGTTGGGATTTCAAAGTATTCTAGAGTAACTATTTCATCTGGACAGGAAGAATTTTAGGAGCATTATGGAATTCATATTTTTATCACCGATGATGTACTACAAATATACCTGGTAGCACCTATAACATGAAAAATAACTATTTAATAATGACTATACTGTTTAGATGGCTGTGTATCTCTTTCAAGACAAATACCTCTCGGAGTTCTTTGATTTTAGCTCCTTTAACACCAATAATTCCTCCAGCCAAACTCTGGTGAATCAACAATCTTAATTCACAGTCAAAATCACTTCCTTTGTAGTGCTGGTACTTGTAAATAAATTTAGGGAAGAAAAAATTAAGGTAGTTAACAGAAGCGGACTTAAATAACTTTTACAGGTTTAACTTTGATACATGTTTAACAATTAAAGTCAAAACATTTGCTGTACAAAACAGCATTAATACAAAAGTTCCATGAGTCTTAAAGACTTCTAGAACTATGGCTGAGTCCGGACGGACAACACAAGTTCACGGAACCCATTTCTGTTACCTTTATCGCTGTTTGCACAGGCCAGCCAGGATTGTTGGGATCCTGGAGGCAGGCGAGAATTCCCCCACCTATTTGAATGGAATGGCAGCCACCTGTTAGAGTATCCACAATAATGGTAGCCACCTGGGGAATCCACCATAATGGTAGGCGGAAGGGAGTGGGGACTGAATGCTTCCTGCTTACAGGCAAGCAGGGTTAAAGGAAACCTGGGTTTTGCAACCTGGGTTAAAGGGAAAAAGCTGCCAAATAAGAACTTGTCATTTAACTCATGTTCTGGCCAATAAAATGGGTTAGAAGAATTTGGGGGGCAAGTTCTGTGGGAACCCCCCCCCCCACAACACTTTTAAAAAGGGTGTCAACCCATTTCACTTGGCCCATGCAGAATCACCCAGTATTTTTCTTTCTCCCTTTCCGCAAGGCAAAATTCAACAAGCACATATGTGTAGTACAGGCAATCTGCAGTTCAAATGTTACAAAATCCCACTGGCCAAGTGCAAGCCAAAAGTGGGCTATTTCCAGTATCTGCAGACTGGAAAAGCAGATTACTTATCTGAAGGCCTAACAATATATGTGGTAACCCTGAAGTCAAAGCATAATTTAAACCAAGAAATACTGTTCTAACATTAAAGCTTCATTTTATTTCAAGAACGCAGTAGAGCTTGTGTCATCTACCCACCATCAAACCAGGAATCTAATCTAAATCATGGGGGATGAGTTGGCTGCAGGAAATTGAATTTATCAGAAACTAGGTATTCCCGAACACTTACCTCTTCCAAAGTAGGGATAATTTTCTTCAGAATTTCTCCAATTGTTTCAATGTCTGCACTTATACTCAGTATGCTGTCAAATACCATAAGTATCAGGTGTCACAGATAAGATGGGAAAAGGTAAAGTAAGTTGTATATTCATAATTCTATGGATCATAAGTCAACTTTACAAAGTAGGTCTTACAAATATATTCCCCATTTAAGTAAACCTGTTTACTGAAGTTACAGCACATGCACCTTGTTTATGCCCAATATGATAAATGGTACAAGTTCAAAATAAGGGTTTGGAGATAGGCTTTTTGGAAGGGCTCAGATTAAGTGGACAAGAAACTGAAGAAGAACTGAAAGCAGAAGTGAATACTCATGTTCCCCGCCACCATTAATTTAGGATACCCTCACTATCACATTATTCATCTGGCACACCTTCTCATAGGAAACATGGGAATATGCAAGTGGTGAACATTATATTTGGAATAGGGTTATGAGACCAGTTAGAAATTAGATTACTAATGGGCTCCGCGAGAAAACGAATACAAATGCAAGACAAAAAGGACAACACAAATGAGAAGTGAAGGAGAGTGAACCAGGAGTTAGCATTTCATCAGAAAAAATTATGAGCAGGCAATGCTGGGGGAGCAAGGTGGGCCACAAAGACAGAGCAAGAGACTATTTTGAAACAATCTGATTTACAATGCAGCAAATATGCAACAATTGAAGCTGTGCTCCTTCCATTGAAATAAAATTAGTGGATTGTTGGGTGGGCAACTCACGTAAAAGTTCAGTGACAAAAAATACTTAATGGGGAAAATAAGACAGAAAACTTAAAAAACAATACACCGTCTACGGGGATACTATTTAATTATATAAAAGGCAGGTAATAATATACATTTCTCTCTTTCTAATCAGGCAGTGAGGCATAAACTGTTGGGACATACCGCTCGGGGCCACTGCTGTCTGGGACTGAAACACTGGCATTGTACTGCATTGGTCATTGGCGTTCGTGGATGTTGGCATTGGGCATGGGCATTCAATCAGAAGTTGTCAAGTAAGGCACCCGTTTGGCAACGAGCACATTTTTGGGCATAGCCAACCAGGGTTTTCACATGGGCGTTCAGGGGCGGATGGGCCAACGTCATGGTGGGCAACGCAGGGGCAAGTCGATCCAGTACATGGGCAACGGAGAGATATATGGCCAAAAAAACAAGGAGAGGGAAGAGGGGGAAAAGCAATAAATTTTAATTTAATACAAACTATACTCATTACTCTCAATGAAACAAGCTTAAGTTGTTCTGAAGACTAATACAATAACGGATAGCTACAATGACTGTGGCTTAACAGTTATGGACTGTAAAAATGAGTTACTTGGCCTAAACTGCTTTTAACCTAAGTTGCAGTAGCAGGCTGGCTCATGAGGGTAGACACAAAACCTGTAGAGCTTCAGGTTACAGAAATCCTGGGAAAATTGGGAAAGCCACTAATCCAGGAATTATATGTATGAAATCTGGATTTGGGTAGGTGAATTTTTAAATAAACTAGCTTCAAAAAGGTCAGTTAATGCACAAGTGATTGCTACCCAGTTCTCGCTTACTGTCTCCTATGTCAGATCTAACAACTGAAGTTGACAGAGCATTCTGCAAGAGTTTATTTTACATAATGAAAATATCAAACACAATGTGAAATGATATAGTGCCAAATATTTCATTTAACACCAATATTGCTACTTTAAACTACTGAATAAACTATGAATAGTCCACTATAAACCACAAATTGCTTTTTACAAAGCATAATATTAAACTGAGGCTTAGTTAATGCTGAGCGTGTCTATTCACAAGAGTCAACCCACTATAAAAAGGTAAATAGATTCAGTCATGTTCACTGAAAATTCCTTCCTTAGTAAAACATATCTATACTACTCTGTCCCCATATATAAAGTCATGCTAATCTTAAATATCTCCTTCCCAAACAGATGGAATGCTTCAACATTTCTATAACTGGGCAAAGAACAGGCAACTTGACTGTTTTCCAGAAATAGCTGAATACTGCAACAGGAAATTATGGAGTTAAGGATTTAAGCTCTCTTCAATATTGCTACTTAAGGCATTAAAATACACAATTTAATGTGATGATTTCCAAAACAAAGTGACAAGAATCTCTTCACGATTCATTCGTTTTAGTTAAAATACAAAAGGAACATTCTGACACCAAAACTAATAATCATTGCCTACAGTTTGTACTGAATACCTAAGTCTACAGAAATTTCACAATTGCTAAAAATGCACAAAATTCGCCTTAAATGCTATGCACAGTATAATAATGTTTAACTTTTAAACACTCACGTCTGTACGAAGTGCCTTAATATTTTTGCCACCTTTGCCAATCACTGCTCCAGCATTCTGAAAAGAATCACAAGTTAAATTTTTCCAAATGAAATGAAGATAAAACAAAACTCATGGGTAAAGGATGAAAACTGGATAACTAACATTACCCTTGTTTCATCTGCCTAAATTCTCAGGGAATAAACTGAAAAATAATCTCAATACAAGCCCAAGTACAGTCTAACTTCAGGTTGTTTTTTCAATAGTAATACTATTACATCTTTAACATACACAAGAAAACAGCATAATAGTATCTGCCATTGTAGCTGATCAAGAAAATAGAAATGGACGTTATACCTACAAGTCACTAAATTGTCTGATCTGCAGATGTTATTTTCTATTTCATAATCAGTAATTGCTAGGTCATCCTCAAAATAATTTCCTCAGCTCAAGTGACAGAAACATTTTTATTTCCTTTAAATAGATCATTTGGTACAGAATTCTGTTATAGTCTTTCCAGTAAACTTTAACAGCAGTTCCAGATGTGATCTCAGTCAAAATTTGTAATGCAGATGACCCAACTTACTAACTAAATGCCATGTACATCATTTGCAAGAATAAAAGGAATAAAAAGGAAACATACTTTACTCTGAAGCAGAATGCGCAGTTCAACCATCTCATCAGTATTTCTAGACCTTTTGAAGGCCTGCTCCTCTTCAATATCTTCAGCAGGACGTTTGCCTAGTATTTGAAAGAACAATGCAAACATTTTCTCTTATAAACATAGCTTTTTAAACATAACTTATATTAGTGTAACATTATTATTTATAGAATAAACTCGTGAGACCAGCTACCTAGAATTTGAAATTCTATATCAAAAGTATTTTCAGCTCTCATATTGACCACATCCAAATAATACTTGGAATTAAATCTAGCAATGAATTACAACAATATCCAAAATAAGGCTGCAATTCAGTGTTCTCATTACTCGTTTATAGTAAGAACCACTATAAACTACAGATTCATGACTATTTTAAAAGTGCTAGAATAGCCAGATTTCAAGTTTAAATTTCTGGCAGCAATTATAACTGTAACTCTCAAACAGTTCATTTCTAGTTACACTATGATTTATTTAGCCATGTGGCAATTATGCAGTTTCAATCATCCATTTACCAAGATTTTGTACTTCATGTAATTTAAACAGTCCACACTAGAAATGCCTATATGTCAAATTCTGAATGCTTAGCATCCAAAAATTATTTCTCATCAAAAATAACTGTAAATTTGTTTCAAAATTCAGTACAACCTCTTGCCAAGACAGAAAAAAGTAAATGTGTTATCACTACAAGAATTTACTTTGTTAAACACTAGTTGAATAGATGGTAAACAGTCCTTTCTAAAGGACTCATCTATAAAATTGGCACCTCAGAATTAAAATTATCTGTCTAATGGTCAGAATTCATGATAACAGTAAAAAATCAATTTAGTTATTACTGACGACAGAAGTCCCAATTCAACATACAAAGTACACTTACCATTGGTTTCTGTGTTAGTGAAGGTTTCCTCTTGTTGTTCAGTCTCCATTATCTTTAGACTTGTAGATACAATCTGTCAAATAATAAATCTACTGAAGAACGTGTACAGATAACAGCAAGCTCTACATCTCCTAAAGAAATTAAGTCAGATGGGGCATCTGGGTTTTAGTACTTACCTATATTATATACTCTTGCCAAGCAAAATTTAAGTGTTCTGGGCGGGATCAAAAATCAGAGACCCTATGAAAAGCAACAGAGTTTTGGTCTTGATCATTAACAGATTAGCTTGCTTAATTAAATTAAAGATAATCCAAGGACAAACATTAGTTAACTACTATCCAGTAGTATCTACTCTCTGCAGACTAAGCATGAAATATAGTGAGCTTTCTGTTATGGTACACTATATTTTATGAGGGTCCTTTATTTACAGCCAATTAACATAATGATTTTTTTAAAAGTCTTCAATTTTGTAGTTCTAGGTTTTACTGCTCATTTTGAATACAAGAAAAGTCCTTGGGCACTACATTTAACCACTGAATGCTTACGTTATATTTAACACACAAAACATGGAATTCAAACCTAGGAAAGCAAAAATTATTTTATATGATGTAAACTGTTTATTTTATCTGTTGAAACAAAGCAACAGTAAATTCAGCTTATTATTTAACAAGAAGGCAGTGAGCTAATTTATCTTTTATCACACGGTCACTATAAAAAATCAGTCAATGACACTCTCGTAACAACTTCTGTGACAAATATCAGTAACAACAGGAAAGGAACAAAGTGTTATTTTCAGTAAGAAGTAGACCGTTATCAGGAAAATGCATCCCTACATCTTTATTTTCACTCCTTTGTTTTGCACCAACCTACACCAAAACACAACTGCGGTGTTTAGACGTATTTCAAAATCTATAATAAAGGAAGACGACTATTCGAGAAACCCCGTCTTAGTGTTGTTAGCAACCGAATGGAAGGAGTACGCGGGGAGGGGGGGCAATGAAGTGGAGGATGGCTATAGGATTAAATAGACGCCAAACACTCAAAGCAAATTTCATTCACCTTTGAAACAAAAAAAAAATCCCCACATCCACTGGTTTATCCTTCCCAAGCCTCAGGCGCGGTGGTCTTCAGGACAAGACCCTGCTGTTTCTAATAAGAACCCAACCGCCAACAACCGCCTCTACAAATATTAGCCTCTAGCCCACGTTAAAAGCGCGACGGAGAGGGAAGGCCCCGCGTGGCTGATTGCATAAGCCTGGCTTGTTTTAAGTGTAGACCAACGGGCCTAAAAATGGCGGCTGTAGCAGCGGACTTCGCTGTAATGGCGACTGCGAGGAGGAGCCGGGAACGGAAAAAGTGCCGCCCCGCAGAGGTTCCGCCGACCTCGAGACGCAAAAGATATCCAAAGTCTCTCGCCTCGGCTCATTCGGCAACAACAAAACAGGCTGTAGCGACCGCAGTCTGCGGGACCTCGTGAGATTCAACAGGCCCGACAAGAAAAGGACGAGGAAACGCCTCTCGCTCCCTCCCTCCCACCCCCCTCCATTAGCCGCCATGATCTATTCCGCAGCAGCCGCCACTACAGACAGCGCCTCTGTCTTGCGCGTCCTCCTCCGTTCCCTCCCGATTCGGATCCCGCGAATAAAGCGACGGCCTCGCAGGTGAAAAACAAGCATTAAGGAACCTAATCACCACACTACAGAAACCTCCCCCACTCTTAGCAAGGAATATCCCCCTCCCCACCAGCGCCTTCTGGAATTTGCCAGGCCCGAGCCTCGTAAGAGACCAAAATACACTAATCGCCCCTCTCAGACACACCAAGGAAGGATTGAAGCCCCTCGAGCCTGCCTACGCCTTACCACGCTGCGCACTAACTCTGCCGAATCCACCTCAGGGAGTGCGAGAGAAAGGAGAGAGACTAGTAATCGTGCCCGCCCGCAAGCACCCGTCACCGGCGTTCTCCCATTGGCTCCCTCCCCCAACTATCCAATTCCTATTAGCTGCTAGATCTGTCTTTCTTCCATCAGAGGCGGTCTTCCCTCGAGTCCCGCCCTCCGTGGCGGCCTTCTGTGCGCCAATGCCGCAAGCTCGGCTGAGGGCCGGTGAAGCGGGTGGTGTGGGTCGGCTATCAACGCTTTTCGTTTCGCCGCCCTCCCATCTGCCCTTATTTTTTGTAATTCGTTTTTCTCCCCTCTCCTCTTTCGGACTGTATATTGGATAATACTTACACTACAAAAGTAGTTCAAAGAATGATTGATCAGAATTCCTATAGTTAAGAACAGTGCGGGAGCGTTTCAAGGAGAACGAAACTGACTTGAGGTCGCGATCGAGCGAGAAAATGGCGCTTGTGAAAACTCCGCCTTGTCCTCGCGAGCTGTAACTGATGGGGGCGGGGTTGACTTCTCGCGAGCCCAACAAGTTAAGTTCTTAGGTCGTTTTGGCGCTTACAACTTTAAAAAAAGGGATGGGAACTTGGGTCAGATAGACGGTGGAATGAAAAGCGGATGCAAGTGACGTATGTTGGGAAAAAGAATGAGGACTAGGAAGGACTAGTCTCGTCTGTACAGGTGGGGTTTGAGAGTGTTTGGTTTCATGATCGACTTGCTCTATTTTTAAGGGATTCTTCAGCTTTTGGGGGGTAGTTGGGACAATGGCCAACTATATATGTCATGACGTCTCTCTCTCTCTGCATATATATGTCCATGCATTAATAGGGTTGCAGCTATATAAAAAACCTGGAGAAATAATTGTCTTGCCCCCTTAATAGAAACTTAATTATATTTATTTAACTGGGTAGTGTTGGCTGTCTCTGTTCCATTATAAATTTGAACTGGGCATTCAAAAATAGCATAATAAAACAGCAGGACATTTTTTTCTGTAGGTTATTGGCAACTCTGATGAAAAATAATACTCATACTATTTTTTTTCACTGTTAAAGAGCTATAGATATGGGCGATTTAATAGGTAAACTGTTTGAAGGCAGAAATTTTGGAGATTACAGGCTTCTGTTTTATAGTTTAAGGCTGTAATCCTATGCAGGTATTCTTAGAGTTAAGTTTGGCTGAACTCTGAGGAATTTTCTCATGAGGAAATGTTTCAGAACATGATTGCAACCTTCAATACATATTTAACTCATAATTTCACTACAGCTTCTAGCTCACAAAAGTAAACTTCAAAACTAATCTGATTGCATATTAGTAGCCTTAAGGAAAAACAACCAATTTTTACCTGGTTTATATATAACTTTGCCTTGTGGTAATTCTTGCTTGGATTTTTAAATTTTTCATGTTAGTAGTAAATCTCTTGTTTTTCAGTATTTTTATGGATTTCAGTCATTTGCATATGTGTTATATATTCTAATGACTCATAGTTTGGTCTTGAGCTTGTCTGGTGAAAGTCACTGGATCTACCTAAGACTAACACTAGGGCCGTTTCCGCACAGCCTGTTTATGGCGCCCTGGGAATGGTAAAAACGCCGTTCCCAGGGAGCCATTCGCACAGGCGGTGCTGCTGCTAAGCAGCAGCGCCGACCTGGCGTCGCTCCCCCTCCCCAGGGCGTTGTCAAGCTGCCCTGAAAAACAACCCTTTAAAGGGTTGTTTTTCCCTCACCAGCGTGTTCCCGGCGGCGCGGTGCGAACAGCACCGCCGGGAATACGCTGTTTCCCTTCCCCGTCCGACTCACCTTGTCCCTGTCGTCGGCCTGCTGGCCGTCGAAGCCCCGCCCACGCTGTCCTCCGACCCCTGGAGGTTGGAGGGCAGCGTGGGCAGGGCTTCGATGGCCAGCAGGCCGACGACGGGGACAAGGTGAGTCGGACGGGGAGGGGGGAAGAGGCGGCTCCATGCGGAGCCGCCTGCCAGCCTCCGCCTCCACGCCGGCAGAATTCTTGCCGGCGTGGAGGCGCCTGGGGGGCCGTGCAGAAACGGCCTTGGAGAATTATGTCTACTGCAGCTAGATTTGAGTCCAGTAGACACCCACAAGAGTTTTAGAAGATAAGCTTTCGAGAGTCAAGGAAACTTTGACTCACAAAAGTTTATTCCCTGAAACTCTTGTGGGTCTCTAAAGTGATGCTGGACTCTAATCTAACTGTTCTAATACAGACTAACACTGCTACCCTCTGGAAATGTCTGGTATAACTTAATTTAGAATATTGTGATCTTAAACATATTTATTAGGAAGCATGTAGAACTTAACAATAACTTAATTCAGATTGGAACACAAGTGTTCAGAGCTTGGTTTCTTACACCATGCTAGGATGGGATTCACAAATTGAGCTCTCAGGCAGCTGCTAAGGACTTGCTGTTTAATGGATCTTACTGCCTACTCCCAGTAAACTGTCTCTTAACGTTGCTGCTTCCTAATTTTGAGCAATGGCAAGGATTTCAGCCCACACCCCTTCTCCTGGAACTCTCTTGCTCATGGAGGGTAGAGGAGAAGTCACCAAGATGCTAGGCAAGAGTGAAGAGGGGATGAAATAATGGGAGTAACATCTGCAACAGGTCCTGCACCTTACATTAATTGTCCACCTGCTTTCACCCCTCATCCTCTCCATTGTCTACAACTAGGAAAATCTTGTGTCTCTCATTAATATTAATCAAGAATACTTGTTTATTATAGCACTGTCAGATGCTAAGAAACCGCCTCCAATGTGTTGGAGAAATACTGCATTGTACACACTACTGGGGAATAGGTACCATTGCATTCAATGAAACTTGTTTCTGAAAAAAAATCTACAATTAGGTTATAAGGCAGTTGCTAATCTTTTGTGCCATGGCATTTATTCCTGGGACTGTGCTAACTGCAGGGTATATAATTGGATTTCTTAAAAAGAAACTGACAAAAGGAAAGGAACTTAAAAAGAAACAGTTTGAGCTGATTTCATCTTCTTTTTTTGCCATCAAGTCACATCTGATTTATGGTGGGGTTTTCAAGGTTAGATACGTTGAGATGTCAGCCCATTATGCTGACATCTCAACTTACAGCAAACTTACCGCGATCAGAAGTAGCATTTACTGTGCCGCCTTTGTTTCGGGGCATGTTTGCTGTTTCTACCCATTGCCCTGTTTCCCCACACTTCTTGCCCTGTCTGCAGCGTGGCAGGCATTACCTTGTACCCTGGGCTTCAGCATTTCTTGTTGTGGGGCTGAGCAGCATTATGTTAATGGAATTGGCAGCTCCACCCTGTTCAACCCAGCTGCATGCATGTTCCCATTGAATGTGACTGGACATTCCCATCCCCACCCCCCTGCCCCAGAAAAACCCTTCATACTAGTCCAATGGCTATAAAAATTCAAATATTTTATGCAGCACGTATCACAATTTATATTGCTTGGAGATTTCAGGGATGAGTGCTCTTTTCACCAATGGGGGAGCTGCAATGCAAGTGCTTATCCAACCACAGCTGGAGAAATCATGTTGGTATTTTTTAGGGGGAAGAGGGGAGAAAAAAATTGTTTTTGGAAATGCATAAAAAGCATCATTTTTACAATGATTATGTTTTTAAATTGATATATTGATATCACAATATAACAAATAACAAAACTGAAATAATAAATCTGAAAAGATTTATGCTGCCTGCCCATTGTTTCCATTCTCTGGCACGAGGAAATGGGAGGGGTGAAGGTCTCCCATCCAAATACTTGCCAGATCAACTCTGCTTAGCTTGTGAAATCAGGCTAGCCTGGACTATCCAGAGCTGATTTTAAACAGCAAAATTGCCCCCCTGTTGGCACGGGGAATGCCCCGATGCAATCAGGAGTTCTGCACAGCCCTCGGCGCTGCAGCATTTCTGTCACATTTTTGCCCCAGTGCCACCCCGGCTTTGTTCTGCGATTTTCCAGAACCACAAAGGTTGAGGTTCTTTTGGAATGCCCCTCTGTTGCTCCAGAGGCTTGCAATGCTATGCAGAACCGAGGCCACTTTTCCTGCCTCACCGCTCTGGCCTCCCCACCAATGGACAGGCACTGAGAATCAGCAAACCCCCCCCCCCCTACATGGGGTGGGGAAGGAGGGGAAAACCCTTGTTTTTTGAAAGAAAAGCGGGGTGTTCAGGTATCGTGAACGGTTGGATTTTTCATGGAGGGGAGCTGGGACAGCCGATTATCTGACACAGAGCTTGGATTTTTCAGGGAGGGAAGCTTATTTGATACAGAGCTTGGGTTTTTCAGGGAGGAGAGCTGGGACGCCCAACCAATGGACAGGCACTGAGAATCGACACCCCACCCCCCTTGCACTGGGAAAAAATGGATGGAGAATCCTTGGGCAGAAAAGCGGCATCTTCCCCCCCCCCCCCCAAACAAGGGAATCCCTGCCTTCCCCCACACATGAGAGGAGTTTACAGAGGGGAAACAGCAGTTCTCTCACACATGCTAGGAGTTTGCAGGGAGAAAGCAAGGATTTTTGATTGGGGGGGGGGCGAGGGTGCCAATTCTCAGCACCTGCCTGTTCTGTTTTAGAAATACAAAAAAGATACTGAATGTGAGTGGGGGGAATGGGGTGAGATTCAGCCAATCCAAACATAGGAAACAGAGGCTGCCTGCGCAAGCGTGCAAACAACTGTGGAAGAGCTCGTGGTACTTTTGAGAAAACCTCGGGCTTGTGGGGAACGATTCGGGGCTTCCTGCACTCACCCTGATTCAAGCAAAGGAAAGAGCCGGGCAGCAGTGGGGAGCTACAAGCAGGGTGAGAAGCTCCGCAGCAGATGCGCTCCTGGATATGCCATGGGGCATTTGGAAAGTGCAAAATAAGCCCAGGTCAGGACAATTCATCTGCTATATCTACCAAAATGAAATAAGATACTGGGGATCAGTTTTCCACTACATTGGGGGGGGGGGGGTTAATTTTAGATTTTCCTCTGGGGGTAGAAATTGTAAAATAAGGGCTAGGAAATTTTTCCCTCAGGGAATTTTTACCTCAGGAAGAAATAAAATGTTGTGGCTACCTTTTATTTTCTAGCCTGTATTCATCACAGGAACATCATTTACTGAATTTGGGTTTAAGTTTTGTTCCCACTTCTGGATACAATCATTTTCAGACCCAGGTAAGATATTTTTTTTATTTTGGGCAATGCCAGTTATGAAGCTTCCGCTCAGTTTCACCCCAGAGCTAGTTTTACACCTGTGTCCAAGAACCCATGCATTTCAGTTTTTGAACAATTAGTCATGCAAGATTTAAACAACCTGTAGCTTCTTCAAGGCAAGTATGGTATAATTTATCTAGACATCTATGGGTATTAAATAATCAGATGGAAGATGACTCTTTGGTCATTAAGGAAGCTGTCAACACTTGTGCTGTTGTATTCGTAAATGAAGAACATTTCCAGTGGACAGGTTTTGGATCGAGTGTATATATCCTGTCACCAAAGACCCTATGGAGAAGAGTTCTTAAACAGACTGGAGTTTAAGACAGTGGCTTTGGGACATTACAATGATTCTGTATCTGTATGAAGTAATTTTCTAGATCCCTATGTTCATATTTCCTGAAATTCATAAGCCAAGTTTTCTGCTACCTGGCAACCCCATAGGGGCACTCCAGGTTCCATATTGGAACCAGTTTCAGAGGGAAACCATGTTGGTCTGCACTAAAACAGCTAGATTCAAGTCCAGTAGCACCAGCAAGTTTGTGGGGATATAAGTTTTTGAGAGTCAAAAGGAATTTTGTGGGTTTCTGAAATGGCACTGTACTCAAATCTATGGAGTCCTTCGGGGATAGGGCGGGATATAAATCCGAAGTAAATAAATAAAATATTGGAACCTTTTTCTCAATATGTACATACATACATACATACACACATTTATTTATTTATTTGATTGATTGATTGATTGATTTTATAGGCCGCCTCACCCCCGAAGGGCTTGAGGCGGTTCACAGTCATAACTATACTCATTAACAGTTACATAAAAACATAAATATAAGTTAACCTGATATGTCCTTTAACTGTGCTTCTTGAGGACTCCTTTTGAAATGTATCTCATACATGTAAGATTCCTTTTGTGTTCATAATAATTATACCCATTTTGTAATATAGTCTTGAGTATTTTCATCATTGGCTGACATTCTTGCCCATTACAGCTGTACAGTGTGGTGTTTTATATTTTTTTCTCCCTTTTCTGTTTGTCTATACCGTGAGAGAAAAAGCAGGTTTTTACCATCCATAGTGCTGAGTTATATTCTCCTAGTTTCACAAACACAATGTTATGGTTGTATGAGACAGTAAAAGTCCAGCTGGCCACTCATCTATTCACCCAGACACAGTTACTACTTTATCTAGACAAATAAGAAATTGGCAGCCTACATGGCTTTTTACCCCTTGAATTGTGGTTTGGATAGAAGTATGTAAGCCCAGTAGTAATTGCCTTATTTCATGAAATTTTGTAAGCAATAACCTGCTTAAACAGATGAGTAGTGAATGGTTCCACCTAGCAGATGTCAAAGGTGTTATTGTGTTTTGTTACAGGGCATTCATAAATTATTTGCTTTACCTTGGAAGAACATGAGTGGGTCAAATCTTGCAGAAAGAGTGGAAACTTGGCTTTCATCTGTGTGGCACATAAAAGTTCCAGTACAGTGGCTACAAGCTTGTATTGACTGGATTCAAGAAGAAAATGGATTTAATAATTTGACTCAGGCTTATATTAACAAGCAAGTTTTTGAGCAATGGCTTCTTACAGATCTCAGAGATCTTGAATATCCTGTTCTGCCAGACTGCATTTTAAATACTCCAAAAGGAGAGCTAAAAGGCTTTTACTCCATACAGATTGATTCAGTTGTTGATGTGAGTCAGCCTGCTTATTCACAGTTGCAAAAAATAAGAGGGAAAAATACTGTAAATGAGGACATTACTGTAGATACACAAGGAACCCAGAAGTCCTGGGAAGCAAAGTCTCCTCGAATGCTGATGCTGAAACTGACTGATGGCATAAATCATATTCAAGGTATGGAATACCGATCTGTTCCTGTTCTTCATAGCAGCCTGTCTCCAGGCACCAAAATTATGATACAAGGGAAAGTGGCTTATCGTTTAGGAGTTATTCTGCTTAACTCAGAAAATGTGAGATTATTAGGAGGTGAAGTAGATAGCCTTATGGAGGAATATGCTGAGGAAAGAGTTCTTGCCAATCTGATTGGAGAAGATGCCTTCCCCAGCACTGTCAGATCTGTTACTGGAGACCCTGGGATTTCCAGACCTATTGATGAAGTAGGCCAAGTCCTAGAACTTTCTGATGAAGAGCTTCTGGCTAATCTAGAAGAAAATGAAGAACTGATGATAAATGAAGCCCCTCTTGAAAGTGGATATTGCAGCAGAAGTACCAGTTCTAATTCGAACACATACTCCCTTCTTCCCAGTAACGCAAGCTGCTCAGATCAAAGCTCTGCAATCATTGCTGCCAATGACCAACTACCTATTCCAATTTCAGAACACGTAGGAGAAGATTTAGATGAATTTCCTTTGGATGATGATTTGCTTTTAGTAGAAGAGATCCAGGAACAACCAGAAGCACAAAACAGAAAAAAATCACCTAGCAGGGAAGATAAATCTGTTAAAAGAGGAATGTGTGATGTATTTGATAATGGTACAAATGATGCTTCTTTATATCTGGATGACTGTTCAAAGAATAAACGTGTACATAAGAGATGCTATACAACAGATGTAATTAGGAACAAAGAAAAAATATTTGATATTTCTAACAGTGGAGGCACCAATGCAGCATCTAATCAATACTCTGACTATATACAGGCTCAAGGAATAGCTACCCTTTTAGATATGCCTCCTTTTACATATATTTCTGTTCTATTAAGTAACAAACCCAAGGGTATGACCAATGTGAAAGTTAAAGCCTTTATTGTTACTCTTACAGGAAAACTCACAAGCAGCAGTGGCTTATGGAGTATAACAGCAAAAATATCTGATGGTACTGCTTATTTAGAAGTTGACTTTGCTAATGAAATTCTAATAAGCTTGATTGGTTTTTCAGTGCCTGAAATGAAGCAAATGAAGAAGAATCCCATTCTGCACCCTAAAATTAAGGAGGGTTTACAGAATTGCCAAAGAGAGCTAATAGACCTCTGTTGTTTAATGACTATTGAATTTAACCCCTCTGAAGCAAAAGCAACAGTTATTGTTTTGCAAGATTTTAATGCAAATGACTTGAACAATTTAAAAAGGCGCCTAAATATAATTCACATGTAAGGGACAAATTTAATTTCAATTGTAAGGAAACTGTTATATCTGAATAGGTTACCAGTTATCACATGCCTTTTTGGCTGGTTACTGAGTTCAGAAAACATCCATGGTAATCTTTTAATAATGAAAAATTTAGTTGCATTTCTCATTTAAAATGTCTTTGATTTAGCAAAGGTTTTTTTTAACTATGTAGAATGTTGGAAATTCAAGATTACTGTAATAAATGAAATCTAAACATGAAGATGTTTAGCCCTAAGATTGTTCATTCTTCTGTACAATTATTGTAAGTAGTATCTAAGCATTAGGAGTAAGCATTTTCTATTATATTTATATTTTTATATTATATATATTCTGCTACTTTTAAAGTATTTGTTCATCATGACACTTGTACCCATTTTCTTGTAAGGTAACTTCTAAAGCTCAAAACTATTAAGTCAGATTGTTTACCTCATGCAAGGATGTTTTTCATTGGGAAAAATGTTCTTTGTATGATTACATATTTATAAGAAAGTGGGGTCAATTTTTTTTCTTTTCTGAAAATATTGACAAGATCTAAAGAATCATTCCCTTATGCATTTTCCTGTTACTACATTGTTTATTATAGTGGTCCCCAACTTTTTTGAGTTTGCAGAGATATGCAATTCTGACAAAAGGTGGTGGGTGCAACCACAAAATGGCTGCCACAGGAAGTAAAGGCAATCACAAGTGTCAGGAAGCAAGTTACTTATAACTTACATACTATCTCTTCAGCATTTAAGGCTGAAGCTGTTTTTAACAAGATGCCTTTTAATCTGCACAGCCAATCAGAAGCACTGGTAGGTCCAAGTTCTACATGACTTTTCTACTTTAGGCACTGGAAAATTGGTGGGGACCATGTTGGGAACCTCTGGTTTAGGACATTTCTGTGTGTGTTTTGTGCCATTAAGTCACTTCCAACGTATGGTGACCCTATGAATTAATGACTACCAAAAATCCTATTGTTGATAGTTTTGCTCACATCTTGCAAACTGAAGGTCTTGGCTTCCTTTATAGAGCCAATCCAACTCATGTGGGTCTTCCTCTTTTCCTGCTGCCTTCAACCTTTCCTAGCATTATTGTCTTTTCCAGTGACTCTTGTCTTCACAAAATGTGACCAAAGTATAACAGCCCCAGTTTGGTCATTTTAGTTCTAGAGAGAGTTCAGGCTTGATTTGATCTCAAAACCACTGATTTGTCTTTTGAACTGCCCACAATGTTTGAAAACTTTCCACCAACATTAGATCATCATCATCATCCACCTTTTATTGGCATAAATAGAAAAAAATACAAGGGTTTAAAAAGCAAAATAAATTAAGATAAGAAGTGTTCAGGCATTATAATTAATTAAAAGATAGTTGGACAGAGCCTGGATCGAATCTGCTGAGCTTTTGGCCCCTCTGGAAATTTGGCCCAGCTTTTCATCTCACCTGTATATAGGTTTCACAGGGCGCCCAGGAAGGTCCTCTCTGAGTGTGGTTCCCAGTTCGTCTCCAGGTTCTGACGGTAATTTATGAAGCTCCTGGGGGTTGAATTGGGACTGTCCTCTGCCTACCACGCCGCCATGGATGGGCAAGGTGGATGGGATCTTTTAGCAATACCTATGGTGTTATGTCAACCAGCATAATGACAATTGGGCGGACCTGATCCCCTTCGCCGAGTTCGCGTATAATAACGCTGTGCATACTATCACTGGGCAAAGCCCTTTTCAAGTGTATGGGCAAGACAGTAATCCATTCCCCCTGGAGGTTACTGTCTCGGATGGTCCAGCAGACCTACAGGAGTGGGTCACATCTCTGGGCACCACTTGGCGTGTGGTACAGGACTCTTTGGCCAAGGCTAAAGCGGATTACAAAAGGTTCGCAGACTGAAAAAGGTGACAGGTTGTTTATGCAGTGGGGGATCGGGCGTACCCTTCTACCAAAAACTTCCGGGGACTAGGAAACTGGGCACCAAATTTATTGGTCCCTTTCGAGTCTCCCGGGTGATTAATCTGGTGGCTGTTGAACTTGAACTTTCGAAAACCTTTAATCACATCCACCCGGTTTTCCATTCTAGTCTATTGAAAAAGGCTGCCCCTTTGGACGGTTGGCATCCAGCTCTCCCCCTGGCTACTCTGTACGAGGTTAATGGCGAGCCTCACTAAGAGATAAACACTATTGTTGACTCCCGCCTACACAGAGGACAACTGCAGTACCTGGTCGCATGGAAGGACCTCCCCTCTGGATTTAATGAGTGGGTGTCCAGTCAACATGTATCAGCCCCACGGTTGGTGCGGCCATTTCACCGTGCTACTTGGACAGGCTGAGTTGGGAGGGGTCTTGGAGGGAGCGGAATGTCAGGACTGCAATCACCAGCTTCCGCCTTTTTGCATTAGAGCAAGAAACCGAGCTGGGGAGCTACGTCCAACCCAAATTTAAAAAGTTCTTCTTTTACATTAACTTTGAGTGGTGTTCAGCCTTACAAAGATAGATTAATAAAATATGCCGGTAGGCCCCTATTGAGCGGGAGAGGATTAAGACCCTTGGGCAGAATGTCTTTCATGTAATGGGGGGATAATAGTTGAATTTCTGCATCAATTAGCCTTTGCAACAGTAGGCTGACCATTTGTGCTTCATCCATGTTAATAAAAAAATCCAATGCAAAGCCTAGCAAGTTTACTTTAGTTGTTATCTGGACACTCCAGGAGGAAAGGAATGAATTGGAAAGCATGCGCTTGGTTAGACTATCCTGTTTAGATCAATGATGCAGGCGCAGCCAGTATCGAAACGGGTATAGCCATATTTGTGTCTCAAGTAGATTTAATCCCATTTCAGAACACAAAAATACGGCACAACATTCGATTTCAAATGAATCAAATTTATTTTTCGACTTATACCCCGTCCTTCCCCAAGGGGCTCAGGGCAGCAACAACATTATAAACAAAACCAATAAAACCATAATAAATTATTTAAAACAGTCATTACTAAATAAAACAACCCAGCTCCAGATGGTGACTCATAAAACTTAGTATGCCCCCAACCCCTACATGAGTATGCCCCTGAACCCTGGGAGACCAAAAAAGTTGTTAACTCGGCTGGCCTCCAGAAAAAGCCCGGTACAATAGCTCTGTTTTGCAGGCCCTGCGGAAACTACTTAAGTCCTGCAGGGCCCTGATCTCAATCAGGAGCATATTCCACAAGGTAGCCTTTTCAGTCCTGGTCCTGGCCCTTGTCGAGGCCAGCCGGATGGTTTTCATGCCAAGGATTTCCAAGAAGTTCCCCTCCAAAATACAGAGGGGACTACTGGGGCAGTATGGGGAGAAGCAGTCCCTGAGGTATGTGGGTCCAAGACTGCTCATGGCCTCAAATGTCATGACCTTGAAAATAACCCAGTACTTGATTGGCAGTCAGTGGAGATGGAAAAGGACAGGTGTTATCAGTGACGTAGGTATAGATTTTTAGGGGGGGTGAGGCCACGCCCCCACCCACCCCATGGGGTGTGGCTATGCCTCCCCACACCACACCCATGGCCTCAGTGCTTATAAAAAGGAGCTCTCTGAGGCAAGGGATGGCAGACTCCTGTGACCTGCCCCCTCCCCCCCGGCTGGGCTCTCCATCTGGCAGTCGGCAGTCCCTTCTCTCTCCCCTCCAGGCAGAGGGGTAGCTAGGAAAAATGGAGCCCAGTGCAAAATCTGAGATTTGCGCACCCCCACCCCCCACTATGGGGGGCTGCTGGGACACTGGAATCCACACCCAAACAGCATCACTTTCAACGGTGTTTAAATTAGGGAGGCCAGATTCTCATTTTAAATCCATTTTAAAGGGAGAATCTGGGGTCCCCAGTAAAAATAACATTGAAAGTGATGATATTTTGGGGCAGATTCTCCCCACCCTGAAACAGCATCACTTTCAACGTTTGAACTGGGGACCTCAGATTCTCACTTTAAATCCATGCCGAAGGGGGTGGGTTTAAAAAAGAGAATCTGGGGAAATTTGGGGGGTGCCTGCTGTCAGGGGTACAATTGTTAAGCTAGCAGCACCAAACTTTCAGGGTTTCTTTAGGAGACTCTCCTGATGATACCACCCAGGTTGGTGAAGTTTGTTTCAGGGGGTCCAAAGTTATGGACCCCATCTCCTATTAGCTCCCTTTGGAAACAATGGGGGATGGAGGTACCCGCTTTGGGAGTCCGTAACTTTGGACCCCCTGAACCAACCTTCACCAAACCTGGGCCAGTATCATCAGGAGTGTCACCTGACGATAGCCTGAAATTGTGGTGCTGTTAGCCTAAAAACTGTGCCTCCTGCAGGCCAAAAACAAAAAAAGGTTTAGTGAAGTTTGATTTAGGAGGTCCAAAGATATGGACCCTCAAAAGCACTGGCGTAATGCCCATTGGGCAAGGTGGGCAGCTGCCCAGGGCATCACCTTGTGGGGGGGCATCAAAATGCTGGGTTCATTTTTGGGTATTTTAGTGGTTTTCCATTTTTGGCCTGCAGGGGGTGCAGTTTTTAGGCTAGCGGCACCAAAATTTCAGGAGACTGTCCTTATGCTACCCCCCCAAGTTTGGTGAGGTTTGGTTCAGGGGGTCCAAAGTTATGGACTCCCAAAGGGGGTGCCCCTATCCCCCATTGTTTCCAATGGGAGCTAATAGGAGATGGGGTTGCCTACAGTTTTGAGGGTCCGCTAACTTTGGCCCCCCTGAACCAAACTGCACCAAACCCTAGAGGGGGTACTGGGCCATTAGGTCAGTCTCCCTGAGTGAGACCCTGAAAGTTTTGAGACTTTGCCTTCCAGAAATGTACTTTGGCCCTCACAGCCTGTAACCCCCATTGACAGCAATGCAGAAAACTCAATGCTTGAAAGAACAAAGATTCTTGGGCAGAATTTCTGGGATGATCCTGCAGATGGCATTTTCTTGATGGGATCAGCGCCTGTGAAATTTCAGGAGTATCATCACTTGAGATGATGGCACTCCCCAAATGTTAGGTGCAGTTTGGTTCAGGGGGGTCCTGATATTATGGACCCTCAAAGGGTAGCCCCCATCTCCCTTAGCAAAGAATGGGGGGGATGGGGGCACCTCAACCTTGAGGGTCCATAACTTTGGACCCTAAATTGAAACTGCACCAGAAATTTTAAAGAAGTACCATAAAGGGAAAGATTTTCCAGATGATACCTCTCGAAATTCCTTTGGTGCCGATAATATCAAAAAAAATGCGCCCCCTGCAAAGGAACATCCCAGAAATTTGCCCAAGAATCTTTATTCTGCATTGAGTTTTCTGTATTGCTGTCCATGGGGGGTTGCTGGCCGTGGGGGGCACATTTCTGAAGGCACAGTCTCAAAACTTTCAGGATCTCATCAGGAGACTGCCCTGATGATACCCTCCAGGTTTGGTGCAGTTTGGTTCAGGGGAGCCAAAGTTATGGACCCTCACAACTGTAGCCCCCATCTCCTATTAGCTCCCATTTGAAACAATGGGGGATGAGCACCCCCTTGGGAGTCCATAACTTTGGACTCCTTGAACCAAACCTCACCAAACTTGGGGAGTAGCATAAGGACAGTCTCCTGATGATACGCTGAAATTATCATGCTGATATGTCTAAAAAGGCACTTCCTGCAGGCACCAATGTCCTGGTGCAAAAAAAAATTGGTCGTGGTGGAGTGGCCACCCATGGTGGGGGGGGCATCCAACTCAGGTTTTGCCCAGGGCTACAGTTTTCCCAGGGCTGCCTCGTTACGCCCCTGCTCAAAAGAGTAGCCCCATCTACTATTAGCTTCCATTGGAAACAATAGGGGATGGGGCACCCCTTTTGGGGGTCCATAACTTTGGACCCCCTGAACGAAACTTCACCAAACTTGGCCAGTATCATCAGGAGTGTCACCTGATGATAGCCTGAAATTGTGGTATGTTTAGCCTAAAACTGCGCCTCCTGCAGGCCAAAAACAAAAAACACTTTAAAATGCAAAAATCCACAAACGGGGCGGGGGGGGGGCAGAGCTTCGGACATGCAATGCGGGGGTTGAACCTGAGAAACCCCCCTTACCTACGTCCCTGGGTGTTATATGGTCCCTACTCGAGGCTCCAACCAGAAGCCTTGCGGCTGCATGTTAAACAAGTTTCAACTTCCAGATTAGGTTCAAGGGCAGGCCGGTGTAGAGCGAGTTACAATAATCTAACCTGGAGATGCCCATTGCATGGATCACTGTGGCCAGATCAGAATGGGAGATATAAGGAGCCAACTGTCTTGCCTGGCAAAGATGATAAAATGCAGTCTGGGCTGTTCTGGCGACCTGGGCCTCTAGGGAAATCTCTGAGTCCAGAATCACCCCAGACTGGTCACTGACGAGGCCAAATGTAACGCCTCGCCATCCAGCAAAGGCAGATTAAAGTTGGCTGGCACCTCCCCGTGACCTACCCGCAGGACCTCTATATTTCCTCCCTGATGTCACCCACTGTCCCTGGTCTCAGAGAAACAAGTTCACCCAGTACAAGGCTGTCCCCCTTTCTTCCTGTTTGCTTTCTTGACTGTTTAACTTTCACACCCACACATAGTATGGGTAATATCATGGCATGAATTAAGGCATAGTTGAGGATGGAGGAGGGTATAAATAAAATTTCTATTGTATTCCTTTAGCTTTACTTCAGTTGTGTCATTAAGAATAGCATTACTCGTAGTTGTCCTCAGCTCTTCCCAGTACATGATTGAGTGATATCTGACCTGGGGGTTCCACTTTCCAGCACTATATCTGTTTTCATTTTGAATGTCTCATCATAGAGTTTTGGAGGTACGGATTGATCAGGATTGATTTACCATTGCCTTCTCAGTACTAACCAGGGTAAGCTGAAGTGGCACTGCCATTGTCCACAAAAGATCCTGCACCAATGTCAGGACATCTAGATTTCAGAAATTCAAGTTAAAAATTGGATGTACTGTAGGATCAAGCCTAAACTGATCTACTTCATAAATAAGTCCCATAATATTTGAGAGGGCTAATTTTACTGGTGTAACATAGCCTTAGGTTATTAACTGTTTTCTTAGCATAAAGATAACATGGATAACATGGATAACATAGAGATAACATGGAAAACCTTATACTTTCAGTAACAGCACTTTCAGTATTAGCACAGTAGTTCACAGTGACAATGCTGGCACAGTCTTTGTGATGTCCTCATGCTGTAATACACCACATGCATATAAAGCAAGACACTGAAGGCACAAATGCAGCACAGCACCATGAAGGTGTAGGAAAAACATGTACACCCAGTAATGCCCTCAACTGTAGGAAAAATTGGGTAGACAGGGAAGGAAAGAAGGGTTATTCAAGCATATTGTGCATACACAAATGCCATCAAGCTGTGGACCTGTACGGACTTTCAGGGAGCATTTCATTTTCCCTTCATGCATCATTTCTTCTCAATATAGGCTTTCCCTTTTTTCCTGCTTCCTCCTCTCCTTCAAACTCCAGAGCCAACCAACCTTTATCTGTTCTCCAGTCCTCAGTTTTTCCTCCCTGGCAACCCCTCCCTGAGAAAAATCTGACAGTTGTGGAGTTGGGACCAGATGCACAGTGGAGGACTTGCAAAGGGCACCTCACTTTCCTTTGTATCCTACTTTCTGTACCGTATCTTCTTTCCTTCCTCCTGGTGGCCCATATCCTCAACTTTCCCTACATTCTTGCTTTCCAAGCCACCAGTCCACTTACCTACATTTTCAGCTGTATTGATTTCATTTACATTTATCTATATTTCTCACCAGCAGGAAACTAGCAAGGCTTATATTATTTTCCATTTTATCCTCACAACAGCCTTAAGAAGTGGGTTAGTTTTTGAATGTGTTACTGGCCCAAGGTCACCCAGCAAGCTTTCACAGCAGAGTGGGGATGAGAACCTGGGTCTCCCAGGCCCTAATCTGAAATTAAGCAGTATACCAAACTGGCTATCATAGAATGTCTGCTGTTGAGAGTAATCCAAGTCACATGTTGTCTAGTAATTGCTTCTAGATTTCCCCACTGCTTAGTTTTCCCTCAAGGGTAAAAATAATTGTGAAAAGGTCCCCTCATTTCTTCACAGTGGGGTGCTTACATCATTTTCCTATTTTATCCTCACAATAATCCTATGAATCCTATGAATGTATGACTGGTCCAAAGTCACTCAGTGAGTTTTCATGGCAGAGTGAACCTAGTCTGAAACTCTTTAACTTCCGCATCACATGGGCTTTTATGGGTGGCTGCTGTTGAACAGTAGATAGCAGTCATACCTGGGTGAGTCAAGTAAGTTGCGTGGTATTGGGTGCTTGCTGCCAAGCCTAGCCTTGACGAGTTCTCCCTCAAAGGCCAAAACAACCCTGCCCTCTCCCCTTGTTTTTTACTGACAGAAACCAAGGGCTGAAGACTGACAATAGTGTTGTGGTTGCTTAGCAACAGCCACTGAAGGCATTCCTTTCTTAAAGCTACCAGTTCTGATTCTATATTTGGGGGCAGGAGTTAACCTCAATTTATTTTTTTAATATTTCAGATTATACTGCAAACCTGGGGCTTTTTCAGGTTTGTAGAAAGATTGGTCTTATCTGTCCATGGCTCAATTCTCTGGATTCAATTATCTGTAGATCTGGCCATCTTCAGAATTAGATACACTGATATATACAATAAATCAACCACGCCGCCTGTGCTAAAGGCGGCCTGGGGCGGCGTTTTTACCGCCCCCAGGCCGTCGTTTTTGGCCCATGCGGAAAGGGCCTGAGTTTCTTTTTCAGCTGATTTATAAATTTGAATAATGGATTTTAAAAGACTAAGTGGAAATGTATGTAGAAGATTTCCAGAGGGATAGCAAGCATATATTTTATTTTTAATTGCTAAAAACATATAATTGTAATATCTATAGCAAGCTAAATTATGTGGTTGACTGCCTTATACATTCAAGAAGTATTTTAACATTTACAGCTACAGAGAAGTCAGCTTTAAAAATGTATGTTGAAACAAACAAAACATGTATATAATCATATCTTTACAGCATGATCACCATAATTCACAATATTTAGATACCAGCAGGAGTTAGGACACTGTTTTTTTACTTCAACCAAAGAACTTTAAAGGAAGATCAGTGTAAAATGGCTGGCTTGGAAATTATGGATATTTTGCAGTTTGCAGAATAAATTTTTCTGTCGGCAGTTTTTCCGATAGCTTTAACCCTTGCTAAACCGCAGTGGTAAGACTTTTCCCACAGAATAAATTTTTTCCTCTTTCAAGTCTTATGGTCTTGAGTTCTTCGATAGCATTGATATCTCTTGTTTCTTAACTTTTTAGTTTTTATGTGTCTGGTTTTGCATAATGAATACTCTTCCTGTTCTGAGTAGCTGTTATCGTTATTGCTGAACAAATTAATTTATTTAGAATTCTGTTTAGTTTTCGTTTGAAGGACATATAAATCTTTTCTTACCTGTTAGAAACGATATTAAAGGGCTTAGAATAATTTGTGAGACAAAATTATAACTTGACAAAGTACATAAAGTAGCTGACTTTGCAAATTCATGGCCAAGATGAAAACTGAATGATGGATTTCCAATGTATATCTCACGCTCTTAACTACTGTAACGCTGCATCATCTCTTCTAGAGCCTTTTTCATTCTTATAGCTATTTTCTAACTATTTTCCAGGTTTAGTCTCTAACTTGAGTTATGATACCCAGAACTGAACACAACAACGTCCTGGTCCAAACTCTAACCTGGAAGGTGTTGTTAGCTAACCAGGTAGCTCCCATTTGTCATATTCTTCTGTATTTAGATTTTTTTTTATACAGGTAATAATGTCGGATCTTACTGAAGTCAAAAGAATCATCTTGTTTTTACTAAATGTTCAAGTGTACACTTCAGAAAGGCAAGAGACAGAAAAAACCAACTTGAAATTTATAATTAAAGTGTGTGATCACTTTTCCTTGCAAATCTGAAACAGGGTACTCACTCAGTTTCCTGTTCTTAGATTCACATATCAAAGCTAGATTTGCAAAAAATAACATCCATTTATTAACAAGATACAGGGATAGGAGCAACTGGTTTCATTCCAGGGGAGCTCATTTTAACTAACAAGCAGAACTCCACCCTCTGAGACTAAACCATTACACACAATTGTAATGTACATGATAAATTCAGAACATCCCCCTTCTTTACTTTGGGGTGCTCATACAGTCATGTATGGAATGCCATCCCATTTTGCAGCAGCCTACTATAGTCAGATCTTCAGCCTCTGATAGATGATGTAACCTCAATGCTGGCAAGCGCCAACAGAGACATTACAGTGGGCACTGAGACGTACAATAGATTAGCTGTTGCTAATTTAATTGGAAAGTTTTGATAATGCTGCCTTTAATATGAATCTTGTATATATTATTTTTATTAAAGCTGCTTTGAACAAAGGAAAGGACAGAACAAAAAAAATCTAAAGTAGGGTGGCTGCTGCTACCACAGATCCCTTTCCTAGCACCCACCAAGTGTTTTAGAGAGTGGCCAGGGGCAGGTGGGGCTTTTGCCCAGCAGGGGTTCTGATCGTCTGTCAGAAAAAGTTACTTTGGCAGCAGCTGCCACCCTAGTACACAGATATTCACTGTGTAACTGAAGACAAGCTGTGTGTATGCACAATTTTAAAAAATTGGTATGCTCTTTTTAAAAGGCATCCTGTTAAGCTTCTGCCTGAACTATTGAAGAGTTACTGTTAGAGTTATGCCTGACCTTACTCCCTGACATTTTGGCTCCTCTTCTTTTAGTAGCCATTTTGTGATTGTGCCCACCGTCCACTGTCAGAATTCCAAAAGTGCCCAAAGGCTCAAAAGACTTAAGGGAAGTAATCAGTTGTTTGATGCTGTACACTAATACTATAATCAAAATGATTATGTAACCATAAAGCTATCAGGGCTACCAGCAGTCAGCATGCGAAAAAGTATCACTCATAGCAATGGCGTGATTTCGCTTCTAGGAAAACTCAGAAATATTGTCCCACCTCGCTAGGAATGGCTTAACCATAACATTTCCTATTACAATGATCACTGACAGCCATCCCCACCTGGTGTCCCCTTGATTGCCAGGCATGGTAACCTTACATGTTGGGGATGAGTTAGTTTATCAGAACATGGTAACTTCAGCCCCTTTCAGATTACTGCTCTAAACTGGATGTCATCCTTGTTAGCTTTCTTCTAAGTAAAATGATACAGAGATGGGTTTTCATACAGCTTATTTCAGTTTGTCTGTGAGATGCCTCTAAAGTACTCTGGCCAGTTCAAACAGCGCTGCTATTGTTTTTCCATCTTTTCCACATGGTGTTGTGTTTCAGCTACAGTGACAGGCATATCAATGGTGCTGCTATTGCACTGTAATGCAAATCTTAGAATGTTTTAAAAAGGCTGAAAAAGAACGCCAAGTGGAAAAAAAGTGGGGAAAAATAGCTATCTTTTCAGAAGCGCTCCAGATAGTCCACAGAAAAGAACAGAAAACAGGAGAAAACAGTTATAAAAAGTGGCAGAGTTCCGCAATGCCAATAGCACACAAATGTGTATGAGCTGTCTGAATTGATTCAGTTGTGTCTGAATTAATAAAAAATTTTTTTCCAGCAACTCGATGTTCAACCAGTTCAGTAGTTCTTCCTGAAAGTCTACTTCTTTGTGAAAGTCACAATGTTGATAGAAACCTACAAACGATTCTTTACTGTCTGGAGTGTTTAAAGGATCTCTGTTAAACAAGCTATTTTCAGTTCAACCACGCACTTGTGTGAAGTAACAATACCACCTAATTTGTGATTTCATAAGTCCTTTTCAGACATCACAATCACAAGTTCCACCAACCATTCATAATGGCAGGGCATACTACCCAGAGCCTTCTTAATATGTGCTGCTGCCATGTTACATGAACAAGGGCAGTGTGGGTATTTACAGTGAACCTGCAGCTTTAGTGTGCATACATACAAACTATAGAAATTCAATGGTCAGTATGTGTGTGCTAAAGATATACTTGCATGGTAACTATATGTATTACCTCTGTTCATATAACATGATAACCATACCTATTAGGAGGATTATGGATAGTGTGTGGTCCTGTTAATTGCATTTGGTGGGCTTCCAATATGTATGACTATAACATCTGAAACTGACTTGTTAATGTGGAATCTGACAATTAATGTGAAAGTAAGTAGGGAAGCAATCACAGTCTGCCCTATGAATGTGGTTTACCAGTTCCAGCTCTTACTGCTGTGGCACAGGAACCTGACCATTGAGCTACCAAAGTACCCATGAAGCTGGCCTTGAAATATTATACAAAAGCCTGATTTGATTAATAGATAAGTATTATTAGTATAAGAGAACTACCATGGGGAAAGTGATTATACTCAAATACTGAATTCTCCGATGCTGCTTTTTAAGCAGTGAGATTATCTGTTCCTAATTTTTAAGCATCTTCTCCCGCTGAGCACTTATAATGTAAGAGTATTATGTACTGTCACTTCTCCATTTGTAAACACCCAAGACCTGCTGACTAATTATGGAATAACCTTCAAATGAAATGCAGTAGTGGGTTCTAATTAAATTGTAAAGTTGCTTAACAAACACACCACTTAAAATTGGGCTTTGCCAAGCAAGGGTCCTAATGAGTTCTCAGAATACATTACTAATATGTATAAATGCCAAGGTCAACATGGAATATTGCCTTCTGTACAAGAAGAGATTTTTGTAAACAAAATATGTATAATAAACAACAATTTAGAATGATATTATAGTGCTGGGAAGTGAAATAATGTGATTTCTGTAATACATGTCAGAAAAGTGTTTTTTGTAGGATACATACATAGCCTATTTACTAAAGGAGCTCTAGAAATAATGGTAATACATATGGTTCAAAACATCTTTATAAGACAAAATGTATATCAAACTCCTATTCCTAATTAGCAACAGAAACAACTGTTATATTGGTTGTTTTCCTAGCAACATTTACTGCATGATACATTTTTCACTATCAGTATATGGTGAATTATTATACTGACAGTGGACCACAATCTGGAGAGTTTTATAGATATTTCAAAAGATTCATGTGCTCTATTGGGACTGTAGGTTTATTTCCCCCCCTGAAAACACATACTTCCTCTGCCATATTAAGAAGTGCTCTTTAAACTCACAAGTTTGCTATTTGCCATGGGAGACCACAGCTTAATAACAGTAGACTCAAACATCTGTGTGGTTGGCTGCGGCCTCTTAATCATACACTTTTCTGTAATGGAGATCTCAGAACGCTATTGCAATAAGCCTCCCAAAGTTAATCAAGTCAGAAAAAATAAATGTCAAGCTCTCCACAGTAGAACATGCAAGGGAAATATACATTCCAATCTTGGGTATGTTCTCTGTGAAGCTCCATAGGTTTCAGTTCATCTTGCAAAAATGTGTAGACTGAGGCTAGTAGTTCTAGGCAGGCAGATCAAAGGGAAGGAACAGTATGCTCTGAAGTTCCTGCAAAGAGCCCTTTATCCTTGACCATCCTAAATATTCAGTATCCATTACTATACGATATTGATAGTATTGGATCAGCATTATATAGCAGTGTTCCTATGTCTTAAACTGTGATATGATAAACCAAAATAGTGTCACTTAATTTGCATACCAAGAAATGTGTTGTATGCTGTCAGCTGTCAAACTAGCCAGAAAACAAATAGCTGCCAATTCTGGTATCACTCTGAGAAACAAGAAGCAAGGCTGGTATCGTCAGTCAGAATTGTTGGGTAGCTACTAAGCCCTGGGAGGGTCCCCTGTAGGGTTGTCAACCTTTAAGTGATGGCTGGAGATCTCGCCATTACCACTGGTCCTCAGGTGATAGAGATCAGTTCCCCTGGATCACATGGCTGCTTTGGAAGTTGAACACCTTTTTTCAGCTCCGACAAAAGTTGTAATGTTCACCATCATATATCTCTAAATTCTTGATATATTCTCTCTCTCTCTCTTTTCTGGAACTGATGATTGCAATTATTTACAGAGTGCCTATTTCTCAGATAAAACCTCTATCCTCTTAACTCCATTGCTTGTTTTTCATGTTCTGTCCCCCTTTTCACCCGTGTTTCTCATTTGTTACACACTCTTCATGGCTTCTGTTGCCTTTTCACCTCCACAATTTTTTTCCTTAGGTCTCTCTATTTCTCAACCCTCTCTTCTGTATCTTCTTTCACTTCAGTTGTACTCTCACAGTCTGTTAGATTTTCCTAGGCTAAGCCTTAGTCTTCTCTATGTGCTTCAAACCTCTGCCCTTTCCCACTGATTGCATAATTTCCCAGGGACTTTCTGACATCTGCACCTTGTCCTCCTTGCAGAAAGTTATTTTTTAAATAGACCTCTTTCCCTGAGCTTTTGGCCCTTAATTTCTGCTTTGTTTTTGTCTCTTTTCCTCTCTGTGTGTTTGACATGCCTTCCCCTTCCTTTTTTTAAATTGGAGGCCTGCGGGTAATTTTGTTCTTTATAATACATCCACTATACAACACGTAGAGATATTGTATCTTTAAAATGCATACAAGAAGAGGAGTTCTTTGCTTTATATGGTAATGTTATAGTAGTGATACTTTCCAAAATCTGAATTTATCTTATTCAAAATAAGATATTTTATTATTCAAAAGAAACATATTTATTCTGAACATTATTCTGATGACAATAAGTCTACCAATTCTGTCTGTCTGTCTGTCTGTCTGTCTATTTATCTAACAATATGGATTCTGAACAGTTAACTCTACTACAGTGATGTTTTTGGGAAGCAAAAGCCACTATTTCAGTTGATAGTATATTTCTCTGCTTGGCAACTTTCTTTTTCTTTGACAGCCTAATACTGTCCAGACTTAGGCATGCGTAAACTTATTCTGATCAGTGAAACTGAGAACTCATGACTGCACAAGATTATAATGTCATAAGACCATTTTAATGCAGTAGAGGAGAAAAGACAAGGTACTAATCCTTGACGCTCACGGACTCCTGTTGTCAGGTAGTGTACAATTAAGATACAATGCTCTCCAGTTAGGGAGACCCTCAAGAGAACGGATTTGGCCAGGGTCTCCAGTTGTTAACCTTGCTATAGATTGCCAAACTTCCGATTTGTGGGTTTGTTTTTTGTGGGGTCTATGTTTTTTTTATCCACTAGTGCCTTTTGTTTTCTATTGTAGTAATGCTAAATATTTGCTTATCCTAAGATGTCTTACACCCTTATCCTAAACATGTCTATTTGTAAGCAAACTCCACTGAACACACTGGAACTTAAGATTGCAACTGGCTCCAATTATGAGATGTCCTCCTACCCCTACCCCCGTCCACTGCCTGCTGCTTTTACATGGTTCTGCAGGTAAATGTTCCAGGGTAGATATAGCACAAATGTCAAACAGTAGTCAGATGTGGGTTGTCACCATGCTCTTGTAACAGAGGAAATGCTGTTTTCTGCTTCTGAAGATGTGGATTTATTAGACCTTTTATCAAATAATTTGGTTTGACAATGTATTACCAGGAATTAGTGAGATTGGTCAGGACCCTAATTACTTTTTTTTTCTAAAAAATGTTCATGGTCTGAAAAATTTTAAAGTGGGCCTTTATTATAGTTACAAAATTGTACAAAAGAGCACTGCGCTCATAAAATGAGGGTCACAGGTGGAGTGTAGCAGGGCTAATAGGAAGGGTAAATAGAAAAATCCACTACTTGTGCTCCCTACTTAAATGACATGGTTGGGTAAATGGATTTCTCTACTTCCTAGAAGTGTGCTCCTACATTAGTCTAGCAGCAATTAGAGAAGAGAGGTTGCTCTGCAAATTGGCTCTGCGAACCTCGGTAGCTCATCTTTTTATTGTGCAAAACATAAAAATTGCTCCTAATCAACCCACTTCAATTTTGAGTCTAAAAATTTCATCCTAGAGTACCTTGACAGTGTTTTCCTTAAATTAACTAAAGGGGAAGAGGTATTTGTATCAATAAGTAGATTATGGTCATGGGGCATAAATCTTAGAGGGACAGGAGTAAAGAGACCTACATTTTTACTCAAGAGTTCTTAGCAAATTGATTAATGCTTTTTTGAATAATTAGTCCAAATTTCAAGTGTAACAGTAATTAATTAACACAGAGATGCAGTACTTGAGAGCCACAATGCTAAAATAATTGATGCTATTTTGAAAAATTGGATGTAAAATGTGTTGAACTTTAACTTGCTTCCTAATGGTTAATGACAGATTAGTTAACATTTGACTCAGTTAAGGACATCTCTGGACATTAATATTTGCTGAATATGAACAACTACAGCTACAGTCCAACATTCTAAAGTTTCAGTGTGATGATATATACAAGAAGAGAACTGGGGAAGCATTGCTGTCAAGTGTGGAAAAGTCTATTGTTGCAAAGTCTTGTTTTTATTTTCCATCTGCAAGGGTCAATGGTAGGCCTAATTTTTCTTTCTTCTATGTTCTTTGATTAATATCTCAGGAGGAAGAAGAAGAAGAAGAAGAAGAGGAGGAGGAGGAGGAGGAGGAGGAGGAGGAGGATTTATATCCCCCCTTTCTCTCCTGTAGGAGACTCAAAGGAGCTTAAAATCTCCTTGCCCTTCCCCCCTCACAACAAACACCCTGTGAGGTAGGTGGGGCTGAGAGAGCTCCAAGAAGCTGTGACTAGCCCAAGGTCACCCAGCTGGCGTGTGTGGGAGTGTGCAGGCTAATCTGAATTCCCCAGACAAGTCTCCACAGCTCAGGCGGCAGAGCGGAAAATCAAACCCGGTTCCTTCAGATTAGATACACGAGCTCTTAACCTCCTACACCCATCTGCTACACTAGGGTGTCTAGGTGTCAGGGAGATTGTGTCTAGGTGATTGAGGTACATTCCTGTTGTCAATGTAACCGCTTAAAACGACAAATCTTTGCTGCTACAAAAATATGTAACCAGTCTGTTTTATGTTACCCCTGCTGTCTGGGACATTCTTTCCTTGATCTATACTTTATAGCTTCATGCACTTTGTAGATAACTAGGCTTCCCCTGACACTCCTACTTCCATGGGAAATAGTGTTGTGGTTGTCATCTTGTAGGGGCAGGAAGCCAGGTGGCTCTCTGTCACTATCTGTCGCTGACCTTGGGGACTGCTTTTCACATTTTCTTGGGAATGTGAGAGAGGGAGTTTGATGGAGAATAAAGAGAGTGGAAAACGCCAGGTCTGGCAGAATTGACTTTACCATGCTTTGGTACTCTGGCACTGATACAATACACGCTACTGTTTCTACCACACAGAGTTGACTTGAAGTTCGAGACCTAACATGGTTTTGACTTTAGACACCATGTCAGATTAAGGTCAAAGACTTCCTGATTTTTTAAATAACCATTCATTACAAACATAAAGTGAGCACAACTTTTCTTCACAATTCCTTCCCTCTTCCTTTAGCCTTGTAGAGGTTCAAAATTCACTACATTCAGCACATAAGAGAAACTAAGTAAGTGAGGGTCATATATATATATATTTTAAAAGCTAAAAAAAAGTAGAAGTGATTTTATGGAGGGACATACAAAACAGCATGGTATGCAGGAGAGAGTTGCAAGCTTTTGCTGTGACTATTGTTTCAAAGTGTGTTATTTCTAGTTTTATGTTAAAACACTCGCAGTCTTCAAGCAAACTTTAAACTTTACATTAACAACTAATTTATGGAACTCTCTCAGTCTTGAGCTTTTCATATTCTGCTCAGGAGTAACAAGTGTGTGTTACACTTGCCTATTTCTGACTCTTCCCAGGAACAATAGCATAATAGTTTTTTCCATGTTGCTGCAACCCTTTTCTTTTAAAGAACTGAAGGTTGTGAAGAGTTAGTTTTTATACCCTGCTTTTCTCTACCAAAAGGAATCTCAAAGTGGCTTACAAACTCCTTCCCTTCTCCCCACAACAGACACCTTGTGAGGTGAGTGCGACTGAGATAGTTCTGAGACAACTGTTACTAGCCAGTGGCGTAGTGCCCAGGGGGTCGGGTGAGGCACAATGCCCCAGGTGTGCACCTTGCACAGGCATGGCTGGAACGTGGCAGGGCAGGGGTGTTCCAGGAGCGCAGGATGAATGTGCACCCCAGGCGTAGTTCCCCCTTGCTCTGCCTCTGTTACTAGCCCAAGGTCATTTAGCTGACTTCATATGGAGGAGTGGGGAATAGAACCTGATTTTCTAGATTAGTCTGCCATTCCTAATCATTACCCCACACTGGCTCTCACATTAAACACATTATACAAAATTCTTTGAGGTGTTCTGGGTTCTTAATGACACACCCACTTCAAATGTATTTAAGTTCTGGTGTGATCTTTGTCAACTGTCCTGTTTTCCTCTCCCTCTTTGTCTCATGTTTTTGGTGCAGTCTCTTGTTCTCCATGCTTCTCAGCTAGGATGTTTCTCCATATCTGTCTCTGTGTGGCTGACAGCCTCTTTCATGCCACTAAAGCTGGTCCCCCAGCGGGTTGTTGGTGTACTCATCATCACAGTCTGTGCCCTCATCAACCACTTCGTTGGGTGATTAGATTTAGATTCAGCTTAGATTTCCCTTGGTTAACTGTCATCCTTCTGCATTACAATATTCTGAGAAGATTCTTAACAGTTGTCACAGACCCACAGGAGATCTAGCTAACAAAATTGCATTGTGTGTATTTAGTATTCTGATACTGGTGTATTAGCCAGTGTAGAAGAATGGAATTTTGAGTTTCTCAAAAAGGATGCCATATAATTTATTTACAAATAATTGGAGCTAGCAGACATCCTTGTTAAATGGCCCTTCTGGAAAGGATAGAATTGGACACGGCCTTCCAAACTACAACAGACCTAACCCTAACAATTTCTGGTCAATTGAGGATGTTCCTAATTTGTTCTACAATGCTAAGTTGAAGCTACCCTTGCAGCTTTTGCTTCTCTTAAAAGTTTCTTCATACTATTCTTATGACTGACTCGATTTTACCATTACTTGGAGGATATCCAGGTAATAATGTAATGTGATCAAAATCCTACTCCTTACTGAATTTTTAAATTCCTCCTCTTCAGACTGGGCTATATTGTTGGAGCTCACTGTATCTGGTATCTAATAGTGGGCAAAGGATGCTTTTATCTTGCATATGACTGCTTTGGCTGAAATATTTGGTAAATACTTTCCCAAAATTTGATAATAATCTACTATAATAAGATATTCCTTATCTGCCCAGCTGGACAAATCCACATCTACTTTTGCCCACATCTACTTTTTCTCTGGAATGTCATGCTGTACTAATGTTTCCTTGGGTTTATGGTCTTACCAAGACCTACACACACTGCATTTCTCCATGAAACTCTTTAATTGCTCATTTAATAAATGGCTTCCCTGGCCCATTACAGACACCTTTCAGTTCCCAGATGAGATCAGTGTACTTTATCCATGATTTCTGTCCTAAGAGTTTCCAGTATTACTACCCTTTCTCCTCTGAAGATGATGTCATTCTGTATACAAAAATAATTTTGGAAGGAAGGTGTTATGTCTTTTGAATCGCTGACCTTTTCTACATGCACAGGTTACCTCAAATTTCCCCAATGGTCAAACTTTGTGTCTTGGAAAAGTTTTCTGTGAAATCATTTCACACACCTCCATTCCCACATTGTTTCCCCCCTTGTCTTTCAGTTGCATTTATTCTATACACTACTGTTGAAAACATATTATTCCGGTGGTAGTGAGATGTCATCTGTGATGCAGAAGAAAAACTTTCCCCTTTTTTTCCTTTTGCACAGGTACTCCAGCTTCTCTGTGCAGTTACACTCTGTTTTAATATCTTTTTTTCGGGGGTACGGTGGGTCCACTCCCCATTCTGATGTGGGGAGCATTTTCAAGATTTTGTGAAGATTTTCCTTCTTTTGGGGTAAAAAAAGTGGGAGAAGGAATAATTCTGTCTATCTGATACATAAATAGTAAAACAAATATTATTGCGCATATGAGATCAAGCTTGGGTTAAATGGTGAGCTTCTAGAGAACTACTAAAACAAGTTTAATTAAAAACACAAATACAAAATGCAAACCCTTGGTCTCTATTAAAGAACAAGTTTTGAAGAGAGTAGATTCAATAAATGAAATGTTTATGCCCATGACAACAGGGTAGTTACCTATATTGGAGAGTGCTGTTTGAATAATCAAAATGAGACGTACTTCTCAGCAATTTACTTCATACTTGAAAGGAAACTATTTCCATGGCAACTGTATAACAAACAAGAACGAACTGCATATAGATGAATCATGACATTATGCGCAAGACAAATAATCATTTTTTTTCAAATGGGATTGCCTTTAAAATATAGAAAACACCTTAATTAATATTTTGTTAATTGTCCTGAGTACATCATGAATGGTGTTAAGAAGCAGTGAAAGTATCTGCTGTATTATAAAGGTGATTTGTCACATGCATGGATTAATGAGATTTAGCATCTAAGATCTACTCTACAGAGCAGATGTGATCCTCCTGATTTAATCTCCACTTCACTATGATATTTCCAAGAGTGGATTCTCAGCATCAGTCAGTTCACTTGTTCATTATTTCTTGGTAAATATATAACACATAACATCTCCCTAATTTAATTCTAATTCAGAAGAGTTTTTTAAAAATGATTAATTAAACTTGAGGTTGTTCTGAAACAAGTGAATCAATTCTCTGTATTGTTAATTATTTGTTATATTGAAGACTCAGCAAAGATTTTCAAATATCAGTCCTGGTTTGGCAAAATCCTTAACTGAAAAACAATTTTATGGTTGAAGAACAAACCAGCAAGACCAACATGTAGCCACAGAGATTTGTTTATTGTTTTCAACAACCCCCTGTCCTGTATTTGAAGCTGAATTTTGTGAACATTTTAAATTATTTAATCAGATATAAGCAGAAATAAATGATAGTGGTTTCTCTGCAATTCTCCCAAAATTCTACCCATTGATTCTTATTAAGCAAATGAAATTCAATTGTAACAAATGTGTGATTTAAATTGAATATGTGATTTTAAAAAATGTTCATAGTTTATTTAGCCATTCTTTTTTCTTTCTCCCATTTTTCCAAAGCTGCAATCCTGTACACATCTGACAAAGCTGATTCACGAATGGTTATGTAACCACACATTTGTTAGTCCTGCATACAGTTAAAATTGTGCCCTTGTTATAATATAGTATCTGCAACCCAAATAAGTGACATAAAAGTCAAGAGGAAACAAGAGATTGTTCTTTGATTATATGACCTCTTGATGTTAATATACACTCTTGATAATTAATATCAGTACTAATAATCTTTATTTTTAACCAATTTACCTATTCATAAATCCAAGGAAGGAACATTTTACAGTTTGGTTTTAGTAACACCTCTAATATATACACTTTGTTAACATTCAGATTCTCAGTCTCTAAATATTAAGCTTTTTTCTTTTCTTTTTGGCTTCCCGTTTTTTCCCGCTAATGAGGGGAAATTGGTATGCTCTATGGGGTTTGTTGGGCAATCAACATTAATTCAGAAGGGAAGCAAACAGCCATCTCACTTTTCTGATACCAGGTGTTCACTAATTGTAGAACTGAATAATGGATAATAGCACATCCTAGTGAATTTATCAATCCACCTATCTTTTTACAATGCAAAAGAGATCATTTGAGACTATATCATCTCCCTTCCCCCAACTATTTCTATTCATTAACAAGAAGCGGTCTGTAGAGGCTGTTGCACTGGAAAAAAAAAGGCCACATTACCTGGAAACAATAATGGAGTGCAATACTGCATGAAATTGTAATTAGGTTTAACCAGGGCCAGGCGACAGTTGCTATAATCAGTATCACTCAAAATTCATTTCACACTTATGAAAAGATGTGAGGTGGAATTGATTTAATGATGACCAAAACTACTTTGTGTCCCATAATTCCACAACCTTTTGAAATGGGAGATAAAAAATTGAGATATGATCATTGTATTATTGGTACCACAGTCATCATCCTGTCCCTTTCAAAAAACAATGTGCTGCCATTTTTATGGGATTAATAATGGGCTGATGATCATCTGAACTTTCAGACTTTTGCTTTACCTCTTTCCTAGGGCAACCCAGCAAGTTTCTGTGAAAGAGTATAGATCAGAACCTGAGCTTCACAAATCCTCATTTGAAACTCTTACTACTACACTGAATGAATGCATTGTCATTGCTGTGTAATTGCATTCAGATTGCCATACCCTCAGGAAAACAAAGAGATCTGCAGTTTGCAAAAGTCTTGTTCTTGTTTACTATTTTAAAAAAATATTCTACTTAGTCCTGCCTTGTTCCTTTTTAGTTTTCATTTCTAAGTCTTTTTTCACAGTTGCGGGGTAGTAGGGGTATGCTTTTTCAAAAAAGCTGTGTATAGTTTAGTATGCTACTATGCCTTCAAATGCTCTCAATGACAGTACAGTCCGGTTTAACCTACGCAGGTTTCTGTGACTTTTTCTTATATGTCTTTTGTTATCTGCTACATGAATTCTCCATCATTTAGTTTCTTTGTCAGGCAACAGCTAATAAGTGAATTTAACAGTGCTGTCTACATTGCCCTTTTATTTACTACACCAATTAGTACAATCATTTCTAAACTCCATAGTGTAATTTCTAACACATTATTGCATTTTTAAAAATGCTAAAACCAAATTATTTATATTTCTTTCTAAGTACTTGTAGGAAGGAATGTATTGATCAAGTTGTAACCACTTGGTAATCTAAATTCTGACAGTTCTTTCCAATTCCTTGCTGCTTCATTTTCCTATTAAAAAGAAGGGATACTAAGAGGATAGAAAATGTCCTCAGTTTAGAAGAAGAAGAGTTTGGATTTATATCCTCCCTTTCTCTCCTGTAGGAGACTCAAAGGGGCTGACAATTGACCTTCCCCCCTCACAACAAACACCCTGTGAGGTGGGTGGGGCTGAGAGAGCTCCGAAAAACTGTGACTAGCTCAAGGTCACCCAGCTGGCATGTGTGGGAGTGCACAGGCTAATCTGAATTCCCCAGATAAGCCTCCACAGCTCAAGTGGCAGAGCAGGGAATCAAACCCGGTTCCTCCAGATTAGCACCTGCTCTTAACCACTAGGTTAAGTGATGTGCATCACTTTCAATGTTGTTTAACTGGGGACCCCAGATTCTCCCTTTAAGGTGGATTTAAAAGGAGGATTTGGGCTCTCTAGTTTAAACACCATTGAAAGTGATGCTGTTTGGGGGTGGATTCCAGCACCACAGCGGCTGCCCAGGGTGTATGTGCAAAACTCAGATTTTGAACCGGGCTCCATTTTCCCTCTATGTCTCTGCCCAGAGGGGAGGGCAGAAGGGGCTGCCAGCTGCCGGCTGGGAGCCCAGCTGGTGGGGGGGCAGGGCAGGGCAGGGCAGGGGAGTCTGCCATCCCTGGCCTTGGAGAGCTGTTTTTATAAACACTAGGCCGGGGGCAGGGCTTGGGGAGGTGTGGCCATGCCCTAGGGGTGGGTGGGGGTGTAGCCCCACCCCAAACCCCCCATAAAAAACCTGTACCTACGTCCCTGAAGGAGTACAAGTCATATATTGTTCCAACCTCCAGGTGGTAGCTGGAGATCTCCTGGAATTACAAATGATTTCCAAGCACAGATCAGTTCACCAGGAGAAAATGGCAACTTTATATGGTAGATTCTGCATAGTATAGGTTTAGGTGTGGGGAAAAGTCGTATGGATCCCTCATGGAAGAGAAAGTGACAGTGAGTCTATTTTCAGGTAATTTACAAAATATTTCAGCTGACTTTTTTATTTAAAAAAAGAAGTCAGTGACAAATATAAGAACACCCCTGCAGTATTAGACCAGTAGTCCCTCTAGTATAGCATCTTGTCAACTCACAATGGCCAGCGTTACTTTCACAACAGTAATAAAACATTTTCAAACCATTTTAAGTCATATGACACTTAAAACACTTTAAGGTGTTATAACAGTGTTAAACATTTTGAAAGCATTTCGAAAATGTTGTCAAAAATTATTTCTGATGTATGGCATGGCCCATTTATGTGTTCAGATTTGTGAGTGGGGGCATATTCTATAATGTTATGGTGACTTTGATATTCCAAATGTTATGGTGACTTGGTGCAAAAAATCGTTCTTTGGTTGTAGTGGCGGAGGGTGGCCTTTGGTCATAGTGGGGGAGGGTAGTCCCCAATACGGGTGTGTGGGGGGGTCAGATTTTGCATCGGGCTCCATTTTCCCTGGCTACACCTCTGGCCATGAGTCAGAAGCTACTTCATGGAAAAAATACACAAACAGCTTTCAGTATTTTTCTAAAATCACATTTATCATTTCATAACACCCTCAACTCAAATTTGACTGTTATGAAGGCGGATGACCCAAGATCCAGTCTGCATACTTTGTAATGTGGGAATTGGTCTATCTGGGGTATAGAACTGAACCCTCAGTTCAAATTTAGCGGATACACAATACAGCTATGCTGCAAACTGGAAGGCTTGTAAATGTAGAAAAATGATCAAACTCTGGATCTCATAATACTGTTTTTGGACTATCATTTGATTTTTAAAAATTACTACCTTAGATATTATTGAGAATCTAATTCCTGAGAGTGTCTCAGGCAGTGGTACTCGCACCACATCTCATGGAGAGCTACATTCACAATTTCCATCAAGCAAGCAGGCCACACTTCCATCCAGGTATGAGGCATGCACTTCACAGAGACTTATATGTTCTTCTGGTGGTAGCTATTTTAAGGTGGGAATCACCTGACAGTTACAAACTCTATTGGACAAGTGTCTTGCCCAGTTTCCTGAAACACAGGGCAGGTATCACATTGGGGAACAGAGCTCAAAACCACCACAGGTGGCTCTCGAGACACTGAACTAGTATCACCTGGCTGGGGGTTTCAGAATTAATATTTTCTATTTAGTGGATATATGCTTTTTAATATCTACATGAACCCCCTGGCGAGTTTAGTTCGGAGTTTTGGGCTGCGGTGTCATCAATACGCTGATGACACCCAGCTCTTGTTCACATTGGAGGGCAGCCCGACCTCGGCCCCTGATGCTCTCCAGTGTTGTCTTGATGCTGTGGCTGGTTGGTTGAGTGCAAGTTGGCTGAAGTTGAATCCCACTAAGATGGAGGTCCTGTGGCTGGGCTGGGGGGAGTGTCTGGTAGCCTTTGGCCTGCCTACGCTTCTTGGCGAGATGTTAAAATTAACTTCGTCCGCCAAGAGCCTGGGGTGACTCTGGACCCATCTTTATCATTGGTGGTCCAGGTCACCCAGACAGCCCAGGCAGCTTTTTACCATCTGCGGCAGGCACGGCAACTGGCCCCGTATCTCTCCCATTCTGATCTGGCCACAGTGATCCATGCCACGGTCACCTCTAGATTAGACTACTGTAACTCGCTCTACGCGGGCTTACCTTTGGCCATGATCCGGAAATTGAAACTTGTACAGAACGCGGCAGCCAGACTCCTCTCCGGAGCAACAGCAAGGGACTGGATTACTCCGGTCCTATACCAACTGCACTGGCTGCTGATCAAGTACCGGGTCATGTTTCAAGTTTTGGTATTGACCTTCAAAGCCATTTGCGGCCTTGGCCCTGGTTATCTAAGGGACCGTCACTCCCTATATCGCCCTTCTAGGCCCCTCCGTTCATCGGAGGCGGACCTACTGGTGATCCCTGGCCCCAAGGTGATCTGGCTGGCCTCTACAAGGGCCAGGGCTTTTATGGCTCTGGCCCCTACCTGGTGGAACAGGCTTCCAGGTGAGATCAGGGCCCTGCAGGATTTACAAAGTTTCCGCAGGGCCTGTAAAACGGACCTGTTCCGCCAGGCGTTTGGCCAGCCGGGATGATGTCAACTGCCATAAAAAGAAAACATCTGGCCTCCCGTGGGTTCATAAAAAGGGGAATAGAATAGCTGAAGCCATCTACAGTTTAGTATTTTATGTATTTTAATTAAATTATATATACAATGGTTTAAACTTTTATTCTTGTTGGAAACCGCCCTGAGCCTTCGGGGAGGGCTGTATATAAATGTAACAAATAAATAAATTAATAAATAAAACAGATTGTTGAAAGAAAAAAATAATGTTGCCGGGAGGGCTAGAATCAGTGGCTTTTTATATTTCAAATATTTTCATGAACAAGTTTGAGGAGTAATGTAAAAATTACTTGAGATTTTGAGGTAAGAAACATCTGTAATAACCATCATTACTTCCTGATGCACAATTGCACTTATGTAAACAAAACTATTCTCTTTAAAATTCTGAAACAATGAAGACAGGAGCCTTCTGAGATACTAAGTAAGACTGGAAACACTCAACTTGCATTCAAAAGGAGAAGGGGAAAACTTAATGTTTTGTTCTGCACTTCAAGATGTTGAAACTGATAGATGGTCTTCTATATTCAGCTCTGAGGATGAATGAATAGCCTACTCTACTGTCAGCAGTAAATAGAGTGTTTCTATCTAATTCATTTCTGATTATGGCTTGTCTGCATTGTGCTACATTTTATTTCTGCATCTCTTGGCAATAACACATTTTGGTAATTTAAGAGTGACTGCCTTGTCTTGTATTTGTATGGCATTCTTACTATGCTGCTATCACAAATTATGCTCTAGGTATGGTATTTGGTAAAAGAGGAAACATATGTTTTAATTGTAGAAACTGCACATTGCATTCATTCTAATTGGCTTGCAGAGCTATTACCGAAAAAAATTGTATGGTTTGCTTTAATAGAGAATACTGTGAACTGTTTTAGACAATTTGTGTTTTCAAAACATATACCATTGTTGTTCAGATCAAGGTAAGGTTCTGTTATGGAGAATTTGATCCCCCACCAACACATGAACTGTAGCAATTTGTTTCTGATAGAACAAGCTATGTTATTGTGTCATTGTGAAGGGACATCATGGGCACATTACAAGGGATGAGGAACACAGTTCACATGGATAGAACCATATTTCACTGCTACCATATAAAAATGCACGTTGATGTTATCCAGAGACTCACTGTACCTCCTTAGTACCACACAAGTGCAGAAAAGCCCACATAACTCCCTTAACAACAGAAAATGTAGAAAACACTGTATAAATTATCACATTATCCCACTGTCCTGCTTTCTGTCTTTTTTAGAATATCATGATTCATTACATATTACTATTTTGAATGCTTGGTGTCCTTTCTTCCAGTGCTATTATGTACATCTCCTTCCTTGTTTAATGTGCCAGCCTCAAAGTGCTGTCCTCCTCAACAGCAAGGCAGCGTCTCCACATTAGCAGGGAGGATTCTTGCTGCCCATTACATTAATACTGGATAATGTATTGCTGGTGGGGGAATGGGGCTAGTATGAATGCTATGATAAGAAGGAAATCTGTTTTAGGAATCTTGAATTGTATTATAGTAAGAATCAAGAACATAAATTAACCACCAAGGACATAGGTAAGGGAGGGTTCTCGAGTTCAACCCCCCCATTACATGTCTGAAGCTCCGCCCCCCCTGTTAGTGGTTTAAAAAATATTTTAAGTGTTTTTTCGTTTTTGGCCTGCAGGGGGCTCAGTTTTTAAGCTAGCAGCACCAGGGATGTTTTGGGAGATTCTCCTGATGATACTACTCAGGTTTGGTGAGGTTTGGTTTAGGGGTTCCAAAGTTATGGACTCCCAAAGGGGGTGCCCCCATCCCCCATTGTTTCCAATGGGACCTAATAGAAGATGGGGGCTACACCTTGGAGAGTCCATTACCTTTGACCCCCTGAACCAAACTTTACTGGACCTGGGTGGTATCATCAAAACAGTCTCTTACTAACCACTTTATAATATTATACAATGGACTGTGGGAGCTATTTTGTCTTTACACGTTGAAATTACTTGCTGCAGGACTGTAGCCTTTGTGAGAAGTAAACATTTGCCCTGTGAATGCAATGAGGCATTCAGGAGAAACTGGCACACATGGTGTAAGAGGGCAGTGTAGAGATGATGCAAAGTCAAAGATAGATAAGGTAGAGGTACCCAAATAAGAGCTCATGCTCTATGGTTACATTGCTGTTTTGATGACTGGTCATCATTTTAAACCACACAAATGCATTCGCACAAGTACAGGCACTATGTATTGCATTCACACTCTCTCCAGCTGTGAGAGTCTTAACCCTGAATACAGAACACAAACATTTTCTAATATTTTTACATGTCTGAAGAGGTTTCTTTAGAGATAATGTTGATACTATTAAACCAGATTATTTTATTTTGGGAAGAGCACATGCCATCAACCTATGAAAAAAACCCAATTAGCAAATTGATTGTGACGTGGACATCAAAAAACATCAAAATTCTTTGACTTTCATGGTTTGTTGTTGACCAAAGATCTATTGACTGTGCTCTGCTACTGAAATCTGAATGTATTTTCAGTGTTGCTTTGAATTTAATAATACTCAGTTAACATTACCTTTTAAATATAGTTGGGCTTGTTTCCCTGCTAAGTTTCTAGCATACACACTTGTGATGTGAACCTATCAACATCTGTCACCTGTGTAGGCTGCACAATGATTATTTTGCAAACTACATTTACTTAGGACTTAAAATCCCAAGGTAGTAAATATTCATTAGGCACTTAAATTATTGTTTTAAAGCAGCTTTTGTGATGTGGAGAACATGTTTTATTCCCCCCTGTCAGCTGTTCAATATTTATTTTAAATGTATTAAACTGCCTTGGAAATATTCATTGCACGAAAAATCTTTTTATGTTTGAGTGGATTAAATTTACAAGTTCAAATTAATGCTATAAATTGCATTTACATAATTCATTCACCACAAAGCAGCATTTGTTTTCCATGTATAGATGTTAATATATGCATCAGAGAAGAAAACACAGAGCTGTATTGTTGTCCACAATAATTTGGCTTAAACAGAGTTTATAAACCATTTATATGTCCGTCAGTTGTTTGGCTGTAGAATCTCCCTCCCCCCACTCTGTCCAGTATTCTTATTTCACAATTAAGCAGCATGTACGTGCAGTTCTCAAGCAATAACTACCTTACTAAGAAGGCTGAAGTGATAGTCTTAGCTCTTGTTCTAAGGAACACTGTTTTCTTTTTAAAAATCGATTTGTATTTTGCATTTTATCATTAACAAGAATGGGCAAAGGGAGAGAAGCAAAAACCCTGAGCATACAGTCAGGCATTAACTCTTTGCTGCTTTTAAGAATCTAAACAAGAAAGAAAGGGGGCGGGGTGAAAAAGAGTGAGAGTAAATGAGGAATGAAGGTGATGTGTAAACAAATTGTTGGAAGAATATATTTCACCTCAGAATTACACATTACAAGAAATGATCAAAATTATACATTCATGCATATGGGGAAAACAGCTGGCTCCAGTTTTTGGGAAGCATTCAGGTTTGTTTTTGTTGAATTGCTTGGTTTTTCTGTATTGTTTTAATTGTCAGCTTAGTGTCTAAATAAATGAGACCATCAGTTCCCCACACCACTGTATCTCTTAGCTCAAGTATTGTAAGGTTAGAAGGGAATATAATATTAACCATTATTATACAATTTAGTCACTAGATGGCACTACAACTAGTTACATTGCAGCAAATAGGAGGGTGCACCATTTTTTCTTGTTCAATTTAAAAAGGCTCAGAAATGTTTGTAAAAGCAAAAAAGAAGGAGGAGGAGGAGGAGGAGGAGGAGGAGGAGGGAACCCCATGATAACTTTGACTTTTCTGATTTTTTTCAAGTTTTTTAAAGCGAAACTGAAAAATTCCCATTTATAGAACTGAATGTAGGAATTGACTGAGGTCACCCCTTCATTCAGCTCTGCTGGCTTTCCTGCCATCTCTGAAGCCCACTTCAGCTTCAGAGATAGTGTGGATGAGCTGCATGCAGAGCTTGGGTAACACAACCCCTGCATACAGCTCTGCTAGCTGTCCTGCTGCCTCTGAAGTCTTCTTGGGCTTTAGAGGCAGAAGAGGAGAATTGCAAGTAGGGATCAGGCAGGACCAGAGCAAGGGAGAACTGCGCCAGGGGCACATGTGTGTCCTGAACCTCTGCCCTCCCTGCCCCTGGAACGCCCCCACCCTGGAGCACACCCAGTGCTTCATGCACCCCTCCACCCCCTTGACGCTATGCCACCGGGATCAGATGATCCAACCCTGCACGCATCTCTGCTGACCACTGCAAAGTTGAATACAGGGATCAGTTGAGCTGATCCTTGCATTTTGCTCTGGGACTTTCTTGCCTCCTCTGAAGCCTGCTTAGACTTCCGAGGAGGTGGAAGAAAGCTACTTGCAATGATCAGGTGACCCAACCCCTGCATGCAGCTCTGCTGGCTGTCCTTCCAAACGAAGTAGATAACTGAAGGCCAAGCTTTGGTTGTTTTTTGGGGGGGGAGCTCAGCTTTTGTTGTGGGCCATCCCCTGGGGAGTGATGAGTCCTCAGTGGATGAGCGGAGCCCAGTAAGCCCAGACCAGGTTAGGAACCAACAAGGACTTGGCTTGGAGCAGCCAGAGCCCCTGCCGACTCTACAAGGTGAACAACAGTGTGTCAGGATTCAGAACCAGAAGTGCCTACAGGAGCAGGCCATGCATCCAGCACTGCTCCAGCTGCAGAGGTTCATGCATCTAGCTCACCTGAGCCCACATGTCAACAGAGGCAGTGAGGCAGAGAGCTTTTGAAAGCTAGAGACGTGCATGCCTGCTAGCTCAAAGAAGGCACCTTCTGCATTAGGGGGAAACAGAGTCTTCACAGGATGGTGCCAAACATGCTGGAAGGCCCTATATTAAGCAGGTTCACAGAGCATACCGGCCTGCACATGTGACTGCTTCAACTCTTCTTCTGGCTTGTTGATTCTGGGCATCCTGACCCTTAGACCAGACTTCTTATGCTAAAATTGCTTGACAGACTCTCGGACTAGACTCAGTTCCCTGCTGTAACCCAATACTTCTGCCTGGCAGTCCAACCCAGGATGGCTTTATCTGAAAGCACAGCCCTAGTAGCAGCAAAGATTTTTTTTCTGGTTGCCATTTTATTGTTTATTCTTGTTTTCTGAACAAGATTATAAAGTTTATGTTTGAATACTGAAAAATGTTTCCCCATCTTTTTCTTGATTGGCTGTCTTCCAGGGAAAACTACAATTTCTAGATGTCTTAGTCAACCATAAACCCAACCAGCAATTGGGCCACACACTGATAGATATCTACATAAAAACGCCAATCATTACCCAGGACAAAAAAGGAGCACAATAAAAACTCTGGTAGATTGTGCAAAAAGAATCTGTGAACCCCACATCCTTCAAGATGAACTGAATTACCTAAACCGGGCTCTAAAGGCTAATGGTTACTCTGCTACAGACATCAGAAGAGCTGCAAGACCAAGAACAAACCACAGGAATGAAGATAAACAGCCACCCAGAGGGAAGGTGTTACATCAAGAGAATCACTGATCTTATAGGGAAACTGGTGAAGTGTCAGGCTGTGGCCTGGCAGTTATCAAGCAGGCTCTGGTGTGGGAGGGGGCTCAATGGTACCAGGCAAACTGCTTTCAGTTTTCACAGTGTGGGCCTCCGCATCTTTAACTCTGTCTTTTGACCTTGGCCACTCTGGCATTCCTGCCTTCAGCCTTTCGCACTTTCTGAACCATGGGATTGTATTACGTGTGAGGGAGAGTGGAGGAGGTATGAGTTTCATATACTGGGGTGCTTCCTGGCTCCCACCAGAACCAACTTTTTATTTCCAACCTATGTGTCTTTTCCATAATAAAGATTTCTTAACCTTAATGGCATAGAGTCTGATTTGGATTCAGATCTGAGGTCTGACATGAAGAAACGTAACCTCCAAATAATCTTCAGACCCATCAAGAAAATTCAACAAATGCTACATTCAGCAAAGGATAAGAGGGAGCCTCTAACTTCTGCAGGAGTCTACTGTGTACCTTGCAGCTTTGGACAAGTCTACATAGGGACCACAAAACACAGTGCCCAGACATGAATCAAAGAACATGAAACACATTGCAGACTATTTCAGCAGGAAAAATCACCAATAACAGAACATGTGATAAAACATGCTGGACACAGAATGTTATCTGAAAACACAGAAATTCCGTACCACTCTGACAGCCACTACATCAGACTACATGGAGAAGCCATTGAAATCCACAAGCACATGGACAATTTCAAAGAGGGTGCCCCATCCCCCATTGTTTCCAATGGGAGCTAATAGTAGATGGGGCTACATTTTGAGGGTCCATAACTTTGGACCCCTTGAACCAAACTTCACCAAACCTGGATGGTATCATCAGGAGGATCTCCTGAAGATACTCTGAAATGTTGGTACTGCTAACATAAACATTCCTCCCCTGACCAAAAATCCAGTTTTGAAGAATTTTAACTCTTGTGTTTTAGCTTGGTTGTTGGTTGAGCTAAGGTTTTTGTACTTTTAAAGTTATTGTTGAGACCATATTGTTTTTGTTGACCCTCTTTTCCACTTACAGAGCTAGTTTACTGTTTTTCTTTGAAATAAATATTCAAAAACATTTAACCTACTGATGCCTCAAGCAATGTAATTTTATTGGTATCTATTTTTATTTTTGAAATTTACCAGTAGCTGCTGCATTTCCCACCAGTAGCTGCTGCATTTCCCACCCTCAACTTATATGCGAGTCAATAAGTTTTCCCAGTTTTTTGTGGTAAAATTAGGTGCCTCGACTTATATGTGGGTCGACTTATACACAAGTATATACGGTAGCATCTTCTTTACAAGTGACCCATCACCTCAGGCAGCAGCATCTTTTCATCGAAGATATAGTTTACAAGTGTATAAATTTAACAGATTTTCAGAAGAGAAGCAATAGTAACAATGCAAATTCTAATACATCAATACAATTTCCTGAAATATAAAATTTTGATACATTGACCATTACAGTTGAAGGTAGAAGATGTGCCAGCATTAGAAAATATAGAAATATTTATCTTTTTTGCCTCTTCCACACCAGAGAGTTAAAAATATATATGAATATTTGGGCTGAGTAATTGGTAAATAATTGTTAAATTATTTTTTGAAAAAATATATGAGATCAACAAACATACATGGGTTAGTCATTTTCCTCTAAGATATATTTTTGGAAGATATTTAAAAGCCTGGCTCTCTATGACCAATTCAGGATTCCACTCCCCGATGCACTTACATGAACATGATTGCACAGAGATGAAAGAACAGAAGAATTATCATAATGAATTAGACCAAAGGTCTATATGCTAGAGCACTCTTTTTCCAGCACTGGCCATCTAGAAGTTTCTGGGAAACTCACAAATCTGTTGTTTGTCCCCAATATCTGTTAATCAGGGGTATCTGACTTCTGAATATGAAGGTTCCATTTTTTAGTTATGATGGTTAATATGTCCTCTGACAGATCTGTTCTTTTTGTGTTAGCGTAATCCCTTTTAAAAACTATCTGTGTTCGCAGTCATCACAACATCCTGCATCACAACATCCTGCAGCAATGAATTTGCTAAGTTAATCATGTGTTGTCTTAAAAAAAATAAAACTACTGCAGATACATTTTATTGGAAGAGCTTGGGGGAAAGTGTTTTGAGAGACTATCCTTTCCATTTCTGTACCATTAATAACTGTATCGATCCCATTTTATTCTCTGTTTCTAACAAATAATAATAATCAGTTTCTGAAGTCTTTCTTCTTAAAAATGCCCTCCCATTATCATTTAGTGGTTCCTTTTTTATATTTTCTTCATTACGGAAAAAAGCTATCATGCTGGTATAACCAGAACCAAACCAGTATTCCCAGTGGGCACAGTTTGTCTATATCATGTTAGTACTGTCTAGAAAATCTTTAGTTCCTTTGCTTTGCTGTTGGAGGAGCTGCAGCACATGGTATGGATATTGGCCACTTTCATATCAGGTATTTGGTCTTACTGTGTTGCTGATATGAAGTTCTTTTCCCTCATTTCCATAAAACATGATGCTGTTATGCAGCGTGTAGTTTTTCCCTGCCCTTCCTGATACCTTTCCTAAACCTGTTTTACTATAATTCTTGAGGAAAGATTATGATCCTTGAGGAAAGATCATGGCAAAATTAGGGTGCCTGCTTTGTAGATTGGAAAGTCTCGGTCTTTCCTGATCTCCCTATATTGGTGCCGTTTTTCTTGCCCCGTTTCCCCACAATGGCCTTTTCTCCCAGTGCAACTGGAGGGCTTTGGAGATGGGAGTTAAATCACTAATTGACAAATTGTTATAATAATCTACAAACAAGATCTTTTGAAACCTCAGCTTTCCTTTTTAAAAAGTTAGCTTCTAGCCTTTCTTATTGTGAAGATACATCTGTCTCATTATATTGACACAAGGAAGGCCTTTTCCTCATGAGTTGTTTACTACAAATCATGCCACCAAAGGCTTCTTCTTTTTCTTTGAATTTCACACATTTTCCCCTGTTAGGTTCTGAAAAAACTGTGTGATTGTGATTCTGGAAATGTTTTTCCTTCATTTTTCCTCTTTTGTTTTCCCAAGCATTTTTATTGTAATTTTTTCTATCCATTTCTGAGCCAGCTTCCCCTTAGAGAAAAGGTCTTTATTTCTCCACCCTACCAAACACTTAGGCCTTACCCACACCCCTCTGAAGGTGCTCAACTTCCCCATCAGCCATTTTCACCTCATCCTCCATGTTTGAAAGGAATTTTTAATATTTTTTCTCATATCTAGCTAGAGATATGATGCAGAGGCAGAGATAAGAAACAGGGGCTTTGTTAATTCCACATAGAGCTTTGGATGTTAATATTCAGGCACAGATACACAGCAATGGCAATTAGATCTGCTTTGTCAATTTCACATAAAGCTTGTGATGTTAAGGTTCAGGCACAGATAGAAAGAAGCAGGGTCAATGGGATCAGCTTTGCCAATTTCCTATCAAACAAACAGTGTAATGTTTTCTATTATTTTTTTTATTTTCTCACACATAAAACAAAGTACATACAGAAGCAGCAAGAAAAAAACAAAGACCAAAACAAAACAAAATACAAACCCATTACACGCCATCTGATGACTTACAGCTATCACATTTTTGATTGAAATTAACTTTACATTCATGCACATCGTTAAAAAATATTGTTTTTTGAAATAAATTAATCAAGTATTTACAATTTGCTGTTTTCTTTTAGGTTTCAAGCCCTGGTACTACTTCTCTGTTTGAATAAGTTTTCAAAACGTATTCTATAAAAGGTTTTCAGTTTTCTAAAAATGTGTCCAAACTATTGTCCCTTAATATTGACATCAGTTTTGCCATTTCTGAATATTCTGTAACTTTCAGAGGCCGATTCTCCACTTAAAAAACAACGCTGAGGCAAACTGCTCTCCTTTGAATCACCGCTTTTGAGCACGAAGTCTTACTCCCCACCGCAGGAATGCGCCTCCTGTCTTCTTTTTAAAAAACCCTTTTCTGTCCCTGTTTTTGCAGCAGGGCACAAGGGCAGAGGGAGGGAAGGGAGTGTTTGGGGGCAGCTTCCAAAGCTTCCGCCTTGAAACCGGAAGTTACACCCCCGGGCTTCCCCCCTCCCTCGTGCAGAGCGTGGGGTGTCCAAAAAGGTGCTGTTCCATCCAGGAACAGAAATACCGCACGCTGAGGGGGAAGGAGAGCGGCAGATTCGGGGTTGCTGTGCTGTTGCCACTGGCACAGTGGGGAGTGCAGCGGAACCCAGCGTTACTTGCCACAAGTAGCGCGCAACAAAAGGTAAGTGGGGAAACGACCTGCATCCAGTCCTCTTTTGTTGGTATATTATTCTCTCTCCATCTTTGTGCATATAAAGTCCTCGCTGCAGTAGTCATGTACATAAATAGCATTCTGTATTGCATAGGAAAATCTTCTCTCAAAATTCCCAACAACAAGGTTAGAGGTTTTTTCAGCATTTTTATCTTCAGAATCTTTTGCATTTTTTTGAGTAACATATCCTCAAAAGTCTTATCTTTGTTACACATGTGTCACATATGGAAAAAAAGGCCCCTCTTGCTGTTGGCATTTCCAGCATCTGTTAGACACATTTTTTGTCAATTTTTTTGGCGTGAAACATCATGTTATAGAAGTTTTCCTTCAGATTGTAGCATACTGTCAAGGGGATAGTATCTATGTGATTGAGATGTCCCCTTTAAGGAATGCATAGCATTGTTTTTTGCTTGCAACTGCTGTCTCCTTTGAGTATCATGCTGTCCAAAGCATGCTCCACAGGAATTGGATTTGCATTCAATATCCTGCAATAATGGGCTCCAAAAACTCAGCCAGGGTTCAAAGGCACACAGTGCATGAGTTTGGCTGATTTTATCTAGGTTTTTTTTATTATATATTATATAATACAGCTCCTTTGCTGAAGAAGAAAAAGGATTTAATTCCCATATGAAACTGGAATTAGTGTTATCTGAAAAGCCTGTCCCTTTTTACTCAACAGAGCTATTTCTACTTGAATATGCTTATTGGATATTTCATTGCTGCACCAGTGCTTTTGTACCCATTCAAGCAGTTTCCACTTAAATATTCTTATTGGATATTTCATTGCTGTACCGGTTGGAGTACTACTTGTTTCACTATGTATGGTTGTTTTGGGTTCTGTATAGTGTTGCTCTACACTTTTACTGTTTTCTAGTATGGTATCTCTTGTTTAAGGGTTGCACCTTCCTATTGTATTAAATTCTTACTTTGCATCAGATAGCTGTAGTATACATATATTTTGCTTATTTTGATTTGGTTTTGTTCATCCATACTGCACTGTTTATTTATATACAGATGACATCCCATCACCATCAGGAATAATATATTTTCAACAGTACCAGCTGGAATAAATGCAAATGAAGAGACAAGGGGAAAAATAATGGGGAGAATGGAAGTAAGCAGAGTAATTTCACAGAGGACATTTCCAAGACACAAGGTTTGACAACTGGGAAAAACTGTGGTAAGCTGCATATGTGGAAAAGACCAAAAAGGCTAAATATGTAAACACGCACACACACACTTACAATATAATATTTACAATGAAAAGGCCCAAAGAAGTCACAAATAAGCTCTTATGCAAGCTTACAGTCCACCCACAGTAGAGATAACAACTGATCTACTCTAATTAAGTGCCCTACAGTTCCACACAAGCAGAGTTATACCCTTATTGTAGGGTTGCCAGCTTCAGGTTGGAAAATACCTGGAGATTTTTGGGGTGGAGCCTAAGAAGGGTGGGTTTTGAGGACGGGAGGGGAGGGACTTCTCTGGAGTATAATGCCATAGAATTCACGTTCTAAAGCAGCAGTTTTTTTCATGTGAACTGATTTCTGTTGCCTGTAAATCAGTTGTAATAGAGGGAGATCTCCAGCTACCACTGGAGCTAAAGACCCTACCTCTAAGCCAATGACTTCCAGTACTCAAGTTTAAGCCATTTAGGGCTGTAAAGGTCAAGACCAGCATCTTGTATTGAGCTAGAAACAGTCTGGCAGCCAGTGTAGATGGTATAAACATGGTCACTCCATAACAGAGACTCCAGCTGAAGCATTTTGGATCAATGTAAGTTTCCAAGCCATCTTCAAGGACAGCTCCACATAGAGTAGATGTGTAAGTAATTGACCGGCTGGTCAATTGACTAGCTGGTAAATTGATGGCAGGTCAATTGACCAGTCATTGACCAGCCATCATATAAAAATGAAATTGGCAAACATACAAAATAGAAAATACATAGTTAAGTTAAAATCTATGCTGAATTAAAATAACCAGTAATTAAAATTATTTAAATCCTCTTACAAATACACCATGCAAACTTGGCCATATTTAGAGTTATCCTTTCATCGGATCCAGTTGTTAACATAGAAATAATGGTTTTTCTATCTCTACCCGGATATTTACAGAGAAGAGGGTCAATCAGGAGTTTGTGTTCTTCAGTCATCTTGTTACAATCAAGTATAAGATGTTCCAAAGCTTCATAAGAGCCATTGTGGCATGTGTAGTCATCCCCGCAGGGTCGTCGCTAAGGAATAGGCGAGACGCGGAGGAGGTTTCATCTGGTGGAGAGCGTCAGCAACAGGAAGCGCGGGATTTCGTGATCCTGACAACTCTGCCCTGTGCTGGTCTCTGGCACCTTTTATTAGGGTTTCATTGTGGGCGTGTAAAGGAGGTGGGTAGGGAGATGAGCGGGGAGACGGGGAGACCTGAGATCATCATGTGATGCATGATCTCACCCACAAGCTACGCAAGGAGAGGAGCCAGAGCCTGGGCCTAATCCTCACCTGTTGGGTAAGACCATTGTCCCTTTGTCCGGACAACCAGGTGACTGTGTGCCAGATAGTTCGCGGATCCGACTAAGGGGATGAGGAGTGGGGTGCGGTGCGACCAGAAGGCCGTAGGGAGCCGGTGTGCTGAAGCGTTTCTACTACGGTGCTGTTGGGTCAGCGAAAGTGCATTACTACATCTCCCTTTTAAGCATTTTTTTTAGAAGGGAGGCCGAAATGCTGAGGGCGATTTAGGGGACGCTTTGTCCCTCCTTCGTTTTATCGAAGTTGACCGAGCTGCTTGTGCAACATTAGAACTTCTTGCTGCGGGCAGGGGAAAGTCGAGGGGCTTCTTTACACGCTACAGGCAATATTAGATACACATTGAACAAAACAAGATCCGACGATGAGGCATACAATCAAACCAATGCAGAGCTGTACAATATTGGATACAACTTCTTGCAATTCGATGCACTTTCATATGAATCAACTGGGGATTATCAGAGAGATTAAAACAACACATATTATGTACATTCTCACAACCTTGGTGATGCAATAACAACAAATAATCAATGACTGACACGACATTATCTACCGGAGTCGCAATGACGGGTTCCTGCTGTTCCAGAGCCGCATGGAGAGGTAGAATTGATGGACTTCGCTAGGGCACAGGCCAGAAGCGGCCGATAGTCTTAGTGTTACATGGAACAAAGTCCGGGGACTCCCACAGGGAGTCGCATAGGAAAACACATACTCGCTTTGGTTGTGGTCGCTGGCGTCCGCTCCGAAAAAAGGGGGGGGGGTCGAGGAGGGGCTGAGCTGCACCCGGTGCCAAGTTTGGGCTCCCCGAGGTGAAGCCTGATGCAAAACAATGGTGAGACGGGCAGTAGAGAGTCCCGGCAGGGTGCAGATAGGCGGTAGAATGCAACAACAGCAAAATAATAATGCGATAACTCTCTAAAAATTAAGGCATGCAGTAAACTTCAATAATCAGTCGGTCAATGAGTAGTATTCCTCAACAATTCCCTTTGGGAGGTCGGCCCAATGGGTACAAAGGGGCAAGGCATCAGACATTGCGCTAGCAACAATACATATACAAGACATGCATGTTTGTAGATAGGCTTAATACATCATATCAAGTGGTGAAAACAATAAACACTTAGCTAAACAGTACATAGGCTAGATGTAAGGAAGGAAGGCAAAATCTCGGGTTGCATAATTGTCCAAATGCATTGGCTCTTTAAGCTGTTTTGACTACCAAAGCTACAGAGCTGAAGGTATGCTAGAGTCCATGGGTTTCCCTCAAGACGTAGGGAGAGCTAATACTGATAGTCTTTAGCATTGCAGGTTCAGTGACTCCTCAATGCGAGAGCAAGGTTGTGGAGAGAAGGCTTGTTTCCAAACAATTATCTCAAGCAGCTTGGAAAACAGCGGAGAGTTCCAAGGGTTAATCTGTATCAGGAAATGTTCCCTGGACTGCAATTCCAAGTTTCAGCCAGGGGGGGGCTGCAGAGAGGGAGAGAGAATGGCTACATTGTAGATGAGGGAGCAGCTGCATTACACATTGCCGTCCAACCTTTGAGCCATAGCTGGCCCAGGCTGCCATTCTCGGGGGGGGGGGAGCCGCAGGGATTCTGCGATCTCCCGTAGAAGATATGGGTGTACTGGTTCCAGAGAGGTCCCTCCCATCTTGGCCCAGGGCTGAGGGGTGATCGAGGCTCTCTCTCTAACACAGGGAAGCGGCGGGGTGCGAGGATCCTCCAGGGAGGCCCGCTCGGCCCATCTCCGGGATGGGGCTGGCCTGGCATGGTGAGCTGGACTCCCTGTAATGGAAGAGTAAAAGACAAGCAACTTTTCCCCAGGGGTTTTTAAGGCTGGCTGGAGTTAGGCCCTATAGATGACGCATGAAGTTTCCTCGAGTCCTTGAGTGGGAAGTGCTGGGCAATTTTGATAGGGAATAGAGAAGAGTACTTTGGATATGGTCTGGCTGGATGAGACTTTGATTGGGCTCCATTGGGGGGAACTACTCCCCTTTCTTTCCGCTTATACTTTGGGCCAAGCTTTCCTTAGGCAAATTGCAGTTGGCCCATCTCAATAAATCCATCACCCTGCAAAGCACATCTGTCAAGGCGCTAGGAGACACAAAGGCAGAGAATTGCCTCAGGCTTAGGGAGAAGGGGAGAGGTCAGCACATGCAGGTCGGGTGTTTTGTTTGTAAACAATCCCATTCACTGTGGCTAAGGTGTGGGTTTTTTGCAAAGCAACTTTAAACAATTCAAGCAATTATAGTCATATCGTAATATAGCAAATCCATAGGGAAGGATTTAGAGAAAGATGCAAAGAAAACAGTTCCTGGGCTTGAGTTTTGATCACACTAGCAACTTGAAACCCTTTTCAAAATCCTAGGTGTTGAGGTGGGTGAGTCAGCATTCATTTGAGGAGAACAAATGGCACAGGGTACGTAGGAAGAAAAGGAGGAGGGGGGGGGGTTTGGAAGTTAACTCTACCTTCCCTCCTGTAAGGAGTACTCTGGTCGGGTTTGAATCTCTTGCTTCCCTACCTCTCACAGCCGAGGCTGTGTAAAGGTTGGTGGTGGCTGAGAGAGCCCCCCCAGGCACTGCGTGGGACTAGCCAGGGAGGACACTCCATCAGCAGAAAATGTGGGAGCATGGAAATAATTCTGGTTCTGACATACAAACTCTGTGCTACGCTAATGTGGCAAGTGTAGGCCTCAGGTAGACAAAGGGAAAAGGTTCTGGCAAGAGAAGAGGCTTGAAGAAGAATTTTGAGGGTTAAAACTAAAATGGAGGGGTGGCTTTGAGGCAGAATGGGTGAGCAATCTTTCAAGACATTGGCACATATAATCAAAGGGAAAGAGAAACTTTAAATTGAAGCATTAAGAGGCATAGCTTTAGAGGCAATGGGGAAAAATTCCTCCTCATGAGGGAAGAACCTTTAGGGGTCCCTTTAAAAGGGCATAAGTACACACAGAAACATACATAAGCACATTGCTACATGAGCATATATAATGTAATGAGGAGGATTTCGCAACTTTGGACTCAAGATCTTGCTCTCTCTCTCTTCACTTGAAGATGGTTTCTGTGAGAGCATTTTAAACAAGGCTAATTCTCAATCATAGTTGGGATTTCTGTGAGAGCATTTTATCAATATATAAGCCGGGTGAAAAGGAAGTAGAGGGTTAGTCCTTTCATCTTAATTCCATAGGAAGTGTTTCCAAACTGGATCATTTTTTTGATTGAACAGACAATTAGAAGACAAAACCTAAGAGGAAATAACATGAGTTTAAGCATCCAGACCTCCCTCGTGAGGGGACAGGGCCTGCAGTCCTCGTGGTTGCTGTGGGAAGAAAAGATTAGGTGGGGGAATCGGATGGGGGAATTGGCGCCAGCCTTTGTCCCTCTATGGCGTGAGCGTGGTCCAAACTGGCTCAAACAGGGTCCCAGAGGCAGGCACGTGTTGAATCTCTATGAGAATGGCTGCACCCAAACCTCGGAAGCCCACCATCTGGGTCTCAGGGCGGGGCTCCTCCGCGAGGCTGGGATCCCTGCTCCTTCTGAGGTAATTGACGCATTTTGCTGTTACTGGGTGCTTTGAAGTTTCTTAGGGCCCTGCAATGCGTGCTCCAGAGGCTATGAAATCTGGCTTGAACCTTGGCGGCTGGAGGGGGGCCAGGGGCTAGGGGGCTCTCTTTATATGAAGGACTCTGGAGGCTGCATACAAGGCCATCAGCTTGACAGCTGCCCTCTCCATGCCTTCATTGTCCCTGTATGTGACATTCTGAGGAGGGAAGTCCAAAGCGGCAGTCCTCTTGGTTGAAGTGAGATCGGACTGGGCATGAAGGTTATGCCAAAATGTTGGTGTTTTCTCCCATCAGCATTTCTCCGCTGCAAAATCAGTGGTTTTGCAGGGATTTTGAAATCTTGCCGCCATTCTGTGGCACTGACGGAGGCATGGTGACTTCAGAAATAGGAGGAACGAAAGCAGAGCTGGGAATGGAAACGCGAGGGGAGGAGCAAACGAGATTTAGATCAGCTGAACTTAGATCAGATTCAAGTGAAGGCATAGAGGCAGGAGGATCAGAGGAAAGGCAGGCATTGGACAATCGCAAGGAGGTAAGCATCATCTTCCTTCCTCCCGCGAGATCGTGGTTACTTCTGCCAGAGTTTTGAAACCCATGCCATTACGCATGACGGGCGCGGTGGCTTTCACAGAAATGAAGGAGGAAGCAGGGTGGAAGGCGGACAGAGGAGGGCGGCCGGCCGAGTGCAGAGCGGGAGAGTTTGGAGCAGGCGAGAAGCAAGTGAGGCAGAAGGGAGGACAGGCCCAATTTATGTGGATAGAGAAAATTCCGGGGATGAAACTGAAGTTGAAAGATCGAAAAGGAGGCGATCTGCAGCAAGCGCGGTTTTCATAGACCCGCAGGCTGATGGCGACATAACATTGTCTCCACGCCAGTAGCAGTGACACCGGGCGCCAGCGAGGCTCCAGCGAAGAGTACCGATGTTTTCCCAGTCCTTAAGATTCAATGTCCCCTCGTTCATGGACATTGAGCTTCAATCTCTCTCAACCAATTTGCGCAGCCCTCTTTATGGAGACCCCACGCATTTCGCTAACTTTTAGTTCGTTAACGCGTTTGTCATAAGCCCTGCTTTTGCAAGCTCCCCATACTCACCGGTGTTCCGCCGGACGAGAGTGTCCTAGGACTGGTCCCTGGATGCGCAGATCCAGCGGACGGGCGATAATTAAAATGGGGGTCCCTGGATGCCGGATCCAGCGGACTTCGGTACCGCTGCCCTTCTTCCAGTATGACGGTGAGCAGGGTGGAGGTTCGATTCCTCGGTTTCGGCACCAGCTTGTAGTCATCCCCGCAGGGTCGCCGCTAAGGAATAGGCTATAGACGCGGAGGAGGTTTCATCTGGTGGAGAGCGCCAGCAACAGAAGCAGCTGATTTCCTCGCGGATCCTGACAACTCTGCCCCAGCTGGTCTCTGGCACCTTTATTAGGTTTCATTGTGGGCGCAAAGGAGGTGGGTAGGGAGATGAGCGGGAGACGGGGAGACCTGGAGATCATCATGTGATGCATGATCTCACCTGGCTGCTACGTGCGGAGAGGAGCGTAAGCGTCTGGGCCTAATCCTCACCTGGGGGCAAGACCATTGTCCCTTTGTCCGGGACACCAGGTGACTGTGAGCCAGATAGTTCGTGACCCGTGACTCATAGGGGGATGAGGAGTGGGGGTGCGGTGCGACCAGAAGGCCGTAGGAGCGCCGGTGTGCCAGCGTTCTACTTACGGTGCTGCTGGGTCAGCAGTGCATTACTACAGGCATGTACATAAGCAAACTTCTTTTAAGATCTTCTTTTGTTGGTCAAACCATAGCTTAGTGGATAAAACATTGTGTCTTAACAAACATAAAACTTCTCAATTTTGGAACATCCAAATGTCTAGCATATGCTGCCAATTTTAATTCAGTCAAGGTAGTTGGATCAAAGAAAATGATTTAATTCTATTCTCATTATAAGTTATCTATTATCAATACTCTTTCTTTAATTACTCTTAGTGCTTGCTTTTGCCCCATCACTATCAGGGATTCACTGCAAAATCCATACGTTCCCAATTTAAACCCCACTTTTTCTCACCAAGGTGAAATAAACTGGTCTTTACAGACTGCATGTACAAGACTTTTAGTTGGATCAAACAGTCTGCGCCAATATTGGAAATCTGTCAACCATAACTTAGCTTCAACTGATGTTAACCTTGCATCAAGCCTAATCGCTACATTTAAAATGTAAGGCGAGCTTGAAAGACTGATTGTAAACATTTTGTCTGCACCTAGATAGTAGTCAAGTCTGGATATTGTTAAGGCATGTATGACAGTGACCAGTTCAGCTTTCTGCATACCCTTTTCAACCAAAAGAACAGTAGAATTGTAACTTCATCCACCACACGCTGGCTCATCTTTGTTTTAGAATGCTCCACTTGGGTCCTAGTGCCTACTTAGTTAGGTAAGCATGCTGGCCAATTGGCCATGCTGGCAGGGGCTGATGGGATTTGTAGTCCATGAACATCTGGAGAGCCACAGGTTGCAGACCCCTGGTCTAGCATGTGGTGGATGAAATTACAGTTCTATTTCATTCTTTTTGATGAAAAGGGTACAGGAAAAGTCATAGCTGCCAAATCAGCCATGGTAAAAGGTGTTCTGGGCAACTTCTGACACTTAACCATGTAAAGACAACATTAACAACTTTTCAAGCTGCTTGTCTGTGTAACCCCTGTGTATCATAAAACATCCTATAAGTGAATTATTATATGTTATGTTTGGAAGCACACTCTTTTTCTGCTTCCTCCTCCTGCTCTTGTATGATATTTAAAACTGCCATCAGCATTCAAAATCATGGAGTCAGAAGTACATCAGCTATTTTGTAAGTGCAACAGTAAATTCTTAAGATATGTAATCCATCACAATTACTATCATAATGCAGATACATCAGTTTATATTTTTAATGAAGTCTAATTATGAGTTTAAATATTGAACATGTAGCAAGTGTAAGATATTGCACAGATTAATTGGTACATAAAACATCATGTATTGCTGTATAAATAGGAACAAATAGCAAAAAAGATCTTTCACCTGCTGCATTAGATAAAGAAACAATATATTATGCTGAACTGGAGTGCCCATTCCCTCCATCTCATTGAATATAATGCTTTTTGTCTTTAAAAAGACGACATTTGGCAGACTCTGCATCGTATATCTACAGTTCTGAACTGCAGTATTCAAAAGCTTCTTTGGAGTAGTATGTGTATTGCCTCCATTATGTAAATAGTGTTGCCTTTCATTTCCAAAGCTCATATGAAATTGTTTCCATGGGAGATTTGCCTGTAAAACAGCCACCTTGAATCCGTAGGCTTTATGTAAGTGAAATTAAGGATGCTGGGTTCTTAGTTTCCATAGCAATTGACTTGTCTTAGGATCAGTGTGAAGAAACATGAAAAGTTCTCAAATGGAAACATAATGTTCAATTTCAGGTAAAGAGGGATGCTAAATGCTGGCTCAAATACTATTGTGTTTTACTTTGAGCAGTTAAAGGAAATTAATGAGAAAGATTTTTTAGACTTTCTCTTTTCCTAGATTGCTTCCACATGGAGATTTGCTCTGGTTTGGTATTCTTAGTGTGTTATTTATTTATTATTTGATTTCTAGACTTCCCTTTCCTATATGGGCTTGGGGCAGCTCCCAACAATAAAACAATTAAACAATAAATCCAAGCAGTAAGATCCTCTTATAACTTCATAGCATCAAGTAAACTCTTAGAGGGTGAGCAATATAATTAATATAAGGGAAAGGAGCAGAAAAGAACAAACACAGAGGCTCATTCCGCACATGCAGAATAATGCACTTTCAAACTGCTTTCAGTGCTCTTTGAAACTGTGCGGAATGGCAAAATCCACTTGCAAACAGTTGTGAAAGTGGTTTGAAAATGCATTATTTTGCGTGTGCGGAAGGGGCCAGAGTGAATTATTGTTGGAGATGGCCATTGAATGGATCACTTATGTTTTTTTGCATATGGAGAATGGGGTTTAGGTTTATTGGTGAGATGTATTGACTGCATATGTTTACTTTTACAGAAGAAGAGCCTGCATTTAAAATATCAATTTATTTCAGGCTATTAACATAATCTAGTAAGTTTTCACGGGAGAGCATTTATAAATTTATAGTTAAAACATGTTATAATGTTATTTATTTATTTTGTGGTATTATATTTATTTTTGCAGATTGGCTTGACAAAGAATACAAAATAAAACCATATCCAGAGGTTTTATTGCCTCTAAAAAGCCTCCATATAAGCCTCTTGCTATGTCACCTGTTGGATTTAAATATTCCTGGATTTATCATTAGAGGAAGATTGGGACTGTCACAATTATAAATCAATTGTCACAATTGTAAATCATTTGTTTATGACTCAAGTATTGAGTTTATGTACACCAAGGTGTAGTATCTGTTATAGTGTCTTTAATACACCTACCCTGTTAAAATATTGGACCTAATAGCAGCACCAGCGCCAACCCGCCTTGGTTCGAAGGTCATCTGTGAGGACAACCAAAGCTGTCTTCATCCTGTGGCCAAGGCAAAAGTCAGATTGAAATGAGCCCAGCACCTGATGCATCTTCCAGGAAACTCTGCAGTTGCTCTTCAGCTGCTCATTCAACTACCTTACCCATGAGAAACAGATGGGTGGTAGTTGGATGGATCAAAAGGATCCAAGGATGGTTTCTTTAAGAGCAGCCTTACCACTTTTTCTAAGCAACCACACAATGTTAATTGTCCACTTTACAGAATTGGGGAGGGGTGTTTTAATTTTTCCCATATTTGTTTTAATACACGGTTGAAAGTTCAAGGTGTTTTTGCATGCTGTGTGGACAGGAAGGTGAACATTTTTGCATGTGCCATGCACCCCAGCACATTTTTTTACTTTAGTTTCCCTGCAGCACCATTTCTTTGCATGCTACAGGGAGACTTTTAAAAACAAATCTCAAATACTATTGCACTATATAATCAGTAAATGCTATTGTAAAATTATAGCAATATATCGCCATGATCAATTAGTTTCTCTGAATTGCCAGCTTTTATTTTTAAATGTAAATTTCTACCCCTTTTTGTTGCAAAGATACATCTTTTCCATTGTCTCACTACATTGCAAAAGGTGTAGTGACTTTTTAAAAAGGAAAGCCTGGAAATTCAGAGGAACTAGTAGTGCCTGCTATTAGATCATTTTAACATTTCATAGCTATATCATGTGAACAGTTATCTCTATATATAAAAAGCTAACTGTGTTTTTGTTGATGATGATGATGAACTCAGTTGATGAACTCAGTAACTGCTGGCCAATTCCTTGAAAATTCCCAGCCACTGTAGTCAGCCAGGTGAGAGTGTTTTTAGATGTTCACATACCTGAAATTTCACACCTGGCCCAGGTAAAATGCCTTTTTCCTGGCACTCCCTGGTGAAGGACATGCAGCTGCCTGTGTGTAACTGTCACCCTTAGAATGTTTGTGCTGCTTAGAACGTTCGCTCAGATGGCCAAATATGAGCAGTGAAAACAGTACATAGGCAGTAACTCGAGTGGAAGTGAAACACATACACACACATACACATGAGGGAGAGGGAAGGGAGGGGGAGTGGTGGCATGCAAAGGAAGAGAGGGAGGGAGAGGAAAGGGACGGAGGGGGAGGCATGCAAGGGAAGAGAAGTGAGAGAGGGGAGACAGTAAGGGGTGGCATGCAAGGGCGGGGAGGCAGGCGGCCCAGCATCTTGATATGACCCACCCACCCTAGCAGAGGGAAAGGAAAGGGAGGGAGGGGGAGGGGTGGCATGCAAGGGAAGAGAAGTGAGGGAAGGAAGACAGTGAGGGGCGACATGCAAGGGATGGGAGGGAGGGGCCAGGCACCCTAGATTCCCTGAATACTGCGGTTACAGTTAAGAAAACCAGCCACGCATTACTCAGGAGTAAGCTCGGTACAGCAACCGTGACATACTTTGAATGGCTGCATTGCGCCCCTCAGAGGGTTTCCTCAGAAGCGACACCCATTGCCACCAACCAAACTTACTCCCAGGTAAAGGATCATGACCAGCCAGTCTAGATGTGTGGGAGGGGTGACTTTCCATTCCCCCCCCCCAAGGAATGCGGGCACACACATCAATGACATCGCACAGTATCAGGCTGCGTGTTTGCATGAGCACATACTGCTAGCCTCTGCAATTGATTTGCTGCTACTGTTCCTTTCCCATTTCACCACAATATGCCACAGCAACGCGTGGCCGGGCCCCGCTAGTCAATTTTTTAAAATCCCCAAAAGCCCTCTAGTGGTGTGGCAGGGGAAATGATGGCTGACAGAGGAAAGTGTACACAATACACCATGTGGATGTACTGTTGCCAGAGTGAATGTCTCTGTATTTGCAGCTGTTATGATGGAGAAATGGAGAAGATTTGCCATGTGGATGCAGCCTCAGTTATTCATGTGGACTGACAGTACAGGAGAAGAATCAAGCAGCTACAATATTTCTTGGTGTTTTTTTCTGTTATGGAGAGGGAAACCTCTGGGGCTGAGGTAAAAGTTGGAGCAAGGATAGATCAAACAAGTTGCTAAGAGACTACAAAGGTCAGATGTGGGGATGAGACTACGTGTTTGCTAAGTGACTATAAGAAGCAACATCTGTGGGATTTGCTGGATATCAGAAAGGAAAAAGAATGGAGGTAAGGAGAAGAACCTGTAATTAAGCTGTCTGAGGATATATAAAGATTTTGATATGGAGCTGCTGAGTTTATGAACTTTTGCCACTCCTGCTGTATATATTATGACACACCCTTGAACTAAACAAAATATTATACATGTTTTTTCTACATGGAGATTATTTTATCATGTGAAAATGTTGCATTTGGAACATAAGAACATAAGAAAGACCCTGATGGATCAGACCAGAGCCAAATTTGATCTGCAATAACATGGATAATTACTGCAGCAATCCCTGATTACATGCAGCGATTATTGCTAGCAATCTTTTTAGTTGCCCCCAGCTTCTAAATCACTGTCTACTGTATAAGTAGTTTATTGAAATTGATAAGGCTGATCCAATCAATCATACTAGGTTGTATTTGTGCCAATTAGGATAACAATTTCTATGTGAAATCGACAAAGTTGATTCAATTTATTTATTTATTTATTTTATGTATTATTTCATTTTTATACCGCCCTCCCCCGGGGGGGGGGGGGGGCTCAGTCAACCATGCTGGTTTGTATCTCTGCCTCAATTTTACTTTACTAGTTTGATATGACAAAGAGAAAACCTTTTGAAAATAGAAGAGGTGGAAGAGAAAATGCCTGAAGGGGAGGGTTGGGCAACTACATGAGGTGTGGATAAAGGCCAGGTATTTGCACAAAATGGAAGCCAAAACAACTCCTGGAGCAGGCACCATTACCTGAAGGAGCAGAAACATGTAACTTCCACCTTCCCCAAAGAACCACATTTTTTGGTCAAATTATAGCTGTGGTAAAACATTTTCATTACTGTAAAAATCCTGTGTCAGTTTCCTCCTGAAAATGCAAATATCTTGTCAATTTCACATGCTCCTAACAGGGCACACAGTATATCTTCACCTTAACTTTACATTACTAATTTGAGAAGAAACTGACAAAGCTAATACAAACCTGGTCTGTGTCTGTGCCCTAATGTTAAATTGCTGATGCGATATGACAAAGAGAAAAAATTAAATTCCTTTCAAAAACAGAGCATGAGGTGGAGATAAAAACAGAGCATGAGGTGGAGAGAAGGCTGGGTGACTACATGAGGGCATGATGGATAACAGTCAGGTGATTGGTGAGGTGCAGAAATAAAGATCATTTCAACATGATTGTACACTCAAGAATTCTGGCTTCGAAACTGACTGGAAAAAAAATCTTGGTAAAATACTTGGGAAAGCAATGGAAGAAAAATGAAGGAAAAAACTGTTTTGGAACCACATGGAGGAGGAAAGTGCAGAATTAAAATAAAAGAACATAGAGTTAAAAGAAAAGAATATGGTGACAAGATACGTTGCAAACACTCATACAAAAAAGGCCTATAAATGGAGAAACATGACTATTATTCAATTGTAACTGGATTTTACCCAATATGCAGCTTTCATTGTCTTCTCTTCTTGTGGAACTTAGTATTGTGCCATTCTGATGAATTATTTCTGAGTCCCCACCCCCACCCCAACCCCAGTCTCATGTACAAGTCCTACCTTAAATGATGAGCATGGAAACAAGCACCCTATCCATTATCACTATATCTTAACTTGAAGAGATCTTCTGCTCAAAAATTTGTAATACTTGTTTTTCTTGCAGAGGGAGATTTCACCCACCCCAGATTGGAACTGTAGGGCTAAATCAAAATAATTTTGATTTAATGTTGATACCCCATATGTCCCGAATCGGTCTCTGTGCTCAGCAGAGGCCAATCTACTGGTGATCCCTGGCCCCTCAATGATGCGGCTGGCCTCCACCCGGGCCAGAGCCTTTACAGCTCTGGCCCCGGCCTGGTGGAACGCTCTTCCATCAGCTGTCCGGGCCCTGTGGGACCTTAGTGAGTTCCACAGGGCCTGTAAGACCGAGCTGTTCCGCTGGGCCTTTGGGGAGACCAGCCGCTGATGGCCCCCCCCTCCTCCTTATAACATCAAGCAGAGCCTGCTGCCCCTTCCTTCCGGTTTTTAAGGGAATGGTTAGCAGTTGCCATCTTTTATGTTGATCTTAATAATGCTGCATTTTAATGGGGTGGGGTTTATTTTATTAGAGCCTATTAACTGATAGTTATTGAATTTTAATCTGATGTATGAGCTCTATTTCATATTTTGTTCACTGCCCTGAGTCCTCCGGGGGAAGGCGGTATATAAACCCAACCAATAAGTAAATAAATAAATAATTTCCATCAAGGAGATACCATGCTACGTAGGTTTTATGGAATACCCCTCAACATGTGTCACTCTCTATTATCTCTGATGGTATGCAGTGGCATAGTGGTTAAGAGCACTGATGGTACGCAGTGGCGTAGTGGAGCATTGATGGTATGCAGTGGTGTAGTGGAACAGCAGTGGCGTAGTGGTTAAGAGCAGGTGCATTCTAATCTGGAGGAACCGGGTTTGATTCCCTGCTCTGCTACTTGAGCTGTGGAGGCTTATCTGGGGAATTCAGATTAGCCTGTGCACTCCCCCATGCACCAGCTGGGTGACCTTGGGCTAGTCACAGTTTTTTGGAATGCTCTCAGCTCCACCCTCCTCACAGGGTGTTTGTTGTGAGCAGGGAAGGGAAAGGAGATTGTAAGCCCCTTTGAGTCTCCTACAGGAGAGAAAGGGGGGATATAAATCCAAACTCTTCTTCTTCTCTTCTATGCTACATAGACTAGTAGAGATCAGCACAGTTGTTGAGAGAGAGCAGCATATCACCACCAGAAATCCCAGTGTGCAAAATGCTCTTCAAATAAAAAAGTAATCATCTGACAATACTTTCCTGACCTCCAGTGTCACCTGACAATACTTTTCTTGACCTCTAGATTTTGAGAGCAACAACATGTAACAGTGATTAGAATGGAACTGATCAATGTAAGATGGTGAGAATAAACCTCAACTTTATCAAGATTTTGTCTGTGTCAGTTTGGCAAGACTTGGAGAGGGGAAGAGATGATGAGCATTCAGAGGATGTTTGGACGTTGGGCTGGCATTATGGGGGCACTTCCTTTGCACCGCCATTTTGGATTAATAGTTTAAATCCTGAATCTCAGATTCAACAGAATGTTGACCCTCAAACAAAATAGATACACCTGTTGCAAAGCTACAGGTTTTAAAGAAATTTCCATGATGAAATTCTGCCACCTAGTGCTTCATTTCAAAAAGACAAAGGGTAAAAATCACAATTAGATGTTACAAGTCTAGATAAAGTTCATCTTAAATGCTGAGCCTTCAGTTACTTGACTTCTATCAGTTTAGCAGTTAGGAACACTATAAATATGATAAGGCTCAGGAATGACTTCATTTTTTTTCTTGATAAGAAAAAGACTTGGCACTTTCTTGAATTATGTTTAGAAACCAACATCTTGTAGTTATAATGTTAATTATAATTATTCCAAAGAGGTAGCTGTAGTCATGTATTCTACAAAAATACTCAGCAATATCTCATTGTGTCTGAATGGATTAGTCTGACACTGCCCTCCCTTTGTAGCATTTCCCACCCCTCCCTCCTATATTTTAACTTTATTTGTTGTAATCATTGATAAGCCAAGATTGATCTATCTAAAATAAGTCCTGAAGAATGCACATTTTATGCAGCTAGTCCTGATGCAAAAAAGCATGTGTGGAAATAAATGTTGCTAATGTTTAAAGGCGCTCCTTGACTCTTGTTGAATTACAGTGGTGTGTCTGGTATCACTTTTCACACCAGCATAAAATCTGGCAGGTTGTCTCCTTTCCAGGATCCTTTCTCAGTGCTTGATTTTGTGGAGCAACTGTTTGTAGACGAGCAGATGGAGAAGAAGGAGAGAATTCCACTGTTCCAGCTGCGGCTATCTGTGCAGAAAAGCAGTGCATATCCTTAGCTGGGCAGCACATTTGGCATTCTTCCAGGAAGTGAATATCACCTTCCCCATCCATGTGGCTGTGTTTGCATAGTTCTTATCTTCATTAGATTTTGGATAATGATTAAAAACATAACAACTGCTTTGTTGGACCAGAGTAGTCACTAGTGGTCCATCTAGTCCAGCATCCAGTCTCACACAGCAGCCAGTCTGTTATTGTGGAGAGCCAACAACAGAGTATATCCCAGGCCTTTTAATCACTATGCCTAGTAGATTGGGAGAGGCCAGATTCAGTCTTTGTCACCACCGCAGTTAGCTAGGATTTTAAGATGTTTAAAAGGACTGTCCTGTGACAGTGCATATAAGGGAAGTAACCATATGTTCTGAATTTTCACTGGAATAGGTAACATTTTAAATATGTCCCCTAGATTTACATTTTAACTGAATTTATTGTGGAATAATTTGGTAGACAGTTCATATATGTTGTTCTGAGCTAGTCAACACCCACCCCCAATCAATATACATAAATATAATTGGCTATGTATTTATCAAGGGAATCTGTATGTAGTGACCAATGGTTTTGGTTGCCAAAGAGAATTACCTTTCTTTTGAAAAGTTAAATAAGAAAATACTGAGATTTGTCTTTTTTTTCCCTTTTCACAAATGTGAAGTCCTTCTAGAGGCAGTGTGAAATGCCAAGATGCGACTCATCTTGCCCAAGTGCCATCATGCTTTCAGCTCTTTCAGCAGCACATGGCTGATGGAGATGGGTTACAGGTGTTTTTCTATCCCATTCCCCCTCCTGGCTGCACCCATCAGTACCCCCCCCCCCCGGTGGCAGTGACTGGAGGTTCCTGTGACTCATAGGTGCCACAGCTGTTGGTGCTGCCTTACCCACTAGGGCTGCTGAACCTAGGAGAGGGAGTTGGGGCCAGGAAGGTGGTTTCAGGGGTGCACCAGTCAGCTTACTTTTGATGTTGTGACCTGGCTGTGGAGCTGTAATACCTGCAATGAAGCTTCAGGTGGGAAAGCTCATTCTAAGTACCCACGGCAGGATCTGACAGACAGAATCCCATGCCACACACCCTATCTTATAGGGTTTGGTGGGTTCTGGCATGTCCCTTTTGGCACTAGTGCCAACCCCTGTGCTTGAGCTGCACCCCCACCATGGCTGCGTTAGCTCCCTTCTGTGGCTCTCCTGTGCTGCTCTCTGGTGCTCTCTGGTGCCTGCAGTAGCATTTGTGCCACTTGCTGAAAGAGATGTGTTTTTATTACAATGAAAATGAAAAGTTACAATGAAAAGTAAGTAAAATACATTGGACCCATTTCATAACACACTTCATTTTATTAAGAAAAGAAATAAATCATTTTATTGATAATTTAATCTTAATATTTTTCATTTTATGCAATGACAAGACAAAATTAAAAAAAATTGTTCTCTTAAGTGAGGTCTTACTAGAGGGGAAAAATCACACTGTTTTTTAAATAACTGCAAAAGAAAAATAAAGTTTACCGATTTTTGAACACTTACATCCACACAGGTTATACCAGTGATGGTGAACCTATGGCACGGGTTCCAGAGGTGGCACTCGGAGCCCTCTCTGTGGGCACGCAAACACAGAGTTCATCATGTGGGGGGCGGAAAATCACCCCCCCACACACACATCTAGGCTGGCCAGGACCACTGAGCATGACATGCGCGCACCGCGGTGAGCAGGGGGGGCTGGTGGGCCTGGTGCCTGTGCTCCAGGTGGCTGCTGCCCGAGGGGGGGGGTGCAGAGAAGGCAGAACTGCTAGAGAGGCACAGAGCGGTGCATGCAGGACTTGCTGGAGGCTAGAGCAGGCTGGCCCCTGCTCGAGTGGGTGGAGCGGAGGAAGAGGGAGCCAACCGGTTTTTTCTACACGAAAACCTCAGCATTCAGGGTAAATTGCCCGGTTGGCACTTTGCGATAAATAAGTGGGGTTTGGGTTGTAATTTGGGCACTCAGTCTTAAAAAGGTTCACCATCACTGGGTTATACTATTAATGAAAGCATTTATTATCTCTTATTCTGCAATATTTTATCACAGCAGTTCTTCTCACAGATAACATGAAAAGATTCAGGCAAATGTACTGGGCATCACAATGGATCACAGGGAGCAACTTTTGTACCATAAAAGGAGGAAAACCTTATAACCCGACTATACAAAAGATGATGCAGTTAATAAAAATAAACTATAATAATGCCAGCAATAAGAAAACAATCACAGCATGCAGTGTCATTACTATTACGGTCAATGAGTAACATCAACAAAGCAGTTCAAAATATTTTCAAAAGTCAGTTGTAAATTCTTCCCTGTGATCTCAACTGCCACTGCTCTAAAGGAAAAACTCTTTTAAACGAAGCAAAAATGATCTTCTGCCATTCACTGACTAGAATGGGCCCTTAAGGAACCCCCATTATAAATTGGTTTCAGCTGTGTGAACCATCACCAGTAACTCACCAGAGGTATACACACAGAGAAAGCAATTATACTCTATTTGCGTACTCAAACCCTCTGCGGCATGCATGTGCCACCAGAATATCCACCATGCTCCTGCCTGCAAAATATATCTTTTTACACTCATTCTACTGAAGCTGTGTAGTTTATATGTTTGCAGTACAAAAAATTAGGTCATTCACTGTGTGTTTCATAACAATGTTGCCCCACAGGAGCCTCTGTGCCTTGATTTTTAATTTTAGAACTGTGTTTAGAAATTCTACAGCTCACAGATCTTAATGTCATCCCAATATACAGAAAATTACAAGTACAAATTACAACATACACGCATCTTTGGTTTGGAATGTAAAGTTCCTATGTATACTCTCTAGTTGTAGGATGTTGAAAATGATATATATTTTTAAAGAAAATGTGGACATGGCACAGTGCCTACAGATTCTAAACTTGATGTTCTTCTAAATTCTATCCTAGGAGTTATATGACAACTCAGTATGTTTGAGAGAATATGTGAATGTTTATACATTTTTATAGGCTTTGCCGTAAGTATAAAATTATGCCCATAAGTCATCCCACTGAATTTAGGTTTGCTTTCTTGACAAAAAGTGTCTCCCTTTCAACTTCCAGAGTCCTATTCCATGCTCTGTTAATTACAATAGATGGGTCTCCTCTATTATTAAACTGTTGTAAGAGCTTTTGTCCATCCTGTAAAAAAAACCCCACGTATTTAATGCATAATAGTTGGCTTAATGGGATATTATTTTTTAGATGTTTAGGATGAAATTATTTGTAGTGTAGAAATTAATTTTTATCTGTAGGCTTATTGTATGTTTTAATGGTTAGTATACATTCTGTGCTAAGATGTATTACAGTATCTAGAAAATTAATAGTATCCTTATTGCACAAGCAAGTAAACTTAATACTAGAGTGTATAGCATCAATACATAGGAAAAATGACTGTACCTCATGGTCATCTTCAAAAATAAGAAAAAATACCATCAATGCAACACAGATATTTAATATTATATTTATGGTAGAGATTGATGTTTGAATTACAAATAATTCTGCTTTCCAGATCTTGGATAAAAATGTTGGCAATCACTGGGGCTCGTCAAGATGCCATAGTCACACATGACCTTTGGGGAAAAATTTTATATCAAACCTGAAATTAGAATAGTATCTACAAGTTCTATTAGAAAAAAAGTTGGTGGGTCCATTTTTTATGGGTGTTAAAGTATCTTCTAATACATTTTTAGCTTCTTCATTGGGGATGTTAGTATATAAAGAATTTATGTCCATTATTATTAATACAGCCCTCTTTGGCATAACTAACCCTCGATTTTGGTGATAAAGTCTCCTGTGTTTTTTTTATAAAACATGGGGCTCTAATTACCAAAAGGCTGTAACTGATAGCCAATAAACTGTGCTAATTGCTCCTATGCTGATCCTGAATCAAACCATTTTCAGCCTAATCTACCTCATAATGTTGTGAGAATAAAATGGAGAGAAGAAGCCCCTTTGGGTTCTCATTGGGGAGTGTCAGGTGGGATATAAATAAAGTAAATAAACAATAATTTATTGCTACTTGGCACAGAATAGAGCCAACCCAGCCATGGTGATAACTCTTGAAACTAGAGAATTGAAAAGATGACAAAAGATGTACTCATTTCATCTGTGGGCCCAGTCCCACAGTCTTGCACTGGGAGATAATCCATATGCCTCACTCTAGCATGGTAGTTATGTACATGTATTTGACAACTGCAAACATTTGGGGTGAGGGAGGGAGTGTTATGCATGAATGCAAGTGAAGTACCAGGGAATTAATCAGGGCTTCCCTTGACATGGCCCAATAATGTCAAAGAAGCTGAAGAACTTGCATAAATCTGTTCTGTTAGTTTAAACTGAAAATAAGATTAGTCCTATTTGTAACAAAAAAGTCATTTGTGTTTCCAACAGTACAGCAATCAAGTGAAATCCAATACTTGTCTTTTATATAAAGTGCCTCAGTTTAAAATGAAGTGGTCCAACTGCAGTTAAATGTGGGTGGGTCCAATATCTTACAACATCCTGCCAAGGATTTTAAACTATGGTTTCCTTTTAGGAAGATTTCCGCATGACTGTTTGCACTGACACTGGTGAAGAAAAGGAAAGAATAATATGATTAAGATACTTCAGAGCATATTTAATTTGGGTGCTTTGACATAAAATCTTTAGTTTGCCTAAATCAAGCTATAACGCTATGGCCAAATGAGTATGAAAATATATTATTAATAAAATGTGTTCTACTCAACTCACTATCTTTTTCTTATTATTTTTAAATTTTCACAACTATATTCAGAATTTTGGAATGTTTGAATTTTTTGGAATGTTTGCATTTTTTTTCATTTTAAAATAATGACTAGACTCTGAAGCTATATCTAGCAGGTTAGTAAAATATTAATTTTACTCTCAAGCCTCCTTCCTTCGTTCCTGGATCTTCTTCCCACTCAACTTCTACCACTCAATTTATGCACCCATAATGCTTGCATCTGTACATCATTAATTGATATAGTTGCACATAGTCCCTGTTATTCCTAGACTTTAAATGCAGAGTCCTTTTCAATCAAATAAACAACTCCTTCAAAAAAGATGCATAAAATACCAACATAATACATTAACCTAAAAAAATACTGTTTATGAACATTCCATGATTTCACAATACCAGGCAACATGAGGCAGTTATTATATTACAGTGTAGGATGTTTAAGCCAGGTAAAGCAGCACATAAGATAAGGAGCTATTTGAAACCAAAGCATACAGAAAATCTGTTTACTTAACTCTTTGTTGCATGAGGAACTGCTTATTTTATATTTAGCAGCCTAAATCATCAGTTGGGCTTGTAGGAAAATGCTTCACCACACTGTATAGGCCTTTGCCCTGGAATTCTGGTGTGCTTGAACAAAGTTTAGTATTCCACTGTTCACTTTCCCTGGAGTACTCTGCATAACAGTTTGTGTCCTGATGGACAATCCAAATGACTGCTTCAATTGTAACATAACAGAATGATAGATGAAATATGTTCCTCTATTTAACGCAAGCTGTTCCTTGCATTAAAGTCAACAGGGAAGCCTTTTTGCCCACAGGTTTTCTATTTATTCATTAGTGTCCCTGTTGATTGGGATTATTTGAACATTCCAGAGAGATAGTCTTGTATGTTGAAGAAAAAATAAGCAGGAATCTTGTGGCATCTTAAAGACCAATGAATGTTATTTGAACATAAGCTTTCTTGAACTAGAGCCCACTTTTTCTGAAACATTGAATATATCCTCATTATGCTGTCATTTTATCCAGAAGGTAAGAACAGTGGCGTAGTGTCAACGGGACAGGGGGCCACGACGCCCCAAGGAGAGCCATGGCAGAGGTATGGCCAGGCCATGGAGGGGGTGTGGGTCGATGACGAAATACACGGATGTCCTGAAACCCAAAGGGAGAACAGCCATGGATATCCACATGGCCTCACAGTATGCAAACATACAGCTGTCTTAGAGCAGTGCTTTTCCTACCTACTAACACCAGTCTTGTATTGATCAATGACATTTTCATCATCTAGGCACATGGAAAGCCCTCAAGAGGGTCTGCTAGGGCATCAATAACTTTCATCCTGCCATTTAGCAGTTTCATGATATCCTCTACCCTTTAAATTATTTTGTTGGCATCCAGGTCAGTAAAAATGTGAAATTGGAAAAATACTGCTATTTTTGATGTCAGATTTATGTATATTTTTTTCCTGAATTAACAGGTTTTATGTGACTTCCCTTGTAAGGCTGAACCAGGTATTATGGTATTAAGTATTTTGAGGCTTTCTGCCCATTACAGAAAGCTGGTGTTAGTGAATTGTCACCATATTTTTCCTTGATTAATTTTAATTTTACTCAACCGCCTTTCACTCTATACTTCCTGCATTTCATCACCTCTAACCCTGTTGCTTGTTTTTCTACATACCTTCTACATAATATGACTGCATAATGAGGACTGCATTTGAAGAAGGGAGCTGTAGTCCATGACAGTTACATACTCTGTTAAACTTAAAGTGCCACAAGACACCTGTTTCTTTGTGCTGAGCACTGATGCATTAGGATGTGAAGGCTATGTAGCAAATTACAATCAGATAGGTAACAGGAATTGAGATATTTCTTAATATCTGTCAATTTGATTGTGCAGCCTTAAAGCTATCCTTGTTTTAGGTATTAAATTGATATAAAGTAGTAGAATATTGTAATATATTTCAAAAGGATGGTTCATTAAGGCATAACTTTACAACTTTAATAATGAGGAGACAAGACATTTAAATAATTAATTCTTGGTTGGGGATCACAGATAAAAGCAAAGCCAAATACTTCAGAATATTAAATTTTAAAAAATTAATATTTATGAGCATTGGGAAACAACCCTGTATTCTATCCTTTCAAAAACTGCATGTTATTTTTTCTCAGTATCATGTAAGTTCAACATCTTAGACACAATGTCTATGAATTGAAACCCAGGTTTTTAAAATATATAATTACCTGTTAAACAGATTTAGGCAGCATGTAACCTTTTCTGTGCTGTTTGTAGTAGTGTTGAAACTGCTTCCTAATATAGCATTGCATGGATCTTCTGCAACAGATAATATTCCTGAAAACATAACAGATAAGTCATTTATCTTAAGCAATAATAGTATGTCTTGGACATAATTGTAATGATCCACCTCACTCTGCTTTTTGTCCATGAGTTTTCAAGAGGCAATGGGGATCTGCACATGTGTGAGGGGGCTCACACCGACTTGTCCTCTTCCTTCCTGTTGTATGCGGCAGATACTTACCATTACTCAAATTAATCTTCCCTTTTCTTGCTGTCAGCGGTTTGAGGTACTGGCAGAGGCAACCTACATATATGCACTAGCTGCTACACAGCCACCCCCGCCCCCCATCCCCTGCCTGTTAACTCTGTAGTTTAGTCAGGTTTGTTGGACATTTGCATTGATAAAAAGGTCAAGTGCTTGGATAAAAAGCTTTTGGTCCCAGTTGGAGATCTTTAATGAAAAAGAGATCTTTGAGGTGCTGTGTGGTTTCCAGGCTGTATGGCCGTGTTCTAGCAGCATTCTCTCCTGACGTTTCGCCTGCATCTGTGGCTAGTATCTTCAGAGGATCTGATAAATCCAGCTACAGATGCCAACCACAGATGCAGGTGAAATGTCAGGAGAGAATGCTGCTAGAACACAGCCATACAGCCCAGAAACCACACAGCACCCCAGTGATTCCGGCTGTGAAAGCCTTTGACAATATAAAGAGATCTTTATTCATTATCATTCATCTCTATTTTCTGGAAGCACAGATGCAGATAAAAATCATGGAACTACTATTAGAACATTAGAAGAAGTGTTACAGAAACCAATCGAAACCCTGAGGTTAACTAAGTTGTACAAGTCACTGGTTTTACATTTATGTACTTATGTTCTTATGTTCCCTAAATCAGGATACCCCAAACCAATTTATGATGCCTCTTGAAGATGGGCAAATGTTAGTCACTATCATGCCTATTTGTCTCCATAAAAAGGGATCTATCTCCTCTTTGCCTGAAACCCAAGGATTGTATTGTTTGGTTCTGAGGTTACTGGATGACTTATCTGGGGCCAGGACATGGTGAATTTCTTCATTATAACAACAATCTGTGCCAGTGATGAAGGGAGGGGGAACTGCGCCCAGGGCATGAGCTGCCTGCGCACCCCTCCCACCCCCCTTTCCGCCCCGACATGCCCCGCTCCGCCCCAAATACCCGCACCCCTGAAACGTGACGGCAATGGCAGCACCTGGGACAAGCTGCCCCAGATGTTCCCATTGCCGCAACGCGTCTGATCAGTGCTAAACTAATTGAAAATTACCTTCAGTTTCTCATCTCACTATCCTACTCCCAGCAACTTTTGGTTTACCTCAGGGCACTGCAGCTAAGGAAAAGAATCTGAGCCAGAGATAATATGTGCACAGGGAACTTGTGCAAGTCCATTGCAAAGGCTGGACAGACACAAGTCTATTTCTCACGAGCTTCTGGTTACCTCTTGTGAACTATTTATGTTCAATTTTGCACCAGAGCTTAAATGTTTTCATTCAAACACAATAGCCCTGTGTACTACATTAAGAGTGACCATGCTGCAAAACAAAGACCTTATTTGAAAACTAAGGATCAATTCTAGCATACATGGAGATTTTTTCAGAAACTGCACATAGTAACAGTACAATTCTAAACAGAGTTATATATACTTCTAAGACCAATGGTGTCAGAATATATAAGAATTTAAAACAGCAGAAGATCATCATCGCAGATACTTTCTCTGTCCTATTTCTTCTACTATTCTCCTTCCTATTTCTTCCACATGTTCTATGCATATAATTGGGTTAGAGTGAATAGTTTAGAGAACTCTTAGGAAAGGAATTCTTTTTAATTGCTGTGTTGCCCTAAATATTTGTGAGTTAAATATGTCTTTTAAAACTATTAGTAAAATGAAAAAACTTCATCCTTTTAAAGAAGTAAATATTTTGTGAATGGATCCCTACAAGAGTATCATTTCAAAAATATCAGAAAGCAACAGCTGGTAACTGGAAAACCAAAAGGGACGCACCAAAATACTGCTGTCCCGTGATATTTAGATGTTGAATACCTGCAATGCAAGCGGTCATGAAGCAGGCCACAGTCCCAGCAATCATGGCTCTGATGGCACCCCCTGCAATGTCTCTTTTCCTGGAGGGAGCCATGGATGCTGAAGAAAAAAACATTGGAAGAAAATTATGACAAGAGCAGAGAATGTATCAGGTAGTAACCCATACCCCCTATTGCAAGCCAAGTTCATTGATTACTGAAAACATTTTACTGCCTTTCCTTATGTTCATGCAGTTTAATGCTAGCAACAAAACATCCCCCAATGCATCAAATTCTTTAAAATTCTTTAAAACACAATTCAAAAGCAATAAGCTATAATGTAAACTGAAACTGGTCAAGTGCTCCTCTATTGAAAACATATTAGCTGGTTTAACCTCATAACAACATATAATACCCTTAATTCAAAAACCTCAGTTTCATTTTATTGCTGCTTTTGTTTCTGATAGCAGTCACTGGGTTTACACAGGCCCTTTCTGCACAACCAAAATAAAATATTTTGTGGCAGGAAATAAAACGTTTCCTTTAAAGAGTTTCACATAGTTCTAAGACCAAAACATTTTATTTCCAGCCTCAAAATGATTTATTTATATCCTGTTCCCTAGTGATTCTTTTTTCTGAAAATGTTTTGAATAAGCTTTCACTTGCTGTGCAGAGGTCTTTAAGTTGTTTCCTATGCCTTTCAGACTTTTTCATTGGCACCACTTTCTAAGCTCATGCTGGCCATCTCACATTGTATTTGGGGGGGGGGGGGCGTTGTGTTTCCATAGCCTAGAGAATCGAACATGAGGCTTTGAAGCTTCATACTATCAGATTTATAGATCTGTTTAAAAAATAGAATGACCACAAAATGGCAGCCAGGAATCATTTTGAGGTGGTGAATATGAACAAATTGGGGGTGGGGGGTGAAAACGTTTTGCAGATTTTTTCAAAACATTTTTCAGTGGCTTATGCGGAAAGGACCACAATCACAGTTTCCTTAACTTGTTTTTGAAACCATTTCAACCTCATATACGATTACAAGAGATGGTGTACAACTAGTAGTATAACAAGACATTCTTTGAGATGACCACCATATGCCCCTTGCAGTCAATAGGCATTTATTAAACACCTGACAGCTGATGACCTGGAATGACTGACTGAAAAATAAGTGAGAAATTGCTACACTGTATTCCCATTATAGCACTGTTGCCCCACATAGATTGTTGTGCTTATCCTTACAGTATGAACTAGAGGCTCTGTACTGAAAAGTCTCACTGTGAGCATCTCCAAAATACAGCATCTTGACACAGACTACATTTAAACCTTCCAGTTTCCCTTCTCATATCTAGTCATTATACTGTATTAATGCGTCTTTTCAGCTTATTTATGCTAAATGCTATTCCTAGATAATTTACTTCAACTCTCTTTCTTGATATAATTTGCAAAAGAAAAGTCATATGAGTACAAGAGATAGTTCTTAAATTTCTGGAAGTACACCAGTTTTCGTAATTTCCCTTCATTGTGTTGCAGAGGAAGTATTGGAGTTTTACTTCACTTGGTTAGCTGCTGGGAACCATGAAATGGCTGGCTTAGAAAAATAATAAAATACTCTTGTCTTCAAGGTATGGTGAAGGCTAACTCAGGAGGAAGAGCCAATCTGATAAGTTTTCCACTTATGCACTGTATTATAGGGAGGGAAAAATTTTGCCTTTGATAACAAGCTTAAAGATGTGGTTTTTATAAGGAAGGGAAGGGAGGGACAGGGTCTTGGATGTCCAGTAGGAACACCTCTAAAGTACAGTGGAAGATTTCAATTTTCCTTCTCAGCCACAATTTAAAAAGGCTGATTATGCATGATGAGGTTCCCGTGACTTTAAAGAGAATTGGCTGGAAAGTCTGTGTTTCAGGGAATGTTCGGCATTATTACCCACAGCCTTGGTTGCAGAGGGGCAGGCATTACCCATCAGCTGGCTTTTTGCTTTCATCCAGGGGGCGGGGGGGGGAGGGATGTTTGCACATGTGCTTTAATTTTTAATATAATCTTTAATTTTTACCTTTAATATCTATAGATTGTTATATCAATCTATCTATATATTGACATAAAAAGGGGAACTATCAAAGAAAAGTCCTGAATACAGCATCTATACACTGGTCTGAACACTGATTGTCTTTAATGGCGGGAAGTGAGGGGGGAGTTATAGTGGTGTGCCAACTGCAAAACCACAAAAGGACAACATGAACTGCAGTTTGCTAAACTCCCAAGGTTCATGATCATCCGTCTCCTGATGTCCTGTAAACCCAAGCATCAAGACCAGTGGGCTTTTTTCAGAGTGGTGGAGAATCACTGATTGCTTATATATAAAACAAAAAGGCTGGAGATGTCCCAGTTTGTTGATCAAATGCAGGGGCAAATTGGGTGTTTGGACTGATTGACTAGTCTTATTATTCTTACTTTTTTAGTATTTGTATCAATTGATCATACAATCAATATGGTTATTTAATTTTTTAAAATCTAAAGTTCTAAAGTTATGTAGAAGCAGGGAGGCCACGGGCAACAAAAATGATATGACAGGACAAGAAGGGGGAAGTAGTTGGCAACAGGAAGGAGGGTGAGGATAGTGCAAGGAAGTTGGGGGGATAAGATTTGGCAAGATGGCTGTGGGCAGAGGAAAGAGGTCTGGGGCAAAGCTGTGCCTACTGGCAAATCTGTCCAGTTTTGTCAGCCAAGAAAAATAAAAATCATGCTATAAGTGGATTTGCATGCTGCGGAGAGAGTGGAAAGTGAAAGCAGGGCTAGAGGAAATACATCTGTGCAAGAAATCTTTCCATGGCAGACATTTGCCTTCACCACACAGCAAATACCTTATGAGAAATTGGCTGAAGTGTCCTGCTGTGGCTGATTCCATGCAAAGGTTTTTTTCTTGTGGTTATGTAGCTAGAGCATAGTTTTGTTGGTGTTAAGGCAATTCAGTGTGAAAATGCAGACAAACGGGGTATTTCCTTTCATTCAGACTCAAGATGTATGAAATACATGAAAGAGATTGACTCAACAGCACCATACAGGGAAAAATTTTATTCTAGATTTTTTCAAAAGCAGTGTTCTGCTTCCTGCTATCAGGCTGCCTTTTCAGGGATACTGAACCCTGGGGCAGCAAGGTAAGGTTGGTAGCTGGAGCTGGAAGACTTCTGCTTAGTTTATCTAGCAAGGCAAGCCTTGGTTTAAGTAGGCTGGGAGGTAATTGAGCTCAGCTAATATGTTGCAAGATGCTAGAGCTCCTGAGGCTGTGTTGTGCTCTGACCAAGATACTACAAGAAAGTATTACAGCACCATTCTAGATCCACAATGGGAATGCATACAGCCAGGTTAGTGCCTCATCTCCTTTGAAATACTTGACCTGGATCTTCTGCTGCTGTTGTTCTTGTAAGGTGGGCATGGGTCCTGTGGAGATTTGAACCCAGTTAGTATCCTGCCCAGTGGAAGCCTGGTAATTGTCTCAGGGGTTGGTGGTGAGTTCTCCCTTGCAAGGTCTGGAAGCTTTGCCTTTGATACTGCTGAAACATTGTCAGCAGGTGTCTCTGCCATACTGGGCCCACCCTGGTCCCTCTGGTCCTCCTCGGCCACTGGTCATGGCTCCTTGGGCTCTTATTTTGAGAAATCTGACTTACTGGGCTGGTCAGAGGGAGTAATGACAACAGTATTTTTAATGGGAAGATGGGCTATTCATGGGCTATTTTAATGGGAAGATGGGCTATTCATGGGCTATTCATGTGCAGAAATTGAAAATAATGTTTTACAAACACAAAGAAATGCATGACTAAAACAGAGAAAATCTTCTATGTGTAATCAGCCAGCGTTTGCTGCACTTTGAATATGCACTGAGCACCTTTGATGTGGAGCATGACATCAAGAATAATATCCTGATCTTTTCAACTCTGAATTTGTGGGAAGGGTGGGAGATTGTCCTATTCACTGGTATGAGATGAAACTGCTCATTATAATGAGGAGATTTGCAGATCCATTTACTCAAAATAAATCTCTAAATGAGAAAAATGTACTGTTCTTACTTAGACCTCCGATTACCATTCCCAGGGAGCCAAAGTTTGCAAATCCACAGAGGGCGTAGGTGGCAATGGTTTCAGACCGGATCTGAAAATCAAACAATGAGAAAAAACCTATTTAAATTCCTTACTCATGAAAAGCTTCATAACCTGTTAACATTGGATTTTACTTGTGAAATGAGAGAAAATGTACTGCCATTTGCTGTGCTTCTCACATGACTTCGAAGCTTCGGCTGTGATTCTCATACTGTACCTTCACGGCTTTGAAGACACCACATTGAAAACAAAAAACGAAAGGGAATATGACACATATGCAGAATAGGAAGGCAAAACTAATTTTATTCATGTACTTTACACATTGAAATGGCAGCTGTAAGCAGAGGAAACCTCTGTAGGAAACACACCAAATGGTGGACAGCATGGAGAATCTCATCCTGTGGAAAATGGTGACTAGGTGGAGATCAGACAGATCTTGCTGCGCAAACACACAAGATCTCCTGCCACTCACACTCTGCCAAACGTGAAGAGTGTGGGAAGGGGGGAAAACAGAGAAATCTTGCATGCTGATCTGAGCAAATCCAGCCCAGCACGCAAGATCTCTCCCTCCCCCAATATGTCTTTCCTTTTCAGTCTTCATGTGCCATATTGTTGCCCAGTCATCCAAGTTGTGGAGAACCTTCCAAAGCTCTTAACAATCAGCCTCAGTTTTCATCATCAACACTTTTTTTTGACATCACCAAACTTGGCCACTGCATTAATCACCCACACTTCCAGTTCATTTGTGAATAAACTGAATAGCAGTGGCTGTAAAACTGATCCTTGTGGGACCCAGCCACTTATCTCTCACTATTGTCAGAACTGTCTATTGGTTCCTACTTTCTGATTCCTTTCATTGAAGCAATGTTTAATCCTTCTACAGTTCTGTTTCCTTATCCCATCGTAAGTAAACTTACTCAGGGGTCTTTGGTAAGGTACCTTGTCCAAATACTCTTGAATGTGCAAGTATATAATGTCTGCCAGGTCAGTTCTTTCAAAGAAATCTGAAAGGTTGGTGGAGCGTTATCTGTAGGTTCCATTCCATATTGTTTAGCCAGACACTTTGGCCAACAAGTAAAATATTTGGTTATTGTTAAAAAGCCCAAAGAAAGCAGACCAGTAGTATATCTAATGATGCAGCATTGCTTTCCCCATTAAAATCTTTTGCAGCTGGTTTGGTGTGATGGACCTACAGAAAATAGTGTATAAAACTCCATTCCATATAATGCTACTTCAAAAGAGCATTTCAAGGCAAGAAAAAACCTGACAGTGAAGGGTTAATTCCTCACAGAGCGCGCGCGCGCGTGCGTGTGTGTGTGTGTGTGTGTGTGAGAGAGAGAGAGAGAGAGAGAGAGTGAGAGAGTAACATGCTGGGAAACTCTGTAAGTTCTGTTGATGGAATTATTGGTTGGAACTCTTGGAACTGAAGGGTTCAGATGTGTTTAGTGTCTGTGTACAGACCTGTGGAATTGGCAGGGAAAGAGATTTTGGGGGAAAGGACCGTATTCTAGTAAAAGAGGGGAATATAAACTTCTAAGGAAAGAAGAATTCCTAGCTCAGGTTATTTCAAAAAACAAAACAAAGCTTAATCATGTCCTGAACTGTATGTGTAGACCAGAGGGAGTTTGCTGAGTTAAGAGAGAGGAAGCAGTCTCTAGCCAGAGGGGAATTTAAACTTCATGTAGGAGGAGATGATCCCTAGTTCTGAGGTGGATTTACTTCAAGGGATCTGAAGTGATCCTGAAGTTTGGGGAAGTCTGAAGGGAAAAGGGAGTTTTGAATATTCCATACCTACTAGATTTTGGACGGCAGAATTTACATGAACCTCTGAGTGTTAAATCTGAGTCAAAGCTGTATAACAACAATAAGTCTATCTTATTTCAAAGAATTTAGAAAGCTGCAGTAAACTGAAATCTTATCAAATAGCCAAATGCCATCTGACCTGTACTATTAAGAACATCTTAATATTTGTATACAACTTAAAAAAAATCCTTCTTACCACATTTCTCCGTGGCCTTAATCTATTTTCCTGAGGAATTTAATAAAATTCTAATGTTTTATGGTTGAACTCTGAAGTGTCATAATCTCTAAGACCAAACACTGAAAGAAAAAGGTGGGGGCTGGGGCCAGGATCAGCTCAGTTTCTTAATCTGGTTCAGTTATTCATTTACTTTAATTAGGTACAGGATGGGACAATTGCATATTCCCCCTTCAAGGTTATATATAGTAAAGCTGACAGACAGTTGATCAGAAGAAGCAAATTACTGAAGAATTAGGGAACATTCCCTGCCTACGGGTGGTGGGAGATAACCTCAGCATGACATTTGTCTGTGGATTTTGCATTGCCAGTAGCAAAAACAGCTGAATTCAAGAGATCCTCTTAGTTCAAGGAGAGAGACAGCAGTATGAGTATGTCCACTTATCCTTGCCTTCTGTTCTCTACTTTCCATGAAATCTTCTTAGTGCTTCAGTTGATTAGTTATTCATTTGAGGCCCCTCTCGTTATTAAGGAGCAATTTGTTGATATTTCTCGTAGATATTTCAGTACATACAGAGAAGAATGCATTTCAAGGCCTTGTTTAAGCTCCTTTTTCCTGGAAATGTTTGAAAGGCAGGACACCCTTATTGTTGCAGCTTATGGGGGTGGAAACATAGCAGTGTACTGTGTTGTTGACCGAAATGCTTGTTCGGTTGGAAGATTCTGAGGGCAAGCAAATTAAAACTGAACATTCCAAGCTCTTGTGTCACTGTGCCATTATATTCATCCCGAAAACTAGTTATGGAATTGTCAAACTGTATAATAGTTTGTAATACTAGGAACCAGAGTGAGGAAGCACAAGAAGAAACGGGCTAAAGCATAGGAAAGGCTTTTCTAAGGCCATCTCCACTCCACTGTGGTTTCCAAAACTTGTTAAATCTAATTTAAGGAAGTTCATGGAGGCCTTTTGGAATGCCAAGAAATGATTCTATCCCAAATGCTATCACTGGCACCGTTTTGGTGGAGCAATGAAGATAACTTTGAACAAGATGCCGCACAAATCACTTCCTGATTTTTTCAGAGGATCATGTGAAGCAGTCTTCAGCTCAGGATCACTCTGAAATTGTTCATTCAGTTAAATCTGTGATAAAATATAATTTTTTAACTAGGGAAAGTTAGAGTCAGTGAATCTTTCTAGGAAAAATATTGTGAATCTCTCTAGGAAAAAGTGATGGAGATAAGGACTTGCTCCAGCTTTTCTCTGTTCCATGTAATGGTTAAGAGGTGACATGTAAATTTACCTTCTGAGATATCAGACTTTTTCAAGCTCCCTGATTAGTTAAGCACTGCTCTCACTGCTCATAGTGCACTTAGGTCTTCCCATCCACCTTTATGGTCCCTGGAGCACTTGCCTTTCACTTTGCTGCAAGAAGGATGCATGCCATTTTCTCCTACATACAGCAAAATGAAATGGGACTAAGATGGAAGATTTACTACTTCAAGATTCTTCCATTTCATTCTGTTACATTTTATTTTATATACAGAAATAATTACACACATATTTATATATATCACACAAACAAATATATTTATATAAAATTCATTTATGTGTGTGTCTCTATATAAAATACATTTGTATGTTTTATTTATTTATCTATATATCAAATTTATAAACCGCCCACCCCCGAAGGGCTCTGTATAATGTATTTGTGTATATAAAATAAAATGTAAAAATGAAATGGAAGGATCTTCAGGTAGTAAAGTAGAACATAAAAAACATGAAGTGGAATATTAAAAATAATAAAATAATAGTTAGAATAATAAAGCGTGAGGCCACAGTATGTAAACTATTTCATATCTTGCAAAACAAGAAATTGGGAGCAATTTTGACCAGGAAAATGGCTGTTAGGGAAGGTACAAGGAGGCCTATCTACTAAAATCATCAGGGGGCTAGAGCAACTGCCATATGAGAAGCAGTAAAACACTTGGTGTTTTAGCTTAGAAAAAAGGTGGGTAAGGGGAGACATGATAGAGATCTATAAAATTATGCATGTTTTCGAGAAAGCTGATAGGGGCATTTTCCACATGCCAATAATTACCCCGGGGGAAAACTGGGATCATACATACAGGGGTGATTGTATCTCGGTTTCTCCCTTCACATGGCTGCCCGTTATTGTGTTAAGACTGGGATGAAGTACTTCAGTTAATTATGCATGAACCCCCGGTTTATTTTCATTTTCCATGCAAATGTTTCTGCGCATGTGCAAACATTCCCATTTTCCCAACGTTCTGATTGGCTGTAGCTGTGGGGCAGGGAGAGCAGGCGGTGAGGCAGGAAAAATAAACTGGTTCATCTCCCATGGTGTTTGCATGGCAGTGGGATTGGTGTGGGGTTTTTCAAGAGAACCGCCAATTTAGTGATTTTTGAAAACCCTGGGATAAAGGAAATCTCATGGGGGCGGGCCTGATTAAGGACCAGAAGGCATACAAAAATCATGCGCAGACCAGAATATTTCACCTTCCCATCTCAGGATATTTGGTTTGTGCAGAAAACACCAGGGAGAAGCTTTTCTCTCTCTTTCATAATACTAGATTATAAGGTCATCTGCTGAAGTTGAAAGGTGAGAGATTCAAAATAGATAAAAGATAGTATTTTTTAAATAAATACATAGTTAAGTTGTGGAACTTCCCATCTCAGGATGTGGTGATGGCTGCCAACTTGCAAAACTTTGAGAGTGGACTGGAATGTTCATGGAGGATTGGGCTACCCATGGCTACCAGTCAAAATGGCTACTAGTTATGATTCATACCTGTTCTCTCCTGTATCAGAGAAGCATCCCCAATTATATTAGGTGCTGTGGAACACAGTCAGGATAATGCTGCTGCAGTCATCTTGTTTGAAGACTTTTTAGCACCATCTGGTTAGCTGATGTGTGAACAGACTGCTGGATTCCACAGGCCTTGGTCTGATCCAGCATAACTGTTCTTATGTCTGCCCACTAGTTGGGCATAGGCATAGTGTGCCACCCTCTGGCACCTGCCCTGGTGATCCATGACCTGCCACAGCGAGTAGCATGCAGCCTGGAATGGTGTCACTCAGCAGAAATAGGAGTACCTGATAGAGGCTGTGGAGAAATGGCTCCTTCCCCCCTTTTTTTCTCCTCCCCTTCTCCAATCAGTTATCATAGATTTGGAGGACTTAGAAATTCCAGAGGAACATCAGGAAGAGCTACCTGACCTGGGGGAAAAGATATCTTGACCCAGCCTGACCAGGTCAAAAGAGGGTGAGGTCTGGGAACTGATAAAACTCTGGAAAGAGAGGGGTGAGGTCTCTTCTTCTCTTTCTCTTTCTGCTGAGTCACGGAAGTGAGCAGACCTCTTGCCAGGGCTGTGCAGAGAACAGCCATTTTTGAAACATGTGCTAATCCAGGGAGCTCACTTGGCTTGCCAGGTAATGAGAACTCTTTGAGAATTGCAATCTTCTAAGCTTTAAGGAAGGAAGGGGGAGGAAGGCTGGCAGCTGGCAAGCAGCTTTTCCTCCAGGACCTCCAATCTACGCTGTGGAACCCAGGAGAGGGAACCCAGGGGAAACTGAGGCTAGGCCTCATGGTTGGAAAGGAAGTTGGGGAGCCCTGACCCTCCCCAGTAGGCAGTTCCTCAAGCGGTCAGGTGGTGGCAGCAGTTTACACAGAAAGAAAGCTACCCTCCCCAGGAAAAGTTGGCAACCCCTGAGAGAGGCTTGGGAGCAGAATAGGGTCTGCCAGGCAAAGCAAGCCAGTTCTGCCACAGAAGCAACTGTTGCTGGTGACTGACTTTCCCCATCTCATATTCCATACAGTATGTCTGTGAGTGCAAGCAGGGGCAGCAGCTCTTGGCACTATCGTTGCCTGCTGATCAGAGAGGAGAGTAGTCTGTAGGCCACCAGAGCTATTATTAATGCAGCTGGCCTGCTTGGCTGCCTTCCACCATACCCTACCTGATATTGTGCACCTGAGAGTGTGGATGGGTACAGCTGCTCTGGGTAGTTCAATCACCTGCCCTGCAGGGAGGAGGCCCCCAGTGCCACTGCAGCTGCCTTCCTCTGTCCCCATATTGTGCACCTTTGTGAGTGTGCAGCGAAGTGCGGCAGCTCCTGTCTGCCTACCCCCATCCATGCATGGCATTTTAGGGCATGCCCATTCAGGAAGGTTTCCAACCTTCATATGGTAGCTGATCTCCAGACAACAGGAATCAGTTCCCCTGGAGGAAATGTCTGCTTTGGAGGGTAGACTCTATGGCATTATACCTCATTGAAGTCCCTCCCCTCCTCATACTGCCCTGCTCAGGTTCCACCTTTAAAATCTTCAGATATTTCCCATGCCAGAGCTGGCAAATTTACCATCCAAGTCCAGTGTATGCACACAGTCTGCACCTGGGTCTTTGGGATACTGGCTTGAATGCAGCAGTTTATGGTTTACATGGGTTCCTGCCACAGTGATGGAGGGTGTCCAGCTAGGATGGCCTAGGGCGCAGAAAACTCTTGGTGTGGCCCTGTATCTTCTTCCCACCAAGCTTTTTTTAATATAAAATCTAGATTGGCCTTTAGTTCCACTCCCAAATATCCCTTTCCTTCCTGAATTAGAAACACTCAATATAATTTAAGTAGCCATGCCTTAGTCTTCCGAGATTGTTCCTATCAAGTCATTAGGCCAGAGGTATATCCCCTGCACCAGTGGTAGGATTCGAATCATTTAGCAACCGGTTCCGAATGGACTCAGTAATTGATTACAACCAGTTCTCTGAACTAGACAAAAAATTAGCTATCGGTTCTACCGAATAGGTGCGAATAGGCTGGATCCCACCACTGCCCTGCACTGTCTAAGTTCATTTCAGAAGGATAGAAAAAGTAAGGCAATTTTATTCCTTATAAAATGGCTTCTGAATGGTAGCAAAAAGAATCTTTATGATGTTCCTTTGTGTTTCTTCCCTACCTTGTCCCCTTGTTGCTAAGTCATATAGGCCAGATCGTCGGCTGTGAGGGAAATGGATATTATAAGAAAGATTCACTTTAATAACAGGTTCCACTGCTATGATAATACAGTTGCAGCAATAGTGATTTCTGATTTGCAGATTACTTTTATCTGGTGTGTGTGATGCTCCTGGAATCTCTAAGGAATTTGGTTCTAATACAGTAAAAACAAACAAACAAAAAACAGAGCACTACTCACACTCATATATTGCTTCTTGCCATTGATGTACATTTCTCCTCCATCTTTCCTGTGCTGGATAAATTCTGCAAGACGTTCATAAGCCACAAATTCATTGAAGAAGGTCTTGTAACCTATGAGTCGACCAACAATAAAACTATCTTCCCAGTCTACGCCCATCATGAAAGAAAATGGCATGAAGACATAGGAACAAATAATCTACAGAAAACACAAGAAAAAACACAAGAAAAGGGAAAGTGAGACATGAAGCCTAGAAATTTTGTTACTCATATAGGAAGAAGCTGTACTTCATAACTAGAACCAGAAATTCCAGTTCTGAGGGGGACAAAACTGGGACAGAACAAAGACGAACTCAGTGGCAGTGGGGAGCTGCTGGGTCGAACCTAGTACTAAACTGAGTCAACTCTGCCAGTGGGGAATCACCCATAGTCACCTATTTGCAGAATAATTTTTTAAATTATCAACAGCACCCAAGACGTAGCTGGATATGTCCTCCACTATCTAAATTTTCCATAAAGGAAAATTCCATATCCAACATCTAGCCCCAGTTATGTTCACTTCAAAAATATGGAACGAGAAAAAGAAGCTTGCTGAGGGGAAATCGGCATGACTTCTGCAATGGAAAGTACTGCCTCACCAACCTTTGGAATTCTATGAGAAAGTGAACAAACATGTAGACAATGGTGACCTGGTGGGCATTTTATAATTGGAGTTTCAAAAGGCATTTGACAAGGCTCATACTGTATCACACCTAGACGGAATGAAGGATTTTTTTTCCCTCAAAGAAGGCAAATTTGCTCCATATACCAAAAAGGGCACAAGAAAGAAAAGATCCAAACTGGGAACTCCACAGCTCAGAAGAGGAAGGTATATTTGTAGACTATTCTCCAGAGAGTAAGAGATACACAATTCTAAACCTAAGTACCAACCAAATTACCAAATCCAGAAACAAGCAGAACAGTGCAGTTTGATGAGCAACCAAGGAGCAACCAGATTGTTGTGACGGATGACTGTCCAGAAGGAGATGGTGACAACAACCAGTTGCTGGTTTATTACCCAGAGCCCATGGATGAAGTCACTATGCAGATGCAACCAGGTATTCATCCAAGAGAGGAAGTGAAGGGGGAATTTCCCGAACTGGCAGGTGAGCCAGTACAGCTAGAGACAGGTGTGGAGGCAGATGGGACTATGGACTTCAGGGATTCATCATGGACCAACAAGGGAGTTCCATCTGGAAAACTAACCTATCCTTGCAAGGATGTTGTTAGCACATGAACCAGAATTGTGGGCTGAATTACAGTGTAGCCCAGGGGTCTGCAACCTGCGGCTCTCCAGATGTTCATGGACTACAATTCCCATCAGCCCCTGCCAGCATGGCCAATTGGTCGTGGCAGCAGGGGCTGATGGGAATTGTAGTCCATGAACATCTGGAGAGCCGCAGGTTGCAGATCCCTGGTGTAGCCTGAACCAAAGGCAAGCAAGGGGAGGAAAGCAGCACTAGAAGAAATGTACACACGGCACAAGAACAAGACATGGACTCTCACTCAACTACCTGAGAGTAAAAATGCCATCGGGTGTAAATAGATTTTTAAGGCTAAGCAGGATACAAAAGGTGAAGTTGAGAGATACAAAACCAGACTAGTGGCAAAAGGATTTTCTCAAATTCATGGATCAGACTAGGATCAAACGTTTGCACCAGTCGTAAAGTACTCCACAATTAGGCTGCTCCTAAGCATTGCAGCATCCAGAAACATGCAAACAAAACACTTAGATATTAAGACTGCCTTTTTACATGGTGAAATGGAGGAAGAATTGTACATGAATTGTACAGCCACCAGGGTTTACAGAAAGGAATAAACATCTAGTCTGTAAACTTCAAAAGGGACTTTATGGACTTAAACAAGCTGCAAAAGTATGGTCAGACAAGCTGACCAAGATGCTACTTAATCAGGGCTTCAGACAAGGCAATGCTGACCCAGACACAAAAATGGGAGATGGGCATTTATTTTGACATATGCCCTGAAAATCAAAATGACTGTGCTGAGATTATATCCCAACTAAACAAGGAAGTAGAACTCCTAGGAAATGCTAACTTGTACTTGGGAATTCAAATTGAACGGGAACCAAATGGAAATTATTTTCTTAATCAAAGGTAGAAGATACTAGAATAATTGCAAATCCTGGGCCTGGGAGGTGTTAATCCAATGCCTACACCAGGGGTATCCAACCCTGGCACTCAAGATGTTTGTGGACGATGATTCCGCATTATTCTGGCAGGGGCTGATGGGAACTGTAGTCCAAAAACATCTGGATGCTCAGAGTTGGATGCCCAATGGAATCAGGTTTCTGATGAACCACTGCCAGACGACAATAACTACAGAGCTGCCACAGGCAAACTTCTGTATAAGTATATTATCCAGGAGGGTTAGCACACCCACCACAAAAGATTGGATTTCAGTTAAAAGGATGATGAGGTACTTAATGGGTCTGCACACTTTAAAGTGAGACTACCAGCAACTAATAATCCCACGCTACTGGGATATACTGATGCAGACTGGGTTGGAGAAATATCAGACCTAGGATCTACTAGTAGTGGTTATGTATTTTTCTATGGACGTTGTTCTATAAGCTGGGCAAGTCATAAATAAGAAATTGTTGCCCACTCATCTTCTGAAGTAGAATTGTATCAGCTGTATCAGCTTCTGAAGAGTGCAGAGAATTACAGTGGCTTTAATATTACTGGAGGATTTTGGTGTCAAGAAACCTTTGCCAGTTCAAATGATAGAGAATAAAGAGAGTTGTATAGCCCTCTTTCTTTCAGAAAGTGCACAGACTAAACCAGTGGTGGCGAACCTTTGGCACTCCAGATGTTATGGACTACAATTCCCATCAGCCCCTGCCAGCATGGCCGATTGGCCATGCTGGCAGGGACTGATGGGAATTGTAGTCCATAACATCTGAAGTGCCAAAGGTTCGCCACCACGGGACTAAACATATTGGAATCAAGAACCAGCACATAAGGGCTGAATCCCACCGCTGCAAAAGGGTCTCGTAGGTGCAAGGAGTTGTCAAGCTACACTATTGTCACACTGAGAAAATGACTGTGGACAAGATACTCTCAAGAAGAAAACTTCAGTTTAAAGGGGTTGCCACCCACCAGTCATGTACACTCTGCCATGGGTTTTCAGACTTGTTTATCATGCTTTGCATGCTTCTGCTGATGGCTTTCATATACAAATACAGTTCTTTTGGGGCTGGAGAACACATCAGCTAAAGCCTGCAACAAAGTACCTCAAAGCTCAACTGCGGGTAGTCAAACATGTTTCCCAGCCAAGACAGGGCAGCGTTAAAGAAAGACAGCAAGGCAAGGAAGGCAATCAGATTTGCAGCGATGTTCGCCACTAGGGGGATGGAGGCAGAGGCACCTTGGCTGGCAGCTTCCAACAAGTTTTTTGAGTCCCTTCATCAAGAAAACAACAAACAAAATGTGAACATTAATGTGGCATTTCCCCAATGAAAACTAGCAAAGTATTAGAAAAACTGTTCTAATCTATGGTAGAAATTAGCCTTTTAAAATATCGACAGAAAAATATTGGAATGAATACTGACTCATACTTAGAATTTGAATAGCACTTTGTAGATACACATCATCTCAGTAGTCCTTACAACAGACTGTAAGGTAGGTCAACATTATTATCCTCAGATAAAAGGGAGGGTGCTAAGACTGATCTCTGGCAAGTTTCAGCTGAAGTGAAGTCTGAATAGGGAACCAGATGTATCAGGTTTTCCCGTTCTACTACTAGCTTTGTGACAGTATGAAATTCAGCAGCCAATTTTTCTAGAATAGGCATGCAGTAATAGGTAGACAAGTAGCTGCTGCCATTATTCCTATCACACAGAAGTTTCAGGGCCTTGAAACTCTGTCTCTGTAATGGTTACCTCTGTAATGATTGCACTAGAGTGGGCTACAGAAGGGCCATTTCTTAGATGACTCATGGGACCATAGGAATATATGATACTACCAATGATATTTGGTAGCTCATGAATGATATTTGGTAGCTCACAAATCCAAATGACCTGGTATAGGTTGCATATCTCCCACAGAGTGTTGTATGGCTCCATGTGGACCCAGAATTGGTGGCTGCCTGTGACTAACATGGTGGTGTACTGCTAATGGGAACATGGAGTAAACCATGTCCTGGGTGAATGCCGTTTCGTCATGTGGTGCCCCCACATGACAAAATGGTGTGTGCTGCAGCCGCCCGCCACTGAGCCCCACCCTCTCCCACCCTCCCTGCGGGCTGGCTTCTGTACCTGCAGGGAGGTAGGGGGCACCTGCAGGGAGGCCGGCCTGCAGGGAGACAGGGGAAGCTCCACGGTGGAGGCCAGCTCAGGAACCAGCCTACCGTCGCGGCGCCCATCCAAGCCACTTAGAGCCCCGCCCTCCCTGCTGGCTCCTGTAGGTGGGGCATGGGGGCATGGGAAGGCAGTCATGCCCCGGGCACCATTTAGGCCTGGTACGCCGCTGTTGTAATGAGAAACAGACTGGTAGAGTTGGAATTGTATTTTATAAACAGCAGTCATAATGCTTATTGATGATGACAAGATCAATTTGAAGTCAGTTAGTGCAGTTTTTCTGCTTACTGCATTTGATTTTGTTTACAGGTATTTCCTCAACTCCTGCCAGTAGAACAACAATCTATTTGTATAGTTATTTCCAGTTTTGATTATGCATTGTAATCATACAAATGTTGAACAACTTACCCTTTATCTAGTTTTGTACCCTTCTGTGTGGTTATTTGGGGACATTCAGTCTCAGGCCAAAAGAGTTTGGAGACAGCTAAGGCTGCTGGTGCTGACATCACAGAAGCAGTTAAGAGGTGGGAAGCTGAAACCTTGAAATTTCAAATGGCAAAAAGGTAACAGGAGTACCATGTTGAGGAACACTAATGAACAACCTTACAGATAAAGTGGTTAACATTATCAACTCTCATTTAGCCATTTGATTCCAAGCACCACAGAGCACGACACCAAGCACAGGGTGATCAGAGGCCAAGAACAGTAAACTTGTCTGCACAGTAATCAATCTGATGTCCATATGCAAAACTTGACAAATGTTTAGTAGTCCAAGGTGATAGTGTGGTTTGTAATCTGTTTTGATTGTATTTGGCAGTAGCGGTGTTGTTAACGTGAGGGTGGGTAGAGGAGTACTTTTTCACAGCCTGTCTGTTAACTTCAGGGTGACATTCAGCATGCTTTTTTGCAGCCTTTTTGTTGAAGCTAGTGGTGTTTAACTGTCACCCTTAGAATGTTCGTGCAGCATGTCTGTAGACTGAGGGGCTGGTTTGTCCTTAGAATGTTCGCGCACATGGCCAGAGATGAGCAGTTAAAACAGTAAATGTGTAATAAGTAAAACTGAATATTTTGAGAAATCCTTTCTTAGTGAGCACCTAAACCACCTAATGAACCAGTGTGCCACATTTCAACACTGTAGGTTCGGTGGTTTTTGAGTTCTTTTGATGAGTCAGTCAGTGAGACAGTGGTATTTCGCGTTTATAGATGAGCCAGTAACAGTATGGATATATGAAGAAAAATTACTCTGCCTGGCTCAAAAGAACAGTTACAGTTATCACTGATATTGGAAAACCCGTAGCTGTTAGAACCATGGATGGTGGAAACTAGGGACTCCTAGATATCTTTTTCTTCCAGGATTCTTCATCCCCCCCCACAGTGAAGGTAACAATATTAGTCTTCTTTTGAGAAATAATTTCCTTCCTCTACACTATCCAGTGATTACCTCCTTTGCTTGATGACCTGGATGTGAGGGCTAAGAACTACGTATCGCTCCACTTAAGAAATATTAACACACCGGAGGACATAAGCTGCCATTTATATTTTGTCCCCGACGAACTGTGTTTTCCTTAGCCGTTTGTGATGTTTAACTGAAATCATTCATGAAAGGTTCCGGGTACTTATGAATGAATCTGATGCAAAGTACGCATTTTGTATGACAGAATTAATGGTTGTTTATGAATGTATTATTGTATTACTTTGGCTAAATACTAATATAACAGAAATTTAAGATCACATTGCGTGCTTCCTTGCCAATTTGGCAAGTAATTTTTTTTTGGGGGGGGGGATTGGCTCCCTTTTTCCTTGTGTTCCAGATTGTATCCTTTACTTGCCTTTCATTGGTATCTGCAAAATAAAGAACTGCCAGAAAAAGAGCTCCCCTTTGTCCATTATATTGCTTACCCCAAAAGAAATATATGCTCCTAAGACACTCCCAGCAATGGTGGAAAACCCTGCTGTCATGATGGCATGGAGTTCAGATTTGGTGACATATGGTAGATAAGGCTTCACCAGGAGAGGAGATTCCGTCTGGAGGGGTGGGGGAAAGCAAGCAAATGAATTTAGTATGTAGCATTTTATGAATGAATTTATGGTAGCATTTTATCTGTTAAGAGAATCCAAGTTAAATAACTTCCACCCAGGTTCTTATGTGCCTTGTAAACCAGAAAGAATTAGATACACGGAGGTTTTTTTTAGTGTTCTACAAGCTCTAAAAGTGTAATCCTATGACTGACTCTTTCCAGTCTTTTAGCTACCCTCAAGTACTTGAAACTGCCTATTCAGATCACTCATTTATCAAGTTGAGTCTTGTCTCCTCTGATGGGTTTTCCAGGGTCTCAGGGAGAGATTTTTCATATAACCTCCTCCTACCTGATACATTTTAAGTGGAAGTGATGGAGATTGAACACAGGAAACCCTGCAAGCAAAACAGATGTTCTACCACTGTAGAATATTTCTTTTTCTATTCTCCTCTTTCTCATTTTAGTAGTAAATTTCCCATTATTATGACGGAAAGAAGGTAAGGAAAGGATTCTGTCACTAAATGGATTTTTAAACTCCTGTGATGTTGAAGTGCATCTTTTTCCTCCATACTTACCTGTCCCACAAATATGTTGCCAGCTGCCACTAAAGATTCAACTGGAGTTGTTCCAAGAGTAATTTGCATTATCCATCCCACCTGGGAAAAGGAGAACAATATTTAAGAACAAAACAATGTGTTGGTGTTCTCAAGCTTGTCAGCATTAATAAAATGCTTGAACTAAAATGACTGTGTCTAGAATGGCAGATGTATCACTTTCCAAGTTAGCTATTTTTTACTTTTGGAATTTCTTTTGATGCACGATTCATATGTTATTTTATTGCAGTTGTGGAATTGGCCAAAGTGCAAACTAGTTTCTAGCTCCATTTGTTGTGGAGATAGAAGGGAAAGAAATATATTGGCAACAAAAGGGGTTAGTGATTTTACTTTCAAAACATGAAAGTGGCAATTCAGGAAACCTGACACACAGATGGTTTACATTATTATTGTGATATTTAGTTGCCCATTAAAAAAAACCTGAACATCTTTGATGGTGTGGACTGGAGGACTGGGCATTGGCAATCATAGCAACAGTGGGAAAACTACACAAACTTTGTTCATTTTAGAAATTGTTGAGCTGACGTGCTATTACAACAAACCCAGAAATCACTCTTTATACAGGGTTATTTATCACAACAGCCATATGAGAACCAATTTTGGTGTAGTGGCTAAGGATCCCCAACCTTTCTGAGCCTATTGGCACCTTTGGAATTCTGGCACAACATGGTGGGTGCACCATAAAATGCAAAAAATAAATAAATAAATAGCTGCCAGAGCTTATCTTCAGTTACTCAGTGAAGATCCTTGTGCTGAGTTAGCAACTGCTGCCAAAAAAACTTTAAAAAAAAATCTGCACAGTCAATCAAGCATTCCAATGGCCAATGACAAGTCTTGCTGGACAATTGCCACACCTGGCCCCACTCACTTTCTAACAACATCTTGTGGGTGCCAGGAAATGTTTCAGTGGCCACCATGGCACCCACCATGGCAATCACATTGGGGACTCCTTGACAAGGGTGTCCCCCTGGAGTTTGGGGGCAGGGCAAGCCCAGTTGAATGCTGAGCTCAGTCTGGGCAGGTTCAGCATTCAACTGTGAACTCAGCTCCTGAACTCCACATGGAATTTGGGGCAGGGCATAGTTTAACGGCCTTACTCACTTTCAAGGGGTGGTGCCCAAGGCACATGCCCTGCCTTGCCCTGTCCTGGATATGCCTCTGCTCACAGGGATGTTATGATATGAATTGGAGGCAAGAAGAAGAATGTAAGCCACTTTGGGATCCCGTTGGGAAGAACGGCAGGATATAAATTAAGTAGGTACACCATAAATATATATAGAAAACACTGTGATTATAGATAAGGATGCCTTATAATATGTAATAGTGTAACCTCAGAGCGTGGAATCTGTAGGTCTGGCTGACTGACCAGGAATTAACGTCACTCAACTTAGCTGAATCAAGCCTGATATTTTTATCAAGTTGTGCAATGTAACAACTGCTCAGAGGTGTTTAAATTGAAGTGCACCTGATGTAAAGCATGGTCTGCTCACTGTTAAGTACCCAAATGGATACCATTGACAGTTAAACTTTTAAAAAGTAATTAAATAATCAGTTGAAATAATATGTGAGTAAGATGCTTGGAAGGGAGGTGGCATATAATTATTTTAAGTAAAAAGAGCTGATACAATGATTGGTTATACATAATACTGTTGCTCATCTTCAGTGGGATTTTGAAAAATACTACGGAGGTTGTTACCTTTTTAATAAGCCATTGCATGAATCCAACGTGATATAGCATAGACATTACCGTGCTAAAGAAAACTACTATAGGCAGCACCTAATTTGGAGGCAGAACAAAATAAATTCAGTGAGTGAAAAGAACAGTGATGCATATCTATACTACAGACTTCAAATTGACTTAACAGTTATTGATTTATTCCCTTGAAGCTATTGATTTAACAGTTATTCCCAAGGAAAGATTGAGAGTTGTAGTTCAGTAAAAAGTCTCTGGATATACTGCTTATGGTGGGTTTTCCGAACTGTGTGGCCGTGGTCTGGTGAATTTTGTTCCTAACGTTTCACCTGCATCTGTGGCTGGCATCTTCAGAAGTGTATCACAGAGAAAGTGAAACAGACTTTTCTCTGTGATACACCTCTGAAGATGCCAGCCACAGATGCAGGCGAAACGTTAGGAACAAAATCCACCAGACCACGGCCTCACAGCCCGGAAAACCCACCAGAACCAGTTGAATCCGGCTGTGAAAGCCTTCGACAATCTCTGGGTATAGTTCAGTAAAAAGTATCTGGATATCTAATAGAAATTACAGCATCTTCATCAGACTGTTGTTATCATTATTTTCAGGGAGCAGCCCTGCTCTGGTTTGGCATCCAAAATGGAGCAGGATTTTTAGAACATCATCTATTTACCATTTGTTCCCTTGCTTTGCAGTGATCTTTCCCAAACTTATTTTATACAGCCTTTTTCAAAAGATCACAATTAAAGCATGTGTATATGCCATGTCGGTGGAAAGGTTTGCTTTTTTAATCTAAAACACCATTTTTCTTGCTTCAGCCTTATGTGGCCATAGTTTCTCCACCCCCTTTCAACAAATGCTAAAGCTAGTCCTCTAATTCTTTCCCTGGAAATAAGGAAATGAATTCTCAGTCACTTCAAATTCCTCATACCAAGATGTGGATCCATTTATTTTAAATCAGTTTAAAAGGATGCCTTTTTTTCTTTTAAAATTGATAATAGCATAGGATGTAATAAGAACATAAACAGAGTCCTGCAGGATTAGACTTATGGTCCATCTATTTCAGCATCCTGGTTTACAGTGTGGCCAAACAGTTGTGATGGTCCCTCTTAGCAATGACATCAGTCTGTTGCCTTCAGTCACCATGGCTAATAGCCATTGATAGAACTCTCTTCCAGACTTGATTCAGGAATTAAGCAAGATGTTGATGTCAAGAGTGTCTGCCTGACACGTGACATCATTCCTCCCCATATTGAATTAGAAATACAGAGTTTCAGACAAAGCCCTTCCGAAGGGCCTAGGCTAGCCTCTCACATCTGGTTAACAACAGCCTAGCCTTGAGAAAGAATACCTGGCTCTGGTCCTACAATGAAATTTCAAAGCTCCACACCTTAAAATCATCAGCAAACCTCCTGCACTGCCCTGCAGCCTTTTTCCTAACATTCACTTAATCCTAGAAATCTATTGTCCAGGCACAATTAAGGCTTGTCAAGTCTTCAGAGTTTCTCTGTTTTAATTTCATCACAACAGTCTAAAGCTAAGCTCATCAAGTCTTGGAATGCTCCTGTTTTAATACAATCAAACAATTTCTCAACAGATGGAAAGGCCTAAGTTTGAAAAAAAAAGTCTCTCAAAAGACTGCAATACTGGGTCTGAGGTTGAGGTTACCAGACAAATGTATTTCTAATTAATGATCTACTGATGGCAGCAGAGAGTAATCTTGGATATGCTGGAGAATATTATAATACAGTTGCAGAGGTGAGCTCTTCCTTACTATCTAGCAACTTGAGACCTGGGCCAACTCAGTAAATTCCTTGTCTCCTGTGACAGAAACTGACACCTGTACAGCAATCACAATCACCACTCATATCTTGGCAGGAAAATGGATGTTAATGACGCATGGAACCTCACTACTCCAAAATGCAAGGATACATTCAGACATCACTTTAAACTGGTGTTAAAGAGAATGTGAACAAATGTGGACTTGCTGTCATCTTTGTATGCCTGTCTCCCTCTTCACCCTCAGTTTTCACATGAAGTATCCACTTTAGAAACCAACTCTGGTTACTTGTGACATATGAATGCATAAGTTAATTGGAATTATCCTCCATCCCCAGATTTTAAATTAGCATTTAATCCAGGTATCAATCCAGATTCCTGTACACTGATCCTTAATGCTGATTTAAACTAACACCTGAATGTATCCAAAGAGAAATAGCTGCATCCAACTCAGCAACTTGTGTTTAAGGTTCTATTTATTCTCTCCCATAGCATACAGTTTGAGAACAGCTGGTCGAGTTTGCAATACAGTTGCAAAAAATATAATGATGGCTTACACTATAGGGTTCATATTGCATTGATAATCATAAATCAAGGATAGTTGCATAGCAACTTCCCATGCAAGATTGTTACCTATTAATAGAGCACATTAATAATGTTCAGCTGCTTTGTCCTTTGGGACAGGCATCTTTCTCAAGAATGCTTTTATTTATTGAAAAAAAAAAACCCAGAGAATTCAAGGGCTCATTCCGCACTTGCAGAATAATGCACTTTCAAACTGCTTTCAGTGCTCTTTAAAGCTGTGCGGAATAGCAAAATCCACTTGCAAACAGTTGTGAAAGTGGTTTGAAAACGCATTATTTTGCGTGTGCGGAAGGGGCCAAGGACTATGTAAGAACATGAGAGAGCACAGAATGTTCTTCAAATAATATTCCTTCTGATATGTTCCTTGCTTGTAGGTAGACGCAGAATAAAGGCAGTTTCATTTTAAAAGTAAGTGAACTGAGATGTTTATATGACTCTTGCACCAGTGTGCTCTCCCTGCCCCACAACATTGTATGTTATAATTTGGGATGATGGCACAACTCTACAAAGCACAAATTTAATATTTTCTATAAAGCAGGGGTCCTGTGGAAATGCAAAGTAAACCAAGATTAGCCTTGGTTACATCAGAACATTTAAAAAACAACAGAATAAACAGAAATAGGGTTCCTTCACACATAAATAGTGAAAAGAAAAAAAGCCACCATCTCATTCCTGTAGACACCCCGGATCTCATTCCCATAGACCCAGGAATGGGTCTACAGGACTCATTCACCCACCATCTAATTCCTGTAGAGTCTCCAATAAATTAATTTATAGAGAAATGTTGGTCCTGAAACCAGTGTGGATGAAAATATCTTCTGGCTGAACCATTCTCCTAGAAGCTCACACCTGATACAGTAAGCCTGTGTTTGAATTGTCCTCTAACAAATAATAGGTCCATATTTTATTAGCACATTACACAGACATTCACATTAAATAAATTATATCCTTTGTCAAGTAATTATGAACAACACTTCTTCCCATAAACATCACTATAGTGCATTCCCATATATGAGTGCATGTGTGAGTTAATTACATGCCAGGACAGGCAGGGTCAATTGCATGGGATTTTCCCAACCTCTTGCTATCTAGCTGGGACTGAGACACAGCTCAGATAGGAAACAACTGAACAAGTACCCCACCCATATGGCTGCAGCATTTCTATAATGCTTGGCAATGTATGTGATTACACCATGAGGAAAAGGGAGAGGCATCAATGCTTTTAACCACTGCATTCAACAGAAGCAGATGCTGTCGCATGCCCTAGTATGTTGTAATAGAAGAAACCAGGAAGGTCAACAAAAGGGCTTTTGTCAATCTTCCTGGTTATCTGCTTCTTTTGGGTTAATGTTTTTTCTTCCCCTTTCCGTTTTGGTGACAGAAGAAACTCCATCTATTCACCTACCATAATGCTGTCAGGTACAAAGCCTATGGCAGATACAATAGAAAATACTCTCTTTTAGAGGGAAAAAAGTACTGGGGTGGATTGAAAACACACTTTATACCAAAGGCAGTGGATGGAATTTTGGCCTATTCATTATCCTACATTGCACTAATACTAGTGATTCATTGCCTACTAGCAAAGATTCTAGAATATGCTTAGAAAGCCTGTGGTGCTTTCAGTGGCCCTTTCTGCACAGCACAAATAAAATGACTTGAGGATGTTAAAAGAAGCATTTTGGGGAGGAACTCCACACAGCTTTTTCCTTAGACACCTTCAGCATGTTTTATTTGTACTGTATTTAGAAAATGTCAAACTAGTGATCTCCCCCCCCCCGGGGGGGTCAAGACATTTTCCCTCTCCTGTTCAGAACAAGGAAGTGTTTTATTTTTCCCACTTGACTTCTTACAGCTCTTACTTTCACTTTCATCACAGCTAATGCCCATCATTTTCTCCAGCATGTGATTTACCATTTGGTAAAGATTTCCTTTGAAGGTGTCTCTGCTTGCAGCTCATCTGCCCATCATTTCCGTGTAAAAAGTACATGAATAAAGTTTGTTTTGACTGCTGATTCAGCGCATGTATCGGTTTCCATTATTTTTGTTTTGAGAGAGGTATCTGTGAAGCTACGACACAATATGAGAATCTGCAGTATGTACATGTTTTGAGTCTTCATAGCTTTGAAGACACACTTTCAAACCCCTCCCCCCAAAAGGAAAAACAACGCATGCACCGAATGGGCAGTCAAAACAAACTTTATTCGTGTACTTTTTACATAGAAATGATGGGTAGATGAGCTGCAAACGGAGGAAACCCCTGAGGGTTTCTTTCACCAAATGAGTGGCATGAATCACAAGCTGGAGAAAATGGCGAATGCGAGTTGTGGCAAAAATGAGGGTAAGAGATGGGAGGGGTTTAGGCAGGAAAAAGAACTGCTTTCCCTGGTAATGCTTTTTTTGTCCATGCTATGTGGCCAAAAAAAGTCAAAACGATTCTTTTAAAAATGTCTGCAAGATATTTTATTTGTGCCATGCATAAAGGGCCAGCATTCAGAGTACTACTCACAGGTTATCACAACATCTCAGAGTGTAAGACAATATTATTATCCCTATATTACAGATTGTGGCCTGTGTGCTTTGCCCAAGGCCATCTCGTAAACTGGTAGATCAGACAGAGATGGCTATAAGCACACAGGACTTAACTCCTGATTTTCTTGGATGTCAATCCACTAGCACTGGAATTGATTTGAGCACAGTTCTTCTGTTCATCTGCCTTCCCAATGCATTTTGACTCTTGTGGAAACATATTTATTTTCTTCTGCACATACTTCAAATGACAACTTTTTGAGGGATGATGGTGTAGTCATTAGTGGCATCACAGAAACCCCCTTTTGTGCATGTTTATATTGATATACATGATAGGTTAAGCTAATTCTCTGAATCAGAGGCGTAGCTGGGCCAGAATGAGCCCGGTGCACACTCTGGCTTTTTCTTACCCCCCACGGTGCCCCCCACCCACACTACCACTTACCCCCACACACACTTACTTTAAGAAACCGAGCAGGCTGGAGGCCTGTTTTGGGGGGAACTACATTTCCCAGGGCATTCTGGGAAATTTAGTTCCCACACAGGCAGGCCTGTTCTCCAGCCTGCTCAGTTTCCTAAAGTAACTGTGGGGGGGGGCACTGCAGGGGGGCACTGCAGGGGGGAAATCACGCCCACCCCCTGTGGCACCCCCCCCCACACTTACTTTAGGAAACCGAGCAGGCTGCAGAACAGGCCTCCCTGCGTGGGAACTACATTTCCCAGGAGATCCTGGGAAAAGTAGTTCCCACCAGAACAGGAAGCCCTGTTGTCTAGCCTGCAGGTTTTCATGAGTAAGTGTATGTGATATCAGGGGTGCCTTGAAGACACAAAGGAAAGGGGGGGAGAGGCTGGGGGGAATTTTGCGCCCCCACATGATATTAAATCCGATGCATACAGTGCGTGGTGCACCCCCCCGGGAGCTTTGCCACTGCTCTGAATTCCCAACTTTTTAAAAAGTAAGGCTCTATCCCCTTTTCTTATGGAAATATAAGGAAAGATTGCTATTAGCAATACAATAAAATAAAAATTGGAAAACTAATAAACATGTCACAATCAAATCTTGGATTCAAAAAGTATGGGGCATTGCAAAACAGTCAAAATGGCCAGAACTTGCTCAACTGAGATATAGTCATATTTTAAAAAGCATACTTTTTTGATAGTTGGAAAACTTTTTGAAATTTTTTTTGGAGGCTTTAGACTTGTACACTTGTGCCTCACTTTTACATTAAATAGGATAATGGAAATGAGTAAATAGTGAAGACCAAATTTTAATGAAGTAATTGTTATATCAGCAAGCTTTTATAATTTGTATTTAAAACATGGTATTGATTATAATTTTTGTTGTTGAAGGTGAAATGTTCCAAATAAAAAAAGTGATATAATATTGTGTTGTATTGTAATTTTTTCTTTTTTGAAAGCAGAATTATCTTTTTAAAACAAGCATGTTGAGGGAAGGAGATAGAGAACCTGCTTAAACATCATGGAAAAACTATACTGATAAATCAATATATTTTTTAAAATAATTGAAAATTTAGCCACTTATGTTCAGGGGGAAAGAGGGGGAGTAGTTTGACAATGATGATAGTTCAATCAGCAAAAGGTGGGCTGGATATGGGTGGGAGTGGATGGGACAAAGAAAACCTCAGAAACATTACTCATGAGGAAGAAGTCAATTCAAAGATCGGCTGACAGAAAAAGATTGGGATAAAAGTAGTCTCAAAAGAACCTGAAAGATCAAGGGGGGGGGGGGAATGGAAGGGAAGGACAAAGCAAAAACTAAAGGTACAGAAATGAGTGCAGAAATTGGGATAAAGCAAAACAGCATGGAGTCAGAACAGACAGAAAAAATATGGGGAAAAGCCCTCATTTTCTTAGCCACTGTGCTATATTGTCTGACAGTTCTGCCCTATTAGTTCCTGGCCATCATTATAGCTTGATGGCAGGTCACATCACTTTGCCTGCCTTTGTACCATTGACTACAGAACAGAAATAAAATAGTAATTTACCTTGAAAGCAAAGAAGTGATCAGTGTATTTCTCACCAAACACAAACTTAGCACCAGCATCTGTGTATGCCAAGAAAGCCTTAACAGAAAAAGAAAGTGTAGAATTATTAAAATTATATTGTCAGTAAATCCTTCACAGGTACTGGCACATTAGAGGTTCTTATCACATTTAGTTTACCCCAAGTCCCTGGATGTATTTCAAAGGTATGACTCAGTATTTGGTTCCACTGAGAACAATAAAGTACAGCCAAGGAAACCAGTAGATTACACAAAATATTTGATTAACTGACTCTTTAAACTCTGAATTGCTTAGATTAGAAAGTGATGCCACTCAAGTCAACCCAGGGAAAAATGCTTTGTTTGTGTGTGTGTGTGGGGGGGGGGGGGGGCTGTGGCTCAGTGACTAGGGTTGCCAGTTCTGGGTTGGGAAATATCTGGAGATTTTTGGGGTGGAGCCTGGAAAGGGTGGGGTTTGGGGAGGGAAAGATCTTAAAAGGTTGAAGTGCCATAGAATCCACTCTTCAAAGCAGCCATTTTCTCGTGAGGAACTGATCTTGATGATCTGTAGATCTACTGTGGTAGCAGAATATCATTTCCTACCACAGACAGATTAACAATCCTGTCAATGGCAGAGGTTTGATCCTCACCATTTCCAGTTAAAAGGATCAGGCAGTTGGTGATATGAAAGATTTTGGAGAGCCACTGACAGTGAATAGATAATACTGATGGATCAACAATCTGATTTGGTATAATGAAGCTTCATGTTTTCCACAGAGATATATGGATTGTCCTTTTATTTTGTACCCGGAAGAGCATCTGACAAGACTTGTATGAATGCACCATTTCTAACCTGCAAGGGAAAGGTGTCAGGCACAGGAGAATGGGGGCAGGAGTTAAATGCCACTTGCAGACTGGCAGTTAGCCATCCCTAATTTAAAGCAGTACTTTGAAGGAAGAAAGAAAGGTTTCCCTATTTGGTTGCACTGTGTTAGCCTTGCCCTTGACACCCCAATATATATTATTTCAGAATATTTTCCTGTTAAACTACATTGGCAGAAGCCACCTCTCATATTTTTGTGTGTGAAGCAGTGTGTCCACTTAGAAGCAGGCCACAGGCAAAAGGTCTGTTTAGCAAGATTAAATCAATGAATGAGTTACTCCAGTGAGAATCTGGAAGCCTCATTAACTATGGACATGATCTTGATTTCAGTTACTACACCTCACTGAACTAATACTTTTGGACACACATAGACTTGAAAACCTCCTTGGTAGACTGATGTTACATTTCATTATACCTTTTCAGAAAATGGCTCTGCAACAAAATGGTTGCTTCCCTTTGCATTTCCTCAACCCACAATACAATCTTTTTTTTTCTAAACCAATCAATCCCTTCCTAATCACAAACCTCAGCCAAATTTGAATAACCTGAGTGGAGGCTCCAAAGAGTTACTCTGCATAAAGCTATTCTGTGCTTCCTGATTTAATCTAACAGCAATTGACTCCATTGTCCTGGGTACTTAGAACAATAGATGAGCTTTTGATTAGCTCAAGCCAGCAAAACCAGCATGGGAAATTCCAGAGAATTTAGGAAAATGAAACTTAAACTTACCTGTCCCCGCCCCTACCCATGCAGAAGGGTATAAAAGTACTGTGCACCCCAACTCCAGTGCTCATTGCTAACTTGAACCTCCCTTGGTCTTGTTGGTGTGAGACACGAATTCATCCTTCGCCTGGATTCAGATGCTGGTCATTTGAATCCTTGCCTTCTTCTCCAAGATCTTCTTCAGCTGATTTAGGTAATGTGTAAGTCCCCTGCCTCCCCAAAACTCCTACTCTATCCTCCCACTTATCTTTTCCTCCCTATCTATATACTTAGGAACTGTGTGTATGTGCCTTTACTTCTTACTGTATGATTGCTTGCAACCAAAACCTATATAAAAATATTTAAACTACAATTGGTCTTTTGTGAATTCTCTGCAGATACGTTTCAAGCCGTTTCTGGTATACATAGTCTAAAAAGATCCCCTCCCAGCCTGCCTCCTCTCGCATTGCCAAGCCAAGTTATTTTCCCCATTGCTACTTTAAGATATTTGTGTGCTGTTACACTCTTAGCAGCTGGGGGAGATTCCTTAAAAATAAGTTCACAACCTGTGAAAGCTGGGTAACAACCGTGTAGCTCAGAAGGTACCAAACTTTAGTTAACAGCTTTGTAATAAAAACAATTTGTAAATAAAAACCATGGTGCTTTTAAGAAACAGGTTTCATTTCTTCTTGCAAGAGATCCCTGCAGTACTGTATTTGTATATGGCCAGTGACCCAGGCTAAAAGGATTATGAAGCAAAAGTATGTCTAACGGGCTACCAAGTTGTTCCTGATTTATGGCAAACCCCATAGGCTTTTTAAGACAAGAAACCAATAGGTTGTTTGCCATTGCCTTCCTCTGCATAGTGACACTGGTACTTCTTCCCACCCAAGTACTAGCCAGGACAGACCCTGTTTACCTTCTGAGATCTAAGGATATCAGATTAGCCACAGCATAAATGGGATATGAATAGAGGGAAGAAACCCAACATTTGGTGTCCTATGCAGGAGTTAAAAGTGACCTCACTGCTCATCTGATTGATTTACTATCTCATCCTAGCAGCGTCCAGACTGTTCCCTCAATTCCTAGCCAGGATTTATGGTAGAAAGCACTGTGTGAAGTGCAAAGTCTGGTATGTGTGACTGTGAAGTAATCTGTATTTGTTTTATTTAAAAACCTTAAGAGTCTCTATTCTTGTGAAATTTGCAATCATAAAAATGCTGCTACAGCTCCAGAAAGGACATACAGCAAAGCTAATGTCAGTTATTGGAAAGGGCTCTGTTGCTCTGGTGAACACCAGTATCCTGCATGAAATGTTTTTGGGGAGAAATGTAATTTGCTGTTTTTTGATGTTTGAAGGTTAGCCTAAGCTTGTTTCTTTAGGTAAAAGAAAGCTGCTGTAAAACTAGTTCTCACAAGTCTTGATTCTAATGGAAATCTTGTATTAGTTTCGGAGTTGTGTAAAGGTCACAATATTCACTGTATTAAAAATTTGAAACCCCAAACGTATCAAGAACTTGGAAAGTAAAAATTAACAGAGGAAAAAAGAAGTGAGCTGATATGGGTCAGTACTATTGACAGCATGACCAATTAGTTTCCAGAATTTAGTTAGCAAAGACTTATTATGCAGCTCTGAGGAATTCTGGGAGAGAACTATTCTGAGAATGGCCAATAAGAATAGAATTTATTTATTACAAAATACACAACAAAAATATAGACTGCAGAAATCAAGATTATAAAACAATCAGCTCAGTTTGTCCTTAGGCCTGTCTCAATCCTACATCATTGAGATGACAGCATCTGATACTGGCCTGAAAGCAGAATGCAGATAAATTAAATCTGTGCAGCAGAGCTACAGTTATACTGTTTGATAGTAGTGCTGATTTAAAATATTTTATCATAAAATCACCAAATGTAATGAGAATCATCTCCCTATATGTCTAGCACTCAGAAAAATCAAGGATAGATTTTTACCTAAGTCCATGAAAGTATATTTATACCATAGCCTTCTCAAACAAATCTATTATCTGCAACAAAACTGGGTAAAAATCTGACCCAACATATTATTTTTAATCGCATCTTCAAGCTGTTGCTTTTGATGTTCAGTCAATGAGCCCCCCCCCCCCCCCCCGGGCCCACATTTGCTGACCTTCATAAAATAACCTTCTGTTTGGGAATGATGACTGACAGGTTTGAAATTTCATTGCCAAATCTTGGGATATTCTCCCCACCCCTCACACAGACACCCACATGGGTTTCCTTCCCACTTCCCTAGAAGTACCCACAGCTGCTGATGAGCACTTCTAGCTGATATAATACACACTTGAATAAGCAGTTCCTTTAAAAACACCTTTAACTCAATGGTTACCTGCACTTGGTCACCAAGCCAATTAAAAGCATCAAATCCAAACTTTGTCCTCAAGGTAAGTAGTCCAAGAACAAACTGCAGTCCTACTCCCCAGATGACTGGCCTCCATACAACCTGGCCATGCAGTAGAAAGAAGGAAAAATGATGACACTATTAAATACAGAAACGATATGAATGTTGCTACATTCGGTTTAACCCCCGTTTATTTATTAGATATATATGAAGAAGAGTTTGGATTTATATCCCTCTTTTCTCTCCTGCAGGAGACTCAAGGGGGCTTACAATCTCCTTGCCCTTCCCCCCTCACAACAAACTTCTGTGAGGTGGGTGGGGCTGAGAGCGCTCCGAAAAGCTGTGACTAGCCCAAGGTCACCCAGCTGGTGTGTGTGGGAGTGTACAGGCTAATCTGAATTCCTCAGATAAGCCTCCACAACTCAAGCGGCAGAGCGTGGAATCAAACCCGGTTCCTCCAGATCAGAGTGCACCTGCTCTTAACCACTGCTCTTAGCCACTAGGCCACTGCTGCTCCTGCTTTTCTATCCAGCTAGGGCCCAGGGCAGCTTACAACATAGTTCTCTCCTCTTCCATTTTTCCTCACAACAATCACCTATAAGGTGAGTTAGGCTGAGAGTATGTGACTGGCCAAGCTGTACTCGAAAATGTGGGCAGATGCTTTACCCTGCTGATCCATTCCTCTAGCATAGACAGTTTTCTCTGGTGAGGGAGCAGTCCCAGCTGGACAGCACCTCTGATAGTGGAATGGATCTGCAGGAGAGTCAGTGATGTGTTATGGTTAAGAGTGCTGGACTGGGATCTGGGTGTCCCCGATTCAAATCCCCACTCTGCCACTGAAGCTTACTGGGTAACCTTGTGACAGTCACACACACACACAGCCTGACCTACCTCACAAGGTTGCTGTAAGGGTAAAATGGAGATGACAACAATGTAAGCTGCTTTCAGTCCCCTTTGAGGAGAAAGGCCTGGTATAAATAAAGTAAATAAAAAAGTATTATTTATTTACTTGAAGTCATCCACTTTGAAGAACAACTATCTCCCTTGAGACTAGATTTTCTCTTGAAACTTATAAAAGTAATTTTAATCAGCTTCCAAGACAGTAGGGTGTGAAAAAAAAGGTAGGATTCTTTAAGGTGGCCATTTTCCCATCAGAGTATCTTTCTCCATGTTCTTCTGGTGAAACCATTTTCAGCATTTTAATAGATGGGGGTTGGGGAAAAGGATCTCTCTCTCTCTCTCTCTCTCTCGATCTCTCGATCTCTCGATCTCTCTCTCTCTCTCTCTCTCTTTCTCTCTCTCTCTCTCTGTGTGTGTATTAGCTGTTTGACCCCACTGGTGCACTTATTGTTTTCTCAAAAGAAAAAAAGGCAGATAACACACTATTGTATGGGTTATGGCTCGGACTGTAGAGTTACAGGTTCGAATCCCCACTGTGCCACAAAACTCATTGGGTAACCTTAGGTCAGATACTCACTATACATCTAACTTACTTATCCATGGGATTGTTGTGATAAAATGAAAGACAGAACTTTGTACACAACCCTGAAAAAACATCAATAAACAACATGAACTTTAAAAAATAGCATAAAACAACATTCAGCATCCTAAAATGATAATCACAAGAGTCCCCCAGACGAGAAGCAGACTGGAAAAACAGCGAAAGAAGATTTAATTTAATTGTGTATTTAAGTAATTGCCTGCTGAATGGAGCAGTTATCCAGCAAGCATAGAGGAAATTATAGAATTACTTGGGCTATGTGAGAACCATGGATTTGAAAAGTTAATTATGCTAAACTGTACTAGGAATTGTACTAGGAAGGAGTACAGTGAAGCAACTTGCTGAACAACCATGATCAGATAGTCAACCTGTTGATCCAATCATGAAAAAATCATCTCTTTCTGTAACCAGCAAATCTCTAAGAACAGGAGAACTACCATCGTGTAGTGGTTAAGGTGATGGAAAGTTCAAGTTCAAATCCCCACTCATACCATGGAAGCTTGCTGGGTGACCCTGGACCAGTCATGCACTCTCAGCCTTGAACCTGGCAAGTATTTGGATGGGCAATATCAGGGGCATTATACAGAGGCAGGCAATGACAAACCATCTCCAAAGATCTCTTGCCTTGAAAAAGATCTCTTGCCTTGATGGCAAAAAAGGGTGGGGGGAAGGATGCAGGACTGTATGTAATTGTCATGATGGTGCTGAAATTATACAGTGCATGAATACTTGCTTAGATTTGCCTAGAAAATTGCTTAGATTTGCTTAGATTTGCCACTTGCTTAGATTTGCCTAGAAAATATGTCTGTAAACCTAGGCAACAGAGGAAGATGGGCTGGGACATAAGTGTTGCCATTGTGGATGATGTGTTAAATATCTACCACCAGCAGTTTCTGCTCAGTAGATGACCTAAGTCCTTATATTTCCTGTTGGTCCCAAACATGATGTTGGGAATCCTCATTTTGCTGCCAGATGTCTAATTCTGGCATCTGAGGACTGTACTATCTATCTATCTATCTATCTATCTATCTATCTATCTATCTATCTATCTATCTATCTATCTATCTATCTATCTATCTATCTATCTATCTATCTATCTATCTATCTATCTATCTATCTATCTATCTATCTATCTATCTATCTATCTATCTATCTATCTATCTATCTATCTATGAGGCTTTTATACCACCCCATCCCCGAAGGGCTGTGGGCGGTGTACAACAAATAAAAGCAACAGTATAGGGTAAGTAAAAACATTAAAAAGCAGCAACGATTAAAAAAACAATTATCAAGAGAATGAAAATATAAATGGGGTCCAACATCTTAATTTTAAAATTCCCTCCCCACCCCCCAAAGGGAGGCATGGTGGCCTCGTTAGATGACAAATGACCCAGTTGTCAGGGTCGGACGAGGGCCAAACAGGGAGGGGGGCACCACATCAGCAGCCAGTTCCTCCAAAGGCCCAGCGGAACAGCTCCGACTTACAGGCCCTGCGGAACTCGCCAAGGTCCCGCAGGGCCCGGACAGCTGGAGGAAGAGCGTTCCACCAGGCTGGGGCCAGAGCCGTAAAGGCCCTGGTCCGCATGGAGGCCAGCCGCATCATTGAGGGGCCAGGGACCACCAGTAAATTGGCCTCCGCTGAACGGAGAGGCCGTGCAGGGACATATGGGGTGATGTGCTCTACTAGTAGGTACAACTGAGAGATGCTGAACCAAAAATGAATAAAATGTTTTAACATCCCTCTTGGCAAATTTTATTTTATTTTATTTATTTGTTCGATTTTAGTATACTGCCCCATCCCCAAGGGATACAGTACAATAACAAAAGGGGCAATTAAACAACAACCAATGAATACCTAACATTAACTAAAACAGTATAAGCTAATAGATTAAGCCCCATAGACTTTAAAAACTAATTTAAAACAGCGATTAGTACATAAAAACAGCACTCCGCAAAACCCTACCTAAAAATCCTCCTAACAAGGAGGAGGAGGGCACAGTGGGTCCCAAAGATGTCAAGGGACCCTCAAATAGGAGAACAGGGGGGCACCATTCAGTGACTGGTCTCTCCAAAGGCACGGTGGAACAACTCGGTCTTACAGGCCCTGTGGAATTCCCCCAGATCCCGCAGGGCCCGGACAGCTGGAGGGAGAGTGTTTCACTAGGCCGGGGCCAGAGCTGTAAAGGCCCTGGCCTGAGTGGAGGCCAGTCGCATCATTGAGGGGCCAGGGACCTCCAGCAAATTGGCCTCAGCTGAACACAGAGGCCGAGTAGGGACATATGGGGTAATGCGGTCCTGAAGGTATGAGGATCCCAGGCCACGTAAGGCCTTAAAGGTCAACACCCACTCCTTGAAGATGATCCGGAATTCAACTGGTAACTGGTAAATGCATTTGCTGACATTAAATATTCACATTTAATTATTTATTTATTAATAAAAAATAAAGATGGAGATGTATTTTGGCAGCAAACATACAATAAACAGTGTGTGTGCAGGGTAGTGGTAGTAGAAGCTGGTTCATGAGGAGTCTAAAGAATACTGTTTAAAAAGTGTGGGCACAAAGCAATTGCACATGAAAATCAAAAAGAACAAAGAGGGGGGAGAAATTGAAAGGAATCATGAATACTCACTTTAGTTGGGTATTTGGAGAAGACAAGCATTAAGAAAACATACATTGCAAGTCCACCAAAAGAGATGAGCTGATTGGTTCCTTGTTTGGCAGTGTCAAAGATAAGCCAGCACACAAGGGCAGCCACTAGACCTATCCATACCACCCTAAGTAAAGGATGTCAAAGAAGGCAATGAAAGATATAAGAAAAGCAATCATCACTGTGATCTTATCTCATTTTTTTCTAACATAGGCAGTTATGATATTATCCCCATGCACAAACCAATCATATATCTCCAAGCCAAATATACATACATGCAGTCTATCACAAGTCATCTTGTATTTTGTACTTTTGCTACTTGTCTAGAACATGAGTACAGGGGGCTGTCAATCATCTGGCAGGCCACAACAGAGGGCTAGTGAGGTGAATATGGCTCTCAGGATCACAAGCTGTATAGTTTTGTTGTTTACCATTAAGTAGTAACCAAATACAGGTTAATGAAAATTTGATAAGGTTAGGATTGACGTATTTTCTTAGCAGTGTTCCTTTATGTGCATCAACTTCATGACAGTCAGAAATTCATCAGGTTCATCACATTGGAAAATTTCAGCTGTTAAATTTCTGGTTGTTGTGGGTTTTCCGGGCTGTGTGGCCATGGTAGATCTTGTTCCTAACATTTCGCCTGCATCTGTGGCTGGCATCTTCAGAGGTATATCACAGAGGTAAGCCTGTTACACACTGTGTCCAGTGAGAAGGGAATGTTTTAGTGGGGTATAAATTGTCCATGTTCCAGGGTGGGGAACAAATCAGTAAGTGTTTGGGTGGAACTTGCTATGCAAAGGTGTGGTTGATATTGCGGGTGGGGTTTTTCTGGGAGTGATTCACATTTGCATTCCCTGCAGAGCAGCAACAGTATTAGTGAATGCAAACCCTGTGTCTGGGTGGAGTCAATTGTCCATGAACCTAGCATGACCTTGGCCTTTGATTCTGGTGTTTTTAATTACTGGTAGCCAAGTTTTGTTAATTCTCAGAGTCTTTTCCTTCTTGTCCAAGTTTTCTTGGTGTTTATGGATTTCAATGGCCTTTCTGTGTAGTCTGACATAGTAACCTTCTGAGTTCTCCAGAATTTCAGTGTTTTCAAATAGAATATTATGTCCAGTTTTGTTTAGAGCAGGGGTAGGGAACCTGCGGCTCTCCAGATGTTCAGGAACTACAATTCCCATCAGCCCCTTCCTGCATGGCCAATTGGCCATGCAAGAAGGGGCTGATGGGAATTGTAGTTCCTGAACATCTGGAGAGCCGCAGGTTCCCTACCCCTGGTTTAGAGCATGTTCTGCTACTGCAGATTTTTCACTTTTTCTATCGCATACCCTGCAGCTATGGAAAGGTCCATTACTGGAACGCATAAAACACAGCATCTAGACTCGTGACATAGACTGCCAAAGACACTGTCAGCTTAACCATCTAAAAGTCCGCAGTAGCAGAACATGCTCTAAAAACCCCACCCGCAATACAATATTATCAACCACGACAACCAGTTGAATCTGGCTTTGAAAGCCTTCGACAATACATTAAATTTCTGTTTGCCACAACGTTGCTAAAACGCCTTACGTGGCCTGGGACCCTCGTATCGTCGAGACTGCATTACCCCTTCGAGACTGTATGTCCCTGTACGGCCTCTCTGTTCGGCTGAGGCCAATCTACTGGTGGTCCCTGGCTCCCTCATCACGATGCGGTTGGCCTCCACATCGGCCAGGGCCTTTACTGCCTCTGGCTCCGGCCTGGTGGAACAATTTTCCTCCAGCTGTCCGGGCCCTGCGGGATCTTGGTGAGTTCTGCAGGGCCTGTAAGACGGAGTTGTTCCACCGGGCCTTTGGAGGGACCAGCTGCTGAAGGTGCCCTTCTTGCTCCTTTACATCTGGGTCCCCTCTGTTTAATGGGACCCACCATCCCTCCCTCTTGGGGAGGATTTTAAATATGGGTTTTGTTGGATGCCCCTTATCGTTTTTATCGCTGTTTTAAAAGGTTTTTAGTAACTGTATTTAAAATTGATGGAGCCAGTGCAACCTGTAATTTATTTTTATACAGCAAATCTGTGCTCCTTTGTTTGATTGTACTGAGATTTTATGTTGCACACCGCCCAGAGCCCCTCGGGGATGGGGCGGTATAAAAAATCTAAATAATAAATAAATAAATAAACCACGTTTGTACAGAAATGCTGTCAGCCTTACTAGTTATGTTTCACTTTTGTTATTTAAATTGGGTAGCATCACTTGTTCTTCTGTTGCTCAGACAACATGAGCCGGGGCTAATTCAAGGAAGTGTTATTCTTATTGCTGCTATTCTAAGAAATTGAAGAACCAATAACTTGTAAGTTGAATCCTATACATAGGATAGGAGGCTTATGCACCAATGAAACCAATATGATTTAAACAGTTTAAACTGTACATAGAAATATGTTGAAGAAAGCCTTGTGTTATGGTGAATGCCCTTTGAGTGGATTTTAATTAAGTTGTTACTGTAACATATGAACAATTTCAGTGCTGATATATGTTGTGGCTACTGAATATTTTGTATCTCCCCACTTCTCCTGCCATGGAGATGCCAATCTCTATGTGGGACCTGGAGATCTCCCAGTATAACAATTGATCTCCAAGCAGCAGAGATCAGTTCCCTGGGTGGAAACAGCAGGTTCAGAGGGTGAGCTCTGTGGAAACATATCTCTGCTAAGCTCCCTCTACTTCCCAAACTATGCTCCCCCAAGGCTCTCAGCCTTTGACTACATAATAGTCTTCCACCCTAGCCATCATGGAGGGCTGGCAAAGGGCCTCCACAACTCCACAAATTCCTTGGCACAGGGCCTCTACAACTCCCTTCACTCCCACCTCCAGATTGGGCCATAAGTGGGAGATTCTTCCAAATAAAAGACACTGAATAAGGCTATTATACCACTTATATCTTTGCTTGGATATGAAGCTTCATTGATGAAGATCATTTGACTGTTTCGTGATATGAGCAGGCCGGCACCTGGCCAGCTTCCCCCCGTGCCAGGGCACCACTCACCGACTGAGCTGCTTGCTGCAGCTGCAGATCGGCTCCCGCCCCCCCAGGAGCCCGGGGAGGGCAGGAGCTGGCCTGCTGCCATTACACCTGCCTGGACCACCTAACCCCATCCCTGGCCTCCTAGGAGGTCAGCTCCTGCCCTCCATGGGCCCTGGGCAGGGCAAGAGCCAGCCTGCAGGGAGGTGGGGGGGGGCAGGGCTCAGCAGCAGGCACTGCAGCGGCAGGCCAGCCCAGGAGCCAGCCTGCCACTGTGTTGCCTGTCCAAGCCATCCTCACGAGCCCTGCCTTCCGAGCCCAACCCTCCCTGCTGGCTTCCCTAAGTGGGACACAAGGGGGCGTGTGGAGCCTGGTTAGGGGGAGATGCGGGGAGCCAGTCATGCCCCGGGGTGCAATTTAGGCCCAGTAAACCACTGGGTATTAGGTCCTGTAAAAATATGATTTACCTCAGAAAAACGTTTAAAATGCCTGAAAAAAAATACTTGATTAATACAATGAATTAGTCAATGTTAAGAGTTAAAAGTATTTCAATCTTTGTAATATTTTCTGTCTTAATAGAAATAAGATATGCCTGATGTTGTAAAACCCATTATGTGGATATACTTCTTCTAAAATTATGAATTTTATTCCAAATAAAGAAAATTTTATTATAAAAAGACAAGATGTACTGGAAAAAAACAATAATGCTAAGAAAAGTTGAAGACAGCAGAACAAGAGCAATTGAGTCATCCAGAGAATGTTAAAATGCTTTTGTCAAATGTGACATTGTTCTGCCAATTGTTTTGATATTTATGCCTAATAAAGGTTGGACTTGAAAAAAACCTTGAACTTGAGTCAATAAAGGAAGCCACGACAAGACCTCAGCAAGGCTGTTAAAGACAGGATGTCTTAGAAATCTTTAGGGTTGCCATAAATCAGAAATGACTTGATGGTACTTAACACACATACAACAAAGAGAAAGTTGAAATTGGTGAAGAGCCAACACCTCAAGGTACTTGATAATCACAAAGCTTCATTTCAATTTCCTTTGAGCTCAAACTGTGGTTTCAGAAGTAAAAATCATATTGTCGAAGGCTTTCACGGCTGGAATCACTGAAGATGCCAGCCATAGATGCAGGTGAAACGTCAGGAGAGAACGCTGCTAGAACACGGCCATACAGCCCAGAAACCACACAGCACCCCAGTAAAAATCATATTATTGTGATAATGAAATAAAATAAGTATGTAATGACCCTGCAAAGGAAAAAAATCCCACTGTACATACCATTTCAGCCAAAACCAATGTTCTTTTAGAATCCTCCCACAAGGGGAAAAAAAATCTGTAATTCTGTCCTCATATCTGGCCATCAAAAAGTCCCAGCAGATGAAAAAGATTCCCGTGACAGTGAGTACAAAAAGGGCCAAGGCTCTGTGAAAATTCAAGGTACAGGCCGCAATTACCATTGCCAGGTAAGCTGTTATGGAAACAAGCATAATCCCATCAGATATGCCTACCACCTATGGTATCTGTCACCCTCGTTTCCAGCCCAAACAAAATTGACTCTCAAATGCCTTTGTTGCAATTATCCAAGCTTTGTTTAGAAAACAGCCCTTCAAATAGCCTGGCTTTTGTTAGTCAGTGATCTTATCCGCACAATCTTCAATTTGATTCAGGCCTCCTCTTGAGAAAGGAACAAAGACAACAGGTTTGGGGGTTGAGGTTGGGGAGGGGGGGAGTATCCTCACCCTAGAAAAGTTGCTTTGTAAAACAGAAAGTACTGCCTGAGGTTTAATTAAATCCAGACTCACTTATACAGAACAGAGACTAAGGAGAAGGGTTGTTCACGTTTCCTTGACAGAATAAATTTTATAAGTGATTTTTTAATTTATGTGCGATAGTGTATTTAGGCATATTTCAAATTCCTTATTTCATATCACAGGAGTTGAATTGGGGGAAAACCCCCAAAAGCATCTATAGCAGGGGTCCCCAAACTTTTAAAACAGGGGGCCAGTTCACGCATGGCCAAAGCCCAGCAGGGGGCCGGACCAAGTGCCGCCCGCGGGGGGGGGGCGCCATCCATCCCACCACTCCACCCACTCCTGGCACAAGCCCCCCCACCCCCACATCGGGTCCTTCCTTCCAATCCGGGCCCTGAAGCTCAGCTTCACCTTTCTCTCCCCCATTTGCCGTGACATTGGTACCGTCCCCTCCTACCACTTGGGAATGAGCAGTGAGTCGCTTCACGCTTGAGGCTGTTTAGGGGTAAACCTTGGGGGGTCGGGTGCCAAGCTCCAGGGGCCACCTGGAAGTCATATTCTCACTACTCCCCAGGTTTGGCTAGCTCATGGAGTGACTCAGTGTTGGATTTAGCGGCCGGAGGGGACCGTACCAATGCGGCAAGTGGGGGAGCAGGAGAAAGGAAGCTCTGCCGCCTTTCTCTCCCCCCCCTTGCCGTATTGGTACGGTCCCCTCCGGCCGCTTGGAATGAGCAGCGAGTCGCCCGCGCTTAATGCTGTTTTTGTAAACCTGGGGAAAAGGAGATAGAGAAGGGGGAGATCCGCTTCTGCCCAGCGGGCCGGATAAATGTCTTCCGGGGGCCTGATTTGGCCCCCGGGCCGTAGTTTGGGGACCCCTGATCTGTAGGTAACTTTTGCAGACCTTGACTGATTATATACTGCTGCTCTGCTCCATGCTGAAGGGAGATTCTCTTCAGGGCAGAACTTCTGTTATGGATGCCTTTTTGCCCCCCTCTCACAGTCACTTTGCCACAGTAACAGATCCTATAATTTCCGCTATTTGTGAGAGCGGAAAAAAGTGGGCAAGGACAAATGGCCCTGCATTATTTTGGGCTTTTTTGCCCCACCCTGCCTTTTCCACTCTACTACTGCCCTACCCAGTGATGGGGAAGGTTTTTTAAAATTTTATTTCAACTTCAAACATTTGTACCACATTATGTCTATTGAAACAATGATAGATCTAATACAGGAATGTCAAAACACCAAGGAATACTGAAATAGCAAGCCTCTTCTTCCACCTGCAGTGGCAGCATCAGCAGAAAGAGTGTGTGTGTGTGTGTGTGTAGTGTGGGGAGAGAATATCAGTTCAAGGACATGGTCCACTTCTTCAGCAAAGCATGGTCCAGGGAATTTCTTAGCTTCTTTCATGGGGGGGGGGATATTTTTTGAAAGGGGCTGCAATATTGATATAACTGCAATAACAGCAATATCAATATAACAGTAATTTAAAGGGCTTTAACAAAGCCAGCAGTCTTTGTGACTGTGTTTTTAAGAGTGGGTTGATGAGCAGAGTTAAGAGAACCAGGAAAAGCATACCTGGGAAAGTTGATCCAGCAAGCTATGCCGCAGGCAGTGGGCTATGCCTGGTCGTGTGTAAACAGAGAAATCTGAAGAGATCCCACTACAACCCCCACTTTGCAATGAAGAACCCTCAGGTTATGGTTCCATGCATAATGGGCCCTTGTTTTCTGTCTGAGGTACAGTGAGTGATCACATGACCTTGCTGGCTTTAGATACCAAATAAATACTTCTCTAATACTTGGCACAAGAAGATCCAGTAGCCTTGAATATCATTTTCTGTCTGAATGGCAGGTCACAGATAAATAAATAAATAAATAAATAAATAAATAAATAAATAAATAAATAAATAAATAGTTTGATATTGTTTAAAGAAGAAAATAATGGTTACATTTAAAGAAGAAAACAATAGTTACATAATAAGAACATGCAATCAATTCAGGCTATCAGATGCCACTTGAACGATGGCAAGCCTCGACTGGCAAGTTATTTGCAGACCATAGTCCAGGACAGGGTCACTCATTCAAATATAACAAATCTATTTGGGCAATGGAAGACAGTTTCAAACATAAAAAGAATCTAATGGAAGAAAATTAAAACGATGACTTAGCAACACAATCTTTTATACTGCTTGTATGGCCTGACAATCTAGTCAGAATTGGCTTTCTCTCAGGAGTCTTCATGGATACATTTTTGGCTCGCTTAGTTTGAAGGCATATGAAAGGGAGGAAGTCTCTTTGATCACTATGGTAAAATAAGATGAGAGGGCTTTTTGGTTGTTGTTGTTGCACATATCCCTGAATCCTTCAGACAGCAACAGAATTGGTTACAAAAAGGAACAATTTATTTTGGAGGATGTGCCAGAAGAATGCTGTCTGTAAAACTGAACATAACAAAGTCTGCTGAAGGCACTGAGAATCATTCAGTATCTTCAATAGACTTTGGAATAGGTTTGGCACCTACAGGTAAGGCTCCAAGTATGGTTTCTGAACCAGCTTTATGCAAATAAATTGATATGATATCCCTCCTGATAATATCCCTGGTGCAAAATACGGTGTGGTTTCTGCTGCATTCCCCAGATGCTGGGGAAGGTGGAAGCAACAGAAAAGCTAATGGTTGTTGTAGAATATATTAACATCAGATTTGCTCATACTTGGGGTAACATGAGAGTAATACTTCAAGAACTGATGTTTTCATTTGTATTTTAATTCACAATTAATGGTTCGGAAGCAGAAGTTCTGGAAAGGATTGGTGTGCTATCTTTGTCAGATTGGGTAAATAATTTAGTTGTATTCTTGGACTCTGCAGATTGATGTGGTTATCAGGAATGTTTTCCATCATTCAGTGGCGTACCAAACGGTTTGCGCCTTTGGCTGGAGATGAGGAGCTGAGCAGGGCGCGTGGCCTGTAGCCGGTTCCCAATTCCTAGGAGCTGGCTGCAGACCGCGGTGACTGGTGCCCTGCTCAGCTCCTCGCCTCCAGCCGAAGGCGCAAAGTTGAGCTGGCCATGGAGCTCCCTGTCTGCCTTCCCCAGCTGTGGAGGGAAAGACTGGGAGCCCTGCAGCCCCAGCGGCTGGCTCAGCTTTTTGCCTCTGGACCGAGGCGCAAAGCTTAGCCAGCCACTAGGGTTCCCAGTCCTGCCTTTCCCGGCTGGGGAGGGCAGGACTGGGAACCCCTGCCTCCCTGACAGTTGTGCTGGCGGGGCAGAGGCCTCTCCCCTGCTGGTACGCCTGGTGGGGGAGCTCTGATGAGCAGAGGTAGGAGGAGACTTGCCTCCCCAGTCCTGCCTTCCCCAGCAGGGGAGGGAAGGACTAAGAGGGAGTCCCTGCAGCCCCTGCGGCTGGCTCAGCTTTTCGCCTCCTGCCAGAGGCGAGAAACTGAGCCAGCCACTGAGGCTCCCAGTGCTGCCTTTCCTAACAGGAAGGCAGGGAGGCTCTAACGGGCAGAGATGAGAAGCATGGAGGTGGGGGGATGGCATAGAGTTTGCCTTTTTCACAGCTGCCATGCATTGAGTTGACATTCCTATGCAGGATGTAGTGCCACAGGTTGTGAGTCAGCTAAGGAGGCACAGCACAGCTGGAAGAGGGGCATCCAAAGCCCAGAAGTAAGTGTGCCTTCACGACCTCCAGGCAACCATCTTAGTAACGGTAGCATGTGAACATGCCTGTACACAAAGTCCTGCCTTGTGCACTTTTTTTGACATCTGAGGGTTAGAAGTGGCTGAGCCACCTAGTTACTGATGTCCTGAGAGCTGAATGATAGATCCTGCTCCTCAATGGGAAACTCCTATATCCCTGCCCAGGTGCGAGTTTGGATCTGTCATGATGGACATAGTACAGTTTTCACACTGGCTGATTTCTGGTACTGTAGCCACAGCTCTCCTCTCTCTTCTTCCTCCCTGAGTAAGATAGGATAAATCAGTAAACTGCTTGTCCTTGGCAAGCAAGGAGCAGTTAGAGATGGAGCAGCTGAACATGCTTCTAAGTCAGACTTGTAACACAAAGAAAGGGCTGCCAATCCTACCAATAACCTCCTTGGGGATCTCTTCACTAAGACATGAAGAGTTTTCAGTGTCTCAGAGGCTGCAATCCTAAATACACTTACTAAGTCAGACATGCATAGGATTGCACTGCAAGCCCCTTCAGGAGCTATATGTTTGGGTTGATCTGAGAAGCAGAGGACAAAGAGAAGAGGTCACTGGGACTTTCTCCCCTCCTGGGCCATGTTAGTTTTCCAATCTGCCCTAGGTTTTCCAGCTTAATTCTAGATACTGGTTCTCTTACTCATAAGCCTTTTGCCATCTGCAGTCCTCATATTTAAAGACCCTCATCTTTGTACCTGCTTCATTAACCTTGCAAGTTTCTGATGATTGTCCCATCTAAACACCCTCTGTTAGGCCCCTGACTCCCCCAGGTGCCCCTTGTGGTGGCACCGATATTTGAAATGTCCTTCAGATGAGATAATTGCTGATTACAATGTCTTTCAATTTCTCTATCATTGTATAGAGTCTAATTTAACTTGAAGTTTACTTAAAATGGTTACAAATGGATTGCATTTCCAATTCACTTAGCTAGAAAAAAAGCTCTTAGCTTGTTGCGGATACAACTGTACAGTAATTAGAGCACCACATTTTTTTTAAAAAAAACTTTCATATAAGGGAGTACTCTGCCCCTTCCCCTCCTCAAAATCTACCCTTCCCAGGCACCATCTCAAATCATCAAGAATTTCCAAAGCCAGAATTGGTATCTGGTTTGGTTCCAATTGCTTACACTGCCTGGTAATCGTTCTCTAGAGTCAGTGTTCTTTCCCAGTCCTGCTATCTGAGGTCTTCAGGGAACCACTGAGCTATCATCTTTCCTACAGCTATGACCAGTAACTGAAAGAACAACTTTCCAAAACAAATATAAGGGACACCTCTTCTTTTCAGTTTAGCCCTTCCTTTTAATATTTTGCTTTCTGGCTTTTAAAATAAAACTCTCATTCAATGTTAAATTTACACATACAAACAAATAATAAACAATTTCCATCTTGTCAAAGCAGTTGGGAGAGAAATTATAATTGTTTTAGTTTACTTGGTGGGTGGGGGTGGGGGGGAGTTCATGGAACTTGAACCTGCTATCATAATGTTACAGACACCATCCAATAGTTGCCAAAAACTGCAAAGGACATGAACAAAAGCTTTTAGTGCCCTGGTATATTCATGTGTGTGTAATGTGTATTTACAGTTGCTTCTAGTCAATGATATGTGACTATCCTGCAATGGATGTGATACTGTTTCCTACATCTGGTACTGCAACCACCGTGTAGTGTATATGCGCTGGTCTTAGCTGCAAGGGATGGAGAGTTGGGTGAACATGTTCTGTAAGTTTTCTAAAACTGAATGGAGAATGAAAAATCTAATAAACCTCAGAAGGAAATAACAATGACATTAAACATTATAATATTTTATAATTATATTTCATTTTTATATTACCATCATATGAATTATTATTACTATTACTGTTATTTTATATCTTTCAATCTGTAGGGTCTAATAAAAACTATTTTAAAATTTTAGTACCTTCTCAAAATTTTCAAATCATGTGGAGCACGTTAGCTAAGTAAGCATGGAAGAATTTTCTATAGCCTTCAATCTTCATTGAACGCAAGTATGAAATATGATAATCCAAACTCTATATTAAATTAGAAAATTTTGTTGTTTTTCTAATGCCCCCAAATACCTGTTATTAGTGTTCCATAAATAATATAGCGAATTGTGGTTTTATGTGTTCTGTAAAAAACAATGATTGCATCATATTTCTTTTCCAGGTACCTAGAAAGAAAAAAAGAAGAAAGGAAGGGGAGGGAGGGAGGGAGGGAGGGAAAATAAATTAATCTAAACAAACGCTTCACATTTAGACATTGCAATATAAAATTATGAGTAATATACATAACGGGTGGGTAATAGTTGCTTTTCATTTGTTCTTTGTCATCTTTATTTGAATGTTGACTCTGGCATAATGGGTATAATCCATACGGAATTAAAACTTTTGGAAACTCACTGATTTCAATGGGGAAGTTAAGGATGCTCTTAAAATCAACAAGATTGGCTGTTGTTACACCGATCTAAGACAACTGATTTCAGTGGGTTTAAGCTGGACAAACTTGGCACAGGACAGGACTGCATTGTTACAGGTATAGAATTTCCAATCTTGGCTGAGCAATAAACTTGGGTGGCCTTAGGCAAACTTGTTTCTTAACCTTAGTCATCCAAGTACAATAGGGAGACATGTAAACTCCTCATCTGTTTAACTTTGCAGGCTGTTTGCAAGGATAACTAATATAAGGCATTTGTACAGAGTGCACAGCTTGCTGGATTGGGGTTTTCCTTCCTCCACTATTTCTGCTTTCCTTTCACCCTGGACACTCTCTCCAACACTTGTGACCCCAACACTTACAAAAACAGAACTGGGCCTCTTTAAATTGACAGGGAATCCCTGCAGCTTTTACTGTGCCTTGATACGTGTCCTGTGCACTCTAAGATAGTGAAAAGGAATAAGTTTTATAAGCAAAATCAGAATCCTATGGAAATTATTCTCATTATAGTGCAGATTCAGGCAGCTGGCACAACACTGTAGTTTGCCTAATTTAGAAGAGATGCTACATGATAGACTAGTTTGTGGGCTGCATGATGTGGCATTATAGAAGCGATTGTTTGCCAGGAAACAGCTCACCTTCCTGGAAGCACAGGAGAAAGGACTGGTAACAGCAGCAGCAGCTAGTACAAGCAAGGTGCAGTTGGCATAGAGTTCATATAATCTACAATAGGCCAGGACTGGGAGTGCCAGTTCCAGAGAAATGGAAATTCAGCACTCCCAGATGACATAGCTCCCACTAACTATGGAAACCCACTCAGCTCAATACCCAACAACACCCCCACCTCCCACACATGCCATGGCAGCTCATGCAGCTCATGCAGAACTTGCTCTCTTCTCAATGAATGGCCAGGAATCAATTCCATGTTCCTCCTGGGTCCTGCACCAAAAGCGCCGGAGTCAGACAAGGTTTTGGTGATGAGTTTGGCCCAGTGGCATCTGCTGCACCTGGGAGGAGTTGCTCTACTATTGGGAAGGGGCAGTTTTGGTGAGTGGGAAGTTCCAGGGCTCCACTTTTCCTCTTCATTGTGTGGGGGGCTAAACCACTTCTTCAGCTTGCGCCTTTTTTGCACCTTTGAACTGCAAGGGCTGAAATCCTGGATGCCCCTTCCAGTCATAGGTGAAGCCGGGGTGTGTACATGCGCTACGCACTGAGCACACCCCTGGGGGGAGGTGGAAAAATGCCCCTCCCCTTTCCTTCACGGTGCCCACCTGTGCCCACGCACCCCCACACTTACCTTAGTTCAGCCTGAAAAAGTTCAGGCTGAAAAGAACCCTGGTAGGAACTATACTACCCAGGAGACCTTGCAAGCCCCAAGGTCTCCTGGGTAGTGTAGTTCCCACCAGGGCGCTTTTTCAGCCTCAACTGAACAGACTGCTTTTGCAGCCTGAACTTTTTCAGGCTGAACTAATGTAAGTGGGGGGGTCGCGGGGGGATAGCTGCTGGGTGGCCATGGGGGGGGGGTGGAAAACTGCGCCCGGGGGGGAGTCCACCCCGGGCGCAGTTTGGCCCAGCTATGCCTCTGCTCCCAGTAGCTTGTGCACTGCCCCTCCCCAGATGAGGTACCACCTCACAGCTCCAGGCAGGCACTGTCCTTTACACCCTCTACTTCCAGAACCAGCTTTGTGTGTGTAACAGCTGTGTGGGTAGCTGCTGCTTCTGACCTGGCTGCCACCACTCCCTATCTGCCTACACCTGGGGCAACTGCTCCTTCTAGCTTGTCCCATTAGATCCAACCCTGGAAGTAGAATGTCACTTCTGATGGGGAACTGTTAAAATCTACACACTTACACCAACTCCTATAAATAATTAGTGTCCTTTAATTAGTGTCCTTTCTGTAATAGATTTGAAATGTTGTTAATTCATACCACCTTATATTATCCTAATATTGAAGGACAGATAATATTTACAGTTATAGTCAAGTGCTGATAATTCTATCAATAATTGCTAAATGTCTGTCAATTACAAGAGCTGCCATGGTACTGGTTGAAGTGTTGATTATGGAAGCCTGCTTCCTAAATCCTGTTGCATCATGAAATTCATTTACTGTTTCAGGGCACATCTCTAACCCCTCAATTTGACCTACATCCCACGTTTTTGTAAAGATAAAATCGAATAACCCCATACACCCTATGTTCCTTAATGGATGACAAGCAATTTCAAGGTAAGTAGCACTGTCTAAAATAAGCCTTTTCACTCTTCATATGAACATAAACTTTGAAAAATATGGTAGAGGAATAATCAGAGACAAAGCAAAATATGGTTGTACTGGTAACATTTCACTTGAAGAGGAAAGCAGTAGATGGAGAAAATCCAAAATGAAATTACCCTTTGCACAGTTCATTTCCTCCCGATTCAGGTTTCATTTGGTGATCGATTCCAGTACTGATTTTTGTATCATACTGGAAAAAAGTAGCATAAAACAAAATTGGCAATGTAATTCCTAGTGTAGGTTCTGATTTTATGTTTAAAAGACCAGAGATAAAATGTTGCTTTCATTTGCAGCTGGCTCCCAATTAATATGAGATCTCCATGTTTCCTTTGGTCTTCTTCCTTCCCGTTAACTTTTGTGAACATGTGCATAAGGGATGTGCATTTTTTGTTTGCATAACAAACCTTATCTCAAATTTGCTTTTTCTAAATATGCTCATTTATATTATATTCTTTTAAATATCCACTGGAATATTAAATGGGAAACATGTTTCTGGTTGTGAGCTCTTGTTTCCTTCCCATTTAATTGAAATGTTCATAAATTCTGTCTCAGATTGAAGGGATTGTACATTGCAGAGATATGGGAGAATGGGTTCTTATTTTAAAGGCAGCTTACATAAAGGCTCATGAATCTAAAGAGAGAGGATTCGGAAGCATCTAGAAAGCTATTTCTTTCATTATCATTAAACATGATAATTGGAACATAGGAAGGAGCCTTAAACTATGGGTCCATTTAATTCATATTCACCATGATCCATCAGCCCAAAGACTGATCACCTTTCCCATGTTCCCTAGCAGTTCTATGTGTCCCTAGGAAAATTGATTCCTGATGTCACAGACCCTACAATAACCCTGTGGGGAGAGTAAAGGAGGTGAAGTATCCCTCTCTTCCCTCTTTTGTCAGATTAACAGCACCATTAACAGAAGCCCCAGTAACAGAAGACACTTTTCCCCATTTCTGCACTTTAAATGGTAGCCTCTCAATCCACATGATTATTAGCAAATTGAAGGCCTGCAACACCATAAACAGTTTCCCTGGGGGTAAGACAGGACTCCTGCAGGGAGAGAAATATGGTGATGCCCATCAGTACTTTCTGCTGATATACTGCAGGATCCAGACTCATGGTCTGCTTTGACTAGCAGTGGTTTTCCAGGAAAGAGAATTCCAGAGAAAACAGAGAATACATGTCCCAAAGATACTTTACCATGAAGTGTGAGTTTGATGGAAACCTTCTGTATGCAATGAATGTGTTCACCACAGCCTCACCTACTGAATATATTTTTGTCATATAGCCATTAAAAGACAGTGCTTCTGTCAGAACTGTAAACTGTAGTCATGATAATCCCATTACTAACTCCATCTGACTGACTTTCTCATTTAATTAAAATCAGACCTAGTAACTACCATTGACATTTTAAAAAGTATGTTCAGAGAGTACTTTTCTGTCTATGTGAAATAGTCTGACCTTTCCCACCACACACACTTTCATGAGAAAATATAATATATAAATCAGCAAAACAGAGTTTCGGTCTGTAGTTATTTTTATGATCTCAGTGGCTGTAATCAAGGGCATCGTTACTAATGATATTCATGGTCTGTCAATTCACATATTACATCTATCATGCAAGATATGTTTACTTAAAAGTAAGTGCTATTAAGTTCAATGGGACTTTCTTCCACAAAAATGTATATAGGATTACTCGTCTCACAAGCTTTTCTTATGCTGAACAATATATACTAAGCTGACCAGCCGTCCCGCTTTTGGCGGGACATTCACGCCTTGAAAGAACTTGTCCCACGTCCCGCGGGTTTTCCCCAATGTCCCGGGTTTTGGAAGGCTGCCGCACTGCCTTCTGGGGCAAAGGCAGTGCAGCAGCCTCCTGTGCGGCCGCAGGAGCACACTGCCTTCTGGGGCCCTGTCACAGGGTGGGAAACAGCAGCACCCCAGAAGGCAGTGCGCTCCTGCAGCTGCGCAAGTGTGTGTGTGTGTGTGTGTGTGTGTGTGTGTGCACGCGCGCGCTCACGGGGGGCCGCCCACCCATCCCTGTTCACGAAGGTGACCATCTGGTCACCTTAATATATACCTCAGTATGCCTAAAATGGCAAAGGAAAGTATGGCTCTGCTTCTGAATCAGAACTTGCAGATTAGAGAAAGAAGTAGCTTACCTGGTTAGGAGGTGCAAAATTGCCCTTATCTAAGTTCCTGTTTTTAAGCTCAGTACTTTTGTTGTTTGTTATGTCATCTTCTTTGATATCATCCTAAAAGATACAATAATGGAGAGCTGAAGATAAAGTGAAATTTAGGAATATCAAACCTGTAGAAGCACAGTGGATAAGAACAGTGGATTGTCCTCCTTCAGCATAATGGAATTAAAGCAAGAAAAATCAGGTGGGGAATCAGCATCATAAGAAACTCAAAAGGGGATTCATAGATCGAGGAATCAGCAACATTCAAGCCTCATCCATTGCAGTTTCTATGTAATAAAATACCCACGAAGGAGTATTTCCTTTGACTTATTCATAGCTGTGATACTACTTCATAGAAAGCAAAAACAGTGGCCTCCAAGTCAGCCTAAAGATAGCTTGCAAATTGAATTGCTTTGCTTTCAATTTTCTGAAACCAACAATACTTTAAAGTGGAGTGTTGTGGGTTTTCCGGGCTGTATGGCCGTGTTCCAGTAGCATTTTCTCCTGACGTTTTGCCTACATCTGTGTCTGGTATCTTCAGAGGATCTGATGGAAGTAAAGCACTTGCTTTACCACTTGTCTGTGTAGAAGGTTGAGTCAAATTTCCTGGATATTTATTCCGTGTTTCACATATGAAGTAACAGTTTACAATCCAAAGGGAGATTATGGAATCCAGAGTCTAAGATGATCAATGTAACAATGTTAAGGTTGGATTGAAATGATTGAAGGTTTGTGCAGGGGCTTACCACCCTAGGGCCATGGGGACACCCATGTCCCTGGGTGAATACCTTTTGGTCAGGTGGGGGGCCCCAGACAGCCCCGCGTGACCAAACGGCATGCGCTCCAGCCATACGTCCCAGAGCCCTGCGCCCAGGAGCTGGCCTGCAGGGAGGAGGGGTGTGGGGCTCAGCGGTGGGCGGCCGCAGCGCTCACCTGGCTTTCAAAAGCGCCCACCGGCTTTCAAAAGCCAGCTTTCCTGCACAGAGACTGGGGTGTGTGACTCGGGACAGGGCCCTACCTCCCCAGCACTGGGTGCATGGCTATGGGGCATGGCTAGGGTGCCCGCTCCACGAACTCCCCACCGTCTGTGCAGAAAAGCCGGATGCGAGGGATGGGGTTCGGGGGGGGGCACACCAGTGGTGGGATTCAGCAGGTTTGCACCACTTTGGCAGAACCGGTTGTTAAAATGGTGCTTGTAAACAACCAGTTGCTAAATTATTTGAATCTCACCCCCACAACTGGTTGTTAAATTATTTGAATCCCACCACTGGGGCACACCGAGCTACACCCCTGAGCATGGGGGGCGGGTGGGGGGATTCCTGGAGAAGGAGTTGTCTCTGGGCACTGCTTCCCCCCATACGCCTTTGGGTTAATGTGTCTTTAAACTGAGTGCTGAATAGGAGAGAGAGACAAAATGGCCAGAAAAGGGCAAGTGAGCTGTGATTGGTTTTTGTGAGGGGAAAAAAGGTGGGGGGAAAAGAAAAAGAGAGAGGGGAGAATCAGAGGGAGAGATATGTGTGTATGGGGTTAAGCTGTGTGAGAGGATTTTTATAAGGAGAGAGGGAGAGATTGAAGTTAGTTTGAGATGTTTTAATCTGTGAGGATAATAGAAACTGTCAGAGTTAGAGTGTCAGAACTCTCTCTGAGGAATAATTGAAGTATGTCAGAAAAGGACAGAAGCTGTATGGGCATGACAAAGGGTGACATAGTTTCATTGTAAGAGTGAAAAAGTTAAATTCTAGTCCAAGGGAATAGTATGAGAGATAGAGAGAGAGAATGTGAAAAGGGTCAGAATGACTTTATGCTGATTAGAAGTTATTAAAAGTATTTGGTGCCTCAGATTTTATTTTAATTTTTGTAAATAATTTGTCTGGAATCTGTTATCTACCAGTTATAAATACATTTTTATTTTGGTTCAATGAAATATTGTAACTCCCACCTGATTTTCCTTAGTATCACAAATGCCATCCGTTTGCCTTACATCTCATACGCACTATCAAGAAAATAATAAAATAAAGGGGGTAATGAAAGAGTTTTTGGAATTTTATTCCATGGTGGCAGCCTTCAAAATAAGGATAGAGAAATAACCGAAATTTAAAAAGAGAAAAAGATACAGAAAAAGAGAGAGGAAGGGGGGCACTATAATCAGACTGTGCTGCTTGAGGAGGTCAGTGCTCCTGTATCTTTTGTCAGTCATATAGAAGAGGCCATTTCATCAGGAGCTGCTTTTCCCACCATTGCATGCCAAGATGCACTTGCCGAATTGGCCTCTTCTACATAGCAGTTTCAGACAGAGCACACAGGAGACTGTACTGCAGATGCTCACCCTGGTCAGCAAAGATGGCTCATGTTTCTTCAACAGTTCTGGAGGGTGGACATGTCTGGCTTTTCCAGGACCTCCTTGAAGCATCCCTTCATGAGGAGAGTTAAGAGGGCTTTCAGTTCCAAAGCCTAACAAAAGAGGCACTGCTCCCTTGGATTATTTGCATTTCTACCTTTATCCTTTTTATTTGAATTTTAATCTTTTGGCTCATTATGCAGGCACCACTAACCCCATGGCAGCTTACTTCACTTTGGGGTTTCCTGTGGCTTGTCATACTCACCAGCTCCTTCCCTGGGAAGGAGGAAGGGTGGAAATAGAGAATGGCCAGCCAAGCATTAGTGAGTCTCTCTTCCTCTACCAGCTGTAGCTCCTGCTGCCACTGCTGCAGAAGGAAAGAGAGGCTTGTTGCCCTCAGTCCCCCTTTCTCCAGGAAATATCATCCTTTCCTTCTCTGCCTGTTGGAAAACTCTTTGCCAAGCTGAACCGATTCCCATATGGCAGCAATGGCGAACCTATGGCACGGGTGCCAGAGGTGGCACTCAGAGCCCTTTCTGTGGGCACACGTGCACAGAGTTCATCATGGAAAATCAACCCTCCCCTACACACAAACACCTAGGATGGCCTAGGCATGATCCTTTACCTGGGAGTAAGCTCGGCTGCTGGCAACGGGGCTTGCTTCTGAGTAAACCCTCCTAGGATCGTGATTCACCCATTCGAAGCATTGCATGGTTGCTTCACCAAGCTTACTCCCGAGTAACATGTGCCTCAGAGCCAACTGTTTTTTCTAAACTAAAATCTCAGTCTTCAGGTTAAATTGCTGTGTTGGCACTTTGTGATAAATAAGTGGGTTTTGGGTTGCAATTTGGGCACTCGGTCTTGAAAAGGTTCGCCATCACTGCCATATGGTCATTTTCCTGGCCTCTGCTGCCTTTCCACCCCTTTAATGTATTAACTCATACTCCCCCGTTCAATCTATCATTTTTTAATACTAGGGTATGTCAATATTCCTGTATGCGATCTGTTAGTATTTTAATAGATTCAATATGGTATGAATATTTAAAGTAAAAAAAAAGTTTTTAAAAGCCATTCCAGTCATCAGGGAGGGCAAAAGTAGAGTGGGAGCGGGGGGGGGGGGGGGGGAATAGGAGTCAAAAGGCCCAAAGGAAAGAATAACGCAGGGCCATTTGTTTCATTTCCCCTGTAAAATAGGGGGAAGGGTCACTCTTTGCCACACAAACAGCAGAGATTATAGGATCTGCTGCACAGTGAGTGTGAGAGTGGGGAAAAGTCTTCTGTAACAGAAGCTTTGCCCTGAAGAGAATCTACCTTCTGTGTGGGGCAGAACACCAGTGTATAATTGGCCTATCTGCGCTTTTCAGAACTGGACTAACTAGTAGGGGCAGTTTAATTTCTGAATCATATGTCATTTTGAGTTGACTGTCACAAGATGAAAATAAAAGTTTGGGCTTCATAAATAATGTCAGTGGATTCCACCCATGTAAATAATTTCCCTAAGTCAGTGTATAATAAAAGGTTAAACATTGCTAGTCCAGTTGACAAGTGTTAAAAAATAATAGTACAACCCAAGGTTTATACAAGAACTATATTTGAGTCCAGTAGTATCTCACAGGCCAACAAAGGTTTGCGGTATATGTTTTTGAGAGTCAAAGCTGCCTTCTTCAGATACGATGTTTGCAGTCCAGTCCTATTAGGAGAGGCTGAATTGGAGCTGTTTTGGGACAATGCTGGCATGTTTGCCCACCCCATCAGTGTAAGTGGCACTTACACAGGTGGGGAGGGCAAAATGCCAGACAGGCGGATGCCACGGAGCTTCATGGCACCTAACCCGTAGGACCCTATGTCCTCCTGAGCCACACTGACCTAAGCCTGGCTGTCAGAACAGCTGGGTTGTATTAGGGGAATTCCTGGGGGTGGGATTGATTTTAGTCAGGTTTCTCTGGGCTTTTGAGCTGCAATTGCCCTGCACAGGCCTCAGATTTATACCATGAGAAAGGGCTTTCAGCTGGCTGGAGATTCTCTATTTTGCTCTGCCTTCCTGTGCTGCCTGGAAGCCCTCTGGATTGGACTGTTGAAGAAACTGCTTTCTTGTGGTGTTTTCATCATCATGTGAATGGGTGGGAGTAAGGGAGAGGATGTGACTGGGCGTGGCTATGCAGGGAAGTGAAACCACAGTTACTGCCTTCTACTATACGAGGAAACAAAAAACTAAATAAGAAGCTGTCCAGACTGTGAGGGGGAATCCCTCTTGCCAAGAAATTCTAGACATTATAGTCTGATGACAGTACTAAGCATTTCCCTCACAGAATGTTCCCAGAGATTTTTAAGGGGGGTGAGTGGGGAGGAAGGGATACCAATTGCTGTTAAACCAGTTCAGTAGACACATCCTTAGAACTAAATAAAGACTATTTGTTGTTTATATCTGAGGTGTTCAGCAATTTTGACTGGCAGGAATTAAACATTATTGAAACAGGAATTAGTTTAACTTTACTGCCCTTAATAAATGATCTTGCAAACAACTAGATAACACAGAAGGCAGATGAAATACATTTAGATGTAAATGGTGTGATAATATTGTAGAAACCAACAACCTACATTTTGTTGTGTTGTTTAAACAGAGAATAAACGAAACGTGATGTACAGGGACAAACTCAAATCTATTAAATACACATGTGGTGATTTGTGTTGCATCCATTTTTAAGTTGCATTCCTTAGGTTAGATTATTTATGCACACAATTTGTAAAAGGGTAAGGACATGAAAGAAACTAGCAAACAGTTCCACAAACACATTTAAAACTGTCTTTTTGATTTTCAAACAATTCCATATAGGGTTGCCAACTGCATCAGACTTTTGACCATGAGCCAGTCTCTTTGGGTAATTTATTTTCTTTCAACCTAACTTAGCTCATAAGGTTGTTGTAAAGCTAAAACTGAAGGAGGGAAGAGCCATATACATCATCCTGGACTCCTCCAAGGATGAGAGGGAGAAACATCAGGTTGCCTTTCAGATGATACATCCATGCTGAGTGAATAAATGGAGGAGGTAAGCAGGATCACACCTAGTGATCTGCCCCATGACCTATATGCTCACAGATTTAGCTGGGATAATTAAAAGATTAGGAGAGGAAATGGTGGATATGTTGCCTTGATTTTTCCTCATGTATTCATATGTGGGAAGAGCTAATAAGCTTCTTGAATGCTGATACTCAAATGTTGCAGACAGTCAGTAACCCAAACAGAAAACGAAGGACAGTGCAGAATACAGAGACTTGAACCAGAATGATCAGGCTTAAAATTATGGCCAGTTATGAAGGATGCTTGCGCTGCATTCAAAAGGCCAGCTTAACAAGGTTAAATAAAAATGTGTGCAACAATGGCCTGGAAGCAATAGGGAAAGGTGTCTACATGCATCATCCCTGCGTTGTTCCCTTATCTCATTCAAGTGGCTTGTGCTGAGTTTGTGTATGCTTACATGACTGCTTCCTTTTCCCTTCTCGCAGAATAAAGACATGATGGTTGAGACAAAGTTTGGTTATTTGTGATGTACAAATCCAAAAATGCAGTTTAACCAGAATGACTTGTTTAATCCACGAACTGGGATCCTAAACCACTATTATCCCATAGTTAAGAATCTAGGCTTGTGAAAGAGGAACTAACTACCAGTAAACCATAAATATTTGTGGACAAGTTCATTGTCTGATTCTGTATGATATTACGTCCATCATCACATTTCTGCTTACCTACAAGGCTGGAGAGGAGATGGGTACTAGACAGTTGAAAATAGTGTGATAAAATCATTGTTGTTTGCCTGCCACTCACCTCACTATCATTTCCGCCCACTCGTTTTTTTGTTGTGCCTCAAAGTCTGCAAAACCCATTTTGGCCGTTTATGTCAAAGTAGGCTGTAAGGTGCCACAAGTATCTTTATCATTTTTCTACAGCAGAGGAACATGACTACACCTCTGCCATTCATTTTACCAGAAGTGACAGTGTGATAAAAGAAACAGGTGTTTACACCAGGGAAAGATTTTTTTTTATTCTAGAAGGTTATTCTGCTGCAGCAAAGAAAGAAAGAGTGTTGTGGCTCCTTAAATACAAGTTTATTAAGGAATAAGCTTTTGTGAGTCACAGCCTACTACATAAGAGCATGATGTGCATAACTTCATATTTATTTGATTGATTTCATTTCATTTCTTCTTTGCCTTTTGAAACAGAAGCTTGTATTAAATAATGCATTAAACAATTGGCAATGCTTTTTACCCCCGAACATGTATCATTGCTTTGGGGTGGCCATGTCCTCCTAAACCTCTGCTTCTCATTATGAGTATCTCATTCCCCAAGTCCTAGGAGTTGGGTAGTCAGTTGTCTGCCTGCTCACTTCTTATTCCCTTTCCACACAAGATTACAAGTCTTTTCCCTATCCAAAGGCAGAGAAAGAAGGCACTGATATATCTGCTATGCATCATGAAAGACATTCATGACACACCCATGATCCAGGAACAAATGGGAATTATGAGGAAGTTCACACCCACTAGTTTGCGTCTTGACCTCTGTACACCACTTTAAACTTTTTTAGGATGAATCAGAGATAATTTTTCCCTTGTTACTGAAATTGTTCAATCACTGATTCTTCAGAATCCAGATAGTATTCCTTCCAAAGTGGTTTATTTCTGTGTTTTCCCTGTTGTTTTTTAAAGTGGTGACTTATTTAGATTCTAACCCAGATGTACCATTACCTTTTCAGGTGTAAACTAACTTAATGCTAGTATCACACTTACTACAAAAGATAGGTTGATAAGTGACTTTTCTTTATTACTTCCCTCCCATGTGCCTCTTATTGCTTTGATACTCCCCTCTTTTCCTTTCCATGCAGCAAACTGCAGGGGAAAGTTTCATCCGGCTTACCAATTTTTTTTCTTTGTAATCAGTTCCCTGCTGCCCATTGGCTTTGCTTCCCCCTCATATCAAGTGTTAGGCCCTCCTGCTGCTTTGCTTGGGTTGTTCTTTCTCACTTTCTTATCTATTCCCTCCTGCCTTCCAGCTCTTTTAAACCTTTTCCAGGTCTTTAAATGAATTGGGTTTTTTTGTTACCTGTGTAGATTAGAGTGTGTGTAGTGCTACTGTAATGTTCATTAAAATTGTGTTTTTGTTGCTTGTCTGCTTTGTCTAGAGTTATCAGCAATCCAGAGAAAAATGTATTTTCCCTTTAATAGGGGTTTAATGTGTGCAAACAGGCAGGTGATTCTTTTCATGTCATCACCTAGTAAACATCTTCTTGTAAATAATATCCTATTAAGCCTCTGTTAAAGGGACAGGACATTTTTTCTCCAGATTTTGGGCATTTTGTCTACAGTTCTATGAAACACATTTTTTTTAAAGTGCCCTCTGTGTACTGGTTACCTGATCTAACTAGCTTTTCCTCAATTGCTGCTTGCTTCATTGCAGTTAAGAAAATGGAATGGTGGTAGGTTGCCAACTCCAACCTGGGAAATCCCTAAATATTTGTAAGAGGTAATTTGGAGACTATCAGGAGGTATTATACTAAGTATCTGTAGTTTACTGTAAAGTCTGCCCTCCAAAACTTCCATTTTTTTCTAAGGGAACTGATCTGTACTCTGGAGAACTCCAGTTTGTACCTGAAAGCTGGCAACCCTAAATGGTGGTGGTGGACCAAACTCCCCAGCACCATTTTTTCTAATCCAATTGAGAAATCCCGCAGTTGGCTTTAAGCTATTAAAAAAACAAAGAAAAACAAAAAACACCAGGCCTGATCTGGTTACCTATGGCTCAGTTCTGGAAAACATATTTTGACAACATATCATTGATATGTTTAGACAACATATCAAGAAATACTGAAGCAACTGTGGTTGCTTAGACAAATAAAAGGAGAATTGTTACAGCTAAAATGTTAACATTGTCAGATATTTGCAAATGGTGTTAGCAGGATATTCCCTTTTGACTGCCAGGCAGTAACTAACTCTCTCTCACTGGGTTGCTGAGATACTACATGAAGAATTTGTGCATTTTCTTTTTAGATCCTTTTAACTAGAACAGACAGTATTGACTAAAGTTCTCTCTTACAGTTTAATTACTTCTGAAAACCTGTGTACAAGACTGTGGTGCTACAAAACTGCAGTAAATTCAGATGAATTGCTTGCACATTTTTACTGCATGATTCCAGACTTCAGATTTCCAAGCTTTGTTTATTGGGGAAACTATGGTTGAAATGAGGAAATACTGTGAGCCACAAGATAAAAACATTCATCTGAGATTAATGCATATTTAGAAGTTGGGGGAGAGCCGAGGCCAGGGGATTAAATGATCCTGCATTTATTTTTGTGTGATTTGTTTCCTGAGTGCAGAGAGCTAATCTTTCCTCTAATTCTCACCCTTAAAAATATGTGCTATATTAAAGTATAATCATTTTCCTAGTAAAAACAGTTCCTGGTACCTGCTTGGAGATCAGGGCAGCATACTGGGAGGTAGCAGAGTTTGTCCCATTATATCCTCAAAAAAGTCTGTGGGAATTTGCAAATTTACATCTAGCAGCCAAATGAGCCTGCTCCCCTACACAATTCTTAATTCAATTCGAGCAGAGCCGTATGGCCTATTACCTTTATGTTCTAACGAACCCCCATGCAAGGAGAGCTTTCACCATTGCGCAATTCAGTGTTATGCCCTCTGCCCCATTAAAGGGTAGGATTAGTAACCTAGAAAAATCTGCAAGGTTATGCAACTGCAAATCCAATGTGGTTGAAACCCTGGCCCACCAACTTCTGCACTGTACCAGATTTGTTAAAATCAGAATCCAAATATACCAATTTATATCCTCTTTTCCAATCTGGGTTGCCAGATCTGATTAGGTTATCTTTATTGTTGAATAACTCTGACCCTGGGTGCTGTGTGGTTTCCGGGCTGTATGGCCGTGTTCTAGCAGCATTCTCTCCTGACATTTCGCCTGCATCTGTGGCTGACATCTTCAGAGGATCTCTGAAGATGCCAGCCACAGATGCAGGCGAAACGTCAGGAGAGAATGCTGCTAGAACACGGCCATACAGCCCGGAAACCACACAGCATCCAAGTGATTCCGGCCGTGAAAGCCTTCGACAACTCTGACCCTGTTTTTTGTGAAGAGGTTGCCAATTTTATTATGGAGACAGCTGAGAGTATAAAATAATATGCATCTGTAAAAAAAGTCTGGAAGGGAGGGAGTGAGAGAGGTTGGGACAAGAGAGAGAAAGTGAATAGCCTGAAGTCATTCAATGAACATCATGGCTGAACCAGAAATTTGAACTTGCATAGTTCTCCCTAGCATTATTCCACTAAAACAACTCTAATCTGAAGGGAGGTTTCAATACTGAAAAAAGACATAAAGGCATAAAAATACTGAAAAAGAGCCAAAAGACATATAGCCCACTGGTGATTTCACTTTCCCTGCTTTATGTGACATATTCCATATTTTCACATATTACACTGCCATTGTGGTGGTGGTACTGCTGCAGTCTTAAAATGCATAGGTTCTTTTTTTCATCTGCTTCTAGCAATAGATATTCACAAGGTTTCCACACTTGGAAAACTTGTAGATACCTATTCAAGAAAGCAGCCAACAATGCAGTGACACATCCAGCAGTCATGTCACTAAGGGGACATTTATATCAGGACTACTTTTGCTCTGCTGTACTGGTCATTGACTGTAAATAAATGATTGATTGATATATCAGGACTAAAATGTAATGAAATCCTGATGAATGGCTGGAGAAATGTGTTTGTGTGATGCCAGAGCAGTCAGATTTAGGGTCGGCAGGTCTGCCCAGCTGCTCACTTGGGGGTGGGGATAAGGTTGCCAGCTCCAAGTTAGGAAATTGCTGGAAATTTGAGGTGGAGTCTGGGGAGGACAGAAACCTCAATGGGGTACAGTACCACAAAGTCCACCTTCCAAAGCATTCATTTTCTTCAGAGAAACAGATCTCTGTCGTCTGGAGATGAGCTGTAATTCCAGAAGATTTCCAGGCCTCACTGGGAGATTGGCATCCCTAGATAGATTTAAGCTGAAACATGTAAGTATGAAAACTCACTGAAGCTACAACTTGATGTCTCAGGCTGGGGATGCCATACTTCAGGGGGTGGCTGGAGATCTCCTGCTATTATGAGTGATCAGTTCACTTGGAAAAAATGGCCACCATTGAAGATGGACTTTATGGCATTGTACCCCATGTAAGTTTTTCCCCTCCCCAAACCCTGCTTTCCCCAGGCTTCTCCTCCAAAATCTCCAGGTATGTCCCCCCCAGAATTGGCACCCCCATCTCATTCTCAGCCCCCATCTTCAATGTTGGGTCCAGATTATGTACTATCCCATCTCCCAAGACTATATCTTGAGATATATTTGTACTGATTCCTGTGAATTCACATTTTTGTAACTTTTAGGCAACAATTATCTGTCTTTTTCACAATCTTAGATGCCATTTCTCAAAATAAATATTAAACAATCATAAATTGTGCTCCATTACCAAGGTTTTGCAGACTAGGTTTTAATGTGGCCATAATGGAGAAGTGAGAGCTGGTATGCACAGGAAGGCAGCCATAGCTATGGCTATTGTAGCTTCTCAAGTTTTATGAGATTTAATTGGAATTGGTCATTGCTATTCTGTTTGTCAAAAATTATGAATAAATGGCTATCACTTATTTTTATTTAAGTATTTATAACGTCCTCTTTTGAAACAAAAGGAGCTCACAAAAAACCCCCCAGAACACTACACATTGCTTACTAATGCAAGTCATGAAGTGGCTTAAGCACTCACCAAAACTGAGGGAGAACTCTCTCTGAGGCGGGATGATGACTCAGTACAAAGTTTAGGGCTGTGTGCTTTTAAGCTGGTGTTCCTCTACTCCTTGCCCTATTTGGGAGGCAGAAAAATGTACACACAGGCTCTCTTAGGGTTGCCAACTCCTGGGTGGGAAATTCCTGGAGATTTGAGGATGGAACTTGGGAATTGTTGGGTTTGGGAAGGGAAAGGACTTCAGCAAGGAATAGTGCTATACAGTCCACCCTCCAAAGCAGCCATTTTCTCAAGGGGAACTTATCTCCATAGTCCAGAAATCATTTGTAATTCTGGAACATCTCCAGCTTGCCCTCCTACCCCGCTCTGAGATTGGCAGTGCAACATCTTTTCATGGTGAAGTTGTGTCCCCATCAGAAGGGAATCCTTCATGGAAATGTACAAATATGCCTTCTCATTATGTCATTATAAACTTTTTATTTGCTCATTTTTCACTGCTGACATTCCTCATTCATTTGTTCCTTTAATGGCAATTTTATACCATCTTTAATTCAATTGATGCAGAAAAACGAGATAATATTTGTATTTAATATCATTAACATGTTGGGAATATTTAATATCATTTAATATCATTAACACGTTGGAAATGAAAAGATGACTGGAGCTCCATCCCAAGCAAATAAAAACTGGAACTTTCAAACTGGAATTGTTAATAAGATTCTGTAGCATCTCTAATCCCCAGCCAGGGTAAGTGGGTGAACAGGTATGTGAAAGATCAGGAGTGGAGTGTGCTTTTCTGGCTTCAAGACCCCAGCCATATTCATATTCATAACAGAACATAAACATAGATATCCAGGAGCAATTTTGGCAATGCTGGTGTGGTCGAAGAGAACATTTTCAAAAATGCCAGGAAAAAAAGTTATCACAGAGCAGTATGTTTTCATTGCAACAAATGCCACATTTATTACAACCAAACCAAGTTATACAGTTTAAATTGCATTCAATATCCCAATAATCTGGATTTAAACTGAACTCCAATCTGAGATAGAGAAAAAAAGATTAGAGTATTAAATTTTATGTAGCAGTGAGATCACGAATTCTATGAACACAAGTCATCCTGCTCCAAAGTCAGAAGCAAACAAAAGATTTGTTGGCTGCTCTGAGACAATCGGGGACAATGTGAACAATAAGTGGACCCTCTCACCCAAGTACCTTGACTCGTTCAGTTTTTGGTCCAGGATGCTTTGCAATGATAGGACATCCCTGTAGGTGTTAGCAGTGACTATGAAACTTTTGCTTGTTGAAAGCAAACTGTTCTTAAAAACTTTTCCATGTAATTTTTGCCTTCTACAGAATAAAAACTTTTCAGGCTTACCTCAAATGCAGGGTTTCTGTAGCCCACAGAAGAAACACTGTTAACTTCCTTCAGAGTCATGTGCTTAGCTGGAATAGGGGCTTTTTATTTGAACTTCTTTTTAAAGCTGTGTCTGTGGTAGTGTGCAACTAGCACCAACATCCAGTAAACCTGTGTGTACAAAATCTCTCTTCGTAGGTTTACCTGACTTGAACCACACCCAGAGTTTTCTTATGTTATTCATTGCTCCACCTACTGGGTTTCTTGAAAGTCACTTGCACAAACCACAGTAAGATCCCAAGCTTGTGAAATTTTCAGAAAAGAGGATGATTAACACATGGCTTTGAGCCATTCAAAAGAAGTACACGTGTTTGATCTTACACTGTTGCTAAATTATTACTTCTCCTAAAGCCAAGTATGTAAATCTCTGTGAAACCTTCTATTGCAAAGGTTTGGGAGTTGGCAGTGTTTTCATATTTGATATTACTCCACATGACTTGTCATTTAGAATATTCTGAGACAAAAGGACAATGGTTTTTATAGAAAAACAAAACAAAATGCACCGGATTTCAGTACAGTAATCATTGGATGACGTACCTTCATACCCAGAGCTAGATCTAACCAGCTTTTTTGCTGGCGAAAAACAGACACATCCTTTTTGACCACACACAAAAGGCTGTTGAAAATCATGGGGCCCGCATATGCAAAAGCCATATGGGAGAGGGGCTATATCATGTAGGGCATTTGGGTGAGATGGAGTGAAAAAGGTGGCTGGATTTAATCCATGTGATATATCAGCACTTGCTGTAAAAGTGTGTGAAATTTAAAAACATTTGAGGAATCCTGACCTGTGGTCCATCTAGTCCAGAAACCTGTCTCATATGGTGGCCAACCAGTTCCTCTAGAGCCGTGGTGGCGAACCTTTGGCACTCCAGATGTTATGGACTACAATTCCCATCAGCTCCTTCCAGCATGGTCAATTGGCATGGTCAACAGGTCACAGAGACCAAGACCTTCCTCTGATGTTGCCTCTTGGCACTGGTATTCAGAGGTTTACTGAACATGGAAATTCCATTCAGTTATTGTGACTAGTAACCACAGCTAGATCTGTCCTCCATTAATCTGTCTAATTCCTTTATTAAGCCATCTATGCCTGTGGCTATCACTGCCTCCATTGGCAGATAATTCCACATTGCAGTCATAAGTCACTCACTGATTGATTCTCCACAGGGAAAATCATCCTGGGATTGAACCGGGATCATAAAATACTAGTACCTTTTGATCCCAGTCTGTCACTCCCCACTGCAGCCGAGGTCTGGAGTTGAAACTGGGATCAGAACCCGGGATCATCTTGGTGCTCCCTCTGCAACTCATTCCCAATTGGCTGTTGCTTTAGGGTGGGAACGTGAACGGGCATTCCTTTTTTGTTCTGTTTTTTCCCATAAGCATGGAACAGCACACAAACATGCGCCTATTAGTTGCATGGTTGTGGCTTTGTATGCAAGAAGAATTTTTTTTTAAAAGGCACATTCCTGCCCGCCCTGAGTCTCTCGTTCTGTGCATGCTCAGGAGAGTTAGCTGTGATTGGCTGCCTGAATGAACGGAAACTCAGGGTGGGAAAAATAATTCCCCATGATACCAGACTCATCCTGTGTTCACCAATATATGCCAGAAAAGATGTACCTTCCTGGAGGTTTATGAAAAACCCTGGATGAGGTGGGTATTGCAGGGCTGACACGAGACTGAGCTGAATTCAACCCAGGAGCCATGGGGAGTTCTCCTGTTGTCCTGGGACACCTACCAGGGCTATCACATGTTATTTCCCCTGTGGGGAATCAACCATTGTGTAAGGAAGTATTTCCTTTTATTCATAACAGGGTGAATGTGCATGGATGTGAGAAGTTCTGATATGTATAGAATGTCATACAGACATGCACTGCTAATTATTGCTGTGATCACACAATAGGATTTGAGAATACTTATTGACACTGAATGGTACAGCTTCTGATGCAGAGGTGCCATTCATTTCAAGATGATATACAGATTTTGGATCATAACTACTTATCATATTCCAGACAAAGTCAAAACATGCTTCAGAGCCATTTGAAGAAAAAAAGATATCTGAATCATTAATGGTGGACTAACATTTAATATTTTTATTTATTGTACAATGCCTTCTCTACAAACTCAAGGATATTTACCCAATATTAAATCTAACAATAAAAAATTACATACCTCACTATAATATTATTTTATAAAACAAAATGTCACATCCAGCTCCAGCAAATTAACTCACAGAACCTCTGAAAGATAAAAAGGTAAATAACAATGAAGGCTTTACTTTCTGAAGGTCAGCATACTAGGGAGCTTTGGGGACAATGTTAAGAAGCCCCTGCTCTGCTTTAAGGTGGGAGGGTTTCAGCTGGGTCTCACCAGTTACTTTTAATATCTCTATTTTTGGTAACTGTCAGTGTTAAAAATAATGCCACAGAAACCCAATATGGTAAATAAGTCCCATTGCTTTCCTGAATGTTCTCCCTGCTCTTTACTGTTTTCTGGTTAGTATTCAGGCAATCATTTCCTGGTACATAATAATGGCTGTTATTATTAACAACCATGCTTGATCATGTAAATGTTCCTGGCAGAAGATGAATCTCCAGAGTGTCAAACTAGGTCATAACACTTTTTTCAAAAATTGTGTACACAGGCCTTAAATGTAATCAAGAAACAAACGGCAACGAAGATTAATTTTAGAAACAGCTACCCATGACAATTATTAGTGGTTCAGAATGTACAATATTCTGTTATAGATCTATATACCTTCATGTGGTTCTGTTTATGACTACAGCTGAACTGTGTTCCAAGTATGTCATGAACAAACTTGATGAGGTACATGGACCATTAGGCACCGCACAGGTGCCATTTTTAAATAAAAGAGAGATGGTAACTTAATAGCATTTGCAATGAGTAGGTTGCATAGCAATGGTTAGTAAGGAGGACTTTGTTCTAAGCTCAAGTGATATGGTACATGGAGTTCTGTGATTATTCTACTTTTTTAAAAAACCAAGTCATCTTGGAGGCTTGAGGATCTAAGTGTGGAAAGAGCCTGTGGAGGAAGACTGTTTAATCCTTTCCCTTCTACCTGTCTCAGCTTAAAACTGTATTTCCGGTTCTTCTTTTCACCCACAGAAAAGAAGAGGTAAAAAAAGCATCTTAGGAAGAATGAACTTGAGCTAATAAATGGTCAGAAGGGAAAGTAGGGTTGTCAACTCCTTGCCAGGTGTACAGAATCCCATGCCCTTAGGTTCTGAATCCTGTCACTGCTTCGGTAGCCAACAAGAGAAAATTAATCTTTAAAAGTCTGTTGGGTAGTGATATGACGTAACTTTCAGGGAAAACCTGACATCAGTCCTCTCTAGAAATTGTTGGAATTGCTATAGTCTTACCACAGAATTTCCAGCAATTACTTGAGAGCACTGACATAATTTCTGGGTTTTTCCTGGAAATGACATCACACTGATAATGAAAGTTCCCTCCCATCCATAAGGCAAAGGATTATACAACATCTTTCCACAGATTCTTTTTCTGCTTGGTCAAGCTGTTTAGATTTCTTTGTTTTTAAAGAATCCCTGCATTTAGTAGAAGAGACCAATCAGATGTGAACACTGCATAATCACACTCCATTAAAACCAGAAGGGAAATGTAAACTCAGAACTACAATCTAGAGTTTGTGATTGTAAAGGACCAAATGGCAGTACCACTGTCAGAAAGTCAAGCGCATGAATACACTGAAAGTGGACAGCAGAGTGATTGAAGATGCAGAGAAGCTGAAATACAGGGATGATGCAAAAATAATTCAATAACATTGAAGAAGTTCACAAAATGTAAAAATTGATAGCATGAAGCCAGTTATGTTACCTAAGTATCAGTGACTTTATTACACTTCCTGAAAAACAAACTGCCAAGTTAAAGGTGTGTGTGTGAAATTCAGGGTGGATTGGCTGTCAATCAGGTTGTTGGGTGTAAGGAATTCCATAGAAGCAGAAATAAAAGGCTCTTTGGTGAAAAAGACCGTTTATTCAGACATCTTAGAAAGCTCAAGTACACGCAGTGGCAGGAATGACACTTCCCGCCAGAAGCACAGGTTATAACTCTATCCATCATCCCCTCGGCTTCCCAGCAGGAGCGAGGAGACCTTTCCATCTCAGCGCAGAGATAAAGTCTCTAAAGATGCAGCTGGCCCATGCATGCGGGCTGTGGAATGTGTACTCAAGGTTAAGTGACTGCCTTCCCATCCAACACCATTTAGAGCCTTTACTCTGCCTCCTTAAAGACCCCTCCCCAGGTTTATGCAGAAGTGGCGGTGGAAAGCAGAAATAAGGGTGGGGCGTCCAGCATGTTACCGGAATAAACCCATTGATTATACCCAGAGAATATCCCACTTAAGAGACTAAATATTGCAAGCGTTTGCGATTAGCGAGAGTCAGGATAGGCGTCAATTTAGAGTAGTGCTTGTGGCCATCAATAATAGTCGGTGGGGTCTCTCCGGCCCAGTGCGTGCCATCGGGCGAGAGCCTCCTTGAGTAAACTGGGAATGGAAGACAGGATGAATGTTACTTACTAAGAGAGTTAAACCCAAATCAATCGGGCAGTGGCATCATTAATCACTTTGAAGCCAATCTATGAAAAGGTCCACCCGAATCTTTTGCCTAGTTTGGAAGAATTTATGCACGTCTCAGGATTTTTTGGTAGACAAATACACTTAAAGCCCTGCGCAGAGAAAATCGGTGTATACCTTTACAGCTTTGGAGTCAACAGCCTGTTGTAAAAGCGGTCTGGACCGATTTCCATCCCTCGACTGGGGATGAAATCCATTGTTGAAACCTGGAGGATCAAAGCTGCAGCAGGCCAGTTCTGGCTCTGCTTGGCGAGGAGCAGCGACCGAACTGGCACAAAGGGTTTCTTTGTACTGCTACTATGAACCGCATTGTTATAGGCGTGCTCCGCGGAATGAGCTGCGCGCAATTGTCTTGGTGGTAGTTGGTGTAGCTCGCGTAAATACTGCTCCCTAGGGTTCTGTTACTACTCTCCGTCGTGCTTTGAGCGTGGTAGAAGTGGCGACAGCGGTATTTAACAACCCAAAGCGCCTTCCAGAACTTTGAAATGAATTGGGGGCGGTCGGGGAATACTATACTTGGCGAGGTGTAGGCGGTAGGCGCATGTTGAATGAACAGCCGTGCTAACTTAGGGCCCGGAGGGATGGAGGCATGGAATAAAATAGACTTGTTTAGAAAATAAAATTACCACCACCCTAAGAACCGTGTTGCCATGACTTCCGGGCAAATCTGTAATAAAATCATGGAATGACTTCCCCAAGGGCGAGGCCACCGGGAGCCCGTTTCCAGCAGCCCATGGGGCTTTTCCCAGTGGTTTTGAGAAGCTATAACAAACAGAGCAGCCCTTTTATATAAGCCTCAATGTCCTTGCGCATTCGCGGCGCCACAGAACAGACCGTCTGAAGTTTTCAGAAAGCCAAAATGTCCAGCCCCGGCGGGCATCGTGGCAGGCTTCAGAACCTGCTGAGGCGATGCCAACTACTCCCCTCCGTAAACTCCATTCTCCAAGCGCCAATTGGGAGTCACTTTCCTCCAGCTGGAGTACGTGCAGCCGCCTCCTCGAGTTCCGCGGGAAAGGAGAGGCGAGACTAGGAATGGCGTGAAGAGGTGGGCGTTTGAGATCGGGTGACTTCAGTCTAACTGGGAGAGAGCAGTCATTGGAATGTGCAAGTAGGCAGCTCCACCCCTCGGGTAGAAGAAGCGTAGCGTCAACTAGTTGTTAGTTTTCGGAAAAAAAAATGGACTGTGAAGAAGCGAGAAAAGAAATCATTATTATGAGGTTGTTTTGCGGACATCTTGAGGGTGGAAAAGGCCAGGTTTTGTGATCGACCAAACCTGAAAGGGGTGTTTAGCCCCTCCAGCCAGTGGCCAAGTGGAGAAGTGCTACTTTGATGGCTGCAGTCTCTTTATCTCCACAGTCCAGTTGAGTTCAGCGCAATTTCTTTGATAAATAAGCACGGAACAAGCCTACCATCTTTATTTCTGCAACAGGGCTGCCCCAAAGCGCTTTGTCGAGGCATCCGGCGTGAACCACAAGCGGGAGATCTGGGTCAGGGTGCTTTAGGATAGGTTAGGTGGTAAAAGCAGACTTTAAAGAGCTGAAAGGCTGTTTGACATTCTTCAGACCAGGAAAAGGGGGCCCGGGCTTGGCGGCCAGTGGATCTTTACCCTTAATTAAATAAGAGGTCTGTGAGAGGAGAGTCAGCTCAGCGGGTGGGGTATAAAGTGCGATAGAAATTAGCAAAACCCGAAAAGATTGGAGTTCTTCGGTTGGTGGGGGGCAGGCCATTGGAGAACAGCGTCAATTTTGCGTAGGATCGGTTTTAAGCCCTGGTGAGAGATCCGGTAACCCAAATAGTCAATGGAGTCTGGTGGAAACATTTGGAGGGAAGTTCCAGCAAGAGAAGTTGTCTGGCAAAGCGTTTCGGCCTCGAACCAATGCTTCATGCTCTTCTATGGTTTTGTGAATAAATTAAAAGCGTCATCTAAGTATACCACAACTCCTTGTACAATAAATCATGGAGAACCGTTGATGAGGGCCATAAAAGCCCGGGGGCCCCACTTAACGAATGGCATTATTAAGTATTCAAACTGTCAAACTTTACAGTAATTGCTTTAGCAGTCAAGTGTTCATAGCCTTCAGCAATTCTGACCCGCAATAGTAAGCTTCTCTCAAGTCTAATTTAGCAGTAAAGATCGCCCGCAGTGCATCTAAAGGTCCTTGATCAAAGGCAAAGGATATTTATTGGACAGGAGACTGCATTGAGACCTCGATAATCTGTGCAAAGCCGTGGGACCCATCTTTTACAAACAAAGCGGGGAGCGGCGTGTGTGTTTGGTAGCCGCCCGATATGAGCCGAAGCGAGGTTCTTGTCCAAGAGAGCCACGAAGTTCCTTCTCCTCATTAGGACTCGGTAGATTCTACCTTTGGGCAGTTAGCCCTGGCTGTATAGCGATTTTTGCCAGTCAGTGTCTCTGTAAAGGGTGGCAACTGATGCGTCTTAACTCCTGAAAACTCTGCTTCTAGATCTTAGCCCAGTACGCGTTGGGATGCCAATAGAATGCGAGAACTGTCGCTGATGAAACCAGGGAGGGTGTGTCAGGAGAAGTTGAGTTTTCCCCAATTCATGTGTTCACCGCTTAGGGAGGGTCAGTGAATTCTAAGATCCGTTCTTTCCAATGAACTTTGGTTCATGTAACAATAACCATGGCATGCCCAAAACTATGGAGTGTTTGGCCACTGAAGCCAAAGTAAACTAATTTTCTCCCAATGGTGGTAGCGGGAGAGAACTGGTTGTGTGTTTGAACTGGGCGGTCAACCGTTCGAGAGGGCTACCGTCCATTTGGGTGAATGGAATAGGCTTAACCAGGGGAACTGGTCCCAGACCTGGCTCCTCTGCCACCTGGGGCGCGTTAAGCAATGGGGCAGCCAGAATCCACAAGGGCCGAGGCTATAATCATTATGTTTTGGCGGGGGGTTGGCCAGAAGCGGCAGACATTAATGGGGCGCTGCCTTCACTCACAGCGTCAGGAGTGGGACCCATATCCATGGGGGGGCTGAAGAACAGAAACAGCTGCTTCCCCTCCTCTGGTGTAACCGATGACGCCTTAGAAAGGAAAGCCGTCGAATGGCCAGAGCGCGTGGTAGCAGCAGATGGGGTCTTGGCGTGGCTGGAAGCGGTTGTTTGTTGTTTCTTTGGACAGTTGGCGGCTAGATGACCTGGTCCTCCGCGGTAAAGGCACAATCCCAGTCGGCGGCGGTAGCTCAGAAGTGAATACCGGTAGAGCGTGGGCTTGCGCTAATTGGAGGCGCAGTGGCAGGCTTGAGCGTGTGACCTCGACATGGCCGTATTCAAAGCGAGGCATACCTGGGATCCCCAGGTGGATCAATCAGCAACGTGAGGAACCCGGTTAAAGAAACACGTTCCGCGGCTTGCCGTCAGCCGCATCTGAGAAGTATTAGCATTTCATGTTCAGGCCACTCAGGAAGTCGAGCAGCAGCATACAGAATTCGCGAGCCAAATTCTGCAAGCGGGCGGTTGCCCTGCTGGAATAGTTTTGATAGTCGCGAGGATAGCCTCATTTTCGGCGCCGGATCTTGGAAGCGCTCTTAAGGCTTGGAGGAATCACGGGCACCGTCGCGAGAGTCTTCATCTTGCAAATCAAAAGGTCACAAACCAGTCGTACTGCCCCATCCAGGACTGAGCGTGTCCCGTATTTTTAGCGCTCGAACCGGTATAAGTATCCATGATCCTCCATGTGGGCGAGTTTACCAAAATGAAGTAAGGCGGTCCCATCAAAATGGGCGGTATCGGGGCCTATAATGCGTACCTTTCGGCTCTTGAAGCGGCAATGGCGGCGGTTACCGCACAGGGGACGAGCAGGTTAGGCGGGCAGCGGTTGCACAGAGGCGGAACGGTACGGTATGTCCGGTGCGCTGGCGTTTGGGTGGCAGGACCCAACTTACGCGTTGCCCCTCTGGCGCCCGGCAGCGTCGGCAACAGACTTCCAACTTAGGGCTTCCTGGTCTGCTGCCTCCTCAGTTCCCTCTCTAGCGCCAGCAGCTCTCTCTCCTTGCGGGTCAATGCATCCTGTAGATGCGCGTAGGGCTGCTTTTCACCGTTCAATTTAGCCAGTTAAGTACGTTTTAATAGCTGCAGTAAGTTCACTTTGCGTCGCGCAAGGCCTGAAGCAACTTCGTTGCAGCTGTAAATCCAGTCTGGGTGTTCAGGACCTTATCATGGACTGACAGGTTCTGCATATTGTTGTTGGAGGCATCTTTTGGCGCGGTCCAGCTTCGAGTTGGACCTAACTTTCGTTGCTGTTCCGGTCCCTCACCAAGGTTTTGGCGCTCTTGCCAGCATTGCCCGTTCCACCTCCATAGCTGGTTCCGGGTCCAGTAAACTGGCGGGCATCTGCATGATCGTGGCCCACTTCCTCCTCCCAGTTCTCTTCGATGGGAGAGGGAACAGATCCGGCTGGGAGTGCAGGCTTTCGGACTCTTCGTCATAGGCCGGGGCCGGAACACCCGTAGCCACGGGGTGGCTCCCTGAGATTGCAGCCCGGCTGACCGGGATCAGGGGTCGGTCGGAGAAGAGCGATGCGGACACCTCAATCAGGTGTAGTCCCAGTGTCGCCGGACGGGCCCCAGTCTTTTAATGCCACGGTGGTTCTTTGGGAGCATCACCAAAATCTGTGAGTCAGGAATGCGTTAGATGGACTCCTGGGTTGCATGAAAGGTGGGTGAGCCCGCGTCTCCTCCATGACAAGGTTGCATCTGAGTTTGTAATCCATCACAGCGGGTAGAATCCGATCCGCAGGCTCGATCCGCAGACAGCGCCCCAAGCGGCTTCATGTAAAGTCCCCATGGTGGAAATGCGTCCGTCCCTCGTTCAGCGGGAGTAAAAAGGAAGACTTCGATGCTGATCGAGGGGCGGAAAGAGTCACCAGCGAGCCCGTTCTCGCCCGGTTCCTCCAGATCCAGAAGGTGAACCACCTCTTTGAGGCTACGCGCCTTCGCAGTAATATTCAACCTCTCCATGCGGAGACACCAGAGGTCCACTGCACTAGGGATGTAGATGAATTAGGATTCCTGCCACAATGTAAGGAATTCCATAGAAGCAGAAATAAAAGGCTCTTTGGTGAAAAAGACCGTTTATTCAGACATCTTAAGAAAGCTCAAAGTACAACGCGGTAGCAGGAATGACACTTCCGCCAGAAGCACAGGTTATAGCTCTATCATCCCATCCCCTCGGCTTCCATGGGAGGCGGAATATAATATCAGCGCAGAGATAAAGTCTCCGCCGATGCAGCTGGCCCATCGCCCGGGCTGTGGAATGTACTCAAGGTTAGGCGGCTGCCCTTCCCATCAACACCATTGAAACCTTTACATTGGGTTTTTAGGCTGATGGCTTGGGGGGGCTTCCCCACTGGTAGCCTGATGGCTTGGGGGGTTCCCACGTACACAAAGGGCCTCCCCAGCATGTCCCCTATGCTGAAGCAACACTGCATCCAAGTGACATCTGGATGTGATGTGTCTCTGACACAAGTTAGTGCTCTCACCTTACAAGACACGCATAAGGAGGCAGCTGGCCCTGCCCTGCCTGATCAGGAATGACACTGGCTCAGCCTTACTGTACACAGCTCAGCTTCACTTTGACCAGCACAGTTAAGCACACGGCTGGCCTGTCCTTGCCTTGCCTGGTGTGGCCCACACTACGCTGTGTGAGAAAGAGGCACCCAGAACTGCATATCAAAGATACCTGAATAAGTCATGTAGGGTTCACTGGATAGGGTCTTACTCCCACCTTTGAGAGGACAGTGCTAAGTGGACTAGGGAAGCAGGGTATTTTTTTCCAGCTGTTTTTCCTTTCCAGTCTCTCCCTAGTGGATTTCTACAACTACTAGAGAAAAATTTGGGTTGGATAAGCCGTACAGGAGAGAACAGGAAATCATCAAACAAACTAAGGAAATCCACAGACCTAAAATGAAATGTAGAAGTCACTTTCCTCTACCCACTAGTGAAGCCATATTGCCAGATCTGTCAAAGACACAATGCTTTTCTGTCTGTTATATAAAAAAATGGATTTCATCATATTCAGCTGGATGAAGAGTCCTGTTATTTGACAATGTTTGCCAGAGTGATTTTGATAAAGTGAGAAAATACAAATGTGACATACTCACGGCACTTTTAAAAAAGTCAAAATGGACCATGGAGGTGGGCATGAAGCAGATGTCTGAACTAGGATTCAGTGCACTTGTTATTTATGACCTCAGTTATGAAAAAAACCAATCCCGCCCTACCCCTCCCCGCCCCCCACCCAAACCACTTGAAGGATCTGTCAAGAACTGCTGATTTCACCCTATAATGACATACTTTTCCTGGAGCCGCTGTTTTCTCAATGCTAATCCTCTATTTAATTTACAAAGGGTGTGGAAGAAGTACTAGAAGTTGAGAATTAGTTATAGATAATGTATACACTGCTTCTTCATCAAGAATTTCAGGTCTTTGTGATCTTCTTTTAGCAGGAGCAGAAATTTTGTTCAGTTTTTGCGTAACTGGCAAATTTCCAAATCTGTCATATCCATATAGATGAATAAGTAAATTCTACACGTAGGAAAACTGTGAACATTGACTTGGAGGTCATACTTCTAATGGATCTGACACAGAGGCGTAGCTGGGCCAAACTGTGCCCAGTGCACAGTGTGTTTTTTCTGCCCCCCATGGCTCCCCGCGGCACCCCCCGCCCCCCCCTTCACACACTTACCTTAGTTCCTTTTCTTTTTCTAGTACTTTTTCAGGATGAAAAAAGCAGCCTCTTCACAGTTCAGGCTAAAAACTGCCTGGATTCATCTCCCTTTCACCTGCTCCCCACCACATATATCTGAGCTGGATCATATCTGCAGATCTGATGCTTCAGGAGCTGTTGAAACTAGGGTGGAATCCCCACTGTCAGAGAGTCAATCGCGTAGTGATACTCCGCGCGAAATATCCGAGATTTCCGCGACAATCTCCCGCACAACTCCCTAAGCCAAAAAAAACGCAAAGATTCATCCGAAGTTCTGGTGCACCAGAAATTTGCTCCCTTATCACGTGTTTTTTAAGAATCTGCATGGATGTGCACCTTTTTAAAAAACATGCGTCAAATCCAGATCAGAGGGGAGGATAGGGGGTCAAATGTGGATTCAGTTTTCCCGCCGTAGAGAGTGACGCAGGGCCTTCTAGCCAATGAGAGCACGGCGAGCTGCGTGCGATGCGCGTGCAGCCTTTGTTTGGTTTTGTTTCTGAGGCTATCATTCAACCGTGTGCATGAAGGAACGTTTACCACTGAAACATGTACACAAGAGAACAGTGCCCGTTGAAAGAAAGCTGGATATGCAGGGATACTTTGCGTATGTGCTTACATGCTCATGTTAGCATGTTTTTTTGCAGAAAAAAAGAGTTCCCGCCCCAACATGGCATGACAGCCAATCAGGATAGACTCACCAAGCCGATTGCGTGTTTGTTTGAATCCGTGATAGACATAGATGTTTTCACTAGAAACATGCTGCAGTGGGGAGGGTGAAACCTCGATGAAAAGATGCCGTTTCTTTTGAAACCTGGTTGTATCTAGATTTAATTTTCAGTGGGGAATCGGCCCAAGTCACTGTCTCATTACTTTAAAAAAGTTGAAGTCCTGTTCACCCACCCACCCACACACATCTTTAGATCCTGTGTAGGGGATGCAAAAAAATGTGTCTCCTATTACATGTATGTGAGTTGGCTGAGTGCAGAAAAAATAAGTCAACATACAGAGAGGGAGAAGGGTCTGAAATAAAGCTAGAAAAGTGTTCTGGTGGTGCAGAAAATTGAAAATCCAGTTCTTGAATATTTACTGTGATGGTAATTATTGCAGCATACACCTTCATAGCAGTATTAACAGTCTCTTCCTTTAGTAGATGCATGTAAACCAGTTATGAGGGATATCCTCAGAAAAATCTCATATGATGCTGTGAGCTGTGTAAAACTTTCTACTGCTGTATCTTGATATCATAGCCATCGCTAGTGAAACATGCACATTGAGGCAGCAAAATTGTTTTGATGACTCATCTCTACAAATATATCCTTGTAGACTACAAAAACTACTCTAAAATATTTTTAAACTTCCTGAATATCATGATCTTGAACTCATAACTCTAAGAAAGACAGAATGTGTGTTTGTATAATTCCACAGAAGTCTGTTCAGTCCCCATTCCCACCTTGCTAATTTGCTTGTTCAGATTCTTTCCAGACTTCTACCTGCACAAGTAACTATTAATGAATTCCAGTTTATTCTTTCATCTTCATGCTTCTTAGAATCAAACTGTATGTTACCCTCACAGAGCTTTGCTAAAGAGTTACTTCAGGCTGTGGTGGACTGGTAACTATACATGTGCATGTGTGAGAGAAATGTTTGGATCAGAGAAATGGTGGTAGGGAGAGGCACAACACTTTTCCTACTTCTTGATCCACAAATTGCAGATTACCTGTCCAAGCAGAATTTTCCTTATGGGGGTTGAAATATGTCTTTGCAGAAACATGCATTTGAAATCCAGTGGGGAAAGAGAAATAATGGCTGTTTGAGAGGATTATGTGAAGCAAGGAACCAATAAGGAGAATTTGACCTTTTTTCCAGTTTAAAAGGACCATGTCAGAATTTTCTTTCTCTAAGAAAATGTGGTTTAGATCAGAGAAGTGACAGCATGGAAGAAGCACAACCCTTTTCTTTCTTACTATTTCTTTGATGCAAAAGTGCACTTAAAACCACATGGGGTGAAAATTTGTTTGGGAGCCTGTTGGCCAGGCACCCTATACTTTAAACACATTGACTGCTTGATTATTTTTTTCAAGTGACCTGTGGTTTATTTTTATCAGCATTTCTGCTACACTTTCTTTCCTTATGAAATGAAGTAACACCTTTTAAATAGAGTTGAATGCAGTGATACTGTTCTTGAAAGTGAAAAAAGTCTTCCTTTAGAGGAAGACTTCTTCCCTTAGATGAAAGACTCTTGTTTTGTGAAAAAATGCTTCGGTTATTGGAAGGGAATTCTTGAAAGGATGGAACTTTAGTGTTTGACACATTAGCAGGCCTATTAACACCTTGGAAATTTAATGTCGACTACAGACCAGAAGAACAGGTTCACTTGAGCTTGATAGGTACAAATGAGTACAAAGCGATGTGTGCTCACTGCACAAACTATATATACTTTGACAAAGCACCTTCTTGCAAGCACAACTCTTATTGAACTTTATCTTATTCTTGGGTGTAACCAAACTCATGGAAATGAAAAGTTTCTTGTTACAAAGTATGATATTAATCACTAAATGTGATAGGAAGCTGTTCTGCCCCGAAGGGAAAAACACTTTAAGTGCACTTAAAACCACCTCTTAGGAGAGATTATAGTATTATTATTATTGTTATTATTATTAATTAAATTTGATATATTAGCTTTAAAAACGCTAATTCCCCATTGGCTACAATGGAGCCAAGAGTCTGCATAGCAGAGAATCTGGGCAAATTTCCTGGGGTGCCTCTCAGGGGTGCAGTTTTAAAGCTAGTGGCACCAAAATTTCAGGGTTTCATCCAGAGACTGTCCTGATGATACCACTCATGTTTGATGAAGTTTGGTCCAGGGGGTCCAAAGTCCCTCAAAGTCATAGCCCACATCTCCTGGACACTCTTTGGAAACAATGGCGGATGGGGCACCCCCTTTGGGGGTCCATAACTTTGGCCCCCCGAACCAAACTTCACCAAACTCAGGCGATATCATCAGAACAGTCTCCGGATAATACCCCAAAATATTGGTACCACTAGCTTTAAAAATGCACCCTCTGCAGGCCAAAATGTGAAAAACATCAAAATACCCCCGCCCCAAAAAACGCCCAAATAGCCTGCATTCAGATTAGTTCATACTTGGGCAGGGCATATTTGGCTGATTTTTGATCGAATATGCCCGAATTTGCCCAGATTTGGGCCTGATCTGGTATTTGTTGCATCCGAATCTCCAAGCCTACTCTCTTATTCACAAGGTGTTGGTTGTGGGGAGAGGAAGGGTGAAGTCGGCCTGTGAGGGTTGCGAGGAAGAGGCGAGACGCAGCGATATCATCCGGTGGAGAGAGCCAGTGGCAGGAAGCGTGATCCGTGGATCTGGCAACTCTGCCGTGGTCTGGTCCCTGGCACCTTTTATTAGGGTTTCACAAGAGGCGGGACGGAGGCGGGAGAGCGGGAGAATACTGTACAGCTCATGGCCTGCGGGGGCAGTGTACGTGCAGGAAGAAACGTCTCCGTCTGGGTCAATTCCACACCTGGGTCTTGTGACCCTTTGTCTGGGGCATCTTGTGACCCATGACCCAGGCATCTTGTGACCTGTGAGTCATGGAGGTCTTGTGACAGGTGAGCTCACTTGCCCAGAGGGCAACAGATGGCACAGGCATTCCCGCGCTCTGTCTGAGGCTCTGCTGGGTTAAGCTGGCTTATCCCGACAGAAGGGAAAGGTGTTTGTAAATCCTTTTGACTCTCATTACAAAAGAGAGAAATGGGGTATAGATCCAAACTATTATTGTTGTTGTATTATCAAAAGCTTTCACAGCTGGATTCAACTGGTTGTGTTTGGTTTTCCAGGCTGTGTGGCCGTGGTCTGGTAGATCTTGTTCCTAACGTTTCACCTGCATGTGTGGCTGGCATCTTCAGAGGCGTATCACAGAGAGAAATCAACATACTTCTGTCTGTGATACACCTCTGAAGATGCCAGTCACAGATGCAGGCGAAACGTTAGGAACAAGATCTAACAGACCATGGTCACACAGCCTGGAAAACCCACCACAACTAGTATTGTTTTTGGGGTGCTGTGTGGTTTCCGGGCTGTATGGCCGTGTTCTAGCAGCATTCTCTCCTATAGATACGGTGAGCCTGTGGAGTTTTTTCACCGTATTTATAGGAGAGAATGCTTCTAGAACACGGCCATACAGCCCGGAAACTACACAGCACCCCAGTGATTCTGGCCGTAAAAGCCTTCGACAATACATAGTATTGTTTTTGTTGTTGTTGTTATTAGTGGTTGATTTCACAGCTGCCGCATCTTTAGCTGGTTGTTGACCTTTCCATTTACAGACCGGAAGAGCCTCATGCGCAGGCTAAGGAAGTTGTAATAACAATAAATGTAGTACACGTGCTGATCCCAGTAGGGCTGCCTTCTGAATCTGACAGATGTTAATTTTTTCAATTTGAAGAAGTTTCAACTGCTGTCCTAGTGTTTTCAGGATTGCGCCCAGGGTGCCAATTACCACTGGGCCGACCTCAGATGGTTTGTGCCATAGACGCAGAAGCTTGATTTTGAAATCGTAGTATTTAGCGACCTTCTCAAGTTCTTTTTCAGAGACTCTGCTGTCACTGGGTACTGCTATGTCGATGATGGTAACTTTCTTGTCCTCAATCACGGTGATGTCTGGTGTGTTATGTTTCAACGCTTTGTCCATTCAGGTTCAAAAGTCCCACAGGATCTTGACCTTCTCATTTTCCATTACTTTCTCTGGACAATGTTTCCACCAGTTTTTAGCTGATCTTATATTGTAATTCTTGCATAAATTCCAGTGGATCATCGTGGTCAATGAGTTGTGCCTCTGTTTGTACTCAGTCTGAGCAATCTTTTTGCAGAAGTTGAGGACGTGATCTACAGTTTTGCCAGCTTCTTTACACAATCTGCACTTTGTGTCATCCAAGGATTTTTTGATTCTGGCCTTGATCAAATTTGTTCTAATGGCTTGCTCTTAAGCAGCTAAAATTAGGGATTCAGTTTCCTTTTTCAGACTTCCAGTTGTTAACATAGCCAGGTCTTTTCGTTGTATACCTTGTCCTTGATCTTCTCCAGAAATTGGCCATGTAGAGCTTTGTTGTGTCAGCTTTCGGTCCTCATTTTAATCACATTTTTCTGTATTCTTGTTTTGTTTTCTGGGTCTTCAGCAAATGTCTGTTCTTTACCTTAATCAATGCCTGTTCTTGACTTCTATTCACATAATCAACCGGTGCATGTTTCTCCTCTTCCACTGTTTGCTTTACTTGCAGAAAGCCTCTGCCACCAGATCTCTGGGGAAGGTATAATCTATCAGTAACAATACCTGGATGTAAGGCAAGGTGCATTGTCATAAGCTTCCAAGTTTTTCCATCCAATGCATTCAACTGCCTGTGTCCAGTTGATGATTCCCGTAGTGTACCTGTTGACGGCATTTGTTTTTGGCCAACATCTTTCTCAAAATCTTTTATCTACTGTGCCTTCCTGTTGTAATCCTTCTTATTTTCCCACAGATCTTTCCCAAACTGAAGTGTTGCATTTTTCTGTGTTTTTTTTAACTTTCAACATTGATATTTGTGTTGAGACTTTGGTAGAAATGCCTTTGGTCTGATCAAAATTGCTGATTTTGTCTGTACTGGATGTTTCTTGCTTCATATCTTTCAATTTTTCTTGCTGTGGCAGTTATTAGTTATTTGGTGATTTCCAGTGCTTCTTCAATTGTTCTACTGTCTAGCCAGTACCTTCTAATTAGTTCTTTCAGGATCTTGCCATTCTTTAATCATTGTTCCTTCATAATTTTCAGGTTACTGGCATCTGACCTGAGTTTTTTGATCTTCTGTTCCAGTCTAATTTTCCACTTTGGTTTTGATGGTTGATTTATCTTGGGTTTAGGTATTTCAATGCCCAGTTCTCTTGTGACCACTACTGCAGGACTGTGCATGAGCTGATTGGTTTGTTTGATGGAAATTGTTTCAATTGTCATCAGTGCCATGCTTACATCCCACATATGGGTACCAGGTTTTTGGGGGGCACTATTTTCAATGCTGGCAGCCGTTGTCTTTCCTCATTTGATTGTGCAAACTGTTGTGCAACTAAGGATCTTTTCCTCTAGTTCTTTTTGCCTTTCTGTCAGTCTTTTCATTTTTTCCATGGAGTCTTCCTCCCTTGTACTGGCGTTTTCATCTAGCAGTTCTACTATTATCTCTCCTTTTGTTTCTGGAGTATGTACTGTTCTTTCTTCTAGTTACAGTTGATTTCTTTTCACAATTTTTCTAGATTTCTTCCAGTTCTATCTCTGTAAACACTTTATTCCATACTAGCAGGGCACCCATGCTTCGCTACGCATACTTCACCACAGGCTCTCTATGAATTTTGGGGTGACATTCAACATACTTCTTTACAACCTGTTTGTGAACTTTGGGGTGACATTCAGCATATTTCTTCATGGCCTGTCTGTGGACTGATGGGTTTGTTTTCGCATTATTTTGCAGCAGCTTCCTGTAGTTGTCTTTTTCTAATGCAATGTGTTATTGCTCTCTTTCACCTGGTGGGCTCCAAAGACATCATTTGGAAGCAGCCGTTGTATTTTAGGGATGCAGAAAGAAAGTGTTCCGCCATTGGATGCTGATGAGTGAGAAGGCTGTGAAGAGGTTTAGGGTAGGGTTGAAGGGCAGGGAGCTGGACTGTACCGCCACTGCAGTACATTCCTGGGGACTCATCCTGCCACTTCAGAGCACAACACCAAGCATAGGGTGATCGGAGGCCGAGAGCAATAAACTTGTCTCCACAGGAACCAATCTGATGTCCTTATATAAAACCCGACAAATGTTTAGTAGTCCAGTGATAGTGTGGTTTGTAATCTGTTTTGATAGTATTTGGCTGTAGCGGTGTTGTTAACGTGAGGGTGGGTGGAGGAGTACTTTTTCACAGCCTGTCTGTTAACTTCGGGGTGCCATTCAGCATACTTTTTTGCAACCTGTTTGTGAACTTTGGGGTGGGTGAATCTGGGTAGTGTTGTTTCCACAGTTCTTCCATCTGCTTCAAGTATCCTCTTTTTTCTGGCTCTGAGTTGTAATAACAAGACATGATGGCATGATTTTCTTCCGCACTATACTTTATTTTGGATGGTTGGTCCATTTGTAGCCCACGTTGATGCATGCCCAGGGCCCCCAGCAAGCGACACGGCCCTTGTAAACGCACATGATGACTGATGTGGTGTGGAATAATTTTTCATTTGTATCACTATATTGTATGAGTTGGTGGACACTTAGCCTGGTTTCTCATTTGAGACCTGTCTGACTTGGGAGCCCCTTCTAGTAGTATACTTTCAGCATAGCTCTCAGCGTCATTGAAGCATTCAAGCCCCTTCCCCACGACAAGAGGGTGCCCATGAGGGGATGATGATGATGATGATGATGATGATGATGATGATGATGATGATGATGATGATGATGATGATGATGAAAGGAAGGCTCAGCTAGACAGCCAACTTGGGCAATGTGAGTCTGCCATTCCACCTTTACTGCCTGTATGCGTATGCACTAAAAAGTATTGATAATTCACTTAAAATGCCTGTTTATTTCTATCAGCCACTTAAGAGAAAATATAGCAAGGCTTATTTCTGTAACCTGGATCTGAAACATAAAACTGAAAATATCTGAAACAGAAATCAAGATTTCTTTTTAAAAATATTTCTTTTAAGATTCATGTAGGTTTACTAAGTTTCAATGAGTGAGAACTCATGTCATGCAATAAATTTGGTTAGTCTTCAGTGCCACTTGATTTCTGTGTCACCTTTATACAGTAAAACCTTTTGAAAATATTTGCTTGCAGTTATGATAGTTATTGAACACTTGAGGGCAGTGTTCCACTGGAATTTTCTCTTTCTTTCCATGCAATAAATGAATCTCTTTTTCTTACCTGATTCTGAAACTTCCCCTCCCAAATGTAACCATTTAATAGAGAATTATGGCCAGGTGTCTTGTTATAAAATTAACTGGACAAAATCATTTGTCTTGCCTGTAGGTAGGTTGCTGCCTTGGGCTGGCTTTTTGTTTGGGTCATTAATCATTTAAAAAACCTGGAGATATTAAGCCCCCAAAACAACAGAAACATTAATTGAAATTTTAATACAATTATAAAAACTAATGTCATCCCTATACGTATATATTGTGAGAGAGGTTCCAGCACACATTCCTCAGAAATTTTTCTGTAAGAGCAATACTCTAGTTTGTGATTCTTTTTTGTGGAATTCTGAAAAAAAAGACTCCATATATTTCATTTATTTATTTCATTAGTTTTACCTATTGCCCTTCCCCTCATGAACTCAGAGTGGCATATAGCTTTAAAGACTTTTCTCACAAATTAAAAACTATAGTATGTTTCTTTTTTAGTGGTATAGGATAAAGCCCTTCGGGGATGGGGAGGTATATCAAAACCAACAAATAAATAAAATATTGGAAACCAAGTCCCTCCACAAATGAACAACCTGAGTGAGTTAAATAAGAATCTCATCTGATATCTTTTATACAAAGCTAGAACACCTAAAGTTCCCCAAGATAACCAGAAATGCTTTCTTTACAATGTGGTGATATGTTTACCAGAGGTAATGAAGGTTAGCTCTAGAAATAGTTGGAAACCCTATGTTGAATCCCCACTACCGTCTTAGCCAGGTTTCAGAACACAAGCTAACCAGGTTTGAGGGACGACCTCCCCATTGCTTGCGTGGCAAATTCCATTTCTGGAGCTCGTTCTCCCCGTTAATCCGCGTTCTGGCAGGACCTGGTCGCAAGTAGCATAGACCCCACTAACACGGTTCAGAGCTGATCCGAGGGGAGGGATGAGGGTTGAAACCCTGACTGGTTTCCCACCCTGGAGTGTGACACAGAATTCAGGCAACCAATCAGCGCTGCGATGTGTGCGCAGCCTTTCCTCGATTTCATTTCCGCTTTTGCAATCAACCAGCAGAAGGGGACGCAAACGTTAAACAGTCAAACGTGTAACTTTGAATCGTTAATAGTTTACACAGGTAACGATTCAGTTTGCACAGTTGAAACAGTTAAACATTAAACTTTTACACGCTGATTTTTTTGATCACACCCCTACAATGTACGTTTCCGCAGTGGGAAAAGGTCCCGCCCCAACAAGGCACGCCAGCCAATCAGGGGAGACCGGCGAAGCGAGCTCGCCTGGTAGTGGGGATTGCTAAGAGTTCTGCAACTGGGTGTGTCTGCTGTATGCTCGCTGCGGTGGGGAGGGAGAAACTCCAATGAAGAGGACACAGTTTCACAACAAACAGGTTTGGATCTGCGTGCAAATTTCAAGTGGGGATTCGACCTATAGTTACTCTATAGTTACTCCCTTTTTCGCTAGAAGTGATTTAGCACTGCATGTGAAATTGCAGAGTGATAGACTGTAACCCCCCCCCCCCGGTGTATTACCAGTGTTTCTGCATCACACTGGAAGTGACCTCACAGCATGGGAGCACAGATCTCTCCCACCCTTTCAGCCCAATGGAGATGTTACCCACTTTCTGCTGGCCTGCTTCCACCCAGCAAGTGTCAGTGAGCAGCAGAAGAAATCTCCAGGAAGTTTCCTGCCAATAGCAGGCACCTGGGAACCCTACTCCCAATTATTATATAACTTGAATTCTGGTATGGTTAGAAAATATAAGAGGCAACCCAGCCACCTTTCTGAAGCATAACAGATATGTGGCTGTTAGTACCTCTTGGGAACTTCTGTCTCAAATTCCGTGATGGAAGAAAGGTTGAGTATAAGTACTGTTGCAGGTGAGAATACAGGTGATGGCCTAAGCATGGAGTATCCCATGTCCCCGGGCGCACATCATTTTGTGATGTGGGGAGTGCCGGGTGCCAGCCAGGTCCCCATGCCCAGCCTCTCCCATGGTGTGGCGACCCGGCTGGCGCCTGGCAGCCCCCCCCCGTGCTGGGGCGCTGGGCGAGCTGCCCACCATGGCTGCAGGCCAGCTCCCGCCCTCCCAGGGAGGCTGGGGAGGGCAGGAGTTGGCCTACCGCTGTGGCGCTTACTTGAGCCACCCATCCGAACCACCCACCGCCAGACCCCGCCACCGCCCTCCCTGAAGGCTGGGCCTGCCATCCCCAGATCCTGCTGTAAATGGGGCATGGAGGATTCAGGGAGCTGGGGGGGGGCATGGGGAGCTGGGCAGGGGGAGATGTGGGGAGCCGGTCATGCCCTTGGTGCCATTTAGGGCTGGTTCACCTCTGACCCTAAGTTCTTTCTTGGTCTATGTTGGTATGTTTACAGAACATAGTCTTGTAACAGGCATTTCATTTCTTGGCTGTTAATAGTCTTTTGTCTCTATTGCTCATTTAACATATTTCTTTGCCTCAGCCATCTGTGATAATGTAACCAGAATCTATATGGTGCTCTATTGCAGCTGATAATATTTATCTGAGCTAAATTTATTTATACACCAGTTAGGCTAATTACAGCACTAATACTGAGTTATCACCATCCTGGAAGAACTGGTCTTTAAGCTTTGCTTCTATAATTTCGGTTGTGTGACTGGACTGGAAATTTGGTCTAACAGGGTAGCCGAGAGTTTTTTTAATGTGTAAAAAGTTCTAAAAGAGTTGTAATGCTAAAGCTAATCAAGCAGAGATGAAAGATGGAACAGTATGAATGACTGATTGTAAATCTGTGATTGTTATTGGAAATCAACCCTGACCAAATCAGATGATACCAGAGATTGGTGGCATCTGAATTACACTGCCTGTATGTTTACTTTAATAGAGCAAACAGTGTTTCCCCAGAGCCATTCTTAGATTGGAAATTGACATACAGGGAGGAAAAAGGCTTAAATCCTTCTACCCTGGCTGAGATTCAGTCCTAATCTACTTTTTTTAAAAATAAAAGAAACTGTTTAGAAACTCTGTATATGGAACTTCCACTGTCACCTCTGGTTTGTCTTGAGATATACATAGAACCAGGAATGGAAAGGCGCAAGTGATGCCCTTAGTAACAGAGGGCTGGTGGCAAGAAGGATGTCTGTGGTCTAAGGTTCTGCTGGGGATATTGCATCTAGATTGCTCTAATTTCAGAGAGTGCATGTGCTATTTCAACATACCGATTGCTTGGGGTCCCACAGCTGAGCGTGATAATTGTTTTCTTTCAGAAAGGCTGAAGTTGCTGGAGATGATATAAAAGTTTTGTCTGTTCTGTTTCATCCATGTTGGCTGTTTCACACATGCAAATGATCACTTGAGACAGTTATGCTTTGAGAAGCCCCCCAAAGGAGGTAATAGTAATTAATACAAATACTTTTGTCCACTGTACATTTTAGGCTTTTTAGTAGTAAAGAGGTTACTTCTTCTGTATCTTCGCCAGTTTTTCCTAGAAAAAGTGCAGCATCCTTGGTATTTTCCCAGAGAGGTTGGATTTATCATTTTGATTTTTAAAAGTCATTTTCTCCTCCCGTATTTTAAGTACACAGTCTAGCCACTGTTAGGTATATAAATGCATCTCTTGACAAATCTCAGGCACCAGATCTCCAGGGTACCCAGAAATTTCATTGTAGCATCTTGTATTTTGAGTAGTGATTTATTACAGTGTTTCTTGGTGATCCTCAATAGAAGTGCAAGCTGTATGTACAATTTCAGTTCAGAGTGTTTATTAGAGAATATAAAAATACATGTGTAGAAAGTTATTTTATTGCTTGTTTATACTATTCAGCAATGGCAGATGAATTTGTTTCTTCACGAGTTGCTTTCTACATTGGCTGTAGTATTCAGTTACATGGAGCTTTTGAAAGCAATATGAGAAATTGGGGAGAAGTTAGGTTAGGATCAAGCAGGGGTCTTCAATATGTAATTAATGAGCTACTGGTGGCTTGCCAGCTACTATGGAAGAGTTTATGCATCGAAAAACAAAGCAAGGCAAGTGGAAAGTCAGAAGCAAAAAACAAGAAGGGGGTAGCCACTCCCCAATATAAACTTGCCAAACAACTCAAGGAAGTCAAATATATGAATATTCTATTTATAGTAATTGGTACTTAATACACATACACTTATACTACAGTAATAAGCAATTATAATTATCATCCAATCCGTGCTATAACTGAATTTGTTATAGCACGGATTGGATGATAAGTATAATTGCTTATTACTGTAGTATAAGTGTATGTGTGTTAAGTACCGATTACTATAAATAGAATATTCATATATTTGACTTCCTTGAGTTGTTTGGCAAGTTTATATTGGGGAGTGGCTACCCCCTTCTTGTTTTTTGCTTCGGAGTTTATGCATCACCTAGAAACCCAGAAAACGATCACACACACACAAAAAAAGATCTGCTGTGTACTTTTTTCTTTTCTTTGTTAAGCTTTTATTTCATAGGATTTTTCTCTATGGTACTTTTCTGATAGCTTCATTTCTGGTGCTCTTCCTAGGTTCTAAGGCAGAACAGAATTTAATATGCTGGGGAAGGGAGAGAGCACCTCAAGGTAGTTTTCTTTTCTCAGGTCCCTTCTGCACATGCAGAATAATGCACTTCCAAGCCACTTTCAGTGCACTTTGAAGCTGGATTTTACTGTGTGGAATTGCAAAATCCACTTGCAAACAGTTGTGAAAGTGGATTGAATGTGCATTATTCTGCATGTGCGGAAGAGGCCTCAGAAGCAGCCCTGGATTAACCATTAAGCAAAATAAGCATGTGTTTAGGGCTTCAAGTAAAAAGGGCCCATAGAGTTTTTTTCCTCCTTATTTCTGCTAAGTATTGAAGCAGATTTGTTATGTTGGATTAATTTTGAGGATATGACCAAAGACTACAATTAAAAATGGAGGAGAAAACTTTTTCTAGTAAAAATAAAATTATGAGTAAGCAACAGAGGTGTTCCTCCCATTGGGCAAAGTAGGAAGTTGCCCAGGGCACAGCCCGGGGGGGGGGGGGCAAAAACTGCAGGTTGATTTGTGGGATTTTTTGTATTTTCAGTGTTTTTCCATTTTTGGCCTGCAGAGGGCACAATTTTTAGGCTAGCAGCACCAAAATTTCAGGGATGTTTTGGGAGACACTCCTGATGCTATCACCCAGGTTTGGTGAGGTTTGGTTCTAGGAGTCCAAAGTTATGGATTCGCAAAGGGGGTGCCCCATCCCCCATTGTTTCCAATGGGACCTAATAGGAGATGAGGCTACACCTTTGACGGTCGATAACTTTGAACCCCCTGAACCAAACTTCACCAAACCTGGGAGGTATCATCAGGTGAATCTCTTACTGATACCACCCAGGTTTTGTGAAGTTTGATCCAGGGGGTCCAAAGCTATGGACTCCCAAAGGGGGTGCCCCATCATCCATTGTTTCCAATGGGAGCTAACAGAAGATGGGGGATACACCTTTGAGGGTCGATAACTTTGGACCCCCTGAACCAAACTTCACCAAACCTGGGTGGTATCATTAGGAGAGTCTCCTAAAGATACTCTGAAAGTATGGTGCTGCTAGCTTAACAATTGCACCCCTGACAGCAGGCACCCCCCAAATTTCCCCAGATTTTCCTTTTAAATCCCCCCCTTTAACATGGATTTAAAGGGAGAACCTGAGGTCCCCAGTTTAAACATTGAAAGTGATGCTGTTTCAGGATGGGGGAGAATCAACCCCAAATAGCATCACTTTCAATGTTGTTTAAACTGGGAACCCCAGATTCTCCCTTTAAGGTGGATTTAAAAGGAGAATCTGGGCTCCCTAGTTTAAACACCATTGAAAATGATGCTGTTTGGGGGTGGATTCCAGCATCACTTGTTTAAACTAGGGAGCCCAGATTCTCCTTTTCAATCCACATTTTCAATCCAGGGAGAATCTGGGGTTCCCAGTTTAAATAACATTGAAAGTGATGCTGTTTCCCCCAATTGGGGGGACTAGATACAACACCATAAAATGTTTTCATAGCAGTAATAAAACATTTTGAAAGCATTTTGAAAATGTTTTCAAAAATTATTTCTGCTGTGTGGCATGGCTTATTGCTGCGTTCAGATTTGTGAGCTGGGGCATGTTCTATAATGTGATGGTGACTTTGAAATGACCTGGTGTAAAAAATCATTGCTGGGTCACAGTGGGGGAGGGTGGCTGCCCATGGGGGGGTGCCAAACTCCAGTTTGCCTAGATACGCCACTGGGCATAGCTACAAGGCAGGGTGCGCGTTGCATTGGGCACGCGCCTGGGGGGGGGGGGGGGCATCAAACTCAGGTTTTGCCCAGGGCTCCAGTTTGCCTAGTTACGCCACTGGTAAGCAACAGTAAATGTTCTTTTGCATCATTGATTAGTGTAAGTTTAAATGCTATGTTTCTTCAAGGAAAGAAAGCAATGGAAAAAATAGGTGTTCTATTTCATACAAATTATGATATTCATTCATTACAATATATATTTTACAGTTTACTATTGTTTTATTTTGAATTACATGTACAGTATATGGGAATACCACAATTGTTTCAGTGCTTAGGGCCTCTAAAGATCTTAATCCGGTCCTGCTCAGAAGTAGTTCTCACTTTTAAAAGGTTGGATCCTCCTGGTTTAGAGGTTAGTTTCTTGTGGTTCTTGGTTATGGTGGTGGCAACTATGATTATCCATATACTTCTAGCTTTAACAAAATTATGTAAAATTGTGAAGAGGTTAGAATTAGGCTGTAAATGGCTGAAAAACTAAACTCCTAATTTTTGGGGGGTGGGTGGGGGGGCTGGCTTCTGTAGCCAAAGAAAATTAGTCAAGGGCTACATTAATGATCTCAAGAGGAATTAAGCATATATTTAACATCTTCAGCTAAAACTAATAAAAGTGCACTTGGCAAGATTATGGCTTAGGAAGTGCACTGTCAGCAATGCAAATATATTTGTAAACATAAAAACATGCTAAAGTTGCATTACAATTAAGAAATGAAAATCTTATCTGTTAAAAGAATACAATAACCAAATGAAGTGGCAGTTTTGGTTAACTCTGACAGGGCTTTTGTTCATCTGCAATATCTATTTTATGCTATTTTCCAAAATATGATTCTGCCAAACTTAATGTAGAATGATTACCTGCATTCTTGTTATAAGGAGTTCTTGGACATGGAGCACTGATGTGTATATTAATAAGGCACTCTGGGTGACTCTTAGAGAAAGTACTGCTATAGACTTCTGTTCAATGTACAAGATTCACATCAGGCCTTTCCCTATTTTGTTATTGCTGGTGATGGTGGTGGTTGTGGTGGCGGGTAGTCAGTGTGATGAACAGTCAAATTCTTACTGCCAGGAACCTCAACCTGTCATTTTCAAATAGTGGATTGGGGTGTTGAAAAGAAAAAAAGGGAGAGAGTTAGCAGTTTGACTGTTCAACGCCTGACAAAGTTGAGGGCTGTTGGATTTTTTTGGGAGAATCACAGAGTAGAATCATAGAGTTGGAAGAGACCATAAGGGCTAGTCAGTCCAATACCTTGCCATGCAGAAATACACAGTCAAAGCATTTCCAACAGATGGCCATCCAACCTCTGTTTAAAACCTCAAGAGAAGGAGATTCCACCACCTTCTCAGGCAGCGTATTCCACTATCGAACAGCCCTTACCATCAGAAAGTTCTTCCTAATGTTTAGGTGGCATCCCTTTTCTTATCGTTTGAATCTATTACTCCTTGGCCTAATCTCTGGAGCAGCAGAAAACAAGTTTGCTCACTGTTCAGCATGACATAGCTTCAAATATTTAAACTTGGCTATCATGTTACCGCTTAACCTTCTCTTCTCCAGGCTAAACATACCCAGCACCCTCAGTCTCTCCTCATAGGGGACATGGATTCTACCCCTTTGGCTGCCCTCCTCTGGACACACTCCACCTTGTAAATATTTTTCTTGAATTGCAGTTCTTAGAACTGGACACAGTATTCCAGGTGAGGACTGACTAATGCAGAATAGATTAGTATTATTACTTCCCTCAGTCTGGACACTATATTCCTGTTGATGCAGGCCAGAATTGCATTGGCTTTCTTATCACTGGGCCAGGAAAGAACCCTTCAGCACCTCACTAGTCACTTCTCTCCAAGACGAAGATAAACCATTGGTGAGCATCCTTGGGTTTGGTTGGTCAACCAATTACAAGTCCACCTAACATTAGCATTATTTATCCCATATTTTACTAGCTTTTTTGCAAGAATATCATGAGGGACCTTGTTAAAGGCCTTACTGAAACCAAGGTATGCTACATCCACTGCATTCTCTGCATCTACCAAACTTGTAACTTTATGAGAAAAAGAGATAAGATTGGTCTGGCATGACTTGTTTTTGATATATCATGTTGAGTTTTAGTAATCATGGCATTCCCTTCTTACATGGTTTACAGACTGTTTAATAATCTGCTGTAGAATCTTTCCTGTTATTGAGGTCAAGCTGAATGGGCAGTACTTGTTGGAAATTTTTTTTCCTATTGAGGATGAAGACATTTCCCTCCTCCAGGAATTTTCAAAGATTGTTGCCAATTGTTCTGATATTACTTCTGCCAGTACTTTTAATATCTTTGGATGTAGCTCATCAGATCCTTGAGATAGTATTGAAGTACTACCTCTTTATTCTGTGATGGATTTCCCCTACTGCATTATCTCCTCCATTTTTCCTAGCTTGAGTACTGTTTTATTTTTGAGAGAAGACCAAGGCAAAGAAAGTGTTGAATAGTTCTACCTTTTCTCTGTCACCTGTTATCATTTTGCCATCTGTCCACACAGGTATCGCACCATTTCCTTGTTCTTCCCTTTGCTACAGACATAACCCATTCCCCTTTCTTTGTATTGTTTTTAACTTCTCTGGCAAACCTGAGCTTTATTTCATGCTTTAGGTTTTCTGACTTTCTCTCCACGTGTGCTGGCTATTTGTTTGAATTAATTTTGGTGATTTCACCCTTTTCTGTTCCTGTACATATCTCTTAAATCTTAGCTCAGTTTAAAGTTCTTTAGACATCCTGGTTTCTTTAGACACCTCCTGTTTTTCTCCTCATTGCACCCTCAGTATCTCCCCAGATTAGGGAGACAAAAAACTGCTTTATAACTATTACTTATATAACTTTGTTAATATAATTCTGAGAGGGCTAGAGAAAAATAAAACAAACAAGCCATACATACCACTGGAATAATCCTGTTACTTTTCTGCACGCAACACTTACCCCATATTTTAGGTGTTGACAATGTAATAATTTTCCATGCTTTTCTTCCACATGCCTCCCTTCACAATGTTGTTTCCAGATTATTTTAATCGGTTTCATTGTGTTTGCACTGGAAGAGGTGGGGGTGGCACATAATTCATGACATGGGTGAATGAGCTGGATGTATACCCTCACTATTTTTTTGTATTTTTTTCTGCTAATGTGCTTGTTCAGTCTGCTGATTGGTCACTATGGGCATGATTCTCTTTTTGAAAACTTGCCTCCCTTGTTTCCTAAGAGTCTTTGATCTGGATTTCCAGTTGAGCAGCTAAAGATTGCACATTCAAAAATCTCTGCATTGGGAGAACATTCAGAAGTTGCAAACCCCTCTTTTGAAGTTTCCACCTTCAGAAATATATTCAGGAAAGGAAGCTTGTCTTGTGCACCTGTGTCTTTTCTGTCTCTTTGCATTTGTAAAAGTTTGCATTCCTCTGGAAATAGAAGGAGAAGTTGAAGTATATATGATAAAATGGGCTACCAATTTTGGATATAATATCCAGTTTGAACAATGGTAGAATAAAGGAGCTGAAATATACATTAAGGTCCAACACATCGCGCTGTGATGTACCTCTGAAGATGCCCATCATAGATGCAGGCAAAAAATTAGGAGCAAAAACTACCAGACAATGGCCACACAGGCCAGAAAACCCACGACAGTCAGTTAATTCTGGCTGTGAAAGCCTTTGACAATACATTGTCATAGTGCCATATGTAACAGTGCAGGTGTTAAAATATGTTCTCCCACCTTCACTAAGTACATTTTTGCACAGTAGGTTAGGCTAAGAATCTTCCAAGATGGTGCCCAGAGCAGTTTACAAGCTGAGATGCTCTGGTTAGTTTTTAGGACTTGGGCTATTAAGTAGTTCTTGGCTGCCCTTTTTTGAGGGTTTGCTGTGAGGAGTGCAATGAGGCAATTTTGTTTACCTGTAGATCCCCAGAGTGTTTTTTGGACTGGAAAAGAGCCAGGAGTGGTTATGCTCTGTGAACGCGGAGTTTGGTGGCAGTGACTGGTCTGTGTTGTGTGTGGCAGTGGTGATGGTCCTGAGTTGGAGCTGGAGAAAGTGGGAGCTCCCTTGGACCAACACTACTATGCCAGCTACGAAGACACTGAGTGGCAGTGAGAGAGCCACCCGGGAATGGATTATAAATCTTTAGAGGATCCAGGAGGAGGTGAGAGAACCACCCAGGAGATATCAGCACATTGTTGGTGTATACCTCGGGGGGCGGTGAGAGTGCAACCTCAAGAGGAGTCACTACGCTGGCATAGTAAGGGGCAGTGAGAGAACCGGGCAAGAGGGGCGGTGAGAGAGCCATCCCAAGAGAATTGCTGGCAGCTACTTTAAGAACCTTATCAGGAGGGTGTCCCGGGAGAACCATCTACCCCAGCCGGGAGGACTAATCACACCCGGGAGGGATCCGCCCAGTGGTGGGATTCAAATAATTTAACAACTGGTTGTTTACAAGCATCATTTTAACAACTGGTTCTGCCAAAGGGGTGCGAACCTGCTGAATCCCACCACTGGAGCCATCCCAGGAGCAACCATATCATCGGCCGAGAGAGTGTGAGAGAGTGGCGGACGGAACCACTCCAGGGGAACATAGGATTGTTATTATTGTGCCAGCCATGAGAGACCAGGGTGCCAGTGAGAGAGCCATTCTGGTTGAACGTGAGACCACCTTTTAGGCCTGGGGGGCGTGCAGTAGAGGAGACTCTGGGAAGAGCTCAAATAAGATTGCTGAACAAGCTGTGAGAGAGCAGAGGTGCGAGATTTCTCTTGGCTGTGAGAGAGCCATATCTGTCATGTTGAGTTACTTCCTATCCTATTGCCTTGCTACGCCTTGTTACACCTGTGTGTCCCCCTCTTTTTGCATTGCTTTTATAGGAATATTAGGTTTTTAGAATAGGCACAGTAAAATTGGGTTATTTTAAGGATTAGTGATTGGGGTCAGTAGGGTAGTTAGTTAGTTGGTAGGATTAGTTTAGTACACACACACACACACACACACACACACACATAGTACGTTAATTTTGTTCCTTTGGATATATTGTAGGAAGTTTGTAGGTTTGTCAGTACTTGTTGTTTAGCCTGGGTTGGTTGGGTTTGTTATACCCTCCAGGGGGCCATGGTGGGGGTAAGGGATACCAGTGATTGTTGGACAGGGGAGGTATAGTGGTAGGTCCAGGCCATATGAGAGACGCAGAGAGAGATATGGAAAAGCTCACTCTCTGTCTGACCTGTGGCCTATCCCACAGGATGTAGGTTGTGGGGTTGGAGCTATATACTTTGCTCCGCAGTTGGCATTGATGAATGCAAGGTCCATAAACAATGGCTGTTCTCTATGACTTTGCTTGGGGAACAAGCTGTGGACCTTGCATGCATCATGGAGACCTGGGTGAGGGAGGGCAAGACGATCGCCCTCAATGAACTCACCCCAGCAGGCTTCGTGATTGTCCACCAACTGCGGACACAGGGCCAGGGGTGTGGCATGGTGATTATTCTATCTCCTTTTGGATGTCCCCAATCCCACTGATTGAGGGATTGGAGTGCTTGGGCTTCCAATAGGACCCGTGCCCCTCCGGGCCAGTAAAAGCTTGTAAGGAGGAGCTACGAAGCCACCTGTTGGATTTCATCCATAGCTCTCTTGAGCAAGGAGTTTTCCCAGGTCAGCTGAAAGAGGCAGTGGTTCGCCCCATTCTTAAAAGACCAAATTTAGACCATCAGGACTTGGCCAATTACCTCCCAGTATCGAACCTTCTGTTCCTGGGTAAGGTAATTGAAAGTGCGGTAGTGGGTCAGTTTCAGAAGTTTCTGGAAGATACCAAAGTGTTGGATCCCCTCAGTCTGGCTTCTTCCCTGGTCATGGGACTGAGACGGTTCTGGTAGCTGTTGTGGACAAGCTCTGATGCCAGTTAGACAGAGGTGGTTTGACACTGCTGGTGTTGTTAGATCTGACCACAGTGTTCAACCTGGTAGATCATGACCTTTTGGTCCACCGCCTTGCCAAGATCAGGGTATGGAGGACAGCCTTGTGCTGGATGAACACATTTCTCCAAGATCGGGGACAGCAACTGATGTTGAGGGAGGAGAGTTCCAGGCGATATCCCATTGAATTTGGGGTGCCACAGGGAGCGATCCTTTCCCCGATGCTTTTTAACATCTATATGCACTCCCTGGCCAAGCTGGTCCGGAGCTTTGGGCTGCGGTGTCATCAGTTTCCAAATGACACCAAGCTTGTCCTTACAATGGCAGGTTGGCCAGCCCCTGAAGCTCTCACCAGTGGTGTTTGGAAGCTGTGGCTGGTTGGTTAAGAACTAGCAGGTTGAAACTGAATCCAGCAAAGATGGTGGTCCTGTGGGTAGGTCATGCCAGCCAACTTTAGTCTGCCTGTGCTGGACAACGAGGCCTTACATATAGTCTCATTGGTGACCAGTCTAGGGGGGATCCTGGAGTCAGGGGTTTCCATAGAGGCCCAGGTTGCCAAAACAGCCCGGACTGCATTTTACCATCTTCACTAGGCAAAGCAGTTGGCTCCATATCTCTGCCATTCTGATCAGGCCATGGTGATCCATGCAACGCTCACCTCCAGATTAGATTACTGTGACTCACTTTATGCTGGCCTGCCCTTGTACCTAATCCGGAAGCTGAAACTTGTCCAACATGCAGTTGCAAGGCTTCTGGTGGGGACGTCAAGTAGGGACCATATAACACCTGTCCTTTTCCACCTTCACTGGCTGCCTATCGAGTACCAGGTTATTTTCAAGGTATTGGTTTTAACCTTTAAGGCCTTGAGTGGTTTTGGACCTACATACTGTAGGGACTGCCTCTCCCCATACTGCCCAGTTGGTACCTCCGCTCCTCAGAGGGGAACCTCCTGGTAATCCCTGGCCCCAATACCATCCATTTGGCCTTGACGAGGCCCAGGGCCTTTTGGGTCCTGGCCCCTACCTGGTGGAATATGTACCCGATTGAGATCTGTCCCTGATTGGTGTTTTTGTGTATGTTCTGTGGGAATGGAAGAAATTGATCTGCATTTTTAATGGTGTAAAATAAGATTTTGCTGTCATAGGGAGAAAACGAGTAAATAGGTTTGCTAATTGATCTAAAATAAAGCTTGTACTAAGGAAAATAGACAGAGTGATTGTTCTGATTGGTTTTTGCTTTTGAGTGGCAGCTGCCCAGTATCCTGCATTCTGACTGGCTGCTCTTTTTGAGTAGCAGCTTGAATGAATGACAGCCAGGGAGATCAGCCGGCTAGGTGGGAAAAATAAACTGGCCCTGCTGTGGTTGGTTTTTGCATGGCACAGGTACATGCAAGCAACATCACCCTGGGATTTTAAAAAAGAACCTCCAGACTAGCGATTTTTGAAAATCCTGGGCTAGGGTAAATATTGTGGAGGGACACCGGGGCAGCCCCTGTGCAGTTTTCGGAGCCGTGTGGAATTCCCAGCAGCACAGCGATATTTTCTGTGCTCAACCTGGGATATTTTGACAGTGTAAAAATGGCCTAAGAGTTGCAACAGGCAATGGAAGCAGGCAGCAGGGAATGCCTCACCTTCACTAGGGGAATTAAATCCCTAAATTTAACAGATTCTAGATTATATCGAAGATGAGCAATTTGTCTGCCGTTTCAGTGTGGAACTGTTCAGCCCATACACAATTTGACTTTGGCACTGAGCAAAGGCATCCTACATCCACAAGTAATTACCATGCAGAATAACTCTGCTGGGAAGCACTTTGCAGATGCTAGCAGAGCTGCAAGGATACGTTCCTTGCTGCTATCGTTGCCATGGCATATTGCCCTTTTAAAAAGATTTATGTCTCAATCAGTGGACTTTGGCAAGAATTAAATGCTATATTATGCCCCATGATGTGTGTCATGGCTCCAGTTTGTTCCAGTGCATTGATGTGCTGTACAAATCATATGGGACAATGCACCATACATCAAACATGAGCTTTCCTTGCACACATGTCCTTTTGAGGTAAGAAGTTGGTGTGTAGCATTAGGCTCATGCCAAACTTGATAAATCAGACAGTGAACTAAAAGAAAAAGAAGCATTACATATTGACAGTACAACATCTCTGGGCAATACAACAAAGATTTGTGATGCTACCTAATTCTGATGTGCCTCCAGAATGTCGATCAAAAATATGCACACAATGAATCCCAAAACAGATGGGAGATATATATTTTTACAAACTTAATTTGCAAAACAATTTGAAAAGTTTAAAAATCTTGAACCTGAGAAGCAAATAAAGATCTGACTTAGGACATTGTGGTTGGATGTGGGTGGGAAGAGAAAGTAGTAAGGAAAGAAAAACGTGGTGAGGTAGGTGGCAACAAGCTAGTGGAAGAAGAGAGGATGCAGCAGTAGAGAGGAAAAGGCAGGGAAAAGGTGAAGAAAGAGGGATCGTGTTTGTGTCCATGTATCTGTGTGTTTGTGTGAGATTTTGCTTTTCCTGCAACTCGTTGTAGATTTACCTTTACCTGCGTTAGACATTGGTGGCTGTTGAAACCATCCCAGATCACACTCTTTAAGCAAAGATGGAAACAGACCCAACTTTTCAGCCACCAGTGTGGCCCTTGTGAAGATCTAATATTTTTGCCAAGAATAATCCCTGCTCTGAATGCTATGACTGCAAACACTATAGGCATGCACAAAAATTTTTCCCCCTCCGTACACAATAGCCACACACATCTACCAGACTGGTATTAAGGGATGAACTTCTGTGTTGGAGGGATTAATTTGCAGGCAGGTATAATATAGGAGTCTCCAATTTTAGTAATTAAGCACTGATTTTAGTAATTGCCATCTTCCCCGCCCCCCCAGCTTTTCCAAGACTCTTGAGAGAAGACTACATATTTGCTAATTAAATCAGTAAAGGACAAGTAGTATGAATATAAGAAACTCAATTTCCCCATAATAGCTGGTAGTAGGATATGTTACAATTACATTACTTTATGCAATCTGTGACTTCATAGTTCTACACTGCTATACAAATAGTAGCATTTAAGACTTAAAATGGTTAGGAAATCACTGTCAGTCCCCCCCCCCCCCCAAGTTTACACCATTTTACAGACTTGTATGATATTCCCTGGTAACACACTGAACTCTGATCCTGCCATCTTCTTGCCCCCCTTTATCTGAAATATGATGGTTCAATTTGTGGCTGAGGTTTTGGGTTCATTTACAGGGCCGCAGAGCCATTGGAATCCAGAAAGCAGTGAGACCACGGATACCATGTTGAGCTTCTTGGAGGAAGGGTGAGATTAAAATGTGTTAAGGGCTCGTTCTAAAAGCAGCAGAGTGAAATCTCAGGGCTTTCAAATTGCTCCTACACCTACCAGCTTTCTCTATACATTTTTTTATACATATCTGTCTGTGGTATATAAATTGGGGGAGGCACCAATATTTCAGCTGTCTTTAAGATATAATTAATCTCTTCGATACTTTTTATTTTTAGTGTGATAAATAGCCTATCTTTTCAAAGCCATATGACCATGAATATACACATTCACATGTGGCATAGTGGTTTAAAGTGGTGGTCTCTAATCTGGTGATTTGTTTTCCCGCTCCTGCACATGAAGCCTGCTGGTTGATGTTGGGCCAATCACAGTTTTCTCAGCACTCTCTCAATCCCACCTTCCTCACAAGGTGTCTCTTGAGGGGGAAGGGAAGGGAAGAGAAGGTGATTGTAAGCCGCTTTGAGATTCCTTAAAGCTAGAGAACAGCAGGGTATAAAAACCAACTTTTTTTCTAGAGCTTGTGGTGTGTGTAAGTATTGCCATTAACAGTCTGTAAAAAAGTGCAACAGCGCAAAAGGGAAACTATCAACTACCCACTACCAATGAAAAATAAATAAAAAGTCTGTTTAGAGAATGTGTTCAAATACCCATGAGAAATATGTGTGCCAGGATACAAATAAATCCAATGACTACTCACAGGAAAACATGGATAGGAAAAATACAAAAGAATTGGATGACAGGGCAGCCAAATCAAAATCAGCCAAATCAAAAACTCCAATGAATAACTTATATAATTATATTAGCAGAACGTTTTGAATTATCTTCTTCAGATATAAAGATGTTATTCTTTTTTCAAATAATGGAGTATTCTTCTTTCTTATATGAAGCCACCAATAAAATGAAGAACTTGCACAATGCTACTACCCTGAACTCCACTCATGACAACATCCAACCACTCCCAGTAAGTCTTGGGTTTGAGGCGATACTACCTAGAAACCTGATGCTTCTTCCCACAGGTTCCCTACAATAAAATTTCTCTACCAGTACCTAGAACATGGCCAATAAGATAATTTATTAAAGAAATTACTTTTAGAGGAATAATTGTTGCATTCCACTGGTTACTAAAGTCCAGACATTTATTATCATTGTTTTGAGAAGAAACAAGAGATGTAAAACATCTGGCATGTCTCCATAAATACGTCCTCTCTTCCCTGCTCCCCCGCCCAAGTACTCAACCTGTCCCCACTTATGGATACTCTTTGGGAGCCTTAAGGATTTCAGCAGCTGCTTTCATGAAGCCTCAGAGCCTCTCTTGTTTTGATCAGCTGGGCAAACAACAGCATCACACCACTTAGCATAAATTATTAATTTATATCTGAATATTTCAAGGAGTAGAGGAATAATTCTTCTGGATAAAGACATCAGCTGGCATGCCAAAGGCAGTTGTCTATTATTGGAGTGTAGCCTTCTACTGTTTAAAGTAGTTTTTAACAAGAGGCCAAGCCTTAACTTTGCAGACAAAACTTAAAGATTTATGCATAGTATTCAGCACACACACACACACACACACACACACACACACACACACACACACACACACACACACACAAATCTTCAGCTGTTGTATATGAATATATCTTCACTAACTTTAATGGAGATCTAGCTATTTAAAGCAAATGTGGAATGAACCTATCTCCTCAATTAAATATACTATTGTAAAAATGTAAAGCATAATGAAAACGGGAAAGAAAATACATTATTTAACTAGAATTAGGCCAGTACTAAGAATGCTATATCATATTCTAGAGCAAACTTCTGAAAGATAACATCAGCAAAAAAAAGATGGGTCTCTGGACATCCTAAAATCTATGATCATATTCTGGGTTCAGTTTTATCTTTAAAGTTGTTAATTCATTAACATCACTAGGATATATTTGGACATGGAATTTGCTCCTCTGAATTTTTTAAAATTATGGTATATTTGTATATTACCTGTAGCAATGGGAGAGCTCATTATTCACCATATCAGGCTGTTATTTTCAAGTCCCAGAGGTTAAGTTTGTTTGTTTGTTTATTTCAATTTCTAAACTGCCCTCCCCTAAAGGGCTCAGGGCGGTGTACAACATTAAACTATACAACGCACATATAAAATCAGTTCAGATGAAAACATTTTTTAAAACAACAATAAACAATAACATTTAAAACAATAATAATTACTAAAAGGAACTTTATCTGTAACAGATGGCGATAAAAACCTACCCCTGAAGGCCTAGATTATATGGGGTTTCGATCAACCCAGCTGGCCAAGTGCCTGGTGCAACAGGTCCGTTTTACAGGCCCTGCAAAGAGCTTGTAGGTCCCACAGAGCCCTGGTCTCCCTAGGGAGCCTGCTCCACCAGAGCGGGGCCAGGGCCGTGAAAGCCCTGGTCCTTGTGGAGGCCAGCTGGATGTCTTTTGGGCTGGGGACCTCCAATAGGTTCTCCTCCGACCAGAGATGTAGCTGGGCCAAACTGTGCCCGGGGCAGACTCTGTGTTTTCCATCCCCCATGGGCCCTGCTCCTGCCCCACCCTCACCAGGTGGGAACTACACTACCCAGGAGCCCTTGGGACTCACAAGGTCTCCTGGGTAGTGTAGTTCCCACAAAGGCCCATTTCAGCCTGAATGGAATAGGCTGCTTTTCAGCCTGAAACTAAACCTGAAACTAAGAACTAAGGTAAGTGGGGGCGGCGTGAAGGAGAATTGTCGGGGAAAGGGGGAGGGGTTGGGAGACAATTTTCCGACTCCCCCAGGCGTACGCCCGGTGCCAGGTGCCCCCCATCCCCCCTGTAGCTTCACCTATGCGATGATCGGAGAGACCTAGCAGGGCAATATGGGGAGACACAGTCACTCAGGTATGTAGGTCTGAGGCTGCTAATGGCCTTAAAGGTCAAAACCAATACTTTGAACATGACCCGGAACTCGATGGGCAGCCAATGGAGGTAGTGCAGGACCGATGTTATCTGGTCCCAGCTCAACATCCCGGTAAGGAGTCTGGCTGCCGCATGCTGAAGGACTAACTTGGAATGAATGAATAAGCCTTTATTGGAATACATTTGTAACAAAATATAAAAGGATAAAAAGAATAAAACAGTACAAACATACCATAAAATATCATTTACATTTGTTTATATCAAAAAAAGAAATTTGCAAGATATTCATTATATATGGCAACAGGGTTATTTAAAAGTTTTGAGATTATAATTGAATCGTCAGAACAACGGAATCCGTAATCAGTAAAGAAATATAGTTAGCTTATTTTCCCCTAGCTCCTTCAGTCCTAGGGCAATGAAGAGAGTGGGCTATTGACTCCTTAATTTGGATTACAGGGAATTGATAAACAAGGCCAATAAATTTTGTTCTCCCTCCCTTTTGGGTATTCTATTGAAAAATTCAACTATGGCAGGATATCTCCAACTGTTAATAGAGCCTAAATGGAGACGGGCTATATCACTAGCTTGTTGCAATGTTTTACCTTCTGCTCTCCGACAAGGAAGAAGATTGGGGCTCCCGCATCATGAGAGGAAATTTATTTGTGATCTCATCTGTGAACAGACTGTTTGGCATGTCTTATTACAGTGTCCCTTGTCTATCAGAGCCAAGTACCTAGCCCCCTTGTTTGTAGACCAAGTTGAGGCAAGCGACGCACAAAAAACTGTATTTCTCCTTAATAATGAGAACAATGTGACATTGGAGGTTGTAGCAAAATTTCTGTGTATTGTTATTTCAATACACTCTTAACCATCCCTTCCTACCAGTATTATTGTTCTGTTGTTTCTTATGCCAATAAAGGTTATGAAATTAAATGTATTGACTCAATCTGGCTGGATTTACAGGGACAGAGCCTTTGAGCTTTATCAAGTTTGTTAAATCTCCCAGTGAAGAGGACTAACTTGTGTTGAAAGAAACTTGGAAACCTAGGTAAGTGAATGCATTGACCCTTTTGCTGGGCCAGTGTTGTTCATTAAAAATGTTTTGGAGGGATGATGCATGTAATGAAAAATGTTGTCCTGGAAGAGACAACTTCCCCTCAGTCTGGTGAAGAGCAAATATGTATTTTTCTGACAAAGGATACCAAGTTGCCCACATATATCACACCCAGAAAAAAATAAAGCACTACATTTGGGGTACATAACATAACATCTACAGATGTTGTAGGCTCAGTTCATCTCTGCACATAAAGATGCACAGTGCATGTGTGCAAATATCTTTCTCTTTGGTCTTCTCTCAAAGTTACTGTGGAGACTGCAGTTGGGACGTACACTGCAGCTTGGTTAGTATTGAGAAGTAGATGAAGCATATGTCTAACTCCCGTTCTGAAATCACTCCATTCACTGCCCTCCAGTTACTGGGCAATATATGTTTTTTTTGGTCTCCTCTCATTCCCCAATATCATCAAAAACATGAAAGTCTTGGTTTGGATGTATGATGACAATGTAAAAATAAGAAGCAGGCAACCTGAACTTACACTTGATCGGTGGGAAGAGTTTGCTTTGTAATGATATTGTGGTTTTCCATTTCCAGAAGAAAAGAAGTATTCTAATTCTAAAACAAGGTTTAGTAATTTGAGAAAAAATGGGTTAAGACATATTTAAAGGAAAGTAATTTTTCCTAAGTTTCTTTCCATCATTTGGTTACATTCTTTATAAACCATTCATAGGCCCATATATATTATATATCAGTAGCTGTGTTTAGGAAAACTGTACATCTTAGAAACTTTTCAAAAATACTTTCTGACAATGAACATTTGGAAATGGAAAAGATGTCTCATTTATCTTTGATTCTTGCTGAATCTGTTGTACTTTGTGCATGGCAAATTAAGCACTAAAATTGATTATTTGACACACAGTGCTGAATATTCAAATATAACTTTTAACAAGCCATGGACTAAAAAAGCTTGGACATCTGAAATGTATAGATTAAATTTTTGCTTTAGAAAATGGTACAGTGTGTGCTGAGAAAGCAGAAAACCAATAAATAAAAACAGATAAAAAGCTACCAGGAGTCAGGCTAGCCATCGCTTTCCACTAACAGAGACTTTCTTGTGTTTATGTGGCAATGGTAGACTAATCAACATATTGAGTAAACCTTCTGTCACAAATGTTTCAGTCCCTAAATGCCCATCCCCATCTGCTGTCTTTGCTAGTTGCGGTACCTTCTACTTGTTTTAAGTATTTACATGCCTGCCTTTCTTCTGACCAACTGAAATTGGCAACCGCTGGGAGACAATAATATTTTGTCCCTTTAATAGAGACGTAATGGGATGTGGGTCACCTTATGATGTTATCTATCTCAGGGTCTTGAAGATGGCCCCCTACCTAGGTACAGCTGATCTGGCCACCTGGATCCATGCCATGATAATCATGAGATTAGAGTGCAGTAATGCCGTTTTATATTGGTCTTCTCTCAAAGTTACTGTGGAGACTGCAGTTGGGACGTACACTGCAGCTTGGTTATTATTGGGAACTAGATGAGGCATATGTCTAACTCCCATTCTGAAATCACTCCATTCACTGCCCTCCAGTTACTGGGCTCAATTGAAGTTATTGACCATTAGATACAAAGTCCTTCATGGCCTTGATCCCCCATATCTCTGTCATGGCTTCTCCCCCGTGCTCTGACATAACAGCTTCACTCATGTGAGCAAGACATTTAGCAGATACTGACCTGCAAATGAGCAAAATCAACAGCTGCCCCCCACACAAACTCTCTGTTGTGGCTTCTACCTTATGGAATGACCTGGTTGATGACATCAGGAAGAAGAACAACAAGAAGGTTTGGTTTAAGTCCCCAAGTGGCTTACAATGGCCTTATCTTCCTCTCCAAACAACAACCTTGTCAGATAGGTGGGGGCTGATGCTTATGCTTTTGCTAGAAAAGTTGTCAGCATTTTGAACTTTCTTAGAAAAATATGCTTTCCCTGATCATGATCAATCAATCAAGAAAAGAGTTTCTACTCTAGTTATTAGGTCCCCTTCTTTGAACCTAGCTAAAATGTGTAATTTCCCCCATTCTAGTCTATTTAGTGCTGTTTCTAAATTGTATTTGTTATTGAACAAGATAGAATAAAAGGCTGAACTGAATATTATTATCTTAGAAAACCAAGTCAGATTTAGGAACAGTAGGGATGTAATTATCCTGTGTCATCACCTGGATTACATAAACTAGTCCAATCTTGTCAGATTTTGCGAACTAAGCATGGTTTGCCCTGGTTTGTATTTGGATGGAGACCACCAAAGAATTCCACATTCCTGGCAAACCACTTCTGTTCATTTCTTGCCTTATAAACCCTAGAGGTCACCATAAGTTGACTGTGACTTGATGGCACTTTACAGACCATCCAAATATCCCATGATTTGTATTCAGTTGCTTGCTTTACAAGTAAATTTGAACGTATTGTATACAAAAAGTTCTTATGTGTAGTCTTTATCCATTTTTATGCTGTGTTTGATGGCCTAAACAGAGGAAAATGGCAGTGTATCAATGTCAGCAGATATTTATTTGATCAGAAAACTATACTGATATATCTTTTAGAATCAAAGTCAGCCTTGGAGGTAAATTTTCAGCGATGATTTCTATTACTAAAGGTGTTAATAAGATTGTTGGTTGTTTCCAATCCTTCCCAGTTTCAGGCTTATTCCACAGAATACTGTTTACAGATGGCATGGCTCTGAGACTGATTTTCCAAATAGGGATGAAACAGTTGCTAAGAGACTTCAAAACGATGCACAAAAGAGAATAGTAAATGGTTAATAAAATTATAATCAAGCTTGTGGTTTTCAGTAATTATCCTGCTCACCACAAATAGCTTTTTGATGGCCATGCAATTGAGCATGGCCATAATTTTAATTGTTTTGGATATAGTTCTCAGATAGAAGGAACTGGACTTGAAAGTTTGCTACAAAAGAATTAGCACTCTTAAGATCTTGATAGGCAGATTTATGTGCTCAAGAACCAAAGGGGATAACCTAATATTTCTAAGGTATTTACTGCAATTTAGGGCATTTGAAGCTGAGATTTGAAGACAAAAAAACTCAACATTGTACAAAGCAAACACCTGAGATCTCGCCTTAGACCTCTGCCAAATATTCCAGGAACATATCAGAATAGAAGGGTTTACACCTGTGAAATTGCTTATCCTTATATTATCCTTCAGGTAATCTAAGCAATTTTCTAGAATGGATAAACTCCCAAGGAAATGATTCCTGAAGTAATGTATCCAGGAGCAGTTAAACAGCCTTGGGTGAAAAATGTGCCAAAATTGTGTATTAATGTACATTCTTTGAACAACTGGAGCACTGAACAAATACATAATTTTTTTTAAAAAAAGAGAACTTTCAGGTGGCATGAGAAAGCAGCAAAAAAGATTAACCCTGCTGCCGGGAAAGCTTTCCTAGAAGCACATCTCCAAGGCCATAACTCTGAGAACTATGCCAGGAATTTTCTCTGCCTAAAAGGACTACGGGCTAAAGTTGGACCTGCCACCAGGAATCATAGGTGTAGCTAAAATGGGACGGGGTGGGGACAAACGCCCTGGGTGGGCTGCCATTGGGTCACGTGGGGGTGGAAAATTGGCCCCACATCCCTCCACCTTCCCCCCTCGGCACCGCCCCGCCAGGATGCCTGAGACCACTGCTGCGCCACCTAAGGTAAGTGTGGGGGTGCGACCAAGGCCTGCAGGGCTTGGCAGAGGCCTTCCCTCCCCACACGCCACCCCAAAAGACCTCTGTTGGGCCTGCGGGGGCCTGGCAGAGGCCTTCCCTCCCACCACCACCTCTTGCCACCTTCCCTCACCCCTAACCACCCCTTGCCACCCTCATCCTCACCCCACCCCTAGCCACCCTCACCCCACTCTTTGTCACCTCTTGCCACCTTCCCCCATCCCTAGTGTGGAATGTGTGATTGTGTTCAGATGTGTAGCCAGGGGTTTTAGCTGTGATGTGCTAGTGATTTTGGGATGACTAAGTGCAAAAATCATGAGGATCCATGTTTTTCAAGCAGGTGTTTGTGCCATTGTGGCGCCACAGAGTGTGGGATGCATGATTGTTTTGATGCTGCCTGTAGACTAAGACATGTTCTATACTATAGTTTCATGGTGGCTTCATTTCATTCCAATGAAAAATCATAAGAATTCATGAGGATCTGTTAAAATCATCTGGATCTGGCTTTTACCCAGATTTGTGAGTTGGGGCATGTTCTATAATGTGATGATGACTTTGAGATGACCTGGAGCAAAAAAACTTTGTTTGGTCATGGTGGGGAGGCCCTCCTGGAAAACTCAGATTTTTGCCCTGTGCTCCATTTTCCTTAGCTATGCCTCTGCCAGGAATGCCCCCAGTCCACCTCAGTTGTGTTGGTGGCCAGGTTTAGGCTGGCGCAGTTACTCAGGAGCCAGGCATTTCCAGGTTGAGTGTCACCAAGTTGTGCAGCATTTGCTTGTATCGCAGTTTGCCCTCCCCACTGGCATAAGTGCCACCTGCATTAATGGGATGGGCAAGTGTGCTGGTGCAACCTCGTGCTGGCTCCATAGCCTGATTCTCCTCCTTCCCCCAATGGTTTGGATTTAATCTATGCATTAGCATTTTTACCATCTCTTTGACTTATTTAATAAAATAACTTCTATGTTTCTTTCAATGGTTTTTTAAAATGTGTTTTGAGATTCCAAGTAGACATTGTCATAAAACCCTGTGACATCAAACTGTGCCTGTGAGGCACAGTCTTCAAAGATATTTGTCATTCTCTACAATATAGTAGTGGGATAGATCCATCTATATTCAAAGTGACTATTTTTTCCAACTTAATTGACTCTTCCTCCAGTGGAAGTGCCAAATATATTGTCGGAAGCCTTCTTAAACTGATGGAATAGTTGAAACTTGAACCGAAAGGAAAAGTAGTGTATAAATATAACTAAAATATAAGTAAAGAGAAGGTGAAATGGTATAACTCAATCTCATCATATTTTGGAAGCTAAGCAGGGTCTATACTTGAAAGGAAAATGACCAAAGAAGATTCTGCAGAGGGCAGCAATGGCAAACCACCTCTGCTTCCCACTTGCCTTGAAAGTCCCTTGCTGGAGCTGCCAAAAGTCTTCTGTAACCCCATTTAACTCCCTACACATGCTCATGCCTTTCTTGGTTGTGCAGCCAGACTCCTGCCCAGCATGGAAGGCAGCGGCGGAGCATGGTGATCCCATCTCTCATGACACCCTATAGCATGAGGGGCCTTTGAAACTCAAACTAGAAATAAGGGGTAATACTGAGCTATTTTTGTTCTAATATTTAAATGGATTTTCTGATGACTTAATTCACAGAAGAACAACTAATAAGAAAAAAAAATAGTAATATCTTCTCAACATTATTGTTTTCCCTCGCTGAGCAGGATGAGAAACTTAAGACTTTACAAATAAGGTCCTACCATATTTGTGAGGGGATCCCTCTCCCCTTTTTGCTACTGGGATCTCTACAGTCTTCTACTCCCCTATCAGTGCTGCCATTCCCAGGGCCACCATGGCTCCTGGGATTCTGGCTATCTCCTTATCACTGATACCGGCAAGGGGCCAGCGCACTTCCGAGTTTCGCCTGCAGGCCCACTAGCTTCGCCTACAGTTGCTATCATCTCCAGGGCCATGGAAGCTCCCAGCCATCCTCCACCATTGCCAACAACTCCACTGGGCCCACTGCAGTTTCTTCTCACTATTGCTGAAGCCATTGCCAGAGCCAGAGTAGCTCCTGGGCAGCACTCATTATTGCTGCCACTTGGAGGAGTTGTGCGTGGGGGTTTTACACTATCAAAGGTATTTTTAAACATTTTCAGATTTTCTGCAAACCTGGGAAATCTCTAAGTTTGCAGAAGTATCTGTTTTTTCCTCTGTGACCCTTATCTGTGGATTTATATATCTGTGCATGCCAAGGTAATGCAACTATATTTGGGGAGATTTAACCCCCCCCCCCCATATTTCGTTTTTTAATTTCAGATTTTTTTGCAACCATGGGGAGTCTGCTAAGTTTGAAGAAAAATCTGTTTGGGGAAAGCATGCCCCCTATACATGGATTTATGTATCCACAGATAAGAAGTCACACTTGGCAATTAGATATATTGATGAATTTTAAAAAATGCATCCAACTCTTTTCTATGTAGGACTGGTGGCTTTGAGATTGTAGACACATAAAATTTCATGCGCCCAATGAAAGTACATTGGGGTTTCCTGTATAAATGGATCATTTATCCAAAACTGAGCACTTTTGTTCCATTAATATTTGCAAATACTATGTACATTGATTGAGTTTACCTTACACATAATGACCATTTGTCTGAATTCAACAACATTGATGGTATTGTTTAATTTTCAGAATTTTTAGTTGTCTTTGCATTTGCACAGTTGGCAGTATTCAGAATGTTAGGTAGCCTCAGGTTGCACATGCTCACTTTTAATAGATGTGCCTGCATTATGTGTGCTCCAGGATCATCATGGACATGTAATGCATCATTTGAAATTTTAAATGCACATGCTGTTTTTGTGTCTGTACAGTTGGTAGTATTCATCTCACTGGCCCATGCTTACTGAAAAAACTTACTGAAACAAGGTGAGGCTCTCAGGTGGCATTGCAACGATTTCCAAAATATTTGTAATCCCATTTAGTGTAGTAATGCACCTCTGGACTCCAGCGGAAGCGTAATCGCGGGTCGAAGCCGCTAAACACCTACGCTCCTACGTGCCTTCTGGTCGCATCTCAAGCACTCCCACTCTCTCATCCCCCCCCCCTATGAGTTTCTGGCCGTGAACTGTCTGGTCTTAGTCATCAGCGGTAGGGACAATGGTCTTGCCCTCAGGCAGGATTAGGCCCCAGACGCCACGCTCCTCTCCGCAAGATTTGCGCTGTGCGGAGATCATGCATCAGCATGATGATCTTCCGACTCTCTCCGCTCTCCGCCAGCTCCCTCCTGCTCTCCCTCCTACACGTACCGGATAGAATCACAATAAAAGGTGCCAGGAATAGCACTTGGGAGATTCGCTAGGAACACGGACCTCATTCCGCCACATGGCGATCTCCACCTCAGATGTTATCTCCACAAGTCTCGCCTCGTTTCCATGCTTCGACCACGTGGGTCGACTACAATTTAGAACACTGAATTTATACAAATGCAGTTTGCAAACAAATGTAATTTGGGCCAGTATATATGGTTTAATGGTTTTTAAGACATTCATTATTTTGGTGGACTTGATGAGGACAGGAAGTCTGGATATAAATTTGGTGAATAAATAAATAAATAAATAATTAGAGAAACAAACAACCATCCCCATCAGCCACTTATCAAACAAAGAAATTTAATATTTTGTCTGTCAGGTGGTTTGGGTGGCTGTCAGTTGGGAAAGAAGAATAGGGTCAGTTGTAGGAAAGCATTTGTGCTAAATATTTGCAATACAGTTTAAAAGAAGGTTGAGTACTTGGTGAAAAGGAAATGTTTTCATGTTTTTGAAGGTGCTGCTTTCCATTTGCAATCCAACTCAAGTTAAGGAATGTTTTCATATCATTGTTTTTAGCCAACTAATTAAACTGGTGTTTAGCTCCCTATTGAAATCAATGCCATTAAATATTTTTTAATTTTGTCGGGACTGTGCAATTTGATTTCAGTTATCGGTATCCAGGTTATTGTTGTTTCCTTGCTGACAGCTGAATCTTGTGCCATTTAACATATTCCAGACACATTATTCTTAGCTTCATTAAAAGAAAATGTATGGCAACTGGGAAGATGAAGTCTATAAAAACCATTAACTGTAGAACTTACAACCTGTTATTCCCATTTAGTTTATAGACTGGAATTATGGCAGCTCATTGATTGCTTTCAACATGACATGTTTCAGAAAAAAAGATCAATCGGCCCAAAGTCTGTAATGCAAATGGCGATTACAAGAAAATGAAGAAATAAGCTTTGAAAATGTTCATAGACGGTATCTACAGTTCATACAAGACTTGAATCAAGAAAACATATATTCATGTACTTCATATTCAGCATAGTATTTATGGGATATCTCTTCATAGACTGTGGGCTGGTTAGAAGATGGTGCCTTCTTTCTTAGGCACTTGTATTCACAACCGTTTTCCAAGTGATCAGTTAGCAAGTTGTTGTAACATGACGAATAGACAGAGATTCAGCTGTACTGTATAGCTACGTAAGATGTCCGAATAAAATCCACAGAACTGCTATTGCATGGACGAACTACCAGAAGACAAAGAACTGCCTTTATAGTGCCTTAGTTATGCAGAATACATAAGTTAATGAGATAAATGCTTCTTGATAGACAACTAGACCTGTTTAAAAACAGGGCATCCTTGGCCCTTTCTGCAGGGGCCATATACGGCGCCCTGGGGACGGCAAAAACACCGTCCCCAGGGAGCCATTCGCACAGGCGGTGCTGCTAAAACGCAGCAGCACCAACCTGGCTCCCCTCCACCACCCCCAGGGTAGCGTCAGGCTGCCTCCAAAAACCTCCCTCCTGGAGGGAGGTTTTTGGAAAACAGCGCATTCCTGCTGGTGCGGTGTGAACGACACTGCCGGGAACACGCTGTTTTCCCCATCCCTCTCCCACTCACCTCGTCGTCCTGCGTTGCTCTACTGAACTGCTGAGACCCTCCCTAGCTGTCCTCCGACCCCTGTCCTCCGACCCCTCTCCCGCGCCAGCCTCTGTGGGGGCCGCTCACAAGCTCCCATGTGGACGGCCCCCACCCCTCCACCAGCAGAATTCCTGCCGGTGCAGGGGCGCCGTTTCCGCAGTGTCCTTTTGTCCTTGGATCTTTACAATTTGCTCCTGTGCTGTCCCAATATATTCTGTTGTTGTTGTTGTTGTTGTTGTTGTTGTTGTTGGTATTACTACTAGTAGCAGTAGTTTGTAAGGAGGAGTGTTACCTCTTGTATATGTAGCCCTACAGGAATATATTAAGAACTATTTATGCTGTGTCAAAAGGTTAATGTGCAGTTTCTTCTTCACAGAAGTGAAATTTGGTTAAAAATGGTTGACTCACTTTATAAATGTCAATGTTTTGGTTTATTTTAAGGTAAGATAGTTAATGTGCAGAAATATTTGCTACACATTAAAGAGGAGACTAGTATTCTGATGCTTGGTATCGCTACTTCACTCTAATAGGTTTTCATATATTACATAGTCATCTATTATTTACTATACAGTTACCATAAATGTAAAGTTTGAACATTTGCATTGCCTGTGAGTAATTGACAATGCTCATTATCAGTAATAAACCACCACCCATGAGACTGATTCCTTTCTAATCCCTTATGGCATGTTTTTCAGTATCTGTTAAAACATGGTGGATAGGGATTGAAAATTTGTATGTCTGTATAGTTTGGATTTTAAAAAGAGACAGCTACAAAATGTAGTTTGGATGTTTAACAGCATTCATGTTACGTGAATTGGTATAGGGACATAGCTGGAATTTCTCTTTGTACTTTGCTGTACACTCAGATCTATCTGAATCTAAGCCCACACTCATCTGCCACATGGAGTGATATACAATTAATCTCTGACAAAATCAAGTGGGTGACAAGTTCTTGTTTAAAGGAAACTTGCAGTCAAATCTCCATGATGTTGGAGTTATGAGGACGTTGGCCACATGAAGCTTCCTTATACTGAGTCAGACTCGGACCATTGGTCTATTAAGGTCAGTGTTACCTGCTCTGACTGGCAGTGAGTCTCCAGGCTTTGAGGCAGAGGCCTTCACATCATCTGCTGCCTGATCCTTTTAACTAGAGGTAGTGGGGGTTGAATTTGGGGCCTTCTGCATGCAAAGCAGATGCTCTATCACCCCCCTCACTGAGACTTTTAAATTCTTGGAATGTTGTGGTTCAGTTGTATCATTTTGTCTTACTAATTTATTTCATTGATATCCTTGCTTTGCGTTATGGAACTCTAGATCAGTGGTGGGATCCAAAAATTTTAGTAACAGGTTCCCATGGTGGTGGGATTCAAACAGTAGTGTAGCGCCAGTGGGGCGGGGTGGGGCACAACGGGGCATTAATAATTTCTCTGTAACTGTAAAAAACTCTTACTGTAAAAAAAAGTTCCTAATTTCCAGCTGGTATCTTTCTGTCCATAATTTAAACTCACTATAGCAAGTCCTATCGTCTACTGCCAACAGAAACAACTACTTCTCCTCTAATTGATTGCCTGTCAAATACTTAACACTTTCAAATACTTAGTTTTGTTTCTAGAAATCAAAGGAAGGATAATTTCCTTAAACAAGGAACTTTACCATATTTCTAAAACATGTTTTTAAAACAGCCCAACAGGGAGAATTATCCCATTTTCTACATTCGCTAACCAGCCACATAGGAAACAACAGGACTTTATGATTTTTGGACCTAATGGAATTTCTAACGGAAAATCAGACCCAATTAGTAACCCCCTCTCGGCACACACAAATAATTAGTAACCCACTCTCGGGAACTGGTGAGAACCTGCTGGATCCCACCTCTGCTCTAGATAGTACGTATAGGGTTGCCACAATGTTTTCCATCTAGGCACTTAGCTCTAGCAAGGTTTTTGCATCAGGTGCTTTGAGGCCTATCGTAGTTTTGAAGCCTAATTTGTCTGGCTTTTTTGCCTTACCTGTTCACAAAATTCTGTTCAGAAGACACAATCATGAACTTTGTATAAGCTTTAATACTGTAGGTGAGAATGCTCAGCCAGGATGTTCAGTTGTAACTCTGGTGACTTTGGTATGCATATTTCTTTTTATGAGAGAAAATCTTGAACAGCTCGCAATATCTAAATTGCCCTTTGAGATCCCACAAGGCTGAATTTTTCATTCTATGCTATTTAAATTCTTTGTCAGGGGCCTGAAAATTGCCACAGATAGTATTGCAAACAAGGCTGCATTTCATATAGTCTTCCTTTCAGCACACAATTTAAACTACCAAGTACTGATCCTAAAATCCTACTGGAGTAATATGTAACTATAAGTTCCAAACATCTGCAAATTTTCAAGAGGACAGTGAGCACAGTGAGAAAGCCTCAGATCACCAAAACAGGAGAAACTCCTGAAGTGACAGCTGCTGAGAAAACACCATATAACAGAAAGCAGTCTGTTGCATAGATGGCAGCTAAAATCATGGAGTTGATAGATGGAAGCTATATAGTAGTCAGTCATCAAAAGGAATAGCATCATGGAAATATTTTAGATGGGAAGAGCCAGATACTTTTTCCTGAAGGGCACTAATGTATCTTCAAAGGACAAAATTTAGCTATGAAAAAGATTTGGTCAGAACTTTAAACTAGGGCCCATACAGTAAAGAGCGGAACGTAAATGTATATACTATATTGAATTTGCTGGCTTTTTAAAGGTATGTGGCCACCAGTTGGAAGGAAGACTAATTTCATTATTTATCTCCCATTCAATGTAATTCTACTATTTGGCCTAGCGGTTGGTTCAGCTATTATTTTATCACATTTTAATTGTATACTTTTAAAAATCAGGAACAGATTTATTTATTTATTTAAAATGTTTATTAACCACCTTTCTTCCTTACAGAGCTCAAGGTGGCTTACAATATAAATAAAATAGGCTACATAAAAATACATAAACTCAAAATTTAAAATCACAGTTTAGGACTCCTTTAATCAAATACAGTTGTAAATAAAATGGTCTTCAGCTGCCTGCTAGAGACTGAGAGGCAGGGCCCTGAGGCCATTTCCCTAGGGAGGTTGTTTTATAATCGTGGGACTGCCATTGCAAAGGCCCTTTATTGTGTACCCACCATATAAGCTTCTTTGTTGGATGCAACAGTCAGGAGAACCTCTTCCTGTGATCTTAATCTCCAGGCAGAAACATAAAGACAGACAAGAAGCAAAAATAAAAAGTGACAAAAATAGAACCGGAAGTCGAAATGAACATTCCAGTGACTTGCACTTAAAGATAAAGAGAACTATTATAATAACTAGAGATCTGGTCATAAAGATCCAAGAAATCAAAGGGAAATTTAAAGCATGGCTAGGGATGAAAAGATCAGTGTTGCAGATGTAGGTATATATTTTTAATGGGGTGGGTTTGGGGGGTGGGGCCAAGCCCCCGCTTGTCCCTGGAGGTGTGGCCACACCTCCCAAAGCCCCACCCCTGGCCTCAATGCTTATAAAAGCAGCTCTCCGAGGTCAAGGCCCCACTTGCCCCCCCACTGGCTGGGCTCCCAGCTAGCAGCCAACAGTCCCTTCTGCCCTCCCCTCTGGGCAGAGGCATAGCAATTGTTAAGCTAGCAGCACCAAACTTTCAGGGTATCTCCTGATTCAGGGGGTCCAAAGTTATGGACCCTCAAAGGTGTAGCCCCATCTTCTATTAGGTCCCCGTTGAAACAATGAGGGATGGGGCACTCCATTTGGGAGTCCATAACTTTGGACCCCCTGAGCCAAACCTCACCAAACTTGGGTGGTATCATCAGGAGAGTCTCCCAACAAGTCTCTGAAATTGTGGTGCTGGTAACCTAAAAACTGCACCCCCTACAGGCAAAAAACTGAAAAAACACTAAAAAATAAAAAACCACAAATGGGGGGGAGCTTTGGACATGTAATGTGGGGGTTTGAACCCAGGAACCCCCCTTACCTATGTCCTTGTACAAGAACAAAATAAAGAAAAGGTGGGAACAATTCAGTGGTGGCGTATGTCCTTTAAACCCCATAGGTTATTCGGGTGGTAGGGGAGTTTCTGAGCTTTTCTGAGCTCCCCACATCACCAGAAAACCGCATTAGAGGCGGCAGGTGGCCGCCTCCTCCAGGTTTGGATGGGGCTGCCCATGATTTGATAGCTATAGTCTTCAGTTTATCAATTTTTTTATTATTCCCCTATGGCTATCCCCCTTTTATAGTTTTACAGCTTTTATTCCCTTTTAGTATTTATGTATTTATGCTTTTATCTTACTTCCTTTATGTTCCTGTACCTTTCTGTGTTCCCAATTTCCTTTTACCAGTAGGTCATGTTTCTTTCTTTCTAGATATATATATACTGTTTTCATCTATCTTATCCTTTTCATTTTATTTTGTTTACCTTGTGCTGGTCTATGACCATAATAAAGATGATTGACTTTTTAATTGTGAAGACTTGAAACAACCACTGATGAAAGTTAATTAAGTCATTAATTAATTGATTCATCATATTTATATCCTACTTTCCCTCACTGAAGAAGATTTAAGGGCAGTTTGTAATACAATAATTAATAAACTATGGACACAGTAGTAAAAATTTAGGGCCCAATAAAACCAATCATTAATAAAAACAACCTAAAATAACAATGGTGCCTAGAAAACGAAAAACACCTCCCCACAATAAAAGTAACTCAGGGTGCCAAATAAACAGACCGCCTGGATGAAAGTGCCAGAACAGGAGTACAACTGAACATGAAAACAAATGTAATGACTACTGAAGAATCACACAATTCTAAGTCTGATTATTAGGAACTAACATGGTTAAAGATTTGCTATTATTAGACTCCATCATCATCCAAAAGGGAGATTGCAACCAAGAAATCAGAGGGAGATTAGACTGAAAGGGCATCCATAAAGGAACCTACAGTGAGTTCAGAGGAACTCCTTTTATAGCATTTTATAGGTACTTCTTCTTGCTCTGTCTCCAGCTAATTCCTCCAACTTAATTGGAGACTGCCTTTCCAGGGTAACACTTTTACTCTCTGAACACTTGCAGCATTAGCAGCAGGCTTCCGAAAAGCAAAATATACTATCTGTACAGGACTTGCACTCTGACCAGAATAGCTCAGGCTAACCCAATCTCATCAGATTTTGAAAGCTAAAGTTGGGTTGACCCTGATTAGCATTTGGTTGGGACACCACCAAGGAATGCCAGGGTTGCTATGCAGACACAAGAAATCCCAAACCACTTCTGAATGTATTTTGCCTTGAAAGCCCCGTAAGGTTGCTATAAGTCAGCTGTGACTTCATGGAAAAACAACAATAACAAACAACCCTGCAACCCAGCAGAAGGGACCCCATAACTTACCTAATAGTTCTAACCCATAGCATGAAGAGAAGACAACAAGTGTAAATAGTACTTAGCTGGGTGGATTGATGTATCTTGGAATAAAGTTGCTTTCCATATGTTCAAGGGCTCGTATTGTTACTGTATATATGATGTTAAGTTCTAATTGGCAAATATCTATAGCTGGTCACTCTTTAAGACCAAACGAAACATTATTTCATCAGACATCTGGTTCCAGATCCATTCTTGCTAACTTAATAAGAAAGGAGGCATACTTACATTGTAGGATCAGTGGATGAAGATGTGTTTAATCTTTACTCAAGTTCATGCATCCTGAGGCCCTTGTGCACCAGGTTCACTTTTGGAGCTCAGCCAAAACAGCCAGTTACATGATGGGCAGCAGAACAGTCAAATACAAATGCTAAATTGGGTGGATTCCACTTAACACATGCAAATTACACTTGCAAATTGCACCCTTTGCATTTTTAACCAATGCATATGGTTTTTCTCCCACCCTGGACATTCCACAGGTATATACACTCAACTTGCTTTACTGCCATCAGATCATCTGAAGATGTCAGCCACAGATGCAGGCAAAACGTCATGTTACCCAGCTTAACAGTGTACAAACTTATTTTTATAGAGCAATGGGGAATTACTCGGCTTGGCAATGCTAGAGGCAGGCTGGGGAGGGGATCTTTTTAGATTATGTATACCAGAAACGGCTTGAAACGTATCCGCAGAGAATTCACAAGAGACCAAATTGAAGTTTAAATATGTTTATATAAGTTTTGGTTGCAAACAATCACACAGTGAGACGTTAAGGCACATACACACAGTTCCTAAGTATATAGATAGGGAGGAAAAGTTAGGTGGGATGATAGAATGGGATTTGGGGAAGCAGGGGACTTATACGTTACCAAAGATTTGCAGAGAAGTTCCAGAAGAAGGCAAGGATCTCTATGCCAGCATAGGAATCCAAGCAAAGGATGATATATCGTGTCTCACACCAAGGGAGGTTCAAGTTAGAAATGAGCAATGAGCTTAAGGTGAGCAGGACTTTTATAGGGTGGATCGCTGGTTTTGGCGGGAAAAGAGACCCTTTGCATTAGGTTTCGTTTCTTGCCGCTATGCTGGTTGCAGGGCTGAGCTAATTAGCAGCTCTAACTATTGATCTACTTCCCGGGACAATGAGGCCAATTGGTCCTAGATTACATCGGTGATACCATGAATGGTTTCTGCAGAGATGCTTCCTGTCTCTGCCTTAAGTATTTAAATTTAGCTGAGGCTTGAGTGATTTAGGATGGGATCTTGTTGTTCGGGAGATTGCATCTGAAAGGTGGGGGAAATGCAGGGAAGAAGCAATTGTTTGGAGAAATGTTTCAGGAGCTTCCAAAGAAACAGCTTAGCGAGGTGTGGTGCTCAGGAGTTTTGCAGACTCCATTATGTTAAAGGAGTATTCTGGCAGGGTGAGATAATCAAAGATACATGTCCTTGTTATGAGACATTCAGATAGTGCCTGGAGTAACTCACAAATCTTATCTCAGCAAACAAATGGTTTTGCCTTAGGCTTGCTTTCAGTCTGGACACTCTGCTATCCACCCATACAAACAAGGAAACTGGCATTTTGCAGCACATAGCATGAGAAATAATATGAAATCCAATATTTCATAAGGCAGGGTATACAGGGCAGGGTTACAGTCAGGTGAAAGTGCTACTGGAACATGGCCATACAACCTGGAAAACCCACAACACCCTAGAACAGTCAAATATTTGTCTCTTGCCATTGATTTCCTCTGCAGAACCTTTTGTGCTGAATGTTTAGAATCCTGTTTCCTTTATAACAATTAATTTGTCCCTCAGCGCATCAGATACCAGGATGTTTTCCTTAAAAAGTCATGTTAAATTGGTATCTGGACGTGCAGTGGAATGCTCTTTGTTCTCTTTTCCATTGTACTTATGGGGCCACTATTCCTCCAACAAACTGTATGTAGTTCCAGTTGTCTACCCCTCCTTATCTAATGTGCAGCACACTGGTAACACAATGTTGACAGTTCTCTCTTACTGAAAAACACATAGATGCAGTTTTTCTAAAACACCTTTGATTCCTCCTCCATATTATGCTGGAAATTCTGGAAAGAACATATCTCAAAATGCATTTTTAATCTCAAGTTGGCCAGTGAACAAGTAGAATGAAGTGTTAGTTGATGATTTCTCTGGGATAACCTGTATTTATGATGGATGTTAACTTCCAGAAGACTTCTTGCTTAATTCTGTAAGTAGTTCCTATTCAGCCTGAACCAAAAGATGATGTGACCCCAATGTAGATCTGCAGGATACATTTACCACCAAAGTATATATAGATGTATAACCTTTTCTCTTTATCTTGGGTGCTTGAATAGTTATTACATTGCATGGGAAACCTCTCAGGTGAATTATGCCTCCTGGATTTTGACATGATCAAATAACACCAGAACAAGTTGTGAAGTTTGTTTTGAGATTGCATTGCTTTATAAACTTTTCAATCTTCCATTACTTCAGGACACAATGTCTCCCCCCTTTTGCTGTCTAAACAAATTATGAACTGATCCTTCATTCTCCAGAACAATGGAACAGTGACATAGAAAGCAGTTAAAAGAAGCTGGAGATCAAACGAAGATGCTTTAAGGGAGGGGGCGGGGGGTTCATACTGAATTTATGTGCCAAACAGCCTAAGGGAAGCAGTATGAAATTTATTACATATGGTGCAACTTCATCTTTCTAAAAGTTCAGAGAAGATTGTTTGTAAGAAATTATTTTGCCAGACAGCCCATGAACCCCACACCACTGTTTAGGATGATGTCAGTGCACAGGAGATGCCGCTGATAAAAATTCTGTAGAAAGGCTATTTTCTGTAGCTTGATTGCTGATTGACGTTTGTGTTTAGATTCCAATTGTATCTTCCACATGTTAAGTCTTGACTGGGTCATTTGTTGTGGACATAATCTAACCAAAGTTAAGCACCTTGAAGAGCTGGTGATTCTAATCAAAAAGAAATTAGCTTAACCCACCCATGAAAATTTCAGTGTAACTTGAAATAGCTTAAGTTTGACTGAGTCATGGCTTGCGAGTTTTGTATTCCATCACATATAGAGTTGAGGTAGTACAAAAAAAAATTGTGTGGTTGATAAAGTGTTCATAATGAGTTAATCCTTGTACTATTGTTCCCTTACCAATGCAGCTTGGTATGCCCCTCCAAACCATTTCTATTGTTCTTGGGCAACTTCAGAAGACCCATAAGATGGTCTAATGCAGTGGTGGCGAACCTTTGGCACTCCAGATGTCATGGACTACAATTCCCATCAGCCCCTTCCAGCATGGCCAATTGGTTCGCCACCACGGGTCTAATGTATTGGGAGGGGAGCTGCAGCAAGCAATGGGAATCAGTAGAAATTTTTCTCCTTCCATTCTCATGTATGAGTGCAATGAGCTTTTTAAACAACATAAAACTTCACACATATGGTTGCTCCATTATACAGTTCCACCCTATATTGGCTGTTCCATGGGTGTAAAAAAGCAAGGGAGAGCATGTAAACATTCACAGTTTAGTGGTGGGGTTCAACTGTGAGACTGGGATTTGGGTATATTGTTCCCCCCACAGCGTGAAATCTATCAAAGTTGAAATATAGTGTTGTTTTGTATGTTCCATAACCTGCTATCTTCTGTTAAGGCAGGGGTCTACCTATGGCTCTGAAGCCAAATGTAGTGTAGTATGGAACCTATGGAGAAATGTTTCATCACACTATTGAGTGTTTGGGGGCTATAAAATCCCCACATTAATTCCAAAAAGTTTCCCTGGCAGTTCAAGAAAATAGGAGAGTGATAAATTGCACTCAGGCACCACCATCCCATTGATGGCTCTCATGAATACCAAGACAAGAAAGTCAAATATTGTGCATGAGGGGAACAGAATCGATTGTGGAAATAACTTGGAGAGAGGGGTGCTCACATTTAGGCTCCATCTTGATGGCTGCCCTTACCACATGGAGCTAACAAAGGACTGGTAGACCAGAGAAAGACTCACGGTAATGGATAACTGATAAAACACTGCAATTTTAAGAGTAAAAGAGCCTATCCTAGAATAACAGTAATGAGGGTATATCTGGAAAAGCGCCAGTGTGTATGCACCTTTACTTTGTAACCTAGAATGATCAATTTCATTTATTAATAAAGTTTTGCTTCTTTTGAATGTTGGACATTTGTTCTCTACAACAATGGCTGCCCCCATTTAAACAAGTTTCTAAAAAGAATGCTTTGGTCAGTAAATTGCTAGGTCCCAGGAGTTCATGAGTGCAGTAAGTCCTACCTGCGAAGGCTAGTCAGAGTGAAAGGAGACATGGACATTAGGTGGATTTGGTAGATGGTAGTGCTACAAGTGCTGGCTTTCTTAGTGGAAATACTGTAAGCATCCTGCTGGTGGCAGTGTAAATTACCAATCAGAGACTAGAAATCCCTCTGGAAGTTGCATGGTTCAGCGCAGAGTGAAGAACAGGAACAGCTACTGAGTATCTTGACCACTCAGAGGTCCCAAAGAAAAGTAGTGCTTGTGGGTCAGCGGGGCATTTTGCTGTAAAGCCAAAAATGCCTCTTTAAAAAAGAATATAAAATGTTGACGCTAAGGTGCATTGGGACAGTCAGTGGGATAATAAAATAACCACAGTGTAAAAGGGAACACTTTTATGTAACTGAGCAGTTTCTTCAAGATGTTTTAGGAGATAGAGGGGAAGTTTCCAGTAACCCAAGTGTGAACCATGCACATATTTAAACCAGTTCAGTAAACCACTTGTGCAGGGTGCACCTGATTATATCATGTGTCAGTTATACCAATATACCAGTTATTAGTAGTGTTACATTTTATCGTATCAGTTATGCAAATCAGTTCCCTTATATTGGCTTTTTTTTGATCTATTGATAAGAACATAAGAACATAAGAACTAGCCTGCTGGATCAGACCAGAGTCCATCTAGTCCAGCATTCTGCTACTCACAGTGGCCCACTTTGGGAGCTCACATGCAGGATGTGAAAGCAATGGCCTTCTGCTGCTGCTGCTGCTCCTGAGCACCTGGTCTGCTAAGGCATTTGCAATCTGAGATCAAGGAGGATCAAGATTGGTAGCCATAGATTGACTTCTCCTCCATAAATCTGTCAAAGTGCTTTTTAAAGCTATCCAGGTTAGTGGCCATCACCACCTCCTGTGGCAGCATATTCCAAACACCAATCACACGTTGCGTGAAGAAGTGTTTCCTTTTATTAGTCCTAATTCTTCCCCCCAGCATTTTCAATGAATGCCCCCTGGTTCTAGTATTGTGAGAAAGAGAGAAAAAATTCTCTCTGTCAACATTTTCTACCCCATGCATAATTTTATAGACTTCAATCATATCCCCCCTCAGACGTCTCCTCTCCAAAACTAAAGAGTCCCAAACGCTGCAGCCTCTCCTCATAAGCAAGGTGCTCCAATCCTTCAATCATCCTCGTTGCTCCTCTCTGCACTTCTTTTCTATCTCTTTGATATCCTTTTTGAGATGTGGCGACCAGAACTCGAACATTAGTACTCCAAGTGCGGTCGCATCCACGGCTTTATATAAGGGCATGACAATCCTTGCAGTTTTATTATCAACTCCTTTCCTAATTATCCCCAGTATAGAGTTTGCCTTTTTCACAGCTGCCATGCATTGAGTTGACATTCCCATGGAACTATCAACTAAGACGCCCAAATCCCTTCTTCTGGTCTGTGACTGATAGCACTGGACCCCCCTGTAGCGTGCATGTGAAGTTTGGATTTTTTGCCCCTATGTGCATCACTCTTACATTTTGCTACATTGAACTGTAGGCATTTTGCCATTTCTTAGCCCACTCACCTAATTTATCAAGGTCCGCTTGGAGCTCTTCGCAATCCTTTGTGGTTCTTACCACCCTACATAATTTGGTATCATCTGCAAACTTGGCCACCACACTACCCACCCCTACCTTCCAGGTCATTTATGAATAAGTTAAAGAGCACTGGTCCCAAAACGGGATCCTTGGGGGACACCACACCTCACATCTCTCCATTGTGAGAACTTCCCATTTATAATTCACCCTTTGTTTCCTGTTCCTCAACCAGTTTTTAATCCATAGGAGGACTTCCCCTCTTATTCCTTCATTGCTGAGTTTTCTCAACAGTCTCTGGTGAGGAACTTTGTCAAAAGTCTTTTGGAAATCCAAGTAGACAATGTCCACTGGTTCCCTCTTATCCACATGTCTGTTTACACCCTCAAAGAACTCTAGTAAGTTTTGTAAGACAGGGATTTGTTTCTGAAAGCCATGCTGAGCTTCCTCAGCAGGTCTTGCTTTTCTACATAAGCTTAATAATTTTATCTTTAATGATAGATTCTACTAATTCTACTAGGAACAGATGTCAAACTGACTGGCCTGTAATTTCCTGGGTCCCCCCTAGACCCTTTCTTAAAGATTGGTGTGACATTGGCCATCTTCCAGTCTTCAGGGATGGAGTCTGATTTCAGGGATAAGTTGCATATTAATGTGAGAACATCAGCAATTTCATGCTTGAGCTCTTTAAGAACTCTTGGATGAATGCAATCTGGGCCAGGGGATTTGGTAGCATTTAGTTTATCAATGGCTGCCAGAACTTCTTCCTTGTCTACCACTATCTTTGCTAGTTCCTCGGATTCACCTCCTAAGAAGCTTGGTTCAGGTGCAGGAATTTTCCTCACCTCCTCTTGGGTGAAGACAGATGCAAAGAATTCATCTGATCTGAATGTTGATACATATCATCTTTTTTAAAAGATTGATGATTCCTCTTTTAAGCATTGGTTAAGCTAAATTTAATGTATATGGCGCTTAACAGAAACCTGGACAAAGATTTTGACATGGCTTTTCTTTTTGCATCAGTCGTCAGTTTAAAAGGAACAACTTTGTTTATCTTGGGCTGTACAGCTCTGAAGAGAATACAGTTCAAGTAAGTAGATAAGTATTTTTGTACATAGCATGTTGGATAATTTTCAAGGATTCATTGGAAGGGTGCAAGAGTTTATAGTAGATTGTAAAGGGAAAAGAGATTCCATGTGTAAGTTTGTTCTCAGCATAGCACACAGGAATATAAGGATTTTGCTATGTTATTTGCCTTGTACACTCTGCTAATTTTGGGATCCAGCAATTCCAATAGTTGAGGCAGCTGGGTTGAAGCAGCTTTTTCCCCAGCTTGCCCTCTCACCCTTTGGTTGCAAAGCAGCCCCGAATGAGTCTGAGCCTGCCATTTCTCCACAACTGCTGCATCCTAAAATGATTCCAGTGTTTCACAAATGTTTTGCTGCTACAGCTTGCACAAACAGGTGCCTGGATATTTTCTAAAAGATGTTTAGCTCTTCCAGCCTAAAATGGAAATGTCTGCTACAGGGTTAATATTTTCCAATAGCTACTGGAAACTGGCTTCTTCCAGTAAAAAATGTCCATTGTAACAGCAGCAATAGTTATTGTCATGTGTGGCAAATCCGTAACTACCAGTTTTTGCCAGGAACTTTTGCCAGGAACTAATCATGCATAGTCAAAGTAAACTGCACATATGGGTGTTTGGGAAATGTTCTCTCCTTTGTTCTTCATAGCATAAATAATGCAAATGTTTCAATGGGAAACATATAGATTCCCTAATCTCTCTTGCTTTTAAACTCACATGAACATAGACAAACAATATTAGATGATTCACAAATTATTCAGGAGCACGTGTCTGTCTTCTATATTCATATTTGAATGTGGCTCCTTGTTAAAGTAGCACAATAATGTCTTCCTGAGAGCACAGAATACTTTACACGCTGTTCTTCCCTTGCAAAGATTTGCTCGGATTAGCCAGTCAGGTCAGGGGTGCTTTTCTTTCCTGAACAGAGCTTCTGGAGAAGTTGTTTCCTGTGGTGCCAGACAGGGGAATGATCCTCTCCAAAGTCAGTCATCACTTTAAGAGACACCTTATGGATTCACAGCTGCGTCAGTTCTTATAAAAGCCATGGAATGCAGTTGAAATCACTAATGGATTAGAGCAAACCAGAGCATCTGGTATACTAATACTTGGGCTAAGCCAACTGCTAGGAGCAGAACTATGTGTCATGATGTGGCTTTAGATTCTGCCCATCGCCATGTACAGGTGTTAATGATTTGTCTGTTCCAAAGTCAGTGGAGTTTGCTTTCAATATCCAGATGACTCATATGAAGGGTTAGTAGCAGGCCACATGTCTTACGAATAAGACAGATATTGCAGACATTATTTTCTTATATGTTGACATGCCCCTGGATTATTCAATAACAAGACTCTGTATTTAGTTGATTTCTTTATTAAGAAACAGTATCAGGAATAAATATTTAGACTTCTATTGCCAAAACTAAGCATAACCAGCAATGAGGCCTCCATTACACCTTACGTCACTCCCCCCACGTCACATCACTCCATCCTGGACTACCAGTTCGCAAGGGGAGATGGCACCCCTCCAATCCCATGATCCAGAGACAAAGTAGTCAAAACACCCTACATTCCACACTACTAACAGAGCTACAACAGCAGGTTCTAATGAGCTGATGAGGCATTGCCTGAGAAGCAAAGTGAAATAATGTAAGTACAGCAGGGAGGGGGAATGAGAAGAGAACGGTTCCCAAATTCTGGCCAGGAAACAGAAGACATGGCAGGAAACAGGGGCTGATCATGACATATATCCATTAGTTATAGATCAGAACAAACTTAAATTGAATCCAGACAAGATGGAGATGATGCTGTTGAGAAAAGTAGAATTATTGGAGGTTGTCTTTATTGGACAGAATAAAGTTGTTATGTAACGCTATATATAAAGCTTTTTATGAAGTGATATTTAAAGCTAAATATAAAGCTATATATAGTTATTCTGATCAGCTTAAGGATATTTCTTGATCCTCCTGTGATTGAAGAAGCAGATTGATGTGGTGGCAAGAAGTGCCTTATACACTCTGCATAGTGCATAGGTCCTTTCTTCAGTTTGATTGTCTTCAGCAGGAGCATAGCTATGGAGGGATTGTGGGGGGGGGGAGTCTCTGGCTTCTCCCAGACTCTGGCTTCTCCCAGACTGCTGTGTCCTCTTTGCCCCCAGAAGAAGCCTGAGTGGAGGGTGGGTGGCCAATGGTGACAGAGACAGGTGGATGACCAGCAGTCACAGTGGCAATAGTCCAAGGAGGTGGGAGGCAGAAGCTGGGGGGGGGGGCAACACAGCAGTTGACAGCAGGCAGGCAGTACAAATGCTCTAGCTCCTCACTCCTGGACAGAGAAGGAGGGTGGCTGAATGCACCCCCACATGATCTCCTCAAGTTGTGTCTGAGGCTTGAGCCACCCCAAGCCTCACGACACCAATGGTGCAAAGTGCAGATGCATGCCTTTTGACAGGACATTTTGCACTATGAGTACATTGTATTGGTACTAGAACAGTTTCACTGTCTCAGTTCATGGACTCATAGGCCTACAAACCTGAAGGGTCTCTTCTTTGCATATATTCATGCTCACTAATTTAGCCAGTTCACAAACCTCTTCTGGTGGTCCCTTCTGTCTGTCAAATGTGGTTGGCTCCAATAAGGCTTGTTCCTTCTTTATCTTAGTTCTAACTTAGCATTCTTCTGGTTGAGATCCAGAGTGCTCCATCTCTTTTCCTGTTTTGGACAGTATGCAAAACAGTCCTTTTATGAAGGGCATTTAATTAATATTACTTTAAGGTAATAGCTGCTAATTTCCTCTGCCTTTGGAGACTGGGCTATGCCATGTAGTTTGTTTTTACTGTAGGCTGTACAGTGGAGGAAAATAAGCCATGTGTTGTCCTCACAGTAACTTCCTTTATCCTGTAACTAGGAGAGAACTCTAGTTTTGCTCATGACTTCTAACACAGCTTGCCATTTCTATTGTTTTGGAGGGCTATATTGATTATTCTCAATTTCTGAAAGGAGTTCCATTTGGATTGATGGATGGAATGACAAACCATTGTACAAGTAACTCATCATTCTTGTTGGATAGGAGCCTACAATTCACTTCCACTTAGCGAGTAGCCTATGTCCTGTAAATGGAGTCTTGCTCTGGCAGAACTTACAGTGTTGCAGAAGGACAACTCAGTAAGAGAAGGTGTTTAAAATATGGCATTTGCTGTCAGATATGATGGCCACAAGCATATGTGTTCATGTGTGTTCATACCATCAAGTTATAGGTGACTTGTGGTGACCCCATAAGCAGTGGTGGGATTCAAACATTTTAACAACTGGTTCCGATGGTGGTGGGATTCAAATAATGACTGTTTAAAAGTATTAAAATATTTTTAATATCACTTTTTTATTTTAAGTATTAAAATATTAATACTTAATAAAAATATTTTAAGTATTAAAAAAGTGATATTTTAAATTTTAACAGCAGGTTCTACATAACCTTCGGAACCCCCTGAATCCCACCTCTGCCCATAGGGGTTTCAAGGCAAGAGACGTTCAGAGGTGGTTTGCCATTCTGTTTCTGAATGGGCTGAGAGAATTCTGATAGAAGTGACTGACTCAAGGTCACCTAACAGGCTTAATGAGGAGGACTGGGGAGTCAAACCTGGTTCTCCAGATTAGAGTCCTGCCACTTTTAACCACTATACCACAGATGAATTTTAAAGGGGATGAGACAGATTCAGGTCTATCAGTGCTATTCGCCATTCAGAGGCAGTGAATCTCTGAATACCAGTGGGCAACATCAGGGGAAGTCCTTGGCCTCTATGCATTGTTTGTTTGTTTGTTTGTTTGTTTATTTATTTATTTATTTTGACTTAATATACTGCCCCATCCCCAGAGGGCTCTAGGCGGTGAACAACGCAGTGTACATAAAATCATTAAAACATAATTATCATAAATATCAATTAAAAACAGCGAATACTTCCTAACCTAGGCATCCCACAAAAGTCAGTGCTTACCATAACTAAATCTCTCCCAGAAAAAGAGGAGAGAGAGGAGATGATAAAACCCGATGATATTAGGACTCACATGGAACAAGACCCATATGGAACAAGACCCATATTGTTGTTGGATCTCCAGAGAAACTGGTTAGCCATTGTGTGAGCTAGGATGCTGGAACAGATGAACCACTGGTCTGAAATAGCAGTTTCTTTTCATGTTCTTAAGTTATCACCCAACCCGTTTTGTGAGCAGCATGTTCGCTGTGTAGAAGGGACCTGTTACACTCATTTCATGAATAAATTCTATTGACATTTTGTATTAATTTCAGTTACAAGGAAAGTGGGAAATAGAACTTCAGATATAACATGAACTAAAAAATAACAGATGGACTTTGGAAAAGTTTATAATGACTTCTGCACTGCTTTTCAGATTTTTTAAAAAATTCTGGCTGTAATACTTAAATCTGCTGCAGGGAACAGGGAACACAAAGCTCTTCACTAAGCTTTATGAAGGGAAGTTCCGGCATATCTGTTTTAAATAAAGATACACTGACTAATGGCAAGTTCTTCATGGACATTTGGATCATAAGAGCTTTCCACAGATTCTGTTCTGGTGTGTTGTTGATTTTTGCATTGTGATGAACAGGATGGCAAAGATAGATAAACATCTGTTACCCATTTATAGTGTAGGTATGAAAATAAAGCTTCATTTTTCATATTTTGTCTTACATGCCAAGTTTCAAAAAGCTAATTGTGTGCTGATGTGCAGATGTTCGCTTACCATTGACCAATGACACAGCTGTTGTTGGAATAGAAATTAGCTGCAGCCTGTTTATTAATAAGCAATGTAGGAAGCTGGGTGAGCATAAAGGGGCACATCCTGGGTGCCAGGCAGCAAGCGTGCTGAACCTGGCTCTTTGGGAAGCAAGCATACTGAACCTGGCACCGTCCCCCAATGGGGATTAGGACAGAAAGTTACTAGGTGCCACTTGGGCATGTACCCATTTAGTGACACCCCTTCCTGCCTGGGGTAGTAAGCTCTCAAGCAGAGCTTCTGCAGCTTGTGCCATCAAGCCCTCCACCACCCCAGACCTCTTATTGAGGCCCCCAGCCGTGGGAAGGTCTAGCATGCAAGCTCGGCCTTCCCAATAAGGATGTGCTCCTATGCCCCCAAACTGCCCTGAGCTGATATCCACCAGCTCCCGCCACAGCTTCCCAAGCCCTTAGCAACTGCCCTATTACATGCCGCATAGCTACTGCAATAAAGAATGCCTTATAGTGTGCAGCCAAACATCCATGCCCCATGCGGTCAGGTGGACCCTGTCGGGGCAAAAATATGCCTCTTGTGCATGGGATATCTCCATCTGCGGGATAACCTCACTGCCCATATCCCGTACCACCTGGACTGTGGCCTGGCAAGCTTTCCTCCTGGTCCAGTTAACCTTCCCAGTGTTCAGTGCATCCCGCCATGACCTCCTTTTCAGCAAACAGGACCAAAACCATCTGGCCCTTGGCAGTTGCCAATGCAGCACCCGTAGGTCTGCACCCATCCAGTGAGCCAGCACCACACCCTTCTGAGCCGGGCTGTCATTCTCCTCCAGCTGGAGCACTACACCATGGGGAGGGCCAAAGTGAAGCACCAACTTGCGCACTGTAGGCAGCAGAGTGTTCCAGATCATGCCCTGATGTCCCAGCCAGTGAACAGGCAAGATATTGTCCAATCCAAGGTTTGAGACCCATCCGGAACTTGCAGCATACCAACCGTTCCAGTGCTCGATGCTGTGTCCAACCAGCCATACACAGGTCTGCTGGCCCAGTGTAACTAGGAAAACAAATCACAACATAAGGTGAGACCGTACATACGCCTGGTAGGCAAGTGATCTCCACTGGCCAATAGCCCCAATTTGGTTTGGAGAAAAGCCATCTTGCGCTGCTGACATGGCCGTTCCTATCCGGAACAAGTCCAGACCGAATTCCCCGGCAGGCAAACACTGCCGCAGCACCACTACAAACTGGAACCTTTATAATGCCGACCCACTCCATGCATAAGGAGGGGGTCTGGGATGGCTCACTGGGATGGTTCCCTCACTGTGGTGCAGAGCAGCAGCGTATAATCAGCCAGGGAATGGCTATCTTGACTATTTGCAGTAGTAATATAAGTGTCTTAGTGACAAGAGAAGTTTGTGCATCCTAAATAAAATCCTTTATTTCTCTTGGGCTCTCTTAGTTTTGTTTGAGACACCCAAAGTAGCTGCATTTGGGCACATCCTTCCCCTGTTGACCTGGCCTGTGTCCTCTTCTTCTCCCTCTACTGTTTATCACTCTGACCGTTGTTGGATTGTTATGTTTTTAAGAGAGGGACCTGTTATCTTTATGATACTTTGTGAAGGGCCAAGAACATCAGTGAAATTGTCAGCTTGGGTTGCTCTGTGCAGGCTGAAATGAGTTGGGTTTTAGTGAGAGCATCCGTACTTTCTTGCTGATTTGAAATATTCTAAAATTCATATTGCTTCCTTAGACATGAACCATGCTAAATATTATATAGGCTTACATCTGACACAAATCTTGATGTTTTCTGACTCAGGTAAGTAATTTGTTGGTATGCATTGATGATAACTGAGATAAAAAAGGAAACCTATATCTTGCAGTTGTGATTTACTATTGCTAGTTTGTACCAGGCAATTACTTATTGTAACTACAAATGTTCAGACTTTATGGTTATGGTGATGGCATAGTGCATTATAAATGACTCTGGATTTGGCAGTGTAATATATGAGATTCTGTCAGAAAGAAACAGAGAAATCTAAATGTGAATTTCACTGTTTTCAATGAATGTGACGGATTGCTATGCATTAACTGTCTGCAATCCAGAATCAATCAGAATAATGCAATTTACAAAATGCCACATGGATCACAGTGCACAGTTATTCATTGACCTAATTATGTTTCCAATTCTTGCTAAGTGTATATGAGAACAGTGGTACAGTAGAAGCAGATTTAAGAGCTGGCCTGTTAATTTTAAACAGCATGAATGAAAAATACAATTGTAAATGGTGTAAGCAATCTTGTTCAAATTAACTGGAGTGCAGTAAATTTTCCTTAATCTGTTTATTTGTCAGAGATGAGATAATCCTTTCATGGGATGCAGGAGGAAATTCTCAAGACAATGAATGTACCTGTGTAAGTTAACTCTGTCCATAGTGAGTTTGCATTGCATAATTTTAACTCTTTAACTTTGTCGATGGGTAGCTGCAACGTTACCCAAAATGGTGGGAGGCAACAAAACAAAATCACTCAATTACTGGGGTAAAAACACACACATACAAGGTTTTCTAGGATGTAATTTAGAGGTGAAAGACAGGTTTTGGGTATAGAGAGAGAAGGAATGGGGCATCAAAGATTATATTACCAGTCTTGTAGTGGATGTCCAGGAAGCAGAGACCTAATGATCAGCACTAGGCTCTGGATGATCAGTACTGATGGAACAATATTATTGAACACCATGGTGGTGTGATAATATTGAACACTGACTGGGATCTGAGGCATGCTTTTATAGGGCAAAACATGTCTTGAGGCAAATGAAATCCTTGAACAAAGGATTTTTCCTGCTGTTCCAGATGAGGTAATGGTCTTGAGTATCCAGACCACTGACCTGATGGCTCACTCATAATCTTAATGGGTTTTGCTGGCTGTTGGACAAAATAGGTAATAACTCTTAATGGGTGTTGCAACATATATGGTCATGAGAAGGATGAGTCAGAAGAAAGGTTAGGAAATAGACAAAAGAGAACTAACCACCTAGGTGTGCGCTGTTCATATTCAAATGTTTCCTGAGTATGTGCCAGGCATCAGTGTGTGTGTGTGTGTGGGGGGGGGGGGTCCTTTGGCATTCTTGCTCACAAGGTGAGACAGTCCCAAGATGGAGTTTCTGAATCAAAACAGACTCCTATGTTTCAGGGCACTGTTCTTCTAGGTCTGACAGGGCAGTATTCTGGGAGAAAGACCATGTCTTGAGGCAAATGAAATCCTTGAACAAAGGATTTTTCCTGCTGTTCCAGATGAGGTAATGGTCTTGAGTATCCAGACCACTGACCTGATGGCTCACTCATAATCTTAATGGGTTTTGCTGGCTGTTGGACAAAATAGGTAATAACTCTTAATGGGTGTTGCAACATATATGGTCATGAGAAGGATGAGTCAGAAGAAAGGTTAGGAAATAGACAAAAGAGAACTGGGTCCACCTAGGTGTGCTATTGTTCATATTCAAATGTTTCCTGAGTATGTGCCAGGCATCAGTGTGTGTGTGTGTGTGGGGGGGGGGGTCCTTTGGCATTCTTGCTCACAAGGTGAGACAGTCCCAAGATGGAGTTTCTGAATCAAAACAGACTCCTATGTTTCAGGGCACTGTTCTTCTAGGTCTGACAGGGCAGTATTCTGGGAGAAAGACCATGTCTTGAGGGCAAAATGGAAAATCCTTGAACAGCTGGATTTTTCCCGCCGCGTTCCAGATGAGGGTGGAATGTATTCTTGAGTATCCAGACCACTGACCTGATGGCTCACTGACAGGGCAGTATTCTGGGAGAAAGACCATGTCTTGAGGCAAATGAAATCCTTGAACAAAGGATTTTTCCTGCTGTTCCAGATGAGGTAATGGTCTTGAGTATCCAGACCACTGACCTGATGGCTCACTGACAGGGCAGTATTCTGGGAGAAAGACCATGTCTTGAGGCAAATGAAATCCTTGAACATTCTCTCACCCTCCACACTGCTACAGGTCAGGTTGGCTGCAGCAAGACTGAGTGCAAACATGCATGCCTTTGCTTAATTGGTGGCAAAGTTCCATAAACTTCAGCAGAGGTTGTGGTAAGAAGGGATCAGGGAAGATATGCCAACATTTCACTGCACATTGCCTTTGTTTCTTGTACTATAGGAAAGCAAGACCTTACTTTCCCAGCTGTGTTAAATTTTTTTATACTGTTTGGAATGGTTCTTAGGGCTGATTTATACATGCAACTAAGGGCGTTTTCGCACACACTTTTTGTTCCAGAATAAAAGCGAACCGCATTGATTCCCTTGTCTTTTAATGAAGTTTTCGTGGGCCGCCTTGTTTTGGTGATTGGTACGGCCCCCAGTCACGACGATTCTTCCCTCTTGTTTCGCGAAACCCGTGAAAGCTTTGCATCTCTCACAGGAACGCGGTGCAACCCATCAATCTGATTGGCTTGCCATTAGCAGTCCCTGGGGCGGTCCGGTGGGCTAAATCGCCTCTTGCGGCCACCCGGGTGAGGGTTGCTTTTATGCCTCGCTGTCAATGCGGAGGATCTGGACGCGGGTGGGCGAAACCCTGATTATTGCTAGCTCGAGCTACATCTCGCTTTGATTGAGACGCGCGATCTCGCCGCCATTTCATATCGTAGCCCTCGAAGTTCCTCGCTAAGTACCAAGGAGTCAAGGTACCGGGCAATTGGTTAGTAGGTTGCCCCTCACTAGTTGGTGCCCCGCTTGCCATAAGCAGAACCGCTTCTCTTTGTGGGCATAATATCGGGATGGAAAGTTTACCAGCCCGCAATGCCTCCGACACAGAGGGAGACAGAGCTGCTGCTTCTGGTTGTGACGCTTCTGTGCCACTGACGACGGGTCGCGGTTCGTCGCGACAAGCCTTCATTCACTTACGATGGATGCATGATAGTTTCGCCGCAGGTTTCTGCACTTCGCCGTCAGTGGCTTAGGGCTGGGTCTCGCTTCGCTATTGCCTTTGGTCACTTCACTCCGGGCCGCTTGGGTGTACCCGACCGTGAAAGCAGGGACTGGTGGTATAACTGCGCAGTGGTCATCATGGAACGACATGAGGAATGGCTCAAGAACTTCCGCGAGATGAGCAGAGGAACGCTCCAGAGGATCGTTGACAGCCTAGCACCAGCATTGGTAGGCCAAGACATAATGCAAGACGCGGGCGGGCGCTGTTCGCGGAGATACGCCGCGTAGTGATGGCCATTTGGTATCTGGCTGGGTCCCAACTCCTCCTTCGCTAGGGATAAGCGCGGTAGCAGTTTGAGCGGGCACCACCACCGCCAGGCTGTCCATGAATTCTGTGAAGCCGTGAATGAAGATCCTGTCTAAGAGGGTTGTCCGGGTTTGGCGGATCCAGTGGAGAAGGTAGGTTGACAGCTGCCGATGAAAGTGCTACCAGTCGCGGTACACTTCGCACTTTTAAAGGGTGCGGTGGTCTCTTGGGTCTGGTGGCCCTGAGGTGTTAGCGTTTCTGAATTTTCTTGGAGTTTGATTACACAGAGTCCAGGCAGTGGGGGACACATAGTTCCCCTTTCTTTATTTTTTTTATCTCGAAATGGACTGGGGAGGCGCACTCCCGTGGTGGGTAGGCCGTAACGCCATCGGATGAAGCGCTCTTTTATGCTCGCTCCGAACCCAGAGCCGGACCGGCCCAGGAAATTGGTGGGTATGCATATCTAATTTTGAAGAAAAAGGGAGCTGTGGGGCGCGCCAGGTCAGAGATGGGCAAAAAATGCGTTGAACATTCTGGGGCCAGTTTTGGGAGGAAGGGCTGGGGAAGGTTCCAAATCTAGGGCAGATATATCCTCACCGGTGGATCGCAGGGGTTGAGGTGCAGATAAGGATGCTATCAATTTGTTTTCGTGATTTGAGTATCTTAGTAAATGGCGCCCAATCCTACACCACTTCCTTATAGGGCGGCTCGGGCTAAGCTCTGGCATTGCACACTGTAATGATACAGCTGCTGCAGGTAATTGGGCAAACTGGGCCAACCCAGGTAGGTTTATGGGTGAATTCTGGTGCGGTAGCATCTTTAACCTGGGTCTATCCTGGCAGTAAAGCAGCGTACCAGGATCGGCCCAGATTTTGATCCAGGGAGGGCCATTCAGCCAATTATTCGGCCCTCCCGCTCTCTTCTGTGTATTAAAAATATTAGAGAAGAGAGGAAATGAAGAAAGCAAATTCATAGAGCAGGATCTTTGATGGTGAGAGAGTAGCCCCATGGCAGTAAGCATGCTCGCAGAATGTCCCATAGCGCACTCATGTGCTCCCGCACCCCCCGTCAGCTGTTCAGAGACATTACAGAGCAATGGCTTAGCATGACACTAACTGTCTGTTTTTTCCCCAAACAACTCCCAGGTTATGCGCTGGATTTGCCAACATAGGCTCTACCCATTAGCAGCGTTTGAGCAATTGATGGGGTGCCACATATAGATTCTAAACCCATCGGACGCTCTCAAGCGGACTACATCAACAGGGAAGAGGGTGGCCCCCCCATTGTTCCCATGGCTGCTTCATGCATGACAAAGGACGCCTTTGAGGTGAGGTTGGTCACCCCGTAGAAGCCACTTAATGCCGCCATTACATTCAGGGGTTACCATTCACACAGCGCCATGGACAGGGGTGCCTTCCCAGTTAACCCTGTATTGTCCATTCACGGCGCGGGCTGTCCCACCGCTGATTTTATGGATGGCGCATTCCTCTTATGCGCGGAGGTGGCTCTTGTAGCCACACCTTCTCATCCAGGAACGGCCGAGCAGGAGCCGCCTCTGTACAACAGAAGAAATGAGAGGGCCATGATGTGTTGTGGATGCTGCCTTTGGGCTATTACCAGTGAGGTGGAAGTGCCTTTCGTGGCACAAGTTGCCCATAAGCAGGTGAGAGAGGGTTAACTCCCTGGTTGCCACTTGTGTTGTTCTACAACCGCGTAAAGCCGGAAAATCAGGATTCCTCTCCGGAGAGTGAATGGCGGACTGGCCCCCCTGCTAACTCAGGGATGGAAGAGCAGCAGCCCATCATAATTGACCAGGGTGAGGGTCCCACTCTGAGGATCAGCATCTGGCAAGTGGGGAAGGCTGTGGAGGAATGCCCTACACCTTACCTCTTACTGGCAACCGCCTCTGTGCAGCAGTAGTCTCCTCCTGTTTTAAGGTTCCTGCACCATTGGTGTGTGTGCTATCATGTGCAAAAAATCTCTTTTTTTTTTTTTTATTTCTTCTCCTGCACAAAGTTTCTTCCACTGATAAACTACCAAACCTCTACACGCCTGCGGTCTCTCAATTCTACTTCACACATCTCCTCTCCACCCACACTTTGAGACAGCATCCAGGGTGAAATCCACCTTTCACCAGCAAAGGGAATTGTCTCATGAGCGAGTTGATTAGTAAAAACGTGCTAATTTCCTTTGGGAGGCGGAAAAAAAGATGCCGTTGGTCATGCCGGGAATCACCTGGAATTCAATGGTCCCTGGCAAGCTCCAAGATGGGGTCAGCGACAGCCCGGACCCGCGTATTTAAAATTGTGGCCATTATGAGGTATGTGCGGGAAACAGTGAGGCCTTAAGTGAGGACTGTGCACTGGAAGTTCATAGGACACCGCTAGGACCCTGTCATGCAACGCATGGATGCTTGTTTGCTGGGAGCACCTAACAGCAGTTTTGCTGTGCCTGTGCGCTGGAGGCATGAGGATTGCGGGAAGTTCCGGGTTAAACATGCAACGCCACCGCCGCTTTCCCGCTAGCTCACTAGGCTGCCCCTTCCAAGGCTTCAGGCTCAGCTGGGTCTATCCCCTTCTCGCACTTATCACCCCTCAGTAACAGTGAGCACTTATATCGGTATGTCGTCCTCTCGGGTGCGGGAACTGGTCGGAAGAGGGAGGTGGAGGCATGATACCGTTCGTGATCAGCAGGGTGAAGGCCGTAACCTGGTGGGTAGCGGAAGGCTCCCCAACAGGAAAATATAATTCGGCCTCAGTAAAGGCCATGGTAAGGAGGGGACACAACAGGAGCCCTACTCAGATTCAAAAAACAAGTGGAAAGCGCCAAAAGAGTACTTAAAGCTGAGAGTGGCCTGCTATGGTGGGAGAACCAAGCGTCGCTGGGAGGCCACAGCACCACTCCCCATGCGCCGTAGGCTTCTATTGAAGGCTGGTGGTCCCGGCAGACATCGGAAATGAAGGGGGTGAGCCGGTAATTTTCCTACAGCATGCTCTTGCAGTGACAAACCAGTTTCTGGTTTCAAATGCAATCTGCTAGCTTTTTAATCTGGAGCACCACTGGAGAACCAACCAATCAGTGAGGATTGTGAGTTTAGCTTGAAGGGAGTGTGACTTCTACTTTAGTGTTAAGCTGGGCGAGCACTTCTGCTGGGTAAATGGGTCTGCGTTTGGAGCACAACGATTAGAGGTGTGTGACTGTGTGAACGAAAGCAAATTGTGCAGGTAGCAGCCGAGCACCCGTGCAGCGTGGGATTTTGAGGTTACCAGCCAGAGCCAGACCACTCCTCTGGTCATGCGGTGCATACCCCCCTTCAACGCTGGGCAAGCGGGCTGGTGATGGGAAACCCACCTTGTCAATTCAGGTCTCCCGCGAACAAAGCCCAAAGTCGTAATTGCTGGTGTTTACTTTGGCCAGCTCCAGTAATTTAAAGGCTGTGTCTGAATCCAAATCCACGCCAAGTGCAGTCTTCTTGAGGGTGGGGGCAAGTGAGAGGGGAATGTGATGCCCTTTGGAGCATGCTGCAGTAGAGGAAGGGGGCCGGAGGGCTAACACTCTTTTCTCCTCTTCCCCTTACCACTTCCCTCAGTCATGCAAATTAAAGCCGGCATGTGAGCACCGCTTATCTCCCTCCCGCATTACGCATGCTCTCAGTCTGGCTCCTTATGGTCTAGCTGCAAAGCGCATTTAAATCAAGCGGTGGGAGCGACATTGTGACGCGAGTAAGTTTCAGGTACCACTCTGCTCCCTCCCGCTGCTTTGCATTGCCGTTGAAAGTTTACCCACCAACGCAGCAGTTAAGCTACACCCTTTAACCAACAGCGGACGCTTTGAAGAGCGCATTCATACCCCGCCCTACCTTTGAGAAACTTGGATGCGTGGAGTCTAAGGCAAACTTTAAGAACTACAAACTTGAGAAAGTTAAGATATAGGGGAACTTGTATTCAGTTTGCCACGCCTACCCTTGTTCGATGGGGAGCCCCACATGCTGGCCTCCTGTTCAATGACAGCAGGGGCTCTGTTGAATGTGGAGAGAGCTTAATTTTAAAATTAGATGTATGTGGCTATCTGGAGCTTAAAGCCACGCATCCCCCCCATTCCCTTCAGGAGCAGCCATTTCACCTACCACCAAACCAAGGGAGGAGAGGAGCCGAGGGGCTACCTGTGGTGCAGTGCAGTGAAGATGATGGGTAAGTCTACCCAGAGTGCCATGTTCTTTGGGGAAGGGTGTTGCCGCTTGGATGCCAACGTTGCCCATGTTACTTCGAGAGCTGTGTCATGCATCTCTCAAATGCTAACTGGCTCTGGAATCTCTCCATGTTTGCAAGGGAATGTCTAGGGACAATAGAGGGGGCTCTAACCACGCAGGGCTTCTGCAACAGAAACCACGCACACGCGCAGCTGGCATTCTCAGACAGAGCCATCGCTGGATGCCAACTGTGAGCATGGGAAAACCAAATGGCCGGGTTGTTTTAAGCGGGTTAAGTGCAGCAGAATTTTCTGCATGCTGGAGCTGGATGGCTTGGCGGTAACTGAAGAGCTCTGAAGGGGACACAAGGCAGCAGGAACCAGGACCCCACTTGCATCATCTAAATTCTTTTTTTCACTGTAAGTTATATCTTCCACACTCTTCTGTGACAGGGACCTGGAGCGCAGGCTGGCTGTGGCTGAGAAGCGGGATGAACAGGAGGAAGTTGGGTCACTTTGTGAGGCTCCTGGCAAAGCCGGAGGGCTGCAGAGAAGGCAGGTGGCAAACCACATGGCGCCGTGGCAAGCATCCAGCCGTAAACAAGCACCAAACTTCCCTAACCCATCTCCTCATGCCCTCAGTTGTCTTAGCTGTAAATGCATTTAAGCTTTAATCACACAATAAAGGCAATTGTAATTTTCACAAATGCTTGTGCATATGGTTTATTATCGCTGTTGGTTACATCTCTGCAAAGCAGAGGGATTGTCTGTTTTCCCATGACCTTCCTCTCCTGGCAAACCAACCTTGAGAGGACATTGTGGCATGTATAACGCTTTTATAAAACATAAAACAAATTAAACTCTGATGCTTAAACGCGATATCAACTAGCCTATGCAAAAGCAGTGGGGGTCCCGCCGGTGGTGGCAGACAGAAAAGACAGGGTGGGTGGGTCGCTTATTGGTTACATCTCTGCAAAGCAGAGGATTATTCCTGCTTTCCATGACCCCATCCCTCTCCTGGCAAACTCTTCCAAATTTGCTAGAGGGTGGCAGGCACGTAGCCCTTTTTAAAAAATATTAAAACCACTAACCTTTTGATGCTTAAACGACATCACTAGCTTCCATGTAAAAGCTGGGAATTTTGCCGTGGTGGTGTGAATGCAGAGAGAAAACAAGGGTGGGTGGGTCGCTATTGGTTGCTAAGCATCTCTCTGCAAAGCAGAGGGATTGTCTGCTTTCCATGACCATCCCTCTCCTGGCAACTCCACTACAGAGGCTAGGGATGTGTAGCCCTTTTAAAATATATTAAACTAACTAACCCTCTGATGCTTAAACGCTATCATCAATAGCCTAGTGTAAAAGTATAGGGTTCTGCCGGGTGGTGGCAGACAGAGAGAAAACAAGGGTGGGTGGGTGGTGGTCGTTGGTTGGTTACATCTCTGCAAAGCAGAGGATTGTCTGCTTTCCATGACCATCCCTCTCCTGGCAACCTACCTTGGAGAGAGGGTGCCATGTGTAGCCTGTTTTAAAATATTAAATCACAAATTTAACTCTGATGCCTAAACGCATTAATCGCTAGCTAACCCAAGTGTAATAGAAGGGGGGGCTTGGCCCGTGGGTGGTGGCAGAGCCAGAGAAATAACAGGGGAGGTCCTCACAGGTCCATTCTTGCTTTGGGCTTCCTCAAGCGTTTGTGCATTGGCTGCGATTCTGGCAAGCCACCCGAGTGCAGCACAGCTCAGAGGTCTCCCCTCAACCATCATCAGGTCCTCCAAATTCTAGATGGTACGCCTGGCCTACACCGGAACTCCCAAGCTCTGCGTCCCCAGCCAGAGTGGGATAAGTCACCTCTGCCGCGATCTCCAATGAGATTTGCAGCCGGGCCAGCAATTTCACAAGTAAGGTGGCACTGCCTGAAAACGCTGGGGCAGGCAAGGTTTCGAGCATACGATCGCAGGAGCAGAGGCTTCAATGAACCCCCCCCAGCACCCCTGCCACCCGAGGGAGCTCCAAGCGCTGCAGCAAAGCCGCCAAGCGGTCTGCATTATGTCATCTCCTGTCGGCTGGCCAGCCTCAGCGATGACAGCTCCCCTGTTTGCTCTGGCGCTGCTCTGCATGAATGACGCCACCTCCCCTTTCCCCGCCTATTCCCTCTCCTCTCCATTGCTCCTCGGACTCTCCCCTGCTCCACCATGGTTCTTCGCGAAAAGTCAGCGAAGCACTCCAACATCGCCGCGATTAACGCTTCTGTCAGCAGTCATTCTCACTTGGTGAAGTCAGTTCCATCATGGGTAGGTGTGGAGCCTGTAAGAGGACATCGCAGTTGAAAGAAGCAAAATTAATAGCCAGGTGATGGAAGGAACTTTGGCGAATCCACTGTCATCTACCCTAGGGCTCGCATGGAGGGAGACACACTTTCTGTTGCTGAGCACATGAGCAGATCTGCATAGGCATCCCAGGGTTTGGGCAGATAAGCTGGAATCAGAACCCCTAGTATCTGCCATTGAGAATCAAGCAGTGAGAGCTCAGTGGGCATCGGTAATGAGCAGCCCACTCTTTATGCATGCTGTCTTCTCTTGTCGCAGCAATGGAGTGGGTTGTCCCATGCTCAGAGTGCCTACCACAAAAATCGCTTTGGTGTGGGTTGGGGTTTGTGTTTCAACGCACCTTCATTTGCACCAGAACTCCCAGCAATAGGATGGTCAAGGACATCATTCATGTCACCAGAGGTGTCTGCAAAGAGAGCTGCCATGAAAGAGGAAGAACATGAGGTCAAAGACTCATCACTTTCTCTTCCTTTTGGACAAGCACTAACGCGATTAAGCGCCAGGAGTGCTGAGATTCGCAGGGTATTTGGTCGCTATCAATCGCTCAGCGTTAGCACACCACCCTGGTAGGTATGCGACACGTAGCACCAACATGCAAATGGTTAAGAGGCATCCTGTTGTGGCCCACCTCACGTTCGGGCCAAGCCTGTGAGGGACCATTGCTCCTGCACGTATCGCCTCCTGGCAGGAAACCATTGAATGCACCGTTGTTTTGGGGCAAATTCCATCAAGAACAGTTGTGCCCCTTTAACCCGTCTCCCCACCTTTGGCTTGACGCACTGGTGATGGAGGGATGTCGGGAACAATTGCACAAAGCATGGCCTTACACCAGCAGGCTAAAACATTGCCACCGAACTCACCCACTCATCTGGGCGACATAGGGATCTGCGTAAGCATCGCCCTCTGGAGAATCTGCTTGATTTCTGAGGTGGAAACTGTTGGCGAAAAGCTTTACAAGTTCAGTAGCCGCGCAGAACCGCTGACCAAAGAGGGAGAGAGGGGAGAATTGAGGATTCACCCTGTAGTCCACTGCACTGTGCAACAACAGCTACAGCGGGAATGCAAGCATTTCCTGCACACATCCGGTGACCTTTTACAGAGAAGCCAGGGACATGAGCTGGGATCTCACAGTTAAACCAACCCAGAAGTGAAGCTGCAGAGGCCCGGAGTGCCCCATCACAAGAGAGGCAATAACAGAGCAAGCTGTAATCCGGGGTATCAGGGTAGAAGTATAGGAAAAAAAACCTGCCCCGGGATGTAGGGGATGGGGTGGAAAACCTGCAGGGGTCTCGCCCATGGTCTCCAAGTCTCTGCTCCCAACGCTGGTGGAATCCCTCAAGGCCGCTGCCTGGAGAAGCGGTCACGACAAGACTTCTGGTTCACCGGAGCTGATGCGGGGGCCGATCGCCCCGTCTCCCTCAACATCTGCTCGAAGCTCCTCATAGAAGCTGGCATCGTCCGGAGGCCCATTCCCCTGGAAGCGTTGTTGCGCTGGTGTATCCGCTTAAAGTCCCTTTCAAAGTCTCTTTGCCTTCGCCCTGCACTCAACGGACGCCCTGTTGCAGCTCCCCTTCGCCAAGCATTTGATCTGCCACCCTCTCAAACACGCCCAAGTTATGGCAGGTACGAGGATCCCCAGCGAAGCTGAACTTCCTCTCTTCCCCCATTAATCGCAATATCGAGTCCTTCGCCTCCTCCGCCAACGCGATAATTTTTCCTCTACCCTCGACCCCATTCGAAATGAAGGCCGCATTGTTTGTGCGCTTTCCGGTTTCCTCCCATCCCGCTAACGGTATGACTCTTCAAACGCTATGCCATGGTAACGGGCAGGAAACGAAGCTGGACGAAGCCACCGTTGCTTGGCAAATATCATCCGCAACGGGGCTATTAATGAGGGTTCGTGTGGTCGAAAGCGCAAGGCGCATTAACGCAATCAACGGGTAAGCAGGGGAGGCGAAAGTGAGATGCAAAGGGGAACAAAGTGAATGTTGCGCTTAGCCAGAACGCCCGTCGCGACTCCCATTGGATGGATCAAATCTCGCCACACGCTGGGCATGAAACCCTCGCCGTCAGCTCTGATCCACTTTCGCTTCCACATTTGTTTCAAGCAACTAGGCACCAAATTTGGGGAAACCGGCGCTTTTCCCAAAAGTTGCACAACAAGTATCGAAATTTACAGGAAAAATGTGGAACAACGGCTGGAATGTGGCACAAAAAGGGGGTCGGCACACATTTCGGCTTAAGTGTGTGCGAACAGATGTGTGATACTGCGACGACCTCACATGCCAGATCTGCAACAAACAGTGTGTGCGAAAACGCCCTAATAGTACAACTGATTGTGTAGAGGACACTTGACATGGGATTACAGGGTCACAACTCTGGCCAAGCCATTTTTGTGACAATTCATGATATGATTTGAAAGTGATTTTTCAACATACCCAGCTTGGCAAAGTAATGCTTTAATGTGGTTAAGACTGTCACTTCTCACTGACATAAACAACATATCATGCATCAGTGTGTCATGTGGCTCAGTCATCAGCACTCATGTGCAAAATCTTGTAGAGATTACAAGTTCACATGGCAACATTTTAAAAAAATCATCTGCAATAGCACAGCTGCATTGCTGTCAGTGCTTTATTGCCTCTGTCATTTGAAAAAGTTCTCAAAGTTCTTAAAAGTCAGATGTATGACTTGTTCCCAGCATAAGCAAACGTTTATGAAGATTCAACATATCAGAGATCTACTCTCTGCCCTCTGTAATTGCTTTATTTTGTTTATTTTCCTTTTAATATGCAGCTGCTTCCCCCTGTCCCAATATATATAGGCCATTTATATTTGTTAAATTGTATCTTATTGGTACTGTAGAGAAGAGTGATAAGGTCCTGGGAGAGCCATGACCCTTACAGCTGATGGAAAAAAAATGTTGAATCTCATGATAGCATTTAAAACATTTCTAAAATAGCACTAACTTCTCTGGACTTGTTGCAGTCAGTATAGTCATGCTGTGGGTATAGCCATTTCTCTTTTTTTAAAAAAAGTGTTACAGTGTTGGCAACAGAAAGGGCACAGTCTACAACTAAGTTTAAAGCAGGGAAATAAATGTCTGTGCATGTTTACTTCCAAGATATTCATTTTGTAGTTTAGTGGGGCTTACTCCTAAGGAAATGTGCAAAGGATTATAGCCTTGATTGTAGACTTACAGGGACACCAAGATCCACCACATCCCCAAACAATTCTTCTTCCTGTGCCTTCATTCTGCCAGACCCCATTCAAACATAATCTGAAGACATACAAGACGTCTTGTTTTCCAAGGTCATCAGAAATTTTCCTCTTAGTCATCCCATTCTTGGTGACCTTGAGACTGTGTATCCCTCATCTTCACTACTGCGCCTTGCCACATACTTTGTAGATAGTCTTGAGTTCTAATCTTCATTACCTGCTGTGAAACTTTCTGGATATTCTTTGGCATGACATTCTCTCTCAACCTAACCTACCTCACAGGGTTGTTTCAAAGATAAAATGAAAGCCTGGAGAACATGTATACTGCCCTGAGAAAAGAAGGACATAAAAGTGCCCTAAATAAATAAATTATGATTTATTCTATGGGTTTTTGTTGTTGTTGATGCTGTAGTTTTACTGTGAATGCTATGCCCCTGTTTATCTATTATATATTTTTAATTATTTGTTTTTTTTATAATCTTTGTGGGTGATCTCATGAGCTTTGTATCTCACAGTGTGAGATAACACTGTTGGGAAGGAAACAAAAATAAAAATAGGATTTTCCTTGAAACAGGATGCTTAATTCTAAATACTAGCAAAGCCTGACTTTCATCCAACCAAAATGCTAATTGGGAAAAGATGTATGTTAATGAGTGCTTATTTTCAGCACAATAAAACAACACTAGAGAGAGACCTACAAGTCTCTCAGCCAGTGGAAGGTTTGCTACGAACTCGAAGGGAGGTTGAGTGAACTGAGGTCACCCCTCACTTGCCTCTGCTACCTGCGTAGACTGGCAGTAGGCAAAAATGGATATGTCGATGACAGGAATTGGATGTTCTCTGTATGTGCATTTAATTCCCAAGGAACCACTCTGCAGATGTACCCATAGACATCATAATAAAGTCCAGTTTGTTTATGTCTTTCTCCCACTCTCCCTGCACACATGTGGGAAGCATTTATTTAGACATTGCTTAAGGAATTGCAAATGGAATGGTTTTAGCAGTATTTAGTTGGTTGCCATTTCAGTTTAGGACCCTTAGGAATATGTTGTTGTTTGTGCTAAATTCAACTTTGTTGATTTATTTCAAATATCTAATTTCTCTAAGTAATCTGTACCCTGCAAATACCATGAAAACATATTTAAGATTGGTTGTGGTGGGTTTTCCGGGCTGTGTGGCCATGGTCTGGTAGGAACAAGATCCACCTTGTAGGAACAAGATCCACCAGACCACGGCCACACAGCCCGGAAAACCCACCACAACCAATTGAATCCTGCTGTGAGAGCCTTCGACAATATATTTAAGATTGTTTTAAACATACCAGAAGTCAGCTACGCAAAAGTTGATCGGACTAAAACAGTACATCACCGGTGAACTGCACCAATATGAATACTGGTCCATAAACGTAAGAACACAGCTACAAACAATTGTCTCAACCATGATAAAAAGAGATGAGAGATTTTTAGCAAAACAAAGAAACAAACAAAAATGGTGAGGGAAAGAAAATACAGATGTTTGAATGAAATAATATTTTTGCCTGGTGCCTGAAACATGGCAGCTTTGGTGCCAGGCGACCTGCTGTGGAAGAGTTCAAGAGCCGCAGTGACACAACAGAAAAGGCTCTGTCTCTAATGTTCATTTACTTTTCTTATACTTATGGGGGTATACGGAACAGAGCATTTGATGAAGAGCTTAGCTTGTGTACAGGTTATAGTCTTCTTACTGTTTGTGTCTTGCAGAAAAGTACAAAGATGCCATTGTATTACTGTAATATAAATCTAATCTCTTCTGTTTAAGTGAGTAGGATATCATGCTGTAACTTGCCAATTATTATTGGCAAATAGGATTATTAAAAGTTACCTTTGACGTGAGTCCAATATGTTTTTTAAAAGCTGTGCTTACATTCTTTATAGAATAAATTACTGGTAAGAGCACATGGTGTCTGTCATTTACAGTGTTTCCCCGAAAATAAGACAGTGTCTTATATTAATTTTTGCTCCCAAAGATGCGCTATGTCTTATTTTCAGGGGATGTCTTATATTTCTGTGTCCTGTTTGTCAGGCATGCTTCCAAACAAAAACTTTGCTACGTCTTACTTTTGGGGGATGCCTTATATTTCGCACTTCAGCAAAACCTCTACTATGTCTTATTTTCCGGGGATGTCTTATATTCAGGGAAACAGGGTAGTAGGCATCTTTAATCATCTGAGAGTCAGAAAAATAATCCAGTAATGTGAACTGAATGAGCACATGGTTGAATAAATGTAGTAGTTTGCTGAAATGTTATTGAAAGGAGACAAATTAATCTGAAAGTTGTTTGGAGCCTGTTTCTCTAGCTTGGGGATGAATAAGCACGCACGTACAAGTTTGTTGCATGAAAAGGGCTCAGGTACTACTGGCAGGAGAAGTCATGGGACTAACACCAGCACAGTATTTTTTTTAAAACCCCATTGTATTTTGCAATTATTGCAAAACATGGCACCAGTTTTTACAGCAATGTTCTATGATATTTCATTAAGGCACTGGGAGCAGTAAAACTACAAAAGAAATTTGAACTTTTGAATTGACTGTACATAAGCAAGACTTACTTTCAAATATGTGTGAATTGTACTGCAGTTTACATTGCTAAATCTGCAATACACTTTATGCTAAATCTGCATGCTTCACTTTAGCTTGGATGTAGATTGTGCAGCATAGCTTCAAGTTTTGCTCCTGACAATTCCAAGGGATCTGATAGGGAATTGCCGTGCTATGGTTCAGTGATTGTTTTTCAGGAGTTCCTTTTTATTTCTTGGTTGTTGTGAGCCATTAACAATTAAAAAGGGAGACAAATCAGACCCCAAAAATTATAGACCAATAAGCTTGTTACCAGTTGCATCTAAGCTTTATGCTAAATATTTGAAATCTAAATTGGAAGAATGGATTGAAGATAACTATATATTACATCCCTGTCAACTGCGTTTTAAAAGGGGACATATTACGGTAGAATATTGTCAAACATATAATCTAGCACACTCTGCAATGAGAGACCCAACTAAAGCACTCAATGTTGCTTTTGTGGACTTGGCTGCAGCATTTGACTCCTTGAATGGGGTAGACTGTGGCAAAAACTTAGCAACCTCAAGTTGGATTCACAGCTGCTTTATCTAATCCGGCAATTACACAAGGACACCAAAATAAAAATAGGGAAGTCAGGAGCACTGACAGACACAATCCCAGTGAACAGAGGCATCAAGCAAGGGTACGTTCTCACCCCTGTGTTATTCAATATTTATGTTAATGATATATTCAGCAAAATGGAAGGCACCAGGTTTATGTCGCCATCAATAGGAAAAACAAAGGTATCAGTCCTTCTGTATGCTGATGGCATGGCTCTGGTCTCTCTAACTAGGAGAGGACTGAAAAGATTGCTAGATACTCTGGGCCAATTATGTAAAGACAAAGGACTAACTATAAATCATTCAAAAACTATGATAGTAGTGTTTAAAAAATGCCCTAAAAAACACCTTTGGAGTATTGAACAAACCAAATCCTATATTAAGTACCTGGGCATTACATTCGGCAAAACACTGTAGTGGAATCAGCATTTAGAATCACTGAGAATGGATGCCCTCAGGAACATTGGACTGATAACAAAATTCTCTTTCTCCAAATGGGGAAGATCGATAGATCCAGTTCTGCAAATTTATACAATTAAAGTCATACCCTCTATGTTATATGGGATAGAGATCTGGGGCTGGGGGAAAACAGTGACGAAGGCTGTGGAAATACTTCAAAATGTATTTATGAGGAAGATCCTGGCTCTCCCCACAGGCGTGCCTGTTCTGATAATGAGAGCAGAGCATGGGTTATCCTCTTTAAAAGCAAACATTGATTACAGAGTCATAAAACACTGGAATAAACACATAACTAATGTGCTCAACATCTTAAGCTGGCACAGTGTACAAAAATGGCAGAGAAAGATAAATTATGGGGTGCATACCTCTTACGTACAGTAACGTGTTATTGGTAAAATAAAGGAGGAGAAAGGCCTAAAAGAATGGATATTCACTATGGATGCAAAACTAGATAGGAATATAATTAAACAATATAAGATTGTCCCCGATTTTAAGCTATGTAAACAAAATCATTTAAGATCATCATACTTAGTAAATATTTCAACTTATGTTTTCAGAACTGAACTAGTTAATCTGAGATTCCATTCCATTCCCACATAAATGTGTAAGGCACTATACTCCAAGGAAGGAGGGGGAAGTAAAAATTGCATTTGTGGTTGTGGAAGGGAAGAAGATTTAGTGCACTATGTTTTGGAGTGTCCTCTGTATGATGAACCCAGAAACAAGTATATTATGGGGTTCATGTCAATGATGAAGGAGAAGGGTCAGGAGGAAAAAATGATTTTTTCTTTTAGCAGATTGTGACCACTACATTTCAAGTTGTGTTGCTTTATTTACATATGCTGCCAGGAAAATGAGGTTAAAGGCAGATGACTGTATTTAATGGTGATGATCTTAATTCAGAATAGCATTAATGCAAAATATTGTATCGATTGATTATCTAGAATTTATGGCTTAAGGACGATGTCGTATTTTCTATCGGTAGGTCTTTCCTTACAGTCACCGTTAAGGTGTTTATTTCCATGTTTTAGTATCCATTTTATGGAGGAATTATTCCCAATTAAATCTATATATATATAAAAATCTAACAGTGTGTTTGTCCCTGATGGTCTCTCTCAGAAGCTGCTGGACGGATTGCCCCCAAATTTTTACAGGACGTCCCTCCCTGTTGTGGGCAGGTAATTGGACTTTCAAATCACCGAAAGTCCATACCTGAGCCAGGTAAAGCGTCTTTTCCCTGGAGCACCAGGCCATGAAGCTGCCTCTCTGTTTAACTGCTGTCACCCTTAGGAATGTTCGTGCAGCCTGTCTGTCTGTGTGTGTGGCCTGAGGGCTTGGCAGGTATGCAGGGCTTAGAATGTTTACAGATGGCCAGAGAGATGTATTGCAGTGAAAACAGTAAATAGGTAATACTGGTAGGTAATATGAGTGGAAGTGAAACACATATACACTTTGCCGTGTGAGACGTCAGGTGGGCCCCCCCCTCACATGCAGGTAACTTTCACTCTCTGTGCCTCACTCACTGCTACCACACAATACACATCCAGCGCATCCTCACACACCTCCCTCTGCCCTCCCTCACATCCAACCACCACTTACCCACTTCCTCACCCATATTCTCCACAGCTCTCTTTTACTACAAGCGAGCTGGAGTTTGCCTTTTTCTTCTAAGAAAAAATCCATCGGGGCTGGGGGCTAACCAACACTACCGCTCCGGCTTCTTTGGCTAATCTTCAACACTATCGTCTGGGCTTCTTTTGTCTCCCTTTATGAACCCAGGGAGCTGGCCTCGATCTGAGCGCCTCACCACCCTGCCTCTGCTGCCTGACTGGGATAGCCTGCTTGCCCCAGTTCTGCCTTACCCAAGCCAGGACTGTGCATGTCAACCAGCCTCATGGACAGCAGGATTCACACTCTGGACTGTTCCGTTGTAGAATGGAAAGGATTACCTTATACTAGAAAAACAAGACAGCACCATATAACAATGTGAATTGAAAAGGGAAAGAGGGATTCCATTTGACCACCCCAAAAGGCTATGCTGGGTATCATTGGACCTGCATGGACATCTGTGTGAGTTGGGACTGTGATGAGAAGGACAATTGCCACAGCAACGCGTGGCTGGGCCCGCTAGTATTTAGTATAATTGTAATGAGTGATTTTATGGTTGTACTGTTAAACTGCCATTATTATTATTTTAATAACTTATGTTTTTTAGGATGTATTTTATGAATTGTGATGGCCAATGGCCAACAATAAACTATTATTACTACTACAATTAAAGAACCAACTAAAAAAGTACCATCAACAATTACAAATCAACTGATTTTATAATTTGATTTTGAATATAGCCAAAATTAGACAATTGATGCATACCCTCTCTTAGAATTTTTTGTCATGCCCATAGAAAGAGCATTCTTCATCAACATCCTACCTTACCGAGTTGTTATCATTTAAAGATTTTAAGTGGAGAGATTTGAACACTTTTAAGATACTAAAGCTGCAATCTTAAGAATACTTTTCTGGAAGTAAGGGCCATTGGCTAAAGTTAGACTTATTTCCAAATAGATTTGTTCGGGATTGCTTGCTAACAGGACAGATCTAAACAGAGTTCACAATCCATTGAAATGGTTGGGCTTTGCTTGGCACTGGGATTATAAATAATATTGGTTGTTGGAAGCAAGGGAAATACTGCTTCAGATATGACAAAATTCCAATTTGTGACACCAGAAACATGTATATGCTGCAAAATAGGACCATGGAATTTTTAAACATGTTGCTGTAGTATTGATGTATACCCCCCCCACACACACACAAAATCAAGTGTGGAAAAGGTCTATGCTTAGCCATTAGTGACCCTTGTGTTTATACATGTCATTCAGTAAAGTTACCTTTCAGAGCCTGTAGTTTGGTACAGAGGCAGCATGGTGGTTTTTTTGTGGGGGGAGGGGAGGGTGTTATTCATTAATTCAGTGGTCACTGAGCTGCTGTAGAAAACACTAAGAGTCCAATATGGAGTAGGGGAGCCAAATCCATTGTGGAATCAGTGCAGGATTGTGTCAACAAGGGTGCCTACCTTGCCAGTGTAAAGGGCAAATACACCAGTGGGGTGGGTGAATAGGTGAGCAGGGGGGTGTTGCATGGTTCCACAAATTCTGAACCCAGTCCATACTGCGACAGCATCTGTCAGGTGCAGAATCTTGTGCCGGCAGAAGCGGGGGCGGTCTGATGGGTGTTCCTGGAGGGTAGTTCTGAATATAAAATGGAAGAGGAAAGAATGTTATACAGTGCATAGACCTCCTTAGGGGAAGAGTGGGATAACAGTGGACTAAATCAATAAATATCTCCTATGTCTGTTGACCCATTAAAAAGGATATGCAGGTGGAGACTCAACCTCATCCAAGTGTATTAGCTGCAGTCATGCCATAGCCCCTACTTTCATGTGGAGTGCTACCAAGGACGTAGGTAAGGGGGGGTTCTCTGGTTCAAACCCCCCATTAATGTCTGAAGCTTTGCCCACCCGTTTGTGGATTTTAAAAACATTTTAGTGTTTTTCGGTTTTTGGCCTGCAGGGGAAGCATTGTTTAGGCTAGCAGCACCAAACTTTCAGGGATTGTTTGGGGGACTCTCCTGATGGTACCTGCCAGGTTTGTTGAGGTTTGGTTCAGGGGGTCCAAAGTTATGGACTCCCAAAGGGGGTGCCCCCATCCTCCATTGTTTCCAATGGGAGCTAATAGAAGATGCACTGCTCCTTGATTAGTGGCTGTGGGTGGTACTGCTATGGTGCCAGTGCTTGTTGCTGTACTTCCAATCCCCCGGAGCCCCTTTTTAAAATTACTGCTGAGACGCCGTTGGATACCAACTAGCTACACAAGCTTATGCTGGTGCTGCTCTTACAGAGTTCTCAGCCACTAGGCTAAAATATTTTACTCTATCAGATGTGTTGTCAGTCTTTTTTTCAGGTGTGTCACATTCTTGGCTATGCTCTAGGCCTGATGATCAGGCTAAATGTGTTCCTATATACTACATGTTCTGTCCTGTGCAGTTTAATTTTATTTTTTTTTAATTTTTAGGATGATGAAAGAACATTGCATGACTCTCAAAATGATATACTGAAATTCATTGTAATTAAGTTATGCTTATTCAGATGGGAACTGACTATGGAAAGTCTAACAAAATATTAGAAGGAAGACTGTGATTTTGTTGTATTTTTCCCCCAAAGTGGAACAAATTATTTGAGCAGTCTGTCTAGTTGAAGATGAAAAAATTGGATGTTAAAAATCAGCAAACAAATAAATAAAAACAGGATAATTGTGACTCCAAGGAAAACAGGCAAGGAACATAGAAGAAGCAAAGGAAATCTGGGCTTCATGGCAAACTACAGATATTTTCTTAAGGAACATAGATCCTAAGAACATATTTTCTCCATATCTCCATGCCTTGCCAATTGCTTATACAAGTCGACTGCACACTGCTGCTCTGTCCCACAGCAAGAGCATATTTCTTTGGGGCAGACATTTCCTACAGATGTGCTCTGTGTTATAGTGCTGCAGATCCCGAAAGCCCTACATTAGTGAGTGTGAGGAAATCCTGATGTTTTACTTAAATAACCAACTCCTTTCACCAAAAGAGAGGCACACTGGACTTACCAGAGCAGGCTCGTGGGTATTCCATCTGGAAATCCATTCCTGACTCTGTTAATTAAATACCGTATATACTCAAGTATAAGTCAACCCGAATATAAGCCAAGGTACCTAATTTTACCACAAAAACTGGGAAAACTTATTGACTTTAAAATTGCTGGGAAGATATGATCATGCGCCTCTCAGTGCCTCATCTGTTTTGGCTGAATCACATTGAAGTCAGAAGGACTTATTTTCAAATAAGCATGGATAGAATGGAACTGCATGTTGCGCTGGGCTTTAAATCTAATTGGAAAACCAATGTCAACTTCTTTTTTTCATATTTTAAAACATCAAAAATATTTCTACACATTTGGGTAAAACATACCGGTAGTAATATCCAAATGCATAAATTGTATTGAAGGGGGCATTCATGTCTTTAAGTACTAGATCTTTAAGTACCTCTTTTCATTACTTGTCTACTTTTAATACTATCCTTCCTGTTGTTTTATGAACCTACCATAACTTAATGCAAAGGACATTAGATGCCCACCTTTTAAATTTTTAACAAGAATAAAAGTTTATCCAGAGCAAATATTTGTTGAATCATCTAGATTTTGTATAAAAATGCAAACTGTTAATATTTCACACATTGGTTTAAATATTTTATCAAGAGTCACAGATGCTTCTGATTTCTTTCTCTGCACAGCATCTGCTTCTTTAAACAAAAAAAATCCCCACATTTTCAGCACCCTTTAAATAAACCTTTCAAATATTTATATGAACAAGTCTTTTTACTTAGATAAATGGTTGGACTTGGAGAATTTCACCAGTTCCTAGTTCAAATTGTTTTTTGGGCATCTATTACTTGTATAATTAGTTCGGAAATAGTTACCACTCCATAAATGAGAAGTACTCCAGATTTTTGCATGTGTATGTGTCACATTGCATTATGGTTATGTGAAAGTTATTGGTGTTCAAAGGATGTCTGTAAAATTTGCAAAGCAATACACAGCAACTCTGTCACTCTTGATTATAAAACTGATCATATACAAAAAAATTTAAATGTAGTGGTTATGAGTAGTGGACACTTTTACGACAAAGTTGCTCAGATCCACAGGGAATTGGATGCCAGTTATTTTGGATCCATTTCAATGAATGAGGCCTGATGATGTGGACAAATTGTTTGCTGGGGTCCAGCCAACAACATGCCTTTTAGTTCCTTACTTTTCTTGACTTATAAAAGCTAGCTGCCTGAGTATTACAGATTGGGTACAGGGGGTAGTGAATAACTTGTTGAGAGAGGTGGTGGTTCTGCTGGCTGTAAAGGATGTGATGGTGTTCCCATCTTCACAAATCTTCTTTAGGCCCTGAAGATCTAAACAACTATCACTCAGTGTCTAACATACCTTTTTTTTAGCCAAGATATTAGAGAGGGTTGTGGTTGTTCAGCTGCAGACATGCTTAGAAGAAACTGATTATCTAGACCCATTTCAATTTGGATTCATACCTGGTCATGGAATTGAAACCTTTGTCACCCTGAATGATGACCTTTTCTAGGAGAGAGAAAGGGACAATGCAGCCTTGCTGGTACTTCTAGATCTCCTGACAGCTTTTGATACTATTGGCCACAGTATTCTCCTGGAAAGGTTATGAAGCTTGGCAGTTGGAGGCACTGCTTTGTGATGTCACCACTCTTGCCTCCAAGGCTAACACCAGATATTAGTCATGGGAGACTCTTTCTCAACATCATAATTACTCTCTTGTGGGGTCCCTCAGGGGTCTATTTGTCCCATGCTTTTTAACAATTATATGAAGTCCCTGTGGTAGGTTATCAGGAGGTTTGGAGTAAGGTGCCATCAATATGCTGATGACAGGAGAGGCAGTCAATATTCTTGACAGGTGCTTAGAGGCAGTAATGGGCTGGATGGGGGCTGATAAACTGAGGATGAATCCAGACAAGACAGAAGTGCTGTGTCAGTGAGGTCTTGGGTTCAAGAAATGGAGGGACATTCTGTACTTGATGGGATTGTATTGCCCTTGAAGGGACAGGTGTGAAATCTGGGGATGCTCCTGAACTCTGGTATAACACTTGAAGCTCAGGTGGAGGTGGTGACCAAGAGCACCTATTCCCAGCTACACTTCTATGACCCCTTCTAGACAGAGGCAATCCAGCTACAATAATCCGTGCTCTGGTAACCTCCATATTGGACTATCGTAATGCATTTTACATGGGACTGCCTCTGACGAGGGTTCAAAAGCTGCAGATAGGCAGTAGGAGAACTACACTGCCTGTCAATTTGCTACTGAGTCCAATTCAAGGTCTTCTCTTTGACTTATAAAGCCCTAAATGGTTTGGGCCCCAGGTATCTAAAGGAGCACCTCCCATATTGACCTGCCCATGTCCTAAAATCAGCAGAAACGCTTCTGGTGGTGCCACTACCTTATGTGGTAAAAAAAAAAGTGGAGATTTAAGAACATAAGAACATAAGAACGAGCCAGCTGGATCAGACCAAAGTCCATCTAGTCCAGCTCTCTGCTACTCGCAGTGGCCCACCAGGTGCCTTTGGAAGCTCACATGTAGGATGTGAAAGCAATGGCCTTCTGCGGCTATTGCTCCCGAGCACCTGGACTGTTAAGGCATTTGCAATCTCAGATCAAGGAGGATCAAGATTGGTAGCCATAAATCAACTTCTCCTCCATAAATCTGTCCAAGCCCCTTTTAAAGCTATCCAGGTTAGTGGCCATCACCACCTCCTGTGGCAGCATATTCCAAACACCAATCACACGTTGCGTGAAGAAGTGTTTCCTTTTATTAGTCCTAATTCTTCCCCCACCATTTTCAATGAATGCCCCCTGGTTCTAGTATTGTGAGAAAGAGAGAAAAAATTTATCCCGGTCAACATTTTCTACCCCATGCATAATTTTGTAGACTTCAATCATATCCCTCAGTCACTTCCTCTCCAAACTAAAGAGTCCCAAACGCTGCAGCCTCTCCTCATAGGGAAGGTGCTCCAGTCCCTCAATCATCCTTGTTGCCCTTCTCTGCACTTTTTCTATCTTCTCAATATCCTTTTTGAGATGCGGCGACCAGAACTGGATACAGTACTCCAAGTGCGGTCGCACCACTGCTTTATATAAGGGCATGACAATCTTTGCAGTTTTATTATCAATTCCTTTTCTAATGATCCCCAGCATAGAGTTTGCCTTTTTTTACAGCTGCCATGCATTGAGTTGACATTCCCATGGAACTATCAACTAAGACGCCTAAATCCCTTTCCTGGTCTGTGACTGATAGCACTGACCCCTGTAGCGTGTATGTGAAGTTTGGATTTTTTGCCCCTATGTGCATCACTTTACATTTTGCTACATTGAACTGCATTTGCCATTTCCTAGCCCACTCACCTAATTTATCAAGGTCCGCTTGGAGCTCTTCGCAATCCTTTGTGGTTCTCACCACCCTACATAATTTGGTATCATCTACAAACTTGGCCACCACGCTACCCACCCCTACTTCCAGGTCATTTATGAATAGGTTAAAGAGCACTGGTCCCAAAACGGATCCTTGGGGGACACCACTCCCGACATCTCTCCATTGTGAGAACTTCCCATTTACACCCACTCTTTGTTTCCTGTTTCTCAACCAGTTTTTAATCCATAGGAGGACTTCCCCTCTTATTCCTTCATTGCAGAGTTTTCTCAACAGTTTCTGGTGAGGAACTTTGTCAAAAGCCTTTTGGAAATCCAAGTAGACAATGTCCACTGGTTCCCCCTTATCCACATGTCTGTTTACACCCTCAAAGAACTCTAGTAAGTTTGTAAGACAGGATTTGCCTCTGCAAAAGCCATGCTGACTCTTTCTCAGCAGGTCTTGCTTTTCTACATGTTTTATAATTTTATCTTTAATGATAGATTCTACTAATTTGCCAGGAACAGATGTCAAACTGACTGGCCTGTAATTTCCCGGGTCCCCCCTAGATCCTTTCTTAAAGATTGGTGTGACATTGGCCATCTTCCAGTTTTCAGGGATGGAGCCTGATTTCAGGGATAAGTTGCATATTAAAGTGAGAAGATCAGCAATTTCATGCTTGAGCTCTTTAAGAACTCTTGGGTGAATGCAATCTGGGCCAGGGGATTTGGTAACATTTAGTTTATCAATGGCTGCCAGAACTTCTTCCTTGTCTACCACTATCTTCGCTAGTTCCTCGGATTCGCCTCCTAAGAAGCTTGGTTCAGGTGCAGGAATGTTCCTCACCTCCTCTTGGGTGAAGACAGATGCAAAGAATTCATTCAGCTTCTCTGCAATCTCCCTGCCATCTTTTAGCACACCCTTTGTTCCTTTGTCATCTAACGGGCCTACCGCTTCCCTTGCTGGCTTCCTGCTTTTGATGTACTTGAAGAACTGTTTGTTGCTGGTCTTGATGTTCGCAGCCATGTGTTAATCATAATCCTTTTTTGCCTCCCTTACAGCTAACTTGCTTCTCTTTTGCCACCATTTGTGTTCCCTCTCATATTCTTCATCAGCCAAACTGGATTCCATTTTCTAAAAGACATTTTCTTTTTTCTGATAATTTCCTCAACCTCTCTTGTTAACCATGGTGGCTTTCTTTTGGACTGGGTGCTGCCTTTTCTAACCTGTGGAACACATTCCAGCTGAGCTTTTATTACTGTGTTTTTAAATAACCTCCAAGCATTTTGGACAGTTTTGACTTTTTTGATTTTCCCTTTCAGCTTCCTGCGCACTATCCCCCTCATCTTTGAGAAATTTCCCTTTCTGAAGGCGAATGTAACTACATTAGTAGTTGCCACTTGGTGTGACATTGGCCATCTTCCAGTCTTCAGGGATGGAGCCTGATTGGATGGAGCCTTCAGGGATGGAGCCATACTGAGATACTGAATCTGACAGCATTGTGGTCGCTGTTCCCTATCGGCTCAACAACACTGACTTCCTGCACCAGGTCCTGGGTCCCACATAGAATTAGATCTAGGATCACCTCTCCCCTGGTTGGTTCCACAACCATCTGCTCTAAGCCACAATCATTTAGCATATCCAGGAATGCTCTCTCCTTACTATGACCTGAACATGCATTTTTCCAGTTTATATGGGGATAGTTAAAATCACCCTTTACCACGACATTTTTGCTTTTGTTGGCCTCTCTAATTTCTTTTTCCATCTCAGAATCCTCTTGTGCACTTTGGTCAGGGGGACGATAATATATTCCTAATATTAAACTGTCCTTCACACCTGGTATTGATATCCACAGTGATTCTGTAGGGGAACCAGCTCCCCTTGCATTGTCTATTTTATGTGATACTATGCTCTCTTTGATGTAAAGGGCAACTCCACCCCCAATGCGCCCTGTCCTGTCCTTCCTATAGAGCCTGTAGCCTGGTATAACAGCATCCCACTGGTTCTCCTCATTCCATCATGTCTCTGTAATGCCCACTATATCAAAGTCCTCCTTCAAAACTCTGTACTCTAGCTCCCCCATTTTAGGTCGAATGCTTCTACTATTAGCATAGAGACACCTGTATACCCTGTCTCTGTCCTTAACCTGGGATTTATGTGCTTTACCCTCAAGTCTTTTGTAGACACTATCCCTTGTCACTTGCACATTGCTATGTTCCTCGCTTGTATGTGGTTGATTTAGAAAAACCTTCCTCTCTGTCTGCATCCCCATGGACTCTGTATTCCGAACCGAAGTCACCTCAGCTCCTGTCGGGTTTCCCCCAGTGATCAGTTTAAAAGCTATTCTGCCACCTTTTTAATGTTGAGCGCCAGCAGCCTGGTTCCTCTTTGGTTAAGATGAAGCCCGTCCCGTTTGTACAGGCCTGCCTTGTCCCAAAAGGTTCCCCAGTTCCTGACAAATCTGAAACCCCCTGCCTTACACCACCTTCTCATCCACGCATTGAGACCCTGTATCTCCGCTTGCCTAGCTCGCCCTGCGCGTGGAATGGGTAGCATTTCTGAGAATGCCACCTTGGAGGTCCTGGACTTCAACCTGTTTCCTAGCAGCCTAAATTTAGCTTCCAGAACCTCCCGGCTACATTTCCCAATGTCGTTGGTGCCAATGTGGACCACAACTGCTGACTCCACCCCAGCACTGTCTAAAAGCCTATCTAGACGAAGCGTGACATCTGCAACCTTCGCACCAGGCAGGCAAGTCACCATGCGGTCATCACGCCTCTCACAAACCCAACTCTCTACATTTCTAATGATCGAATCACCCACTACAAGGAGCCCCCCCCACCTCCCCGAGGGGTATCCTCAGTGCGAGAGGATAGCTGATCACCAGTTAAGGAAGGGATCCCATCTAAGGGAGCATCTTCCCCCACCTCCGACTGGCACCCTCCGTCCCCAAGACCTTCATTCTCCATGACATCTGAAGAGATGTCACCTTGGGAGTGGGACCCGGCTGTTAGGTCCCTGAAAGCCTCGTCTGTCACCCCCTCTGCCTCTTTCAGCTTCTCCAGGTCTGCCACCTTGGCTTCAAGAGAACGCACACGTTCCTTGAGTGCCAGGAGCTCATTGCAGCGAGGCATCTGAGACAGGGCTTTTCAATGGTGGCCCTGAGACTGTGGAACGATTTCCCCCTTGAGATGTATCAAGCATCTTCTTTATATGCATTTCAAAAATTAGGAAATTTCCCCTTTGGCTGAAGACATGGTTTTCCCCTTCTGGTAATATGAATTTTAAAATAGATTTTATGAATTTTAAAATGGATTTTTATTAATGTTAATATGTTTTATTGACTTTAAGTTTTATTGTCATATTGTTATATATTACAAATGTTTTTAGGTTTATTCATATTTTATGACTTTTGTGTTACAAATTGGGGATTTGAACCTGGGCCTCCCAGATCAAAGTATAGTACTTTAACTACTACATCACATTGCTTCTCTGTTATGCATAGCTGTTTCTGAATAGTATGAACAATTATTTTTGCTTTTAGGTCCTAGATTGCATGATGCATCTACATTGCATCCATCAGGTATAGTTTTGATTAGTACTTGGATGAGAAACTGGGAAACCCTACGTATGATGGCTCCAGCTCCATTATAAAAGAGAAGTGGGATAGAAATATTTTTTAAAAATCAGTTACTCATGCAAAGAAATATAAATTCCCTTGGAAATTAAATGTATTGTTTCATTAGCAGATAAGGCAAGTATATAATGGTTATTGCTCTAAAGCTAACAATTTGTGTCAAGAGTCAGGAAATCCATGACATAGTTTGTAAGAAGGGCATGCCATTCATAGAATTCTTCTGTAAAGCTTTGCGCCTGCAATAGCGGCAGAGCAATGACTTCTCATTAATTAATGATGATGTCAGCTTTGTGTAGGAGTCCAATTTGTAAGCTGAAAACTGAGCTGCTGAACATCTAGCCTGGAAAGAGAACCACACTACACAAAGAGCAGCTGCGTTTAATATAAAGATAGCGGCGAGGATTTCAACAACCTTTCCTTGTTCAAAGACAAGTTTAATCAGCACTTATAGATATCCTGCTGCTTAAATTCTTTCTTGTTACAGAGGCTTCAAGTCAATAGTAATATTCTCCAAAATATATAAGGAAAATATAAGTGGAGAACAATTTCAAGTGTTCAGCATAAACGCACCTGCCAACATTATCTTTATTTTAAGCACTGCCACTTACTTTAGAAGATGCCCATTTTTGATCATTATGGATCTGAACCTCTCCAAAATCCATGGAGGAAAGTACAGCTGAGTCTGGTATGTGGCAGATGCAGTACTTTATAATGCACACAAAATATTTTTGCATAGCCAAAGGTTCAGTTATAGAATTTACTGATAGAGTGTATGAGTTGCTTGTTGCTGATAGTTTAGGTTCTAGCATTTTTGGGCGTAAAAAAATTGTTATCTGTGGCAAGCCACAAAAACATTGATCAGTCTCACTGGGCCTGAGAGTGCCCTTTTAAAATGTTTGCTGGTTTGGGGTGATTGAAAGCCACTTAAATGTGCAACAGTCTTACTCCTGTGAATTGCTCCTGACTTCTAGACAGATTATTCCCAGTATAATTTCTCAAAAAATCAGTTTTTTGAATGTATTGTTTTATTGATTTTCATGGTTAGAATATGATTTGATTTTTAAAAATTTAATTTATCTTGTTCTAACTGCCCATTCCAAAGCCTGAAAGAGCTGGGGATGATGCCATGTAGTGCCACCCTATAGCCTCTAGAGGACTTTCAGGCAGCACGGGCAAGCAGCTAAAACAAACCAAAAAATCCCCGTGGTCACCTGAAAGACCTCCATAGGGTTTAATGGAATTACACCATCCTTCCAGATTGTATAAGTCCAAGACCCGGGCCACTATGTTCCCAGTCCTAAAGTCCAGGTGGAAACCAACTAATGTCAGCTCTACCCAGGAAGGGCCCAGCTCCACCCAGAGAAGGGCCCCCTCCCCCCATGCTGGCATCCAATCAGATGCCATCTGAATTTAGCAGTGGTGACAATTTCTGGGTTTCACCACCTTGGAGCTGAGGGGAATGCCAGTTCTCCACCAGCAGTGGTGCCCCTTATGCCAGCAGAGGGGGTAAACACACTGCTGTGAGCCTGCACCACATCCAATGAAGGATTCACACACCCTGCCCTCCAGATTGGGCTGTAAGTCTAATATTAAAAGAACAAAACATAGTTATGTGAATTATATTATTACATTATCTTGAAGAAGACACTTCTGTGCTCACAAACAAGTCTGGGCATATATGCATGCCAACACAAACCCTTCTTCCAGTGCTCATGGTCCCAGTTTACAGAATTGTGAGGGCTTTAACTTTTTGCAAATCAAACTTTTGCTTCTTATTGAACAAACATGAGTATACCCAACGCTAAAGTAGTAAAAAAGCAGGGTAATTAAGTCAATGAATCATTTTTTACATGATTTCATATTTCAAATATGAATTCATATTTTGAAATATCAAAATGTAATCTCAAATAACCTGAAGACAAAAGTTAATTGAAAACACAAGGATAATCCAAGCTTATCTTCATGGGGGTCACTTTAATTGCAATCTTGAATATTTTCTGTATTTTGTGGACTTCACAATACTATTCTTCTTTTGATGTATGATTTTCCTCATGGATTACAATGTGCAAGACAATTAAAATGAATCCTGAATATTTTTACGAAGTAAAAACCTCTTTAAAGCTTTAAACCTCTTCCTCTGCTCTCTTTAAACAGTACAGCTACAGCTGTTCTGAACTCCATAAATATGTTATGTAAGCTGAAGGGATATGGGACTATACACCTGGGAAAAGGAATCTAATGGACACAACTCATTGCAAGAAAATAAAATTTATATACTTGTTTATTGACAGTAATAATATATTAATAATTGAACCACAATTCCTTTCAAATGCCCCATTATTTATATATGATCTATGCTGGACTGGTAATGCAGACAGTAATGGTAGCAAAGAACACACCTTCACGTTACTATTAAAAAAAAATGTTTTTTATATGATGTGACTTTAAGCCAGAACTGAAAGATTCACAGAATGTAATTTCTTATATGGAAACAGTCTCCATAAAATGGAAAAAAATTCTGTGGAAAACTCAGTGTGTCTTTTGCCAGGCCAGTGCAAAGAAAATTTCTTTCATATTGGAGTGATCCCTGCCTGCTGTTGTAGCGTAGCAGCTAAGAAAATGAGCTGTGGCTCAAACTTCTCATCTGTCTCAAGTTTAGTAGGTGATCTTAAGTAAGGCTCCATTTAAAATAAGCCATGCAGGGAACAGCAGCTTTAGTCTCCCCACCACACTGTTTGTGCACCTGTAAACCACCTAATGGAGCAGCTGTTGGCTCTGGTGTAAAACATGTGCAGTGATTCGCTTCTTCTTGTGTGCTGTGATTGCAAACTGAAAAGAAGTCATGTATGTCTGGAGAGCACAAAACTCCAAACTGGAAAGGGCACAAAACTGCAAACTGAAAAGAAGTCATGTGTGTGTGGAGGGCACAAAACTCCCATTGCCTTGTGTTGTTCTCCAACAAATGTGAGAACTTTGTAATGTGAAGGTAGGATCTAAAGGGCACACATCCTCTCTACCTTGCCACCCCACTGCAACATGCGAATGGCCTTCCTTACGTGGCTGCTGTATGGATTACACAACATGCTTTAAACAATACAGGCACTATATATAAATGTGAAGTACTCTTATTAGCAGCTATCTTCTTGTAGTGTTTCATTTATCAGCAATGGCTTTGCAGAGTTGGGATTCTTGCTATGCCACTGCAAAAGTCTAGCATATTCCAAGCTGGCCTTTTACAAGGAGCAAAGATCCAATCAGATTCACATAAAATCCTCATCTGTAAGCATATCTAGTCACCAGAATTGAAAGAAACAGGAACAACCATTGATTTAGGCATACCCAGAAGTTTAAAAAACCCTTTTTAATGGCAGAATCCCCCACCCCCACCATCCCAAGCCATAACACTCTGTTTTTGGAAATTCCCTTTGTGTCAAAAAATATCCATGGGAGATACAAGCTTACTGGAAAACTGAATCTTTGTTTTTTTAATCTACCTGCTCCTGATTACTGTTATACTCTGTCCTATTCCAGTGGCCATTTTTTTCATTCCCAAAGTTTATTCAGTGCCAACCTGCTCCTAACCATCAGGAATCCCAAACAGAAACTCTGAACATACAGAAATCCACAGCATGTTTACTTGGAAACAAGTCCTATCACTACAAGACTTACTGCCATCTAAATAGTATAGAATTTCAGCCTTTGTCAATTTGCTTCACAAGTTTCAGCACGTTTACCAAAGAATAAATCACCCAAGTTTAATAGGACTGCTTTGTGTATCTTCTGGTCCTATAACTACATTGTTACCAGAGTTCCCTCTTCACTGGCTCAATGTCTGACATTTAGTTATTAAAAACCATATTTAATAATTTGACAGTCTATTGAAGAAGAAATGTGTCCTGCATCAGTGGTTAACCTTAAAAGACCATTTAAATTGACAATAAATGACCATGGGCATCGATGTTTTAAAAAGCTTTTTACATTTGAACCCCCAGGAAATCTGCTTTTCAAGATTTACTGCTCTTGGCAAGTCTCCTTATTGTGGTATCTTGTGAGAACTGTTCCTGTTTTTCAGTGACCCCATACAACCTTGTTAAATGAGCCACTTTTCTTTTTCACTGACAGATTTTCCTGACTTTGAAACTACATGATAGCTACAAAAATGTACGCAGCTTTTCCTAGCAAGGAGATGAGGGGATGGGGAAAGTGGATTTGTTGCAGTTGTGTCTATCATACACTAGGTTTCTTGTAAGGGAAATAATACTACAGTGCTCAGCTACACAGGTCCATGTTATATATTTATTTTTATGTCATTTATACTCCACCTTCCTCCCTAGTGGGGACCCAAAGCAGCTTTGCAGTATCCTTTTGGAAGTACGTTTCCTTTAGTTTATAAGGTTTTAGGGCTAACCACTGATGCAGGGTATATTTTTTTCCTTTTTCTACAAAAAGATACACTTGCCGTGCAATCCTAAACAGAGATACTCCAGCCAAGACCAATTACTTTTAATGGGCTGGGGGACAAACTGGAGTAGTCTGTGAAAATGCAGCTCAACAGATATGCAAATAGTTACCCAGCATGGTGGTTTTGGCTTGGTAAAACAGCACAAATCAATATCTTCCTCTCACACTGCAGTCCCAACCCCCTCAGACCTCCACAGGCTTTAAAAGTGACTTTACTGGCAGCTGTTGTGTGACTGTTAGGAAACTGAGTCAGGTCAAGGAAGCTGAGACCCAGCTTAAGAAATGTCATGTGTATTTTAATTAAACTGATGTACCTCTGCATAGAATTCAAAACATCTTTATGGCCTTCCTGAAAGAGAGATCACTAGTCCTCGGTTTCAGGATTCATTAATTTATGTTTATTGCTCCAGCTCATCCAGCTCAGCCTCCAGAGACAATATTTTGCTGCCATGTTCTCTGAGATGAATGGGCTCAGAAACCCTGTAAGGCAAGGATATTGCTGCTACTCTGTTTTCAAATGAAGAGTGAAGGCTGCTTTCATGTACATTGGGTAATGTGCTTTCAGTGCACTTTAGTAATACTTTGACACAGGATAATTATCAGTGACTGCTGAAGTGCATTGAAAGTGCATTATCCACCATGTGTGAAAACAACCCCAGAAAGTAGTTTGTTCAAGACAATAAAGAGTATCCATGCACACCAGCCAGAAATGTTGGACAACGATATTGTGTGGCTTTCACCTGCCTTTCCCTTATGTCATGATCTGTATGCCTAGGTCCAGCAATGCCCATTAACTCCCCTCTGTAAGCTGCCAGCAAACCCCAACTCTCTCATCCACCCTTGTGGGCGTGGGGATTGGCTCAGACTGACAAATGATATCTAGGATATAGCTATGAAGATGAATAAGCAATATATTTTTGTCCTCTTCAAAGCCTTGGGGGAGGTAGGCTTATTTTCATCTTGTGTTGAGTGCAGAGAGTCTTGAATTTTTGAAAAAAATAAACAAACATCTTGTGTTATGCCTTTACAGGAGTCTTGTAGCCAGTGGTGGGATTCAAATAATTTAACAACTGGTTCCGGTGGTGGGATTCAAATAATTTAACAACTGTTTGTTTACAAGCACCATTTTCACAACTGGTTCTGCAGAAGTGGTGCGAACCTGCTGAATCCCACCACTGCTTGTAGCTCTCCTTCTTTGCAGCAGGCCTTATGGGTGTACTGAAAATGGGTTAGGTAAACTTCCCCTCATGTCTCTAATGAAATGCCACAAGTTGGTGCAGATTTAGTTCCCAAACTCAGCAGTATCCAAACATGCACCCTTTGACTTTCTCTTCAAAAAGTGAATGACTGCAATTTACCTCAGTGGGCAGAAGTAATGGGCAAATTGCATGTTACATGCAAAAGTATGTAATGGTGCTTTTTTCTAAGAAAAGTGGTTTCAGGGGGCTGCGCCCCATGAGAGGTCTTTGCAATGTATGTGCTCTCTTTTGACCACCTGTCTAATCTAATTATGGACTTTTTGGTGCTCAGGAGTAAAAGTGAGACAGATCACTTTCTCCATCTTATTTTACATTGATTGTATGGACATTACCTTGTCTAACATTATTAAACATGATCTAATTAATCAATATATAACTACATTGACATAAAGAGTATTTGAACTTCTTTGTTAAACAGCCCAGGTTCTCTCTCTTAGAAATAGAGAGAATGAAAATGCGTATGAGATGATTTAGCTTGATCATTGCCTATGAAGGATTATTCTTACAACATAGGTTTGAGAGCTTCCCTTATCTTCATTTAAATACCCCCAGAGACTGAGCTTCTAGTAAGCTCCAGATTACCAGAAAATAGACAAGAACCAACTCAATTTACATTAATGCAACAGCCTCATCGTCAGCAATTCAGGTTCTGATAGGTACTTGATACCAAGCACATAGGTGGAAAAGTAGCCGTAAAATAGAAAATGTCCTAAATTAAAAATATAGATGTTTACTTGAAGTAATTGAAACCATAATTTGTCTGGGCTACACCTTAGTGCTGGTCACATAATGGAATATTCCTTTACAGAGAAATTCACTCCATATTTCTAACAAAATGATGTTAGAAGGAAGACGTCTTGCCCACTATCTTTGATACCGTAGTTTTCTATTTTGAAGGAGTTTTTATATGAATAAATATTTTGTTAAGTGAGTCCTAATCTGTGACGCTGTACAGACCTGACTTCAAATAAGGGCCAAACTACATATTACTCAGCAGACCAATAGCTGGATTTTTCAAAGATTTTTTAAAAAAACTTAATTGCAGCTGCAGGGGGCTGCCAGTTTGAATGGAGCAGTTATGTTACCTGGAAAAGGAAACAGTCTAGTTTTGAATAAGAAAACAGTGCAGGACAAAAAGATAGGTTAGCGCCATCCCCACCTCCCTTTGCTGCAAAGCCCTGTGGCTGCATTCCATTGAAAAAGAAAAATCCAGAGATCTAATTCTGAGAAGCAGGCCAAAGAACTTTTAGGTCACATTGATTTCAGTGGAAGAGATAAGCACAAGTTTTCCCTCCCATTGAAATGGGACTTCACTTAGGCTGGATTACATCAAAACTCTTTCTAGTTTAAAAGTATCACATTATTTAGTATTTCATACTGTACTTCAGACACAAGGATCGATTAATTAATCACGTGATACTCACACGAAATAACCACGTGATACTCACACGAAATAACCAGGTTTCAGGAAGAACTCCCCACTGCTTGAGCGACGAACAGGGATTCATCCTGTTTCTGGCGCTTTTTCTCCCCCTTATCCCGCATCCCGGCAGAATGTAATTGCATGTACAACTTTTCTCCTTAGCACGCTTTCAGTCTAGTTTTGTGGGGAGGAATGGGGGTCCAATCTGTGTTTAAAATTCCTGCCATGGAGCGTGACGCAAGTTTAGCAACCAATCAGCTCTCGGTGGGCGCTGAGCGATGTGCATGTAGCCTCTTCCGGGTTTTGGTTTGCTTACACGATTAACTTTCACCCTTCTGAATGAGCAAAAACCTGCTTAAACGCTTAAATGTTTATCCTTGCAAACGAGCAAAAACCCACTTAAATACCTAAACACCTAAACGTTTAAATGTTTATCCTTGCAAATGAGCAAAAACCCACTTAAATGCCTAAACGTTTAAATGTTTATCCTTGCAAACGAGTGAACCTCAGGTTCCCGCCCAAAAAAGGTCCTGCCCCAACATGGCATGCCAGCCAATCAGGAGAGACCCACAAAGGAGATTGCATGGTGGTAGGGACTGCTACATTTCTGGAATCTGAGACAGGCCTACATGTCTTCACAAAAGATATGCTGTGGTGGGGAGGTTGAAACCCCAATTAAAAGGTGCTGCTTCTTTACAAACTTGGTTTGATCTAGATAGAATTTTCCCGTGGGGAATCGACCCTTATTTTCCACCACACTTATGTAGCAAAAATTAGATGGTGTGGGCTGAGGAACATTAATGCTGAAATATGAATTTCATAGCTGCAACCTGAACTTCATGAATTTTGATCAAATTAACAGGATGATTTGACTTTTTCAAATTCCTTTCAGGATTTCTTGAAAAATTACCATAAACTCCCTTTTATTGAAACTTCACACAAAAGGATAGAATAACCTTTCAGAGTAAGGTTATTCTCTGAGTGAGAAGATACAATATTTTCTTTCTAAGCTACTTATTTATTTAAAACATTTATGTGCCACCTATTCAGAATCCTGTTCAAAGGGGTATACAATTAAAATCACTTCAATATTAATCTACTCTTCCCTTACCATACTATAGATTGATGTATTTAAATTTAATGTTTAGAATTTTATTTTTCAGATTTACAATTTTTACAGAACTAATATTTATGTGGATAATAAAATAACGTTTTAGTGATCAAACAATGTGACCCTTTTCCTGAACTTCCCAGTAGTGGGAATTATGTTCATGAAATCAAAGGCTTTGTGTGAGAACAGTGTTGGGATGCTTGATGCGGAACAGGAACCCTGCCAAAATGAATCCCTTGACTGTTTATCTGACAATGAACCCATCTTCTGCCTTGTGCTTGACGTATTTAAAATTCCCATACTGCATGTGAACATGTGAATACTAAATCAGGCTCTTGATATGTCAAGGTCAGTACAGTTTGACCTGACTAGCTGTTGGTGTCCTGGGTCTCAGATGTCACATTACCTTTCCCATTATCTTCTGAGCCACTTAAATTGGAGGTATTGTGGATTGAACCAGGAACCATGCAGAACAGATGCTCTGTCAGTGATCAATGATCTTCTCTGAACGCAAACCAATGGAAGGGAAGTGTTCCCTTAATGCAAGTAAAATATCACCAATAGTAGAGATAAATACTTAGATAATTCGAGGGGTGCAGAGCACTCAACTCTATTGCCATTATTAAGTTCATTTTAAAAAATCTTTTGAGTGACATAACTTTTTCACAAACAACATCTTTTAAAGTTAAAAAAAACCTCTGCTGTTAGCATCAAAGCTCAAAAACTGTCAAATACAATTTCCTACATGTGTGTATTTGTAGAGTGCTGTCAAGTCACAGCCAACCTATGGTGAACCTAGCAAGAGATTTTGAAGGCAAGTGAGAAGAAGAAGTAGTTTGCCCCTGCCTTCCTCTGCAAAGCTGCCCTTGGTTGTACCAATGCTGCTTTTCAGGCTATACTGTACCAACTGGGCTATGCTATACCATTCCACATCCCTCTTATTTCCTACATATTTCTCATTAAGTCCTCAGTCAGTTGAGAAACCCAAGGAAAACCTTGCACATTGTCTATTCAGGAGAAATATCTTCTTTCTAAAATAATGTAAACTGAAGATCTTTTTACAGTGCCCACTATATCACAAGACATTTTTTTAAATCATTATTTTTTAAATTTTCACAACAAACTACAAGAATGGTGGACCTGTAGCTCTACATAAAGAAAAAAGCATGAAATAATAGAATATCAACTGCTGTCTCCTGAAAAATAACCAATAACCCATACAGTGACAAATTATTTTTTAAAAATCCGAATAAAAAAGATAAGAGATCTAACTGGCACCCATGTTACCTTCACCTTATGCATACAATTTCTAAATAACTAATTCCCTATGCTTTTGTACCAGCTTTTCTTATTAGTTTCCCATCTTTTTGAAAAACATTAAGTCCAGTGATACCCTTTAATTTGTACATAACTAAAATGGGACAACATACAAACATATATTCTTTCCCCTGTCAATCCCTATCTGTATTGAGCAAATTAAACTATATCCAAATTATTATTTTGTGCTCTTAATGAGGATACTTCTTAATTTCTTAGCTCAACAGAAAGCATAGGTTATACTTCCCATGTTGATTTCCCACAACAGAACTATCCTGCCAGCGCTTCTATTGCTAGCAGTCTTGAGGTGGGTAAGGTGATTTTGTGACCATCAAGGATGCCTACTGGAAAGTGTCCATAATATCAGTAAGAGCAATGGAAACATGCTCTTCTACCTCCATTACCAAAGCCCATAAAATGTTAAGTGTTCTCTTCCCACAGAAATACTTTCAGTTCTTCAAAACTTCTTTCCCAGATGAGTGCTATTCCTGTTGGGCAGCAGAACCACTCATGCCATCCTTTTAAAGTGGTGAACACAAGGAACTCTATCCTTATCTTCAGTATAAATGCTCCACTAGAAAAGCTTTAAGTCTAATCAATATTCATCCTGAGGGGGAACACTTTGTCCCCCCCCCCCTCAGGAAAAGTAGGAAATATCAAATAGCTTGCTTTTCCTGCAACAAGGCACTTACCTTCATTAAGGTAGGTTTTCATTTCTGTCCACTTCAGGATTGGTACTTGAGTAATGTGATGATAAAGCATGTGTTGAAGAGGGAGGGATGGAATGTTGCCATTACTCGTAAAGAAAATTATACTTAGCCTCAAAATACAGTTAATGTTTTATGGTGTGAAATTATCACCAGACCAGGTAGGCTCCATGTGATTGTATAAGTGCCTGTGAATAAAGAAAATGTGTACACACACCCCAGCCAACAGTGATGCACTGTTTATGGGGACACGGGGTATCCCATTTCCCTGGGCACATGCTGTTTTGTCACGTGTGGGAGGGCCCCGGGCCCCACCCCACATAACAAAATGGTGTGCACCCGACCCACACTCTGCAGTGCCCCACCCCTTCCCAGCCAGCTTGCAGGGACACTGGGGGGGGGGGCTCTGTGGCAGGCAGCACCCTGCAGGCCAGTGTCTGCCCTCCCCAGGGCCTGGGGACAGCAGGAGCTGGCCTGCAGGGATGAGGGGTGGGTGGGGTTCCTTGGCAGGCAGCGCCCTGCAGGCCGGCTTCTGCCCTCCCCAGGGTGAAGGAAGAGCAAGAGCCGGTCTATCATTTGATATTAGCCTTGATGACTTAATGTAAACTCTATGTTTTGATAGCTAGTTGCTGGGGAGAGTGGGAGGCATTAGTCTCCATGACTCAGCTTATATACATTCTGAAGCAGGTAAGAAACAGGATGCTGGACTTTTGGTTTGATACAATGGTGCTCTTCCTATATTCTCACTCCCTTGTGTTATTAAGTATCTTTGACTTCTTTACCTTCAGGATTACTTGTGACAGAGATTTCTCAAGATGTGATTTAAACTACAATGGCTTATACTGGTATAAGTTTATTAGTGTGGGGAACGTTGAATTATTTGTAAACATGATTGAGGCATAGATGATAGAATTCCAAAAAAGTGGCTTGATTTATTTCCTTAGCAGGGTTTCACACCTGTGTTTAACAGTAGCCGAAGTTTGTATTTTAAAGCAGCAATTACCTTCATAGTTTTCTGCTAGGGCACCCATTATCTTTTTCACAGAATTACCGTGTTTCCTCAAAAATAAGACAGGGTCTGATATTAATTTTTGCTCCAAAAGATGCTTTAGGGCTTATTTTCAGGGGATGTCTTATTTTTTTCCTATGATTTTGTGCCCCCCCCTTCCCATATGACCAGATCAGCTGCGCCGGGGAATCTGTAACTAGGGCTTATTTTTGGAGTAGGGCTTATATTTCAAGCATCCTCCAAAAATCCTGAAAAATCATGCTAGGGCTTATTTTCGGGGTTGGTCGTATTTTCAGGGAAACAGGGTACTGTCACAGGGAAGTTTAACTACAAATTACCCCAAACTTCTTCAGTGCTTAAAGGCACTTCCAACCTTTACTGGTAGTGATGCAATTGCCCAACATTTGACAATACTAACTTTAGGAATTTGTCAAATGACCCAAACTCCTCAGTCACAGCAGTCCAGGTATATACAATCTATTTCCTTCAGAAGGCAGACATGCTCTGGATTAAGACCATGCTTTCTCAGTAACCCTTATCAACCAGTCAGCTCTTCATTTTGCAGACTTCTAGCCCACTAATCTTGTCAGCTGTCAGATTTGTTCCTCTCTCTAAAACAACCAATGTTGTTCTTGGTTGATGCTCAGTTTTTTCCTTCTCCTCAGCATTCTAAGGTTTTGTTTTCTGACTGGATGTTTCTATGATTCTGCACATTCAAAACTTGGTTACAGATGATTGGTATATGACTGAAGGAAGGCCAGGAAAGGCCCTTCCATCCTGTCCATCACAACTCCCTTCCAGCTTATTTGTTAACTTACTAAATTACTATAGTGCCTTTTGTCAATGCTCAGAATGGTTTACAATAAAACAAGCAAATTAAAGCTAACTGGAGACTTGACATAGTAAAACATTAGCAAAATCAAACGCCATTGAAATATGGCACTGCTAGCATGCAGTATTCATGGAGTATAGCCATGCACTTAAACAAACATTCCATACACATGGATGCCAGTACACTTCTGCAATGTCATTATGCCCTACCTCTCTCATCCCACACAGAAAGCATAACATGGAACTTAATGTGGGGCAAATAACACCCTGACGGCTATTTCAGGATGGGAAAATGGTATGGGGAAAAAGGCTGAAGAGCGTTCCTTCTGTATGCCACAGTCCCAATATGAATATGCACCCCAGAAAACTAACTCATGCCTTTAAAAATTGTTTTTAATTAATTTTCTACACACACACATACACAGAGTTGGAAAATAGAAAAAAATCTAACCATAAAGCAGAGAAGACAACAAAAAGATGCCCCTTAATATTCCATAACATATAAACATGATACAATTTTAAGAAAGAACCTACTATCCTTTTTTCATCTAATGTTCTGCTATGTGGACCGTTCAGCAGTGGCGTAGCGGCTAAGAGCAGGTCCACGCTGATCTGGAGGAACCGGATTTGATTCCCAGCTTCCGCTTGAGTTGTGGAAGCTTATCTGGGGAATTCAGATTAGTCTACACACTCCCACACATGCCAGCTGGGTGACCTTGGGCTAGTCACAGCTTTCCGGAACTCTCTCAGCCCCACCTACCTCACAGGGTGTTTGTTGTGAGGGAGGAAGGGAAAGGAGATTGTCAGCCCCTTTGAGTCTCCTACAGGAGAGAAAGGGGGGATATAAATCCAAACTCCTCCTCCTCCTCCTCCTCCTCCTCCTCCTCCTCTTTTTCTTCTTCTTCTTCTTCTTCTTCTTCTTCTTCTTCTTCTTCATAATTTAGGTTACACCCACTGGTATATATCAACTTAACAATTACTTATAACCTTAGCTACTGACATATTTAATGATTCAGACACATACAGAAAATATGTTTCCCATTTCTCTTCAAACTCATACTTTGGCTGTCTATTTACAAGATTCGTTAGGAACTAACAACTCATGTCTGATTGACAAACAGTGTGGGGAACCAGACACAACCTGTGTAGACTGTAACTGGTAAACAGGCCATGGTACCAATACTGGATTGCAGCTATTCCCCTGAGATTAGTGCCTAAGGAAATTGTTTATTGTAAACAGTACAGGAAACAAATAATAAAAGGTTTATTCCTAGAAAAGTGTGCATAAGTGGTTGTACAGCAAACAAATTATTTGTATAAGATGTTCAAATATGACATGTATTTTGGGATATAAACCAAATGTAAAGAAGTTAGAGATTAGCCCCCAAATGCCAATTTTAACTGTATTTGTGGACAATATCGCTATAATGACTTCTTCAGTATCAATTTTGACACGTTTTCTTAACAAATGAAGGAATTTCTTCATAACTATGGAAAAGAAGACTCTGACATCCTAACCACATATGTTCAAAAGCACATTGTGGAAGACCAACATGCAGTAGAACTTTTAACAAAAATAAAAGACAGATGGTATGAAATTACAGTTTTGGACCATGGGCAACATTTTGAGGATCTGCTTGAGAAACCACTAGCAAATCAGGAATGTTTTTCTTTTCTGAGTAAAAGCTGCTTTCTATAATGGTAGTTTTTCTGAATTAGCAGCATCCTGTGTAAGAGGAATTAGGTGTATGAACAAAAGAAGAATTCAGAACAGAGATAGAATCCAGGGGTTGGAGAGAGTCACAGTGCTGTCCTACGGAATTAAATGGACTTGGAAGGATGTTGTTAGCCAAATCAGTTTCGGTGCCAGCCCAGTCATGTCAGTACACTATACTGTGTACAGTCAATACATACCGGAATCATTCAGTTTGATGTATACACCACTTTGTATCAGCATATAATTCCTAAAGAAAGAAAAGACAGAAGGGAGGCAAATCTTTGAACTGGCAGGTTACCTAATAAGATGCACACTAGAAATGGAGCATCAGTTGAATTTCAGAGACCAAGTACAGCCAGTTTGTTATACACAAACTTAACATGTAGTTGTGTTTCTTTCAGTCAAATACCCAATTAAAGTTCCTAAGTATGCATACTCAGAAATCCTATTGAGTTCAGTGGAACTTACTCCCTAGTGAATGCATTTAGGGTTGCAGCCTCATTATACTTTGCACTCTGCAGATCTTCACAGTTATGTCTTGAACTCCACCTTCTTCCTACATACTCCCCCCTTTTTCAAAAAGCACTCCATCTGCCATTTTGCCCATTCACCCATAAGAATTTTGCGAAACCTCCATTTAGGGAGGTTTCCCCCCCCCCCCCCATAGTTTGCTCGTTCATTACAACTTTGCCAAGGGTTTACATATTTAAGGGCTGAAAGGTCTTGTGGGGGCCAGGGTATATGTGTGTATTATGGAACAGACTCCTGGTTTTGGACATGTTGTTTCCCAGCAAATCTCATCATCATTTCATGGAACAAATCTAGCCAAAAGCACCAAAAAGTAAGGGGTGGGGAAAAACAGGTTGGAAAATGGGTGCCAGCCAAAAGAGGACCCATCACCTAGGGAACACCCACTAGAGAACATTATCTCTCTTCATCAGGTTGGGAAGGGAGAAGGGAGAGTGTGTACTGGGAAATCCAGTGTGTTAAATTCAGAAGTGGTTGATACCCACAATATGGGAGAAACTAATAAACTGACTGTGTCCATTTTATCTGCTGAATCCTTTAGTCCATCAATAAACTTTTGCTGCCAAGTAAAAAAAAGAGAAAGAAATATCACGCTGGAGGAAATCCAGAAATGGTGGTAAACATGGAGGTAACTCAGGGACAAAGATGGGGAGGGAGATGGGCAGAATTGTGAATGGAGTGACCAAGGTGAGGACAGAGGAAGGTGGAAGGAAAATGCCCAGAGCAAATCTGTGCTCACCAGGATAACTTTTGTACTCCCTATGAAGACAACAATCTCTGTAACCCAGCATTCTGAAAATGCAGGGAATGTGAGAGGTGTCCTGTGCTGAGTTTGCGAAAAAATGTGTGTACAAAAAATTAGCCCCAATGGGAATGTATGCTGAGAGCAAAAGAGATTCTTTGTGCATAAATGGCCTATGTCTTTCTTGACATTAGACCAGAAATTACTGCTTAGAAGAGGTACTGGGGTAGATGTTAAGATTTACATGGAAATATTGATGTTATTTGAGAGATGATTTCTGGGTTACTTATTGTATCATCAGTGAATTGCATTTGCAAAGAACATTTCACTTATCTTGTTGTCCGGGGGTCGCCGTGGCGGCTCGTCCCGGACTCGGCTGGCCAAGGGGCGGGGCCAGCAGCGAAGCGGCAGCGGGAGCCGGCGAGGGCGGGGCCTGCCGAAGAGCCGGCAGCGAGGACCCAGCGCGGCCGGAAGACGGCCGCGACGAGACGCAGCTGCTGAAGCCTCCAGCCGAGCCTGATCGGGGCGCGAACGAGGAGAGGCACGCCCCCGGAGCCCAGCCGAGGCTAGAAAAGGAAAGGCCGGGCGGGAGAGCAAGGCTGGCCACAGTAGGGCCGGGAGGGAGCTGCGGAGGCTGGGTTCGGCCGGGGAAGGAGCGTTAGGACAGGAGGCACGGAGGCTAGCGAGGGGGTGGCGGGTTGAAGTGGCGGAAGGGAGTGGAGGCGGAGAAGCGCGGGAAAGAGGAGAAAGAGAGTGCGAGGTGGAGGAAAGAGAAGGGAGAGAAAGCAAGGAGGCGAAGAGGAGAGGAGAGAGAGAGAGCGGGGAAGGAACAGGGAAGACTGAGGAGGAGGGAAGAGAGACGGACTTGCTAAGGGGCGGCAGTCCCCCTGTGGGAGGGGCTACCAACCCCAGGCGCGCGTAGGGAGTGCCCAGTCGGTGGGGGAGGGCACCTTCCCCCTCCCCCCCCTCAGGGGGCACCCTGTGGTTCCGGCAGCTGACTTCTTTAGGAGCCCCAAAGACTGGGGCTGCAGACGAGGAGACCAACACCTCGGAAAGGGACGGTGGGACGGCTTGTCAGCCCCAGCCGCAGGAGGGGGAGGGAGAGCGCCACACTTGTAAAACCTAGGCCGGCCTTTATCGCCAAGAAGCTGTGAAGAGCTGTTGTTTCAAAATGATTTTTTGCTCTATGTATTTTATCTGGAATGTTCCCATGTAGGGAATGCTTTTTATGAATTCCTTTCTTTAACCAATAGACCTTCTTTGATGGGAAGAAGATTCTCTTTCCCTCACATCTAATGTCCTATGGCCAAACATTATTGGAATGGTTTATCCATACACCCCTGATATTTTTAGGGCTGTCTGCTGCCCTGAGCCTTTGGTCTGTGTAAACCAAATGTTAATGGGGTTCATGAGCTATATAACAATGCTACTCTACTTAGGATTGGTTAATGATGGTTTCTCTAAATGGACCACCCCTTGAACATTTTAGAATACAGAAAGCTGTAAATGATTAGTATTTGCATGGACATAACACCATTGTTGGCTTCACCGTTGTTGGCCTTAATCCTACTAGAAACAAGTTTAGAGTAAGCTTCTCAATAGGGGAATTGATGTTGCCAATGTAAAATTCAGTAATTTCTTTTTCTACAGAAGTTTCTGTGCTAGTAGTTTTTATTTTATCTTGAAAAAACAAATAATTTTCTAACTTATCTGTCTAGTCCAAATCTTGCCATTTCTTTATCTACAGCAGTTGGTCAAGTTGAAATGCATATAATAGATCCTTTCTTTACTGCTCTAAGAGTATAAAATCCATGATTCATAACTTCATGATTAAATAAAACTGTAACTGGTATATATTTATGAATTTTAATATATAGTACTGATAATTACAGTATTTGGCAGATTCCGCAAGGACCAAAAACAGCTGTGTGAAAATGGTGTGAAAACGGTGTAAAATGGTGTAAAACAGTTTACACTGTTTTCACACTGCTGTTTTTGGCCCACGTGGAATCCGCCCCAGGCTGCTGTACTTAATGTACTAAACCACATATATGTATATGTGTGTTTAGTATCTGAGAAGTAGGACAAAATACAATTTGAAATTGAACCATTGGTTCAAAAGTGAACAAAAAGAGATTTATTATTTGGATTTAGGAACAGTTTTTAGTGTCAAGGATTAACAACAAATTTGGATATTAAGTTATACTGAATGCAAAAGCATTTAACTTTTTTGTTTATTAAAAAGAACATGAGAAGGTCAGTAGATACCACGATTTGAAAATTGAACTTCAGCATCTATGGCACAAACCAGCTGAGGCTGTCCCAGTGGTAATCGGCACGCTGGGCGCCATTCCGAAAACACTAGGGCAGCACTTGAAACATCTTCAAATTGACAAAATTAACATCTGTCAAATTCAGAAGGCAGCCCTGCTGGGATCCACACGAATACTACGCGGATACATTACAACTTCCTAGGCCTCTGTGTGAGGCTCGAATTGTAATGAAAGGCCAACAACCAGCTAAAGATGCGGCAGCTGTGAAATCAACCAATAATAATAATAAGTTTTTTTCAGTGTTCCCCTTAATTCTGGGTTGTTTGTTACTGCATACAACAATGAATCAATTTCCTGTTTTTAACAAATAAAAAACATTTAAGTTTAAATAACTGTCTTTCTCTTGTTAATTCAATTACTGTAAAATTTAATAGTGTAAGAACTATTTTATTGTTACAGAAAATATTGTGAGACTGTGTGGACTTTACAGAGGACTAGTAAAAAATAATGCTTTACCACCAAACTCATCCACATTATTGGTGGACCACTGGTAACGACTGTTAGTGTTGTTGGTGGTGCATTTCAAAGTATAACGTATTGCTGTCAACTTAAACCTTTTCAGCGGAGCATTGCAAATAAGAAATTTGGGCTTCCAAATATTTCACCAAGGGTTTGTTGTATGGTCTGCTATTCCAAGAAAAAAAAGGCAAAATTCCCTATGACACACACAAATCCCTGTAAGTAGACCAAAGGTCATGTTTCTGCAGCTTGGGACAATGCATTTTTTTCAAAACTCAAACATCAGCATCTTATTAGTAACACTGATGGTGCTAGTTTTCTTGTGTATTCGTCTATGGGGAAACATGTTACACCACTTTCCAGTGGAACATAAGCTCTCTTCAAAGTCACATCTTAGCTACACATCCTATAATCCAATGTGAAATGGGTGGCTCTGTTTTTTCAGGAGGTGCCTGGCCTCCCTATAAGGTTTTTCCCTTCCTGCCTTCTAGTGCAGATTTTTGTAGCTGCTTGGTAAAGCTGCGTTCCTAAATCTTTAAAAAGGTTCCATGTTTTTTCTACCGGGAAAAAAAATGATGCAGTTTTCAGGATTGCTGAGTGCATGGCAAATAGGAGAGAATTTCATAAGACAGTCTCACTCTCACACCAGAGCAACGCTAGAGTGACTACTGAATTGTGTGGCTCTGAAGGCAATCACGATCTCAGTGTCTCATACCGTGCATCTCCTGTATTTTTCTGCCACCCCTCGGGGTCAATTTGAAATGATGCGGGGAGGACGGACAAAGCATGGCGGTCCTGATCCAGTTCGAATCTCTTTCCTCGCTGCTCAATGTAAAAAGTGGTTAAATCTCACCATGGGTCTCCCGTGTCTTTTCTAATTAGGCCACGGCAGTGTTTTGTAGTTTAGACCTGCGCTCGCCAGGATCCTCGTATGGTTCGCTGGGTATAGGTTAGGATAAAAAGACGCACCCGGAGCCTTACTCAGCCGCCTGCTCGACGCAGTGTTTTGCATTCCCGCAAGCACTTCAGCTTTCATCCGCGGGGCGGCGCCAGAGCTCGCGGAAGGCCGAAAGCACTGCGGTGGATTCTCCTGCTCCTTTTTAAATTACTGCGGAGGAGAAAGGGACGGGGAGGGGGAAGGAACCTATAGAGCAGCCCCTAATGAAAAGACAAATTCCCCGACAAGGCGTTTTAATGCCAGCTATTCATCACATACCCGAGTATTAAAAACGATTACGTTTGTTATACAATGATAAAGGACAACACCTTTTTTTCTTATTAGCAGTCGTCCCCCCCCCGTCCACATTCATACGTGTGTACGTGTTACATGCTTACATATGATAGGAGGAGCATGCTTTGATGGTGAAGAGCTGCAAAACCTCGAACCATCTCTCTTTCCCTTCCCCCGTACCAGAAGCTTTAGAGCTCCGACTGAGATCGAATCAATTGCCCCTTATTTGATCATTGCAACGTCTTCATCATTTTAACACTGCTCGCTGCAACCTGCAAAGTTACAGGCAGCGGCCGGGAGGGGAGGAGAGAGATGGGCTGAAAGCCGCATCTCGACTGCTGATCTCCGACCTTCTTCCCAACCCAGGTTTTCTATTCCGATCACGTCTTTTTGAGGAGGGCGGCGGGAGGCAGGCAGGCAGGCAGGCAGGCAGGGAATCAGGACGGCGCCGAGGGTCCGTCCGCGCTGCGCGTCTGTGGCTGCACAGCAGCGGGGGCTGGAGGACGAGGGTGCAAAAGGAGCGGGCGGCGGGGCTAGTGGCGCGAGCGCGGGTGCCTGGCTGCTTGTGTCCAGATCGTTTCCTGACCACCGATTGGTACCCGATTCAAAGTAGCCCCCACTTCCCCTCCTGGTTTTTTTTTTGGGGGGGGGCACTTTCAGGCTGAGGATTTTGTTGAGGAGTTTCTGCCCCCCTCCTTGCGTCAGCCCCACGTCACTCGACCGGTGGCAGCTCCTGGGCTCGGCGCTGGAGCTTTATTATCAGCCGCCAGAAGAAGAGGGGCAGGCGGTGGCGGGATCGCGGACGGGCGTGTGCCAGAGGGGGCTAGGAGGCGGCCGGGAGTCGAGCCCCCTCCGGGCCGGCCTCTCCCTTTCCCTTTCCTAGCGCGGCTCAGTCCAGGCAGGTTCAGCCGCAGGTAGGAGCCCCGGCGCGCCACTTGGCCGAGTGCGGACGGCTCGCTCTGCTCCGTAACCGCGGCGCCCCCTGCTTGTCGGGCGGGGAGCGGGCAGGGCGCGGGTCAGGCTGAAGCGGGGGGGGGGGGGGGGTGTCTCCTGGCAGGTTCGGCGCTCACGGGGGTCTTTGGCTCTTTTTTCCTGCGAAGGCTCCCCGGGCACTGGCTGCTGCGCCACGAGGGCCGGCGAAGGCGAGAGGCTCAAGGGACGCCACGAGGGAGAGTGCAGAGGATGCCCGAGTGAGCACCCGGCGTTGGACGTCGTCGCTGCTTCTGCTGCTACTGTTGCGCGGGCGGCCGCGCTGGATTGAGCGCGCTCGGCGCGGCGGGAGAGGGCGGCGGCGGCACCCCCATTGCCCGCATGGGGGCCTGGCCGAGGACGTGGTGGTGGCGGCCGCCGCAGGGCCCTCCTCGGCCGTCGGCGACCCCCGCCCGCTTCTGGAGCTTGTGCTGGCTGGTTCTGGGCCCGTGGAGAGGGCTCCTGGTCGCCGCCTGCCCCAACGCGTGCACGTGCAGGCCCGAGCGGATCTGGTGCAGCGACCCTGCCGCCAGCCTCGTGTCCTTCCCCGTGCTCGGCAAGAGGAGCGAGCGGGAGAAAGTCACCGACATGTGAGTGAGCAGCGCCCGAACGGGGGCGGGAAGGGTAGGGGGAACTGGCAGGGAGAATGACCTGGGGGGTGGGGTGGGGTGGGGGCGGAAGGTATCTGCTATCTGCCCTATTTACACGGAGCGATGCAACCTGAACGTCGCGTCTTATCTTAACACCTTCTGTTAACAGTCCCTGGAAGTCTCTCTTGGTATACCTAAATTATGCAAGTAGGTCGTGCCTAAATGCCTGATTATTTCAGGTGTAAAACATACCTATTTGTTTTATTTTTGGGGGGAAGAATTCTCAGTCGGAGTAAACGTAGGTATTTTTTATCTACTTCGTTTTTTAAAATTAGTTCCCCTTCTTGCTGTGGTCGGACATGTGCCTAGAGAACAGCGTCTCAACCTAGAGAAGGGTAGGGGCAAGGAGAACAGTTAATGTGTTTTTGTGCACAGTTTGTAATGCTTCTTATTGTATTGGAGAAAACACCCTTGCCTTCAGAGCTGTTTACTTCTGAAGTGATCTGGAGACATTTTTAGCACTAGAGCTCTCGTTGGCCTCTCTTCAGCAAATCTTCCAATCCTTCTAAAATATTTCCAGTTCATTTTTTTGTGTATTTGGGAAAAAAATTTCTAGCCATAAGGAGATTCCACTGAAGAAGATTTTGTGTAAGGAAACTACATTTTGGAAAGGATGTGTAAGAGGAGATTGTATAGCAATGCACTTGCTTACATAGCTCATAACTGCAAGCCTGAAAGCCTGTGCTGATCTAATTTAGATTTGACTTTCTCTGAGATATAATTTTGAAACCATTTAGCTTATAAATCTTAATTGCCTGCAGTGCAATTTCCTGGGAATAAATAGATGATAAAGCAATAAAGAACATAGATCGGTGTTGGTTTTAGGACAAGGCTGGTGTTCTGTTACAAGCCTGCTGTCAGACTATGGTAGGGTAACATGCACATTTCTGCTTGCTATCATTAACCTTTCGCTAGCTGCTGCAGTTCTGTAAATAAGTAAAACATAATGTAAGGCCATTTGTACTAATGTGAATTTATTATTAGTGGCCACTAATAGGAAAGTTAGATGTGATTTCTTTCTTTTTTTACTGATTCTGCCAGTTTTCATGTTTTTTCAAAACTACAAGTGGCACGTTTTGTTTGTGTGTGTTTACACTTTCCTTTTGCACATCATTTCTGTAAGGTGTATGAAAAATTCAATGCTAGTAACAACTGGGAATGTAGAATTGCTTTTCCTCTGTGTACAACATAATAAATCCTAGAATCTTGATTCATAGAGTCGGCATCCCTTGGTGCACAAGACACTTGTGGGCAGGAGCTTTCAGTGAGGGATAAGAATGGTGGAACGTTCTCTTCATCAACTTTGTGGGTGGGTGGAATACCAACTGGGAGAGGACCTTGTTAATCCTCTTCAGATTTAGGGAATTACCCCTGTTGCCCCTCAGTCAAACTACATTAGAGAAGGGAGCTAAAAAAAAAAAGAACTGCTGTTTATTGTAATGATATTTCTCCTATTTGACTTTAAGAAGGGATCATAGATATTCTGGTGTTCTACTGGACTATTCAGAGTAGTACTCTGTAGAACAAAGCTTGTATACTTGGATACAACTTAATAAAAAAGATATAGACATGTTCATTTGTAGCAAAGAGAGGATTCAGCAGTGAGGGAGGGCCCGCAGTCCCAAATTTCAGGGGAGGGGGGGGGGCAAATGAGTACAGTAATGGTCAGCCTATCATTATTTATTTTCTTTACTGTTTATTTGTGTTTTATTATTTATTAACCAATTTTGTACTTGAGACTCAAGGTGTGTACGTGGTTTAAAGCAATGTAATTGAATGTTATGAGGGATCCTATAAGCAGTACAATAGATGTACGATTACAAAAATTTAAACAGTGCAAAAAAGTTTCAGACATCCTAGTTCACTCTCCCCAGACTTTTAGAATTAGGACACTTCAGCCCTGCTAACTGAAAATTCCGTTCTAGCCAATTGCACAGAGAATTTGGAATATTTATTATAGGTTCCACACTTTTTTTACCTCAGCTTCTTCCTTTTTTATATATAGAGAATTTACACTTGAAAGACTATTGATGAGTTTCAGGGAGGGACATGACAAATAATTGATGGGGCCCTGCCCCACTGTGCACCACTGTGGCTGTACACCTGGGGAGGGTGTGTATGTCATAAATTATGGTAAAATGAAATAGCAGCAGGTTCAAAAGTTTGAGCCACATTAAATTACATTACTTTTTCTGAGTTTTAAAAACAAATTTAGTTTAATTAAAATTTTATATTCCTTGGATGTTAGTAATTATTTTTAGATAATTCTTTTCATCTCATAATATTTTATTTCTCCTTTGAAATATAGCCCATTGAAAGACCCCATTGTCACTGGAATAAGTAGCTCAGGATAGTTGAGTGCAGATGTGAAGGCCAGAGGTGTTAAAAAATGACTGAAGACCTCTTATTGAGTCATCTGTCTTTACTACATTGTTCTTTACAGTATAGTATGTAGGGTTCTCTTTACAGGTCTTTACAGTGTAGAAAGGATTTAGAGGGTTCTCTTTACAGTTCTGTCACTGAAAAGTCTGTTCAGAGCACCTATATTGTTGGTGTTTTTTTCCTTTATAATAATATTTCTGAATTCATTATAGTTCTCCTGTGGCATTTGTTATTCCTGCTTATGGCAGAAAGACGGTGAATATTTTCTCTGACTTTGCTCAACAGTTTGAAAAATCAAAAGTTGCAAGCAGCTGCAGAAAGTGCTTGTTTTAATTATTGTTAGTCAATTACCCAAGTATGTAACACTGATTTAGTTTCAAATGCTGTTTATCAATCGTCTTTATTAACAACTATCCGTAACTGATTTAGTTTCAAATGCTGTTTATCAATCATCTTTATTAACAACTATCCAGTAACCTTTTGAATGGCTTTTCTCAAATTTAAAACTAAATACCGTATATTGTAAATACACTGATAAAGCAAGATTCATTTTCCGTTTCACTTAAGAGATTTTTTAGCAGTATGTATTTCTTCTAGCTGTCACCACAATTTTGCCTGGTAACTTTTCTACTATAAATTACACTTATCATTAGTTTGCCAGGTTGCTCATACAAAGATTTTATTGCAAAAATTTAAGATAGAAATAATTGATAAAGCACCTTTTTCTTAGAGGATGTGCAGGCCAAGACCATTCATTAATGTTGAATGCCAGTTAAACATCCAGTTGCTTTAGCTTTTTGTACAACACCTAGTTCTACTTTCATTAAACAAACTGTGTTGGTTTTACAAAGTGTAAAAATGCTTCCTGTGTAGTATGTTACTTCGTAATTTAATAACCCACAAAACCAATAGGCCTTCTTTTATTCAGCATGCCATAAAGAAATCTTAGTACCAATTCCATCGCATCTGTGCAAAAATTGACAATCTATGAAGTTTTTCATATCTTATGTGTATATAAAAGGGAAGAATAGTGGTTTTGGGATGGATGCAATGTTTTACTATACACGTTTCCTTCTAAGCTAATTTAGAATGTAAGCAACTATTGAGTGAATTTGGAGGAAACTTGAGACTTGGCTTTGTAATCAGGGTAAGTGTTCAGTGCAATAGAATTAGTCTTTAAAAATACGTACTACGTAATAATGAGTTTTCACATCATTGTTAGAAGGGCATGATCTGGTAGAAGGGCAAAAGAGAGAAGGGGGAGGGTGGGGCAGCTTTTCCCAGATGAGGGAGCTGATGAGGAACTTTAAGTCAACGTAGGTGTTCAGAGATAGTGGATAGAGCAGCAGTGGCGTAGGAGGTTAAAAGCAGGTGCACTCTGATCTGGAGGAACCGGGTTTGATTCCCAGCTCTGCTGCTTGAGTTGTGGAGGCTTATCTGGGGAATTTGGATTAGCCTATGCACTCCCACACACGCCAGCTGGGTGACCTTGGGCTAGTCACGGAGCTCTCTCTGCCCCACCTACCTCACAGGGTGTTTGTTGTGAGGGGGGAAGGGCAAGGAGATTGTAAGCCCCTTTGAGTCTCCTATAGGAGAGAAAGGGGGATATAAATCCAAACTCCTCCTCTTCTTCTAAATTGTAAATCTGCATAATCTCTGATATAGCAGAGGGTGAATGCGAAAAGTTAAATTTTCCCAACCTGACATTCTTCCTTTGAGAGTTTACATAGTTTAGGCCGGAACTCACTACTGAGTAAAAAGTGCCGGTAAATTTGGTTTTAGTGTAGATAAATAAAACCCATCAAGAAGAGAATACCTTGCATGGCCACGTTTCTTGTCTCCTGTAATAGATTTTTCACAAACTCACTTGACTGCTTTAATGACTACAAGAAGTGTTCTTATAAAGATATGCCTATAATGTGATTCTATTTGATCATGTTCTTAGGGGTACTGATATGGGCTTGAAAAGCTGTTGTTAGGTATGAAGGCTATTGCTCCGTAATGGACTTCAGTCTGCTTTGATAATTTGGAAAACAAATCTGAGTCAGAGGAGAAGTGAGAGACAACCACAGGGGCACTTATTTTTTCAGGGTGGAATTTCTAGAGCTGAAATAATGAGTTGTCATTGTCTTGAGACTTTTTGATGAATATATTGTTTTGACACATAAATATAGTGCATTATGCATAAATATAGTGCATAATGAAACAGTTAAAAACTGTTTCATTATGGACTATAATACATTGCAGCTAACTTTACCAGTTCTTTTCTCAAGCCATTACTACAGTGATTTATCACTATTCAGACAAGCAGAGTTTGAAATTAATTGCTCTATTTAAGGATACAGCATGTGCCAACAAAAAAAAGTAGGCAACTTTTCAACTCTTCCACTATGGCAGTGAAAGAACAGATTGTGTATGTGTGTATATCAGAAACCGCAAAATGAGTTTGTGATGTGGTTATGCAAACCACTACAGACCTGTTAATAAATAAGACACATCGTGCAATTTAAAGAATAAATTATTTAGCAAGGTTTGTAAGCTGGTGCAGAAAGATTCTCCTTGCATCACAGTGAAGTTTTGCCCTGTTAATAATCGTGGGTTTCTTCCATGTTTTGCTTCATAGGCTTTGTGTGCAATACAAAAGAAGAGAGTATAAAAGAATACCCTTATCTATGTTTTGTATTTGAAGGTCTCTGTCAATCTGCAGTTATGCTGAAACTGTGGTCCTTCCTGTGATTTTGGGATGTGGTGACATCTCTCCTGCTCCCTTATTGTGTGGTAAAGCTTGAACCACATGCAGTGTAGTCTGGACCATGGAAAGGTCTCCCTTTTGTGGAAGGCTAGGGAAGTAATGAATCCGAGGCTCCAGTCAAGTTGTGTTTTTCCCCAATAAATAATCTCTGAACAGGTCCAGAAATGTGTCATGATGGAGAAACCATTGACAGCTAAGTTGTGTGTTGGAGCATGATGCAGATTATAAATGCACAAATTGTGTATGCAGATTGATCCCAGAAACCATTTACATGTCTCTCCATGATAAATTGCTTGTAACTTTTTATAGGGTGGTTGATTGTTCTAAAGTTATCCCGAAACAAGTAGAAAATTGTTCAGCAAGGAGAACTTGCTAAGGCAGTATTAACTGGGCAGATTAGTGGAGGCTATGCAGTCTGCCCACAAAAAGGATGAAAGCTGGAAAGATTCTCGTAAGACATTAGACTTCCTTCATGAATTTTCAGTTTACATGTACCATGGCCTCCTACATGCATTTAGCATGTTTTGGTATAGGATTAGTGGTGCTCTTTTTTCTTTTTTTTTCTTTTTCTTTTTTAACCACAAGAAGCTATGAGTACCAGGACAGGGGAATCTTAATATATTGTTGCAGTTACAATGATTTTGTAGGTAAGAATACAGTGACCGTAAAGATGTACTGTACTGTACTGTGTAAATGTACATTAGTAAAACTATCATTATCTTATTTTATTTTATTTATTATTACCACATTTAGATGCCACTTTGCTCATAGAACTCAGGGGGTATACATAGGATTTATAAGTAGTATTTCATGTATGCATTTTCCAGACCCTTTTCTCAGTTCCTTTTCTTTTCCCTCTCTTGAAACTAAGAGGCCAGAGGAGGAAGGAAAAGCAAAGAAATCCTGTGGGAGGCTTGTCAGTGACAACTTGTGGATGTGACATAATGATCTCGAAGTATTACAGTTGATCTCCAGATATTTATTTATTTAGCAGATTTTTATTATGCCCTTCAAATACATCCCAGAGTGGGTTACGCAATCAAAATATCCATCGAGCATTACTATAAAAACATCATCATAACAGATAAAAACTCCTAAAAACATTACTAGAAGCAGTTACCCAATCTCAGGTAAGCTGTTCTATAAAGCTGATGATTCATATTCCAACTGCATTTGGCTACAAGTGGTGGGGAACTGTTCCCTGTGGAGGAATCCCATGCTGTGTGATAAGTATGAACACTTTGGCAGGCCTAAGTGCATCTTGCTACGCGGTCATCTAGGAAAAAGGGCACAAATTGGCTGGGAAGGATCTATTCAACGCCTATTGGAACGCCCATGCATTTCCTGTGCATAGAGTTTTAGAATTGTTGTGTGTGATCTCACAGTGATGAAGTGAGTTGCATGCCAATAACTATATGTGTGACATTACGTTTTCAGCATGGGTGCTTCTGAATTGAGAACTGTATAAAAATTCAATTTAGTGCCATTTAATTTTAATACCATGAAATGTTAGTGGAAATTATTGGGGCTGTTCTTATATTTATCATATTCCTTCAACAGATGCTTGTTTTCAGAAACTTAATATGTGTACTCAGTATAAGTACAATCCATATATGCTGTTTTTAAAAACTTTAATTTAGATGACGGCTTTGGTTGTTAACAGAGTCAGTGGCGAACTTCAGCAGCATACAGGATGGAGTTGTTGACTTAGTGGTGTCTTGATCTTGGGAGTAGGACATTTTTGCCTTGAAGGCATAGGCAGTTTGAGGGTGCTGTTGGATGCATATATTGCATAGGTGTCTTTTTCTAGGGCAGAGTGATTTTGCTTCTGGAAGAATTATCCTAGCTTGGGATTTTCACCTTTGTGAATATGCTCTCCAGTTTGTGACATAGGCTAGGCTCCATGAAAGGCTAGGCTGAAGGCAGCATTAGTCAGAGACTTTTTTGGTTGTAATTCCAGAATTAGGCTGTTTGCTTGACGAAAGCCCAGGTTCTGTTTTTATATATTTTAAGAAAAACTGTGGAGATGTTTTTGTTTTTCTTTCCAATAAATTGATTCTAATTCTAACTGCTTGTGGCATTACTGTTTAATATTATGTATGGAATTTTAATGCTTATAATATACTAAGTTAATAAACAAAAGGTAGGTTATATATTTGAGAATAAATTAGGTGCCTGTAGTTCTCTTATGGGAAGTAGAAATGAATGAGAGAATAAGAGAGAAGTAAAATTTCTGGGGAAAAACTTTTTGTGGAAAAAGAACATTTGAGCAGAATACACACAACAGTGGTGGGATCCAAAAATTTTAGTAACAGGTTCCCATGGTGGTGGGATTCAAACAGTGGCGGTAAAAGCCAATGGGGGAGCTGGGCGGGCGCTGGTGTGGCCAGGCTTTCCGGGGGCGGGGCATTAATAATTTCTCTGCTACTGTAAAAAACTCTTACTGTAAAAAAAGTTCCTAATTTCCAGCTGGTATCTTTCTGTCCATAATTTAAAAGCTCTCACTATGTAAAGTCCCTATAGATCTGCTGCCAACAGGAAACAACTACTTCTCCTCTAATTGACTGCATATCAAATACTTAATACTTTCAAATACTTAATTTTGTTTCTAGAAATCCAAAGAGAAGGGATACTTTCAGCAAACAAGGAACTTTACCATATTTCTAAAACATGTTTTTAAAACAGCCCAACAGGGAAGGTATCCCGTTTTCTGCAGCCGTAACCAGCCACATAGGAAAGTATGGGACTTTATGCCAACTGTGAAATCATGAGTGGTTACTACACAGTTTAGTGAAGATTCACCATCACACCACTGTTTGTTAACTTATATTCTGAAGGAGGCTAATACATTTCAATATACTCAAATAATTTGCACTTTAGATTAAGACACAAATGGTAATTAAAACATGGATCCGATGGACCATTCCTACTGCATAAGGCATATTCAAAGGCTAGATATCAAGACTGCTGCCAGGATGCACAGGTCATGACTTTTTTTAAAAAATTAGAGTAAGCATTAGTAGTTTAATACCTTTAACTTTTCACTTATACCAGAAATATGCTTTGTAATCCTTTAGCCCCATATACCTTTACCTAAAATGGTCAGTCATTAAACACTCCCTTTTTTTTTATTCAGGTTGGGTGACCTTGGAGGGCTGAGTCTGGCAACTTTCAGCCCACCCACCTCACAGGGTGTTTGTTTGGGAAGGGCAAAGGAGATTGTAAACCCGTTGAGTCCTCCTGCAGGAGAGAAAGGGGGGATATAAACAGACTCTTCTTCTTCTTCTGTTTTAAAGTAAAAAAATAAACCAAAGAGACTTATCATCCATTGTGAACTAGAATTCGCAATCCATACTGTATATTCTGCAAATATTTCACATTAATTAATCCAGGATTAGAGACACAGATTAGCATAACATTCTCACATACAGGAATACAGAGCTTTTAAGTGGCCAAGCCTCATGGTAAATCAGAATTTATCATAAAATGAACAGACAGAGTGCCAAAATAAATAGCCTACCAAGCAAGTAAAGAGTCCCCTGGACCCAACAGTAGTTAAAGGGTCCCTCCTCTTACTAGGCGGCAAGCTCCGGGCTACAAGAAAGAAGAAGAGAGGGGTGAGGCGAGGGCGTGGAGATGGAAAAGCGGACCCGATTAGTAACCCCCTCTTGGCACACACAAATGATTAGTAACCCACTCTCAGGAACTGGTGAGAACCTGCTGGATCCCACCTCTGTGTGTGTGTGTGTGTGTGTGTGTGTGTGTGTGTACAAAGAGAGAGAGAGTATTTTTATTAAATGTAAACTTATTTTACTTCTTTAATGACGTAGAGTACATCATTATTTAACGTATAGAATTTCAAAATATAATAGTGCAATCTGAAACTGTGTTACAGCCTTCTAAGAATGTTGAATCCAGAAATCAGAGGGCTTAGAATGGAGTAACTTTCCATTTTATTGAATTAGAAGATTTTAATGCTGCTTTTTCAGGTAACCTGCTTGAGGATGACAGTGTTAGTTTTCTCCATGCAGAATTATGGGTATATCCATCGTAAGAAATAAAATGTGTACATACTGCTTCACCCAATGCTTCTTAAGATATCTTGAATATATGAGTTGATTGATTGATTGATTGATTGATTGATTGATTGATTGATTGATTTGATTTCTATACCGCCCAATCCCCAAAGGGCTCTAAAATTTTAGATTCCCTGTCCTAACTTTCAGTCACAGGACTACAAGGAATTCCCTGCTGAGAACTCAGTTTGCAAGAGCGAGTTGCTGGACTCAGATTTCTTCTGCAACCGCACTGTGGGCCCAAAAAGCTTGAGTTCCCAGTAGGGAACTTCCTTTTGCTGTATGAATGACTGAATTGAAGTTGGGAAATCTAGATCCAACCAGTAGAACACCATAATATGTGGTTTGCCCTCAGTTTTTGTAATCTAAGGCACTGAGTAGAAAGCACAAATTGTGTAATACTTAAAGAAAGTGTGTTATTTGGACAGATATAATCTGATCCAATTAAAGTTAAACAAGCAGGGTATTTGAATAAAAGGTTTCACTTTTTGACATTGAAAACATTGTCTTTTTAGTAATCATGCACATTTAAGCAATTGTTTGTGGACAAAAATAGTCACATTTAGTAACAGACATATATTTGAAAATACACTGTGTATAATACACACATTGTGTGTATTGTTTTACATGGATGTGTTCATAATACATATTTTGAATAGATAGAATCTACCTTTGAAAAATATATTTTCCCCACTGAAGTTTACTATTTTTCTTGATCTGTCTGGAGTTATGTGTGTGATAAGGTAAAATTACCGTAATGATCTGGCCATCTCTTGTGTATTGATTGGTGCCTTGACATGGCTAATGTGGGGGTACTGTTAGCAAGATGTGGTTCTGGTAGGTGGCAATGTGGATTTCAGGAATGTTGCAGAATCTTTGTCAGTAAAGCTTTGTTAATTTTTGTTTCCATAGTTACTGTTGTGCAGGCAATTCTGCTGCTGGAAAATGGATCATGACTGTATTACACTAGCACTAATTCTGACATAACGACTATCAGTTTACTGAGACTATAGGATAGTTTTTTACATTTCATGTACTACATTTTCCCTTGATGTATCGCTTTTGCAGCATATTTAATAACTATCTGAGTTCAATGTTGCATACTGCCTGTTATCAGTTCCTACCATTCTCTGCCTCCACGTTTCATCCGTGGATCTGGGAGGAATCGAGGTTCAAGAAATTGTCTGAGATCATTGTTTGCTGCCAAAGAAAGATAGATGTAATTGAAATAAATATGTATCATCTTGTGTCTTTATGACATAGGTATGTGATCCCTGGTCAGTATCTTTTATTAGGGTACTAGTAAAGTGTATGTCATAATGACATCAGAAGACCAAAGATCAGAAGACCAAAGATAAAAGGAGGAGATGAGAATTATATTATAAAGTTGCTTTGGGTTCTCCTAGGAGAGAAAAGTGAGATATAAATATCTAAATAAGAAAGATAACCTGTGAATTGTACCTTCCAGGGGATTAGTTTAATGAAAGACTGGCAGAGACATCCTATGTAAAGTTTCACCCGCCTAAGTCTATTGAAATCATTGAGCATAGAAGGGTGTAACTGTGTTTAGGATGGCACTCTGGGTCATGTCCAAGTTCTGATGTCACTGTTGCAGTGGCTTGCATCCTCTTCTTGCAAAAGTGATGCTCTTGATTGCATGGAGAAGCTGTCCTTGAAGACTATCCAGAGGTTACAGTTGGTTACAGATTACAGGGTACAGATTTGTCTGTTTTCTTCTATTGTTGCCAGCAGATGAAAACTTTTTGTTTTGTTTGACTTATCCTCAGTAACTTGTACTGACCTGTCCTATCTTTTTGTGTTGTTTTATGTACACCTCAATTTAATCACTGTTTAATGTTTTTAATGTTCGTTGCGTTGGGACCCTGTTTGACTGAAAGGCACCAAAGCAGTGTAACAAACAAACAAACAAACAAACAAACAAACAAACAAACAAACAAACAAATGTAGTATACAAATAAGAGAAGGAGCCAGGGACTGATCTCACAAAAAAGGATGTTTAGGTACCATTTTTAGCATACGTTTTATCTTTTAACATTTGTTATTATATAAAAAACTTAAGTTTTTAAATTTTGAAGTATTGTTTTGTATTATATTTCAGTCATATTCCTTTTTATCTCCATAAGGACCTAAAGTGGCTTATCATATCATTCTCCCCTCCTCGAGCAGGTGTAAGAAATACAATTGCTGACATGTACTTTTCTACAAAATTATTAAAGCTGCAGGAGGTCTGTTCTCATTTTTCACTCTCAGGGTTTGGTACTTCCTGCCCTTTCCCCAAGAGCTGACATGAGTGAAAATTCATGAGAAAGCTTGATTTATTAACTTCCAAGATTTTACTCAGCAGAAAGAATTCTGGTTCCAGTGATAACTGCCTGTCCCCACACCCCGCCCTTGAGAACTGGAACAGGAAGGATTGCATATTTGGAAATATGTTTCCCATAAATGGGATATTTTGATAGTAGAACATGGACCAAACTGCCACATTACTCATTTTTGCCCATAGTTCATATTTGCATAGATGGCTTTTGAGAGCACCCTTGTAATTCTAAACTGCATAGTTTAACTTTTAAAACAGATTTTTCAAATAAATTATGTAGACATTGTTCTCTTGCCTAAATTTCTTCAAGCATGGGGAAAAATGGTAAACATGCCATGTTTCAAGTTTTAAAAGTGATTTCCTATTTGGACTACCCCAACTCAGAATAAATAAGCATGAAATGTATTCTTTTCCTAAATTAGTTGATATTATTTAGTTTTTCCAAAATATGTGGGCTGAGCAGGAATGACTTCTGCTTGTGGCTGTATTTGTCATAAGTTAGTTTTGGAAAGATTAATCTCCAGTACAGAAATGTAAAGCCTTTAGAAATTGTGAACACATGGGGTGAAAATGCCTTTATTTGGATATTTTGTGTAAGAGTAAGTATTGCATTGTATGAATCTGTATGAATGCCTTGGTATATTTTGGTCACATTAGGTATACAAGATACGCTTCATGGGATGGGAAGTGATTCTCTCTGCATTAGAGCACATAGAGATTCACTGCCTCTGTGCCCTCACAATAAATTCTACTTGCAGTTCTCTTTTGTCCTTCTCTCAAACAACTCAGTGGGGTCCAAGGGCATAAATAGCTGCAGAGGCTCCAGTGAGATGCTCCTGCAAACCCCTTCTCTGATATCATTGGAGTCTGAGGTACAAAGTGTCCTTGGGTTTTAGTGCCATTTTAGCTGTCTCAAGTTGCAGTCCCATAATCTTCTCTTAAGTAGATGTTGTTTGCTTTTTGATGAGAAAATCAGCCACAGTGCAACTTAATTTAATCTTATATTTCAGTAATTAAAAATACATATTACAGTTTGTTCAAATACAGGTTTATATTTTTCAAGGTAATCTACTGGTACGGATGCTGCATAATCTATGGTTGTTTCAAATGAGTTTGTACTCAGCAGAAATGTCACAGAGGTGGGGCAAGTACTTGCTGTGGGGTAACTCTTTAAAGGTACAAATTTACCCATCTTCCATGTTAACTACATTTTGTGAAGACTTGTAAAAAATAAATTGGGACCAGTAATTTACCACTCCTTTGATTCCTTTATTTATCTATTTGTCACATCCTCAACTTTTACCTTTGCCCAGTTTAATCTTTCCACCTCTTCTCCCCATTAATGCCTCAAGGTGTCTGTCTTCAGGCACTATTTTACAAGTAAAAGTGCTGACTTGAAAATGGAGAGTACATGTTGATAATCATTGATGAAGAAAATATATAGCCTAATCTATAGAGCTGTCATGGCTGAGTACAGCATTGCTTCTACAACACCACCAGGGGGCTTTGAAATGACGTGGGAAGGCAGCAAGCTGCAGAAACTTCCCAACTGCATGAGAGCCCTTTTTGACAGCCTTTCTTGACACCAAAGTCCAGTGGAAGCAGGCTAAGTTGGCTCCACCCCAGGAATGCTCTAGCCCAGGGGTCTGCAACCTGCAGCTCCAGAGCTGCATGCGGCTCTTTTGTCCTTGCACTGCGGCTCCATGTGGCTTGGGTCCTCTCAGCCTCCTTTGGAGAGTTGCCCTAAGGGTTAATGGGAAAGAGTCCCCATTCCTACAGAGGCACAGCCTGAGACGGCTATCCCAAGCCACTACCAGCTTCCCTGTCCCAGCTGCCTGGTTGGCTGATGCCGGTGATGACGGCATGGGGCAGGGGCAGAGCAGTGCTGATGTATCCTCTTGAACAGATGAGCAGTGAAAGGCGGGAAATGGGAGGGAGTTGCAGGAGCACAGATTTTCAGCGCAATCCTAACCTCAGTCCACCCCCCTTGAATGTGGGGTCAGGGGTCGACCCTGCTTTGGGTGGCCTCATTTTCCCCTCCCCTGGGTCCTTCTTGGGGGGCGGGACCACATGGGGGACCCCAGCAGTGCCGCCTTGGGTTGCAGCCCCCCCAGCAGCCCCACTGAGCTCCAGGGGCTTTCTTGGCAGATGGCAGCCTGGCTGAGTCCAGGTAAGAAAGACGATGTCAGCTTTTAAAGGAGTTATTACCTGCAGCCCTGCAAGATTGCACTCGTCAGGGCTGTTTGATGGGGAGGCGGGGGCAGGTGAGAATTGTTTGCTTCTGCATTGCCAAGGAGGACAGGAGCGCATGGGAAAAGCCTTGCACGTGGATCTTGGAAGGTTTACTTCAGAGTAAGTAAGTGGAGGGTATGCTTGTAGATCGTGGAAGGAAGGAAGGCTGGGATCATCCTCAGCCATGGTTGTCGCGGGTTGCCAACTCCCGGCGGGCAAATCCCAGGACATTTGGGGGTAGATTTTCAGAAGCTGTGGCTTTTGGGTCCAGGGTGGGGGCCATGCTCAGTGAGGAATATGGCTGTCGAGTCTACCCTCCATGGCAGACATTTTCTTGGGGGGGGGGGAGAAGTTCATCCCCTCCCCCTGGAAGTTGACAACCCCATTAAAGGCATCAATTTTAATCCACCATCCAAATGGAATTTGAGGGGGTTCTTTTGGGGAGCATAATCAGTGTCTTTCAACACAAGAAAAGAGAAATGTGTGAAACGGGGGGGTCTATTGCTGGTCATTTGAATCATGTACAAAACAACAGGCTTTTAACCCCCCCCCCCGTTTTTTTTTGTTTTTATGGGAAAAAAAATGGGCCCCAAAGAAGGGAACTTCTCCCTGCATGAGAATATATACAGTGTTATCTTCATTTTAGATGTCAAAAAGTATTTGCGGCTCCAAGTGTTTTCTTTTCCATTGAAAACAGGTCTAAATGGCTCTTTGGGTGTTAAAGGTTGCTGACCCCTGCTCTAGCCTACCATCAGCTGCACCAGCCTACAGCTGTGGACTGCAGGCTGTTCTGGGTTGGGAGCTGCAGAGCTGTGCAGCACCCATCCGCCCCTTAGTTTGCCTCCTCTGTTGGTAAAACTGCCACCTATGGTTTTAGGGTGAGCACAGATGCTGGCATGGCCCCATGCTGGCTCAAAGAACCCATTCCCCCCCCCCCCCCGTTCTGGGTGGGGTGCCCATCATGTCATTTTGGAGGTTAAAGTAATTTGATACAAAATGATCTGGTAGTGAAAATAGCGCGTGGTATTATGGTTGTTGACATTTGCTGTGGCATATAAAAGGAACATCAGTACTAATCACATGACTTCAGTTAGCCACTCATAACTTAGAGTGATTTTCTTGTAAGTTATAAAAACTATTTAATTACATAAAAGGAAAGCTATTTCTGAGAGCACAAAAGCACACTACATTTCTCAAAATTGACCTCAGAAATGCATGGTGAAGTCAGAGCTTTGGGGAGTATTAATGTTTGATAAGCAACATCAAGGTTGAGTAGTTGCAAATGGGGGGAAAATAGGCTTCAGGAAGATAAGAGGTTTTGTTTCAAACTTTGTTCTGAATCAGAAGTATGCCCGTATAATAGTATGTGAGGCAAAGGTGCACATGAGGCCAAAAATTTCAGTACTGCATATATAACCCATTTTATTTATTTATTTAACAACATTTCTATCTTGCCTTTCTGCCCTAAGATATGGCCCGAAGCGTGGCACAAGTGAAGCAAACGTACATTCATACCAATTCTGCCTGCAGAGCAGATAGCTTTGTTATACAGTGTAGTCCTAAGCAGAATTACACCATTCTAAATCCATTGATTTTAATGGGCTTAGAAGAGTGCATCTCTGCTGGAACTACTTTGTTAGTCAGACAAGTGACCTGTCTATGGCAGGGAGCAAATTAAATTCTGACTGGTAACTTAACCTTTGGAAAAAAAGTATTTCTTGGCTCTCAACAATGAGCTTGAATAAAAGCTCATCCATCCTTGAATTTACTGGATACATATATAACCTATTCAATAAGTGTGCATCCCTTTTTGATCCAGAAAGTTCAGATTAAAAGAGACTTGGCAATGTATTTCAATCTTGTCATGAAACCAGTATTGGTCTTTGTTTCCAAATTATTTTTGGCATTATGGTGTAGAATTTTACAGAGTATTCCTAAACAGAGTTACACCCTTCTAAGTTTACTGAAATCAACAAAACACATTATTTTTATGTTTAATATTACAGCTGCCAGTTCTTCAGCTGGCATATTGTTACAATTCGAGCCTCACCCAGAGGCCTAGGTTGTAGTATTCATGCAAATCCCAGCAGGGTTGCCTTCTGAATCTGACAGATGTTAATTTTGTTGACTTGAAGATGTTTTCAGAATGGTGCCCATGATGCTGATCACCACTGGGACAACCTCAGGTGGTTTGTGCCATGGTCGCTGAATCTCAATTTTCAATGTGGTATTTAGTGACCTTCTCCTGTTCTTTTTCAATTATTGCTATGTTGACGGAGGTCACTTTCTTGTCCTTGATCATTGTGATGTCTGGTGTATTGTAGAAGAAGAAGAGGAGTTTGGATTTATACCTCAGCTTTCTTTCCTGTAAGGAGACTCAAGGTGGCTTACAAGCTCCTTTCCCTTCCTCTCCCCACAACAGACACCTTGTGAGGTAGGTGGGGTTGAGAGAGTTCGAAGAACTGTAACTAGCCCAGAGTCACCCAGCAGGAATGTATGAGTGTGGAAACACATCTGGTTCGCCTCTGCCACTCAAACACATAAGCCTCTGCCACTCAAGTGGAGGAGTGGGGAATCAAACCCGGTTCTCCAGATTAGAATTCACCTGTTCTTAACCACCACACCACACAGGCTCTCATGGGCCAACACTTTGTCTGTTTGGATTTGAAAGTCCCACAGGATCTGGACCTTCTCATTTTCTGTGATTTTTTTTGAACAGCATTCCCACCAGTTTTTTGCTGTCCTAATGTTGTAATTCTTTCATAAGTTCCAGAGATCATCTTGGCCATCGTGGTGTAGTGGTTAAGAGCAGGTGCACTCTAATCTGGAAAACCGGGTTTGATTCCCTGCTCTGTCACTTGAGCTGTGGAGGTTTATCTGGTGAACTAGATTAGCGTGTGCACTCCAACACAGGCCAGCTGGGTGAGTCACAGTTCTTCAGAGCTCTCTCAGCCCCACTTACCTCACAGGGTGTTTGTTGTGACGGGGGAAGGAAAAGGAGATTGTAAGCTCCTTTGAGTCTCCTTACAGGAGAGAAAAGGGGAATATAAATCCAAACTTTTCTTCTTGGCCACTGAGTTGTGCTTCTGTTTGTACTCAGTGTGGGCGATCTTTTTGCAACAGCTGTGTACATGATCTACAGTTTCATTGGCTTCCTTGCACAATCTGCAGTTTGTATCATCTGAGGATTTTTCGATTCTGGCCTTGATAATATTTGTCCTAATGGCCTGCTTTTAAGTGGCTAAAATCAGTGATTTGGTTTCCTTTGTCAGAGTTGTTAACCACAGCCAGGTCTTTTCATTGTCCACCTTATCCTTAATCTGCTCCAGAAATTGGCTATGCAATGCTTTGTTGTGCCAGCTTTCAGTCCTCGTTTTAATGTGATAAGTGATAGTGTCTACAAAAGGCTAGAGGGCAAAACACATAAATCCCAGGTTAGGGACAGAGTATACAAGTGTCTCTATGCTAATAGTAGAAGCATTCGACCTAAAATGGGGGAGCTGGAGTACAGAGTTTTGAAGGAGGACATTGATATAGTGGGCATCACAGAGACATGGTGGAATGAGGAGAACCAGTGGGATGCTGTTATCCCAGGTTACAGGCTCTACAGGAAGGATAGGACAGGGCGTATTGGGGGTGGGGTGGCCCTCTACGTCAAAGAGAGCATAGTGTCACATAAAATAGACAATGCAGGGGGAGCTGATTCCTCTACAGAAGCACTGTGGATATCAATACCAGGGGTGAAGCATAGTTTAACATTAGGAATATATTATCGTCCCCCTGACCAAAGTGCACAAGAGGATTCTGAGATGGAAAAAGGAATTAGAGAGGCCAACAAAAGCAAAAATGTCGTGGTAATGGGCGATTTTAACTATCCCCACATAAACTGGAAAAATGCATGTTCAGGTCATAGTAAGGAGAGAACATTCCTGGATATGCTAAATGACTGTGGCTTAGAGCAGATGGTTGTAGAACCAACCAGGGGAGATGTGATCCTAGATCTAATTCTATGTGGGACCCAGGACCTGGTGCGGGAAGTCAGTGTTGTTGAGCCGATAGGGAACAGCGACCACAATGCTGTCAGATTCAGTATCTTCATGCGAACAAGTGACAACTACTAATGTAGTTACATTTGCCTTCAGAAAGGGAAATTTCTCAAAGATGAGGGGGATAGTGCGCAGGAAGCTGAAAGGGAAAATTAAGAGAGTCAAAAATGTCCAAGGTGCTTGGAGGTTATTTAAAAACACCGTCTTAAAAGCTCAGCTGGAATGTGTTCCGCAGGTTAGAAAAGGCAGCGCCCAATCCAAAAGAAAGCCACCATGGTTAACAAGGGAGGTTGAGGAAATTATTAGGAAAAAAAAGATGTCTTTTAGAAAATGGAAGTCCAACTTAACTGATGAAGAATACCAGAGAGAACACAAATGGTGGCAAAAGAGAAGCAAGTTAGCTGTGTAAGGGGAGGCAAAAAAAGGATTATGAGGAACGCATGGCTGCTAACATAAAGACTGGCAACAAACAGTTCTTCAAAATGGCACATCAAAAGCAGGGAAGAAGCCAGCTGAGGGAAGCGCCGGTGAGGCCCGATTAGATGATGGTGAAGGAACAAAAGGTGTGCTAAAAAAGATGACAGGGAGATTGCAGAGAAGCTGAATGAATTCTTTTGCACATCACCTTAAGTCTTCACCCAAAGAGGAGGTGAGGAAAATTCCTGCACCTAGAACCCAAGCTTCTTAGGAGGTGAATCCGAGGGAACTAGCGAAGATAGTGGTGAACAAGGAAGAAGTTCTGGCAGCCATTGATAAACTAAATGCTACCAAGATCCCAAATTGGCCCAGATTGCATCTTCATCCAAGGACAGTTCTTAAAGAGCCTCAAGCTATGAAATTGCTGATGTTCTCACATTAATATGCAACTTATCCCCACAGGAAATCAGGCTCCCATCCCTGAAGACTGGAAGACATTGGCCAATGTCACAACTACAATCTTTAAGAAAGGGTCCTAGGGGGACCCAGGAAATTACAAGGCCAGTCAGTTTGACATCTGTTCCTGGTAGAGATTAGTAGAATCCTATCATTAAAGATAAAATTATTAAACGATGTAGAAGCAAGACCTGCTGAGGAAGGAGTCAGCATGTGAAAGCTTTCTTTGTAGAGGCAAGCCCTGTCTTCTACAGAAACTTACTAGAGTTCTTTGAGGGTGTAAACAGACATGTGGATAAGGGGAACCAGTGGACACTCGTCTACTTGGATTTCCAAAAGGCTTTTGACAAAGTTCCTCATCGAGAGATCTGCAAGGAGAAAAGAAACTCAGCAATGAAGGAATAAGAGGGGAAGTCCCTCCTCATGGATTAAAAACTGAAAGTTTGGAGGAACAGGGAAACAAAGGGTGTTAGGTATAAATGGGAAGTTCTCACAATGGAGAGATGTAGGGAGTATGGTGTCCCCCAAGGATCCGTGATTGGGACCAGTGCTCTTTAACTTATTCATATAAATGACCTGGAAGTAGGGGTGGGTAGTGTGGTGGCCAAGTTTGCAGATGATACCAGAATTATGTAGGGTGGTGAGAACCAATAAAAGGGATTGGGCGTAAGAGCTCCAAGCCGACCCTTGATAAATTAGGTGAAAGGTGGGTCTCCAGAAATGGCAAATGCCACAGTTCCAGAGTGTAGCAAAATGTAGAAACTGATGATGCACTATAGGGGCAAAAAATCCAAACTTCACATACTACGCTACAGGGGTCGGGGTGCCTATCAGTCACAGTGAACCAGGGGGAAAGAGGAGATTTGGGCTGTCTTAGTTGATAGTTCCATGGGAATGTCAAGCACAATGCATGGCAGCTGTGAAAAAAAGGGCAAAACCTATGCTGGGGATAATTAGGAAAGGAATTGAGTAATAAAACTGCAAGGATTGTCATGCCCATATATACTCTAAAGCAGTGGTTCGGACCGCACTTGGAGTACTCTGTATTCAGTTCCTGGTGAAAGCCACATCTCAAAAAGGATATCGAAGAAGAGAGATAGAAAAAAAAAAAGAGGTGCAGAGAAGGGCAACCTTGAGGATGATTGAAAGGATTGGAGCAGCACCTTCCTTATAGAGGAGGAGGCTGCAGCGTTTGGGACTCTTTAGTTTGGAGAGGAGACACGTCTGAGGGGGGGATATGATTGAAGTCTAAGTAAAATTATATACATGTAGGGGTAGAAAATGTTGACAGAGAGAAATTTTTCTCTCTTTTCTCACAATACACTAGAACCAGGGGCATTCATTGTTGTGCAAAATGCTGGGGGGGAAAGAATTAGGACTTCAATAAAAAAGGAAACAGTTCTTCACGCGAACGTGTGATTGGTGTTTTGGAATATGCTGCCACGGGAGGAGGTGGTGATGGCCACTAACCTGGATAGCTTTAAAAAGGGCTTGGACAGATTTATGGAGGAGAAGTCGATTTATGGCTACCAATCTTGATCCTCCTTGATCTCAGATTGCAAATGCCTTAGCAGACCAGGTGCTCAGGAGCAGCAGCAGCAGCAGAAGGCCATTGCGTTCACATCCTACATGTGAGCTCCCAAAGGCACCTGGTGGGCCACTGCGAGTAGCAGAATGCTGGACTAGATGGACTCTGGTCTGATCCAGCAGGCTAGTTCTTATGTTCTTATGTTCTTAATCACATTTTTTTCTGTTTGGTTCTCTGGGCTTTCAGTAAATGCCTGTTCTCCGTTGAGCAAGAGGACATCTGGGTCTTGTTTGATCTCCATTCAGGAAGGCAGGGGTTAATAAAAAAAATCTCCGAGGCTCCTCCGCTTTCTGAAGGTCCGCCTCCTCTCTCGCTCTCCAGTTTATTCCTTCCTTAGGAAGAGCGGCCACTGAATTTTGATCTTTTTTCTTAAAGAAAATCATCCTTTCTTCTAATAACGCTGGGGATAGAACTGGGAGTAACGCGAGCCCTCTGCCTTTAAGCGGCACAGCGTTTCTTCCCGCCCAGCCGCGCTGATCGGCAGTCTCGTTGTTGCAGCCTTCTTGGCGCCAATATGAGCGACTCGCTTTCTTCCACTCCCCTCTCAATCGGAACGCAACGCAATGCCGAAACGGGGAGAGACTGTTGTCTTCAGAGGAAGACAGTGAAGATTCCTGCGAACGCTCCCAGAACGGAGCGGGCAGTGCAGAAGTCTTTCAGAAGAGAGCGACCGCAATCTCTCCAGCAGGTGAAACGCGCCAGGCGGACGGCTCCCAGCCAACTGAGCCTTTGCGCCAAAAAGAAGGTGCGCGCAAAATGGCAGTTGGCCGTGGAGGTTCGCACCACAACAGCCCACTGCACCCTGGTGTCCCGGGTCAGGGCTCTATTATGTTCATATCACAACAAGAGGAGAGAGAGGAGTCCCCAGAGAGTCTACAGGAGGGCGGTAAGCTCTCATTGAGAGACTTAAAATCTGAGTTATTTGATTTTATTAAAGGAGTCCTGCAACAAGAAAGAGCTGTTATGAGAGAGGAAATGATTGAACTTTACAGATCTCAAATGGCCCCTTGTTCAGCGAGCCCTCTTTCCAGCTCCATAGTATCTCTTTCCAAACAGGTGGTTAGAGACAATAAGAGGGCTGGCACCACTTGGCAAACCAAAGCAGCCCTTGAAAGGCCAAAGCTAATTCCTGAGCCCTCTGGGAATTCAGATTCAGAGCCACCCAGCAGGGAGAAAGGGATCTTATTATTGATCCTCTTATTGGATCAAGAGGACTTGGAGGAGATGAAGGTTACTTCACAATCCTCCCGTCTTTTTCAGATGGATGATTATCAATACTTATTGTCTAAAGCTGTTGCTTCCCTACACCTGGGGGAAGCACAAAGTGGAGAGGGTTCCTCTAAGTGTAAATCCACCTCCCTACACAAGGTGGATGGGGAATTTTTTCCTTCCAATCCTAATTCCAAGAAGGTATTCCCCTTTCCAGAGTATTTTGAGACACAAGTCATTAACCAATGGGAGAAATCAGCGGCCAACCGGCGGTGTCCCAATTTCCTGCGCAAGTTGTATGATTTACCTGCATATGCTAACAATATTTTATAAGTTCCCATTATAGACAGTCCCGTAGCTGCGCTGCAGGTCTTGTATCAGGTCTTGTATCCAAGGATTAAAGAGATGCAAGATGGAAGGTCAGAGCAATTCTGCAAGAGAACTCATGAAGCAGCTGCTATGGCCATCAGAGCTTCTGCTACTGCCTCTATTGTTTCCAGGGCATCGATCATCTGGGCAAGGAAGATGCTGGAACTTCTACCCCCTACGGAGACGAAGCCATAGAGGGAGTTAACAGAATGCTAAAAGCTGCCAGCTTTGCTGCTGATGCCACCTTAGACTCGGTTACTTTTTCAGCCCGTTCAATGGCTTCCTTGGTTGCCACTCGTAGACTGTTATTGCTGAGAGCGTGGCAGATGGATTGGAGATCCAAATCCCTGGTCTTGGAGTGCGCCTTCCAGTGCGAGAAGCTATTCGGGGAAGACCTAAAAGAATTCTTAGTAGACCCCAAGGAGAAACCAAAGCATCTGCCAAAACCCTTTCGTGGCTTCGATAGAAAACCATCCTCCAACTCCAATTTTCTTCCCCAACAGGGACCTAATCAGTTCAAAAGAGACAATTTTCGACGCTCCTACTGGAACCAGGGATGACAACAACCCAAGAAGGGTTTCACATGCAAGAAGAATCCAGGTTCCGATCGTTACAGTCAGGACAATCGCCAATCCAAAGCATGATGCCAGTCATTGCGCAGTGGGAGGAAGACTCCTAAAGTTTTACCAGGTGTGGCAAGCCTCCCACACAGAACATGGTCTCTGGAAATAGTAACATCAGGTTATGTAATAGAGTTTCTTTCTCTTCCTCCAACTCGTTTCATGATGTCTCCCTTATCCAAATTCCCAGAAAAGAAGTACAGAAAACTGAAAGCTATTTCACATCTATTAGAAATAGAAGCTGTGGAGCCCATGCCAATAGAACAGAGGGAGCAGGGAGTCTACTTTATCCTCTTCACTGTACCCAAGAAAAATAGGGAGTGGCGCCCGATTTTAGACCTAAAATACGTCAATCAATTTGTCAAACTGAGATACTTCAGAATGGAGACTCTGCGCTCCATTGCGGACTCTCTACAACCCAACGAGTTCCTCACCTCAATCGATCTATCCGAAGCTTATCTACCTGTTCCCATATTCGAGAACCACTGAAAATTCCTCCGGTTTGGCGTAGGAAAAGATCATTTCCAATTCAGGGCTCTCCCATTTGGGCTCTGCACCGCTCCAAGGGTGTTCACCAAGCTACTCATCAATCTGGTGGTCTTACTCAGGGAAAGAAACATCAGACTACATCCTTATCTGGACAACATATTGATCTGGTCAAGTTCTTGGGATCAAGCATTATCAGACATTTGGGAGACCATACTATGCCTAGAGAAACATGGCTTCATAGTCAACAGGGAAAAGAGCTCCTTAAACCCGTCCCAGAGACTGGAACATCTGGGCTTCATCATAGATACCCAGTCGTGCAAGATTCTGGTTCCATCGTAAAAACAACGGATTTTGAAGGTTAAAATACATCAGGTCCTTACCAGGAACAAATGCTCTGTTCTTACACTCACCAGTTTGATGGGTTTGCTGGTAGCCTATTCTGAAGCCATTCAGTGGGGACTATTCAGGTCCAGACCACTTCAGAGGTTCCTACTACCTTTTCAGGAAGTCATCTCCAACAAAATTCAACAACAAGTTGTAGTCCCGAGACCAGTCAAGATCAGTCTTCTATGGTGGACCAGACTGTCCAACCTAAACATCGGAAGAACCTTTTGGATACCCTCCACCAAACAGATGTTCTCGGATGCCAGCCTTCAGGGTTGGGGAGCTACGCTAGAGGGCATTCCGATTCAGGGGACTTGGTCGACAGCGGAGACCCATCTACACATCAACGTATTGGAGCTACGAGCAATTTCCCTAGCCCTCAAATGTTTTCAATATTTGTTAGTAGGAGCCCATGTTCTCGTACGGACAGACAATACGACAGCCAAATCATATCTGAACAGACAGGGAGGCTCCAGGTTGACAGATCTACAGAGGGAAGCCATTTTACTATTCCAATGGGCAGAGACTCATATATCCTCCATCCGAGCTGAGCATATCCAGGGCAATCTAAACATTCAGGTGGATTGGGTGAGCAGACAGAGCATACATCCAGGAGAATGGCACCTGAAGGAGGAGATCTTTCATTGGATCTCTTGAAGGTTGGGAAATCCAATACTGGATCTCTTTGCCTCCAATCTGAACAAACAACTTCCCAGATTCATGCCACGCTTCCATCACACGGAAGCGGAGAACACGGATGCCTTATCCTCCAAATGGCCTCCCAGAATTCTTTATGCCTTTCCTCCCTTTCCCATGATCCCCAGGCTCTTACGGAAGATCAAGGAGGAACAAGCAGACGTCATTCTCGTGGCATCCTGGTGGCCCAGACACCCATGGTTCACCAACATCTTATAGATGTCAGTATGCAAACCCCTACATCTCCCGTCTCACCCAGACTTGCTCAGTCAGGGTCCCATTTTTCACTCGGAACCAAAGCAGTTGAACTTGACTGCCTGGAGATTGAAAGGCGACAATTAGTTTCCAGAGATTATTCCACAGCCGTATTAAACACTATCCTGGCCTCTAGAAGGCCTTCCACTAAGAGAATCTATAACACCACGTGGAAAGCCTTTGTTAGATGGTGTTGGCGGAAGAAGGTTTCACCTACAGACCCCAGCCTTCCTACAGGAAGGCTTGGAAACTGGCCTTAGAGCTAATACCCTTTGCAGACAGCTGGCGGCGCTGACCTCGGTACTTCCTAGGCTGGAAGGTTTTGTTCCTACCTCCCATCCACACATTGTCAGGTTTCTTAGGGGAGCTACCCTGAAGGATAGGCCAGTCAACCATCATTTCCCAACGTGGAGGTTGCACACTGTCTTACATGCACTTACTGTGGCTCCCTTTGAGCCTATTATGGACGTTTTGTTAAAGCACCTCAGAATGAAGATTATTTTTTTAGTTGCCATCCCTTCCGCCAGAAGGGTATCTAAATTGGCAGCACTTTCGGTCAAACCACCACTATGTGTATTCCACAAGGATAAGGTGGTGTTGCGTACGGACCCTGCATTCGTTCCCAAGGTTAATTCTACCTTCCATAGACGACAGGAGATATTTTTACCTACTTTTTGTGCAGATCCAAAACACTCTAAGGAGGCATATTGGCATAAACTTGATGTCTGGAGAGCCTTGAAGGCCTTTCTGATTAGGACTCAAGAGTTCAGACGATCGGAGTCCTTGTTCATCTCGATCGCCATCATAGAGGTCAAAAACTGTCCTCCCTCTGAATTAGCAACTGTCTGAGAGAATGCATAGCCGAGGCATATAGGGTACAGAAAATGACAGTCCCAATCGGGATTATGGCTCATTCTGTCTGTGATGCTTCCACCAACGCAGCCTTTAACAATAATGTGCCCGTGGCTGAAATATGTAGAGCAGCGACGTGGTCCTCCCTTTCCACGTTCGTTCGTCATTATAGGTTGAATGTCTGCAGTCCGGCCGATGCAGATTACGGCCGCAGGGTGCTACAGCACATCATAGGAGAGGATTTCGACCCCACCCTTTAGTTACTGTGACACTGCTAGGGGAGGTCACCCAGATGTCCTCTTGCTCAATGGAGAAACAACATTGGTCTTACCTGTGAAGGAGACATCTCCATTGAGCAATTGAGGACATTTGCCCACCCGAAATGGTCATACATCCTCTCCAGTATTTTTCATATCATTGTAGCATTTGCTGTAGAGGTTTTTTCCTCAGGAATTAATCCTCTGTTTTTCTGATAGGCCTTTTAGATGTTATCGTTCTCTGTTTGTGGTTTTTTCCTGGACTACTTATTCCTTCCCCTTGTTATGGGAGGCTGTTTTCTGGGAACTCTTTATCTACAAGTTTTTTTCCAGAACCTTCTTTATTCAGTCGTGCACTGCTTTTTGGAGAGACCAGAACTGGAGAGCGAGAGAGGAGGCGGACCTTCAGAAAGCGGAGGAGCCTCGGAGAATTTTTTTATTAACCCCTGCCTTCCTGAATGGAGATCAAACAAGACCCACATGTCCTCAATTGCTCAATATAGAAGTCTCCTTCACAGGTAAGACCAATGTTGTTTCTTCACCTCAATCAATTCCTGTTCTTGACTATCATTCACGCAACTGGCCAGCACATGTTTCTCCTCCTCCACTGTTTGCTTTACATGTAGGAACCCTCTGCCACCAGATATTGGGGGATGTTATAGTCTGTCAGTATCGCTACGTGGGTATAGGGAGTACTGAATTGTCATAAGCTTCCAAGTTTTTCTTTCCACTGTATCCAAATCAGCCTGTGTCCAGTTTATTATTCTGGTGGTGTACCTAATGATGGGCTTGATGGTATTCCCACCATTTAATTTGGATTTCAAAACTTTCCTGACCTTCTGGGTGTGTTCTCTGCTGACCACAACCTTGACATTCCTGTGCTTGATGTTATCCAGCTACAAAATATCCAGATATTTATTGGCTTCCTTTTGGTTGCTCTTGATTAGTTGGCCATCAGATATTTCTATGCTGTCACTCTCAGTGATCTTGCCCCTTGTTATCACTACAGTGGCACACTTTTCCAGGCCAAACTCAATCAAAATGTCTGTGCTGAATGTTTGGACTGTGTTCACTAGTGACTGGATTTCTCTGTCTGATTTCCCATAGAGCTTCAAATCATCCATGTACAGCAAATGTGAGCTTTTTGCCTCTTTGGCCATTTGATATCCCAACTTTTTTTTTTAATCATTGTTAATGGAATCATGCTGATGATAAACAGTAAGGGCGGTAGTGACTGCAGGTCAGTAGTTTGAAAATTGTAGGCAAGCATGTCATTGACTTGTAGTTTAAAGGTGTTGTTCCTTTGGCCAGATCGTTCTGAATCAAGTATGTATTTCTAGTTGTTATCCATTCATCGATTTTATCATTTTGCATGACTTCACTGAACTGTTTGGCAATTGTCAGGTGTAAACTAGTCAGGTATTTGAGCCAGAAGCTATGCAGTTGATCATGTCCAAGTGATGTCCAGTTTTTCATCGTTTTGACTCAATTTTTGTTGTTGTTGTTATGAATATTTCAATTTAATACCACACACTTCCTGCTAAATGGGCTCAGAGTGGGTAATGCTATTTAGGGTTGTGTTGTAAATCATCTCATTATTTCCAGTCCTATTAATGTTTATTAAGGATGAGTTTTATAGCCAATAATTACTGGAACTATAGCTTCACTAATCCCAAAGGGTTCAATGCAGCTAAAAATCTTCCCAAACAATTACATTAAAAACTTCCCAAATAATTACATTAAAAACTTCCCAAATAATTACATAAAAAACTTCCCAAATAATTACATTACCCAGGCAAAAATATATGAAAAATAAAAATGGTACCTGAATGCAATATCCACAGAAACAGCATTGCTATCAGAAATGAAATCACTATCACTATACTACAGGTTTAGTACCTACCAATAAAACACTATATGCAATTGCAGACAGTAAACCACAGAACTAGTACACACCAATTTTAATCAGTACTCCTTGAGAAATAAATGTTTTGTACTTCCTCCTGAAATGTTTTGTACTTCCTCCTGAGAATGAACAACTGAAATGTGAGGGACGGGTCATGTTTGAGCCTCCCAGGCGAACGACTACGCTTTCTTAGTCATTTGATGGAAAAGTGTTGCATGAGAGGTCCAACACTTGATGGATGCCAGGTGGGCAAAATGGTGGATGGGGAAGTGAATCAGTGGCAAAGAATTCTGGGCAATCTAAGTTGGTGTAGACATTCATATCAGAAATGGTGGTTCTTCAGATATTTTAGTCCTAGATAAGAACTTAATAATAAGCACCTTGAAATCAAACAGAACAAATAGCCTTTGGAGTTGCTTAAACCCAGGTGTTGTGTTCCCATAGCACCCAGCATCAGTCTACAAACAAACAGTTGCATTTTGTACCAGTCAGCCTTATCAGCCTTATGTTTTGCTTCAGATTTCATTTCAGCTTGTTCCCCCCTCCCATTTGAACTCTGTTTCCAGAGTAGAAAAATAGTTTTTGTACCCCAATTTCTCTACCTTAAGGAGTCTCAAAGTGGCTTGCAGTCACATTTCTTTCTTCTTCCCACAAAGACACAGTGAGGTAAGTAAGGCTGAGAGAGTTCTGAGAAACTGTGACTGGCCCAAGGTCATCCAGTAGGCTTCATGTGGATGAGTAGGAAAACAAACCCAGTCTGCTGCTCTTAACCATTACACCATCCTGGCTTTCAATTTAGGATAGTGGTACTTGTTTTGGGAGACTTCATTAGAGTTATGCCAAGTGGAGTTTCATCAGCATTTTGATTACCGCCACACCAGTATTTTGGGTAATCTCTCTTAAAGTTTACATGTAAAAATTCAATAGAATGGATAAAACAATGAACCCATTTAGAGATTCTACTTTTAGCCATAAAGCTAGGGTTTATGGTGGGTTATGGTAATGTGTCTGAAGTACTTTGTTCAGTAGTTAGGATTTTTTCTATCACTGAAAGAAACTGTAAGTTCTCCTGGAGACGGAGGCCATCTTGCATGGGTCCTCTGATAGGGAGGTAGGAACTCCAAAATTTTAACTTCCTGTTCCGGCTCTGCCTCTGGTTGGAACTTCAGTATTGTTCCTGCCTCATCAGGGAAGGCATCTCCAGCATTCGGCTCCATTTGTACTTTTTTCCTGTCATGTACTTTTTGTCCGTATTCAAGTGTCTGCTGTATTTTGTGTCTGTGTGTGTCTAGATGTGTGGGTTTTAGGAGCCCTTACCTTGCCTATTCTTTGCACAGGTTTCATTTTTCCTGCCTTTTTTTGCTGTTTTTTGCCACTACAATAAGGTGGACGGCAGTATCACGCCACCTAGGCAACAATTCTGCCATTCAACAGCAGAAGCCACAAGAGGAGCCTTTAAGAAAAAGCTAGCTCCAGAGGGGGACTGGCAGGTTTACCCTGAGAACGTGGCTTCCAAATGCGCCAAAAACCCTTCGGCTTCAAGCCAAGGGAGCAAAACGAGTAATAAGAAGAGGCACTTGGATTCAACTTGCCCGCCAGCCCCTCACGAGCGTGCATGCTCCCAGAGCGAGGCAATGGCTGGGCCATCAGCTCCCTCTCCTCCAGCTTCTACGTCCAATGCACGGAACTCAGGCAAGAGTGATCCGCGGAGGAAGTGGGTGGGGGAGATACAGGTCTGGCAGCCATATCCTCCTCAGAACCAACGTTTAATTAGCACCTCCGTTTCATTAACCCTTTCCCCCTTGGATTTTGCCACTTTCCTCAGGCGCACAGTCAGTGAAGAGTTTGATTACCGTAGCCAGTGATTTGGCCTCCCTCAAGCTCCTGGTAACCCCATAACTGTTACTCAAGGTCCACTGCCTGGCCCCTCTGGGACACAAGTGTCTCAGAAGTACAGGGAAAGATCCTCCCATAGATCTACTGAGGTTACCAGGGATCTTCTCCATTTCCCAGGAGATGAGGAATGTGTGGGGGGGGGGAACTGGAGGGAGCTGAGCATTTTTCAGACATGGAAGATCAGATCTCAGAATTGTCTGAACAATTTTCTAGCTTTTTCAAGTTAGAGGAGTTACCCTTACTTATTAATAAGTCAATCTCTGCCCTAGAGCTCCATGACGGAGAGGGGGCAGAGAATCCATCCTTCTTACATGTATCCTCCAAATCTATTAAAGGGTGCCCAAAAGGTAGCCATCAATATTTCCCAGCCACAGTACTTTCCCCTACCAGAATATTTTGAGCAAAAAATTAGAAAGGAGTGGCAAAGACTGGGTGCCAGCAGGGGGCTACCTTCATACATCCAGAAGATGTATGTTGTTCCCAGCTACGTTCGTAACATGCTACCGGTGCCATTTGTCAATGCCTTTGTCACTGACCTGCAATCGGGAACTAGTGGCCAAAGATGGTGATGGCACAATTAAAGACCAAATCGATAAACGGTCAGATGCGGCCCTTAGAAGGGCACACGAATGGCTTGCCACATCTATGAAGGCATTAGCACCAATTGGCCATGCTGGCAGGGGCTGATGGGAATTGTAGTCCATAACATCTGGAGTGCCAAAGGTTCGCCATCACTGTTCTAAGGTCTTAGTGGCAGGATACCACTTGAAGGGGATATGTTATTTGGGAAAGAACTGGACCAAGTTTTAGTTGAGTCCAAAGATAAAAAGAAGTCTATGCCACGGTTTGTACGCCCAAAACGTTCCTCCTTTTCCCAAGAACTATTTTTCGTTCCCAACGAGTTCTCCCTAGGATATCCAGGGATACGCCCAGGCCACAATGGCGTCCCCTGGGTTCCTTTCGGGGTAGTGGCTCCTTTCGGGCCAGGGGATATCAGGGCAGGTCAGACAAGTTCAACAAGTCTGACCGCACCTCCAGTGCATGGCTCCCTGCTCATTCCAGTAGGAAGTTGACTGTCCTTTTTTCAGGATCATTGGCAGGGCAGTCACATAGACCTGTGGACAAGGGAGGTAGTTTCCACAGGATACACGATAGAGTTCTCTTCTCAACCCCTCCCAAGTTTTTTCGTGTCTTAACACTGCCAAGGGCCTATGAAACCAAGAAGTGATCCATCAGTTTCTGGCCAACAGGGCCATAGATCCAGTCCCAGAACAAGAAAGATTGTCTGGGGTTTATTCACACTTCTTCTCCGTTACCAAGAGGAATGGGGATTGGAGGGCGATACTCAACCTATGCTATGTCAATCAACACATCAAACTGAAACATTTCCAGATGGAATTCCTCCATACAATATCAGAGGCCCTACGCCTGGGGGACCTAACGGAGGCCTACTTGCATATTCCTGTCCATCGCCATTTCCTCCGCTTTTCAGTTTCAAGCACTTCCATTTGGACCGGTGACTGACCCACAGGTGTTTTCAGAGATACTCCTGACTCCTATCACCATCCTGCGTCAGAAGGGAATCCACGTCCACCCCTATTTGGACAGCATCCTGATCTGCTCACGGCCCAAAACCCAAGTGCTGAGGGACGTGAAGCAGACTCTTCAGGTTCTATATCAACATGACTTCTTGGTCAATCAAGACAAGAGTCTTCTGACACCAGTACAGAAAATCGAGCACCTTGGGGCAATCATCTCCTCAGTCAAGAATGCTCTCTTTCTCCCTCAGGAAAAGATGTTGCTCTACGCCTTCCCTCCTTTTCCTCTTCTACCAACTCAGGAGGATTGTGTTGGACCGGGCCAGGGTAATTCTGATAGCTCCCTGTTGGCCCAGAAGACCTTGGTTCTCCGCAATTCAGGAGATGGCGATAGGTCTGGGACTCCCTCTCCTACAGCGACCAGATCTCCTCCAACCAGGGCCTCTGCTACACCCAAATCCAGAATGGCTTCATCTGACTGCCTGGCTGTTGAGCGACACAGGTTAACCAACAAGGGCTACTCGCTCAGAGTCACCTCTACTCTTCTTGCCTCCCGTCGACAGTCAACAGTCAGAATTTACAATACAACATGGAAGGCATTCGTGAGGTGGTGTCACTACAGAAGCTCGACCCCCAAATTACCACCATCCCTCACATTCTAGAATTTCCACAAGACAGCCTAGAGTTGGGTCTCAAATGCTCCATTCTCAGGAGACAAGTAGCAGCCCTTGCTACAGTATGCCCTGTTATCCAAGGTAACCGAATCAGAAAACATTCGGACATCATCAGATTTCTCAGAGGAGTGAAACAGATTCAGCCACCTACAATACACAGATTCCCTTCATGGCACCTGCACTTGGTCCTTTCGGCCCTGACTAAGGTGCCATTTGAACCTGTACAACCAATATCTCTGAAGTGGCTACTTTCTTGGTAGCCATAACGTCGGTCAGGCAAGTGTCAGACCTCCAGGCCTTGTCGGTAAATTCAGAATTCTGCATCTTTTTAAAGGACAGAGTAATACTGTGTACTGATCCAACTTTCCGACCTAAAGCCTCCTCGAGTTTTCATTTGTGACAGGAAATCATCATCCCTACCTTCTGCCCAAAACCCAACCAGCCAAAGGAACGCCTTTGGCACAATCTGGATGTTAGAAGAGCTCTCAAAGCCTTCATTATTAGAATGGAATGTATATGCAAGACTGAATCTCTTCATTAACATCACCCCTCCAAATTTGGGACATGCTATGTCCACGCCCTCCATTAGTTCCACATCAAAGGCATGCATCATTGAGGCACACAAAGTGTCTAACCTACCAGTGCCCATTGGTATCACGGCACATTCCATTTGTAGTGCGGCCATCAACACAGCGTTTACAAAACGTGTTGGTGGAGGAGATTTGTAGGGCCACTATCTAGTCCACTCCTTCGTCCTTTCTTAGACAATACAAACTATAGTCTAGGGTAGCCGTGGAGACAGCTTTTGGGCAAAGGGTTCTGGAACACATTTTGGGCGTCTGATGACAACCCACCCATCTGGGACACTTCTCTGGGAGGTCCCATGCAAGATGGCCTCCGCCTCCAGGAGAACAACCCATTGGATACTCACTGTGAAGGGGTCTTCTCCTGGGGGACTAGGAGGCAATCTTGGCCCTCCCTCTCATAGTTGTCATCAGATGCACAGTGTCCGTTCCTGATACCATGTTTTGATTGCTTCTTACATTCATTTTATTATTGTACCATTAGGAACATGAATAATTCTTTGTGACATTTTTTGTAGTTACTTCCCGTTTGATAGTTTTGTGTTGCATTGTTACTGCTTTGTTAGTCAAATACTGATGTTTCAACCAGAGGCGTAGCCGGGACAGGAAATTAAAATTTTGGAGTTCCTGTATCCCTATCAGAGGATGAGGAAGACCCATGCAAGATGGCCTCCTAGTCCCCCAGGAGAAGACCCCTACACGGTGAGTATCCAGTGGGTTGTTCTTTCATAAAAAGCTGTTGCTCTTTTCTCCACCGTTCACTGTCCTTGGGCCCTAGCGATTCCATTGGCTGATTTTTCTCTATTCCTACAGGAGGAATATTACAGTGAAGATGTGCAGGATAGTAGTATTCAAAAGACACCTGTGATTTTTTGCAGCATTCATGTTTATTTTTTGAACTTGTGCGGCAATTTATGCATTGTTCTGAAATGCTGCAGTTTTCCAGTGACTTCTTCACATTCATAGTACATCAGGAACCTACCCTTTCCCCATTTTGCTAACTGATTTATGTTACTGCAGATAGATCCATAGCCTATAAACAACTTTTACAGTTTTATTACATGGCTAGCTAAATGCTTGTCAAGATGAGTATCCGGCATCAAGCCGCTTATGGGTAGAGGGAAGATGACCTTTTTGCCTCTCCCTCTTCTCTCACCCTGTCTATGCTGAACATTAGCACTGCATGATGGAGGAACGAAAAACAGAAATTCTGTGAAACTGCTCAATAAATATAGGGGAAGGCTTTATGTCAGGTTAGTTGCCCTTGAATAATTTCTGTAGACAGCAATATAATTCATATCTGAATAAATTTATCTTTTTAGAATAGCTTATTCAGTATTTCTTGTGTTGGTTAGTGGGCGTAATATTGCTTTATGCTTATTTGCTTTTTGTTTAATCTCTTATATATTTTAATTTTAAAGAGTATAGCCTTTTAAAACTGCAAACACAGATTAAAAAAATTCAATTACAATTCTGATTTATCCTCAGAAATGACTTGGTTTTGTGAACAGGCTTGAACATTCAGTGAAAGATTCTTTTCCCAACCTGTGTAGAGACTCTCAGTAATGTGATCTGATGAGCAACAAGGGTTTTATTCTAATAATCCATACTGTTGTTTCATTCGTTTGCACTGGCCCTTAATGAGCACTAAAGGTTTAGATGAGTTTGCCTTTGATGACCCTCAGGAGGGAGCTTGTGCATAAACCTCTGTTGTAATTTCTATTTTATTTTATATTTATTTTTATATTGCTTTTCTGTTTATGTCCTGCTGTGTTGTCGCTGTTATATGATGCATCTGGTACTTATATTGCATGTGTCAAGTCTGCATACGTACACCAACGCTAGCTTACATTTAGACTACTCAGGAAGCTACAACTGAAGTTGGATTTTAAGTGTGTTGTGATAGGGCATATGGCAGTCAGAGGCCAGTAGGTGATGGCAGACCTCTTTACAATGAATCTGTATTAGGTTGAGGGGGTGAGGGGAAGGTTTGATGCCCTGAAAGTTCCTCAAGATTAAAATTAGTTTTGTTCAGTAAAACCTTATTTTGCCATCCTCCCAGTTCATTTTATTTCTCAGTTACTTTCAGTGTTCTCTATTTAATCACTTTGAAGTTAAATTTGGCTACTTTTCTCCCGATTTCTGTTGGGTCAATTAATTATTAGGTGACTGTGGTCAGACATATGTTCCGTGAAGCAAAGAATAGTCTAGTTTGAGGCCTATATTTTGATGTCATTATTATATTGTCAATTTGCAAAATTTTTCAAAAAGCTTTTTTTTCAAATAGCTGCTATTACTTTCTTTTATTTCTGCTGTCCTTTTTAGAAACAAAATTATAAATATAAGCTGACCCTGGTATTCTAGGATAGGAGCCAAAGAGAACTGTTCAGTGAATTATTCACTGTTTTTTGAAATATTAACATCGTTCACAGTTATAATAATCAATTCCTTGTTTATATAGTTAATTGTTTCACAATAGCAATTAACAAATTTGTATTTGTAATTAGCTTGCATAAGAAACACATTGATGATTGAACTACTTTGTTCTAATAAAGTTCATGATTTTAAAATAACTTGATAATTTTTGACAGTATTTGATCTGTTCATTGACCAAATATTTTTAACACACCTTGGAACTGTGGAGTGGGGGGAAGGGTTGCCTGATCCCCCCCCCCTCGCCTTTATTTCAGTACTTTGTCATGCATGGCATTCTGTTTATCCTTGGAGACTGTTAGCAGAGGTTTTTCAGGGTACCCAGAGGGCAGCTGGTTGAAAGGAGAAATGTCAATTGCTGGTATGAACTTCTGCTCATTCATGGTAGAATCCAATGTTTGGGTGGCTTTTTAAAATTTGAATTAGAGGAACTTATACAATAACAGAGTAACAAGGCTTGATCAGACTTTCTCTCGTTTTTTGTTCCTTTTTGAAATAGTTATATTGCAAACCAGCGGAGGCTAGAAAGCATCAATGAACAAGATGTTGGCCTTTATATAGGATTAAAAAATCTGTGAGTACATGGTTTAATTATGCATGGTTGTTATTGTTAATTATACATCTTTATTCCATAATAGAAGTATCTTGCTCTCCTGTGCACAGTTTTATATGTGGTGTTCTTGTATTTTTCAATAGAGGGAATATCTCTGTGCATGCAAAAGGATGTATGTTGTATATCTGCCCCTCTGTTGAAACAAGTGGAAGAATTTTTCTTTTACAGGAAGAAACACTTAACCCATTTGCACACTGAAGTTCTTGCATGGATAATACAATTAGGGTAACAGTGTTTAATAGCCACAATGCTGATAGGTATCCTGTAGTTCCTGAACCAACAGCTCACAATTTAGACTTCTCATAATGAATCCCCTTAAACTACATTTCAACATTAAAAATTGAGAAATGAACTGAAGTTGATAGCATACTTGACAGTTTTGTTTGTGTGTGTATGTGAAGTGCTGTTCAGTCTCAGTGACTCCATAGGTTTTTTAAGCAAGTGATTAAGCAGAGTGGTTTGCCATTGCCTGCCTATGCAAAGTCTTCCTTAGTGGTCTCTCATCCAAGTACTGACCCTGCTTAGCTTCTGAAATCTGACGAGATGGGACTATATTATACCATTTCTCATCCTGTTGACATTAATAAATTTCATATTTTCACAGAACTGTGGTGGATTCAGGTTTGAAGTTTGTCTCACGTCAAGCTTTCCTGAAAAATACCAACTTACAGTACATGTAAGTAACTTTATGACTTATGAACTACCAAAGTTTCGTCATAGTTAATCCCCTTGAAGAAGTGTATAGAAGTGTATAGGTTATTTGGGAAATAGAAATTTATTATGTAGCATGCTTTACTAATTACTGCTTCACATACTACATTTTTATAATTAACATTCAGAATTCTAATTTATATATATGACAAACATTCTAGTCTTTCCTTCTCAAAAGAAATACCTAGTTGTTTTCTCCTCCTTTCCATCCTTTCCATTTTCTTTTCTATCGTCTCTATCCTGTTTTCTTTTATCCCCTTACTTAATCCTATCCTATGTGGTTCCCTGGTTCTGTGATATCAGCAGTAAGGAGGAAAGTTGTCCCTGATTGATGGCCACGATTAGTTATCAGTGGCTGATAAATTGGTAGTAGCGCCAGTAAATTGTCTTCTGATACTGGCACCATCACTACACCATTATTTACTACTGAGTCAACAGAATACAGATCTGTGGAGGCTGAAATGTTGGGCCTCATTGCCACAGAAACTAAGGAAAAAGAAACATAAAGAGGAAACATCTATGTAAGGGAGACAATGGAGAGCCACGCTTGTACTGTCTTTTCCATCTTCTGGAGTGGATGTTTTCTTGTATGATTTGGAAGTCCCAGTCTTAAGACAACCAGGAATGATCTTAAACATTATTAAGCATATTCCAAATATCCCATATGATGACACAACTCTCACCGTGCATCCAATTCTTAGGTCTTGGGATCTTTTTCTGAAGCCGGATAGAAGACTCCATAAATGATATTGTCTAACCACTGCATCCCAATCTCCTGTCACTTACATATTCTTGAGATAGATTCCTGTCCTGCAATGATACCTTGACCTTTCCAGGCATTCACTACCAGACACCTGGAATTAATATTGTCAGTCTTGTGAGTGTGAAGATCAGTTTTGACCAGTCTCTTGTTGATGTCCTAACTGTTTAGAGCACAAAGACTGTTAGTACAAAGACTTGGATCAGTACCTGATGACATCCAAAATGCACTGCTCACTTTTCTCTGTGAGTTTTCAACACTAGTACTTAGTGAGTTCTGTCACATGAACGTGGACATCAGTTGTCAGTACTGTTGGGTAATCTCCTATCTGTATGTCTGACACTCAAGTGTCCTTAATTGACTGTACAGCTCTCATCTTAATCAGCTAGAATACAAAGTAGAGTTTGCTTGGCTTCATTCCTGCAGCATATTTAGGTGCACTCTACTTGATTTTACTTTTCTGCTAGAGATCAGCTCCCCAAATGACCTACCGTATATACTCGTGTATAAGTCGACCCGTGTATAAGTCAAGGCACCTAATTTTACCACCAAAAACTGGAAAAACTTATTGACTCATAAGTCTAGGGTGTTCCCCCCCCCTGCTCCCCCCCCCCCCGCCTCCTGGATCCCCACAGCATCCCCAGCCCTTGGCTGCTCTGGCTTTTCCTTGCAAGCAAGGAAACCCAAAAAGCAGACGACTGCTCTGTCTGATGTTTCCTTGCTTGCAAACAAGGAATCTCCAAAGCAGGCGGGGTCAGGTAAGAGCCAGGGTGCCCACTCCCCACCGGATCCCCCCCCCCCCCGGCTGCCTTCCGGATCCCCAGAGCAGCCCCAGTCCTTGGCTGCTCTGGTGTTTCCTTACTTGCAAGCAAGAAAACGCCAGACAGAGCATTCGCCTGCTTTTGGGGTTTCCTTGTTTAAGCAGTGTTTGGAACATTGCCCTTTTAAGAAAGATAGAGACAGGCTGCCTGGAGCAGCAGCTTCCCTGAAAGGGAGCCTGCGGGGAAAGAAAAAGATGACTGAGTGAGTGAGGGGGATGATGGGCGGCGGAGGCGGCGGGTGGCTTGCGTATAAGTCGAGGAAGGCTTTTTCAGCACAAAAAAGGTGCTGAAAAAGTCAACTTATACGCGAGTATATACAGTAGGTTTCCACTCTTGATAATTCACTGTCTTGAACAAGATTATCTTCATCCTCTGCTTGGGCTCAGAGAAATTAAGGCTTCATGGTAAAAAATTTCCATCTCCTGGAAAGAACATTTTTTACTGTGACAGTAGTTCAGCAGTAAAATTGGCTGCCCAGGGATGTGCCCCCCCCCCCCCCGCCCTGCCACTGGCAGTCTTCAAGTAGCACTCTTCTCAAGATGCTTTAGGCTGATACTACATTGGGCAGGGGGTTAGACTAGATCGCCTGTATGGCACCTTCCAACTCTGTGATTCTGTGAACATTTTTGGAATCTTTCTGGAGAAACAACCATGCAGGTTGGTAGGTTGAAGTGATGATGTACAAGGTGATGAAACTGACTCAGTGGAGCTATGCTTGCATAAGAATGAGGAACGATTTCACCATCTTGTCCATCTTCATGACAGCCCTCCACAACCTATTCATTAATTTGGGTCCCATGACCCTGAGTGTGACCTTTCTGGATGTTGAACAAATTGTACACAGGAAAATTCTGTTTGGTAAGATATATTCCATTGTCACCCCTAACACCACCTCCAAACAATTCTTGTTAAAAGTGACTGCCTAGTTTTGGCTTTCATTCTCTGGATGCACATAGTTATTACTTTGAGTTGTTAGTTTTGCTGTATCTTTATTGCTGTATCTAACTGCATGTGACTAGACACCTTTAGTTAGTTTTGCTATACCTTTATTGCTGTATCTAACTAGACACCTTTAAGTTGATCTGCTGTATGTTTTCTTAGTTTATTTAATACATGAACTTGGAATGAAGTAATATAATAGTAAGTCATGGAAAAGCCTAAAGAAGTTTTTTTCAAGGCTAAATTGTAAATTAGATCTTTATACTTAAAAACAACAACAATATGTGTGTATGTTTTTCTGTCAAGTCACAGCTGGCTTATGACAGTCCTGTGAAGTTTTCAAGGCAGGAGATGTTTACAGGTCGTTTGCCTGCCTCTGCATCATGACTCTGGTATTTCTTGGTGGTTTCCCATATAAATATTAACCAGAATTGACGCTGTTTTACTTCCAAGATCTGATGAGATCAGGTTGGCTTAGTCTATCCCGATCAGGGCACATATGTGTTAAGGTATGTCAAGTTGCTTCTGACCTATGTGAACCCTATGAATTAATGACATCCAAAAGGTCCTATCGTTAACAGCCTTACTCAAGGGTTGCATAGATACAAGCAATTTTCTTTTCTTTTTCAGCAATAGCTATTCATATACAAAATACATTCATAGCTATTCATATACAAAATACTGTTAAACTGCAGTTTTTAATTGAAATAAATTGTAATGCACTTATAAAGTCAAAAGTGTAGGAGGTTATCTTTAGGAAAATGTGGGAAGTTGCATTAGAAAATGGTAACTGCTTTCACTTGTTTAGTTGGTAGAAGGTGTGATCCAGGGACTAGGCCAGGTTATTTGGGAGATTTTTATGTCCCGCATGCATTCCCTTTTATCAACCTGGAATTTTCAGAAGGAGTGTACTACAATACCAAAGTGAGAAAGATCTGCCTATGTTAAGTAGATTGAAGAATGTATATGAAGGCTCTTTTGGGTTCTGGTTTCAGTACCTGTACATACATTCTGCCAGTTTATGATAATTTTATCTCCACAGTCCTGTCCTTGTGGATGTTCTGGAGTTCTTGGGACAAAAAAAATTATGCATGAACATACCCTACATAGGCTTTTTCTTTTTAGAAGAATAGTGGATGTTCTTTTTTAACCTTCAGAGTTTAAAAATTTACTTGACAAAGTGGAAAACAATCAGACTTAATTATATCTCCGTTTTTAGATACTCCATTTTAGCAAATTTATTGTGCACTCAGAGAACAATGCAGGTATACAAGCTTACTGTCACATATATTAAAAATGTATTCAGTTACATAGCAAATAAGATCAGTTGTTGATTATGTTGCATATTTTATGAAACCTTGAATGCCTGAAGATGGTTTTCCAACAATGGCCTAGTAATATCTAAAGAGAAAGAAAGTAATTGATTTTATTTGGCTGAGTTTGATAGACTTTATTTTAAAACATGCACATTATATTTTAAAAGGCCGCCAGTTTTACAGCATGTTCTGCTTTTTATGCCATTGATGCAAATTTAGATAAAATAGGACAGTGAAGTAGTTTAGTCATGGACCATGGTGTAATCTTTTTTTATGACTGGGAGAAAAGTTATTTAAAAATAAGCAAAATTAAGTTTCTGGAGGAGCATAGAAAGGTCCCATAGTCTTCCACTGTTTTCACATGTGGATGGACAGTCCCACTGGGAAAGAGGAATATGTTTCTGCTCTACATATCTTTAATTTTGCCCAATTTATCTCTTTTAGTGAAGCAGTGCCTGCCATAGTGAGAACAGTCTCAAGTAAGATGCCTCTGATCTTCAGTATGACAGAATACATTAAAATTAATTGCATTATGAAGCAAAAATTCTTAATTGATGTGAACATGTAATGGCTGCATTTTGCAGTTTTTCCTGTGATCTTTCATGTGGGCACATATTGCACTGGGTTTTTAAGTTATATCTAAACGACTTAAGATAAAAATGTTTGGCATATAGTCAGGGTTTAGGTAAGTATTAGCTGTAATGAAGGATCAAAGAAAATATGAGGAATGTGTATTTTGTTTATGAATAAATTGAGTATGTAGTCAACATCTGAGAACTTCCTTGGAAATATTTACTTAACAGTTTTTCCACCTTATATGACTTGACGTGCTATAAGGTACTCATTGCTAAATCTCTTTAAGCTGGTCTTCAAATAAAGGACAATTTGTGTCACTCCTGTAGGTCCTCACATTTCAAAAGATAGAAAGAAAGCCAGGAACTTTTCTGAGGACCAAGTGGAAGTTCCTTTTTAATTTTGAAATATCGTATTTAATAAAAAAAATTTTGCTTCTTTATAGTAACTTCTCAAGAAACAAGCTCTCAAGTTTGTCTAGAAAGTCTTTCCGTCACCTGAATTTGTCTGATCTGTAAGTAAAAAGTTTGTGTAAAAGGAAAGAATTGTGATTGTTATAATAATTATTTTTTCAGGAATTGTGGTTGACTAGATAGAGAACAGATAAAGTTTTTTGTTTTAAAAAGTAAATTTTGCTTCACGCTACACCCATCGTTGCAGCCTCTATCAAATATCTTGTCTGATTAGTCCTCTGCCACCTGGCCTGCAGAAATATATCCTGTTCCTTTAACAGAGACTGAATAGATAGAAGTGGGCAATTGAAACTTTGCATGGATTGGAATGAACGTAAATAACATTGCATTAAGCCACTGTTAAAAAGATAGGACATTTTTTCCAATCCTAATTACAAGCATTAGGTGGAGAGATTTAAGTGGTTGGGGCAACTGTGTTTTACAAAGCACCCATAGTATAAGGACATTTGATAATTTGATTTCTGAATTGCAAACATTTGCTCACTGTGAATATGCTTTTGAAATTCCAAAGAGTTACAGTGGTAGTTAGGAGAACGCGAAAGCTTTCCAATACATGATCTTTTTACCTCATGAGAATTACTAAAGCTCTGGTAATTGTAAAATTACTTGTGAAGTAGCTAATCCACTCCTACCTTAGATAACACTTTGGGGGTCAACAATGGCTGCTTCCAATATGTGTCATTTTACAGTTGAACTCTGAACATCAGCATGACACAATATGAACTCCCATGCAAAGCTCCTATCTTGGAATATTGCAGGATGGGGGAATAAAATTACTAACGCCTGTTTCTGCAGCTACCTAAAAAAAAAAAAAAAACCACAGTAATACTTTTGCAAGAAACCTGGGCCAACTCAGATGTTATCTTGGACAGTTTTTGTACGTATTGTCTCCCAGCTGTTTAATCCAGAAACTCGGGCCGCTCCTCTGGTAGCTTAGCCACCCTGGTGTCTACCAAAGTAGTATCGGAAGCCCTTCAGAGCTGCCCACCGATAGCTCAGGCGACTTTGCTGATCATAGGGACACTAAATCTGATAGTAGTTAACATTTATACGCCCTCAGGGCTGGACTGCTCATCCTTATCTATAGTCTGGAGTAATCTATCTGTATATCAAAGGTTGCTGATAGGTCAAGGAGAACCAACAGGGACACATGCCCCGTCTCAACCCCCTGAGCAGCTTATCCATCAGGGCAACCAAGGCAGTCTCAGTACTATGTCTGTGCCTGAAACCTGACTGACATGATTCCAGAAAATCTGTTATCCAAGTGTGTCTGCAATTGGACCACAATAGGTCCTTCACTCCAACAGCTGTAGAAGAAGAGTTTGAATTTTTACCCCCCCCCCTTCTCTCCTGTAAGACTCAAAAGGGCTTACAATCTCCTTTCCCTCCCCCCCACAACAAACATCCTGTGAGGTGGGTGGGACTGAGAGAGCTCTGAAGAGCTGTGACTAGCCCAAGGTCACCCAGCTGGTGTGTGTTGGAGTGCACAGGCTAATCTAGTTCCCCAGATAAGCCTCCACAGCTCTGGTGACAGAGCAGGGAATCAAACCTGGTTCTCCAGATTAGAGTGCACCTGCTCTTAACCACTATGCCACTGCTGCTCCTTCAGTCCAAAAGTCAGCAGGTAGTGGTCCATCCATGATGAAGGACACCCTTTGCATTCCCCCAACAACAGATTACCCCTTAGCTGCTCTGTATTAAAAACCATATCGAGGTTTTTTCCCTGTGTGTCGGGTACTGCACATACTGAGACAGACCCATGGCTATGATGTCAGCCATGAGATCTTGAGCTGATCTGCAAGAGGCGTCCTCCATGTGGAAAGCGAAGTCCCCCAACACAACTGTACTGGGGATCTACAACACCAACTCCATCAACTCTGACAGGGTTGCTGTAAGGCAGCTTGGTGAATGGTACAGCATTAGTATCCCATTCTGTCCCTCTGGCAACAGAAACAGGCCCTCAGTTCCAGGTGTAGATTGGAAAGAGTACCTGGTGATAAGAGCCACTTTGTAGACTATCGGTATTCTATCACCTCTCCCTTCTGACCTGTCCTGGTGCTGCATGGTGTAGCCTATGGGGGCAAAGTTGTGTAAATTCCAGTCTTGATCACCCACCCAGGTCTTGGTGGTACATACCAGATTGGCCACTTTGTCCATGATCAAGTCATGATGATAGATGTTTTATTTTGGACTGAACTGGCATTCACCAGTAGCACCACCAGATTCACGGGCTGGTTAGCATGCCCTCCTGACTCCAGGACTGGGTGGCAGAACAGAAGGAAAGATAGCCTGTAAACATCTTCCTTCCATTCTCTTCACCAGCCTCTTTTGCCACCCACTCCCATACCTCCCCCTTCCCATCAGCACCAGGATCTGCCCCTCACCCCTTCCCAGTCCCCTCTGTCCAAAGCCATTCTATCCTCCTGGGCTATCCACCCCTATTTTTGGAAATGCTACCTCCTGCTCACCAGTGTACACAAAATCCCACTGTCACAAGGTCTATTGGGGTTTCCAATCGACGGGGTAAATGGAGCACCCATATGGGCTGCCACCCCATTCAGTAACCTCTCCCCAAAGTCAACCTCTCACTCATTGAGTGTGCCTCTCAGGGCTTGGGGTGTCAGATACGAGAACCTCCCCCTAACCCCACATATCTTGTTCTCCTCTACCCCGTCTTTCTCTTCTGGCACCCCCACAGTGACTTCTCACAACCCCTCCTCACAACAAATGTTGCCCTGCCTAGCTGTTCAATTGTAGTGTGGCGAGCAACTCAAGGCTGTGTGAAGCACTACTGATGTCAATTTTGCTCGTTCTCTCCTGTCTCCTCTTCAGGCTAGTCTATTTTGATGGAGGTACATGGCCCCACCTCCCAACCTGGTAAACAGGTGGGAGAGGGATACAGGTCAAGGTCAGTGACCTCCCTTCAGCCCTGCCCCCAGCTTCGTGGACAAGGTGGGGGTGCAATGGACAAGACCAGCTCCTCCCACCCAACAGCAAGCAGTTGGTATTCTCCCAGCAGCAGGGCAGGTGTAACTTGAATGCACTCTCTCTCTTCTTCTTGTTGTACCCACTTGCCTTCCACTTGAGTCTGCTGGCTTCTCAAGCCATAGCCCTGCCCCTAGCGTGGTGGATGAGGTGGGGGGTGAAATGGATGGGGCTGGCATCTTCCAGTCCAGCAGCAAGCAGCAGGACTGTTCAGCTTTCTCCTGGTGGCAGGATGGAGCAGGTGGAACTTGTGATCTCTCTCACTCCCTTTTGCCTGCACTTGCCTTCCTCTTGGGCTAACTGGCTTCCCTGCCTCTAGCCTGATGGGATAAGGTAGGATGATGGGATGAGGTAGGATGGTACGGACAGGGCAAGCAGCAGGTTGGTCGATGTTCTCCCGGCAGTGGGGCAGAGCAGGTAGAACTTGCATGCTGTCTCTCTCTTGTACACACTTGCCTTTCTCTTTGGCCAGCTGACTTCTCAAGCCATGGCCCTTCCCTCAGCCCAGTGGACGAGGTGGGGGCTGGATGGACAGAGCTGGCCTCTCCCAGCCGGCGTGCTTTTATGAGGAACACTCAGATAATGTTCCATGTTTGATTCAGACGTCTACACTTTCTGTACTGTGGTTGACTCTTACATTTTGGATTTACAGTGGACTGTGGTATTCGTGAACATTTTAATTAGCATCTGATAATTCTATATGTTTACATATGGATGAGCTTCTGTACTTAGAATATACTATCCAGTTTGGTTTTTGTTAGCAACTCTATCTCAGTTTCTAGAGATTCACAATAGATTTCAAAGTGTTTCTAGCTATTACTTGAAACCTCTATTTTCTGTGAAGTTTGACCATAAGGGGGAGCTAACAATCCCAGAAATTAGAAAACATTTAAAGTCCATTGTAGAAAAAAATATGCTATAGGTCATATACTATTGACACACTCTACTCAATGCTATTTTTAAAAAATTAAGTTTCTCTTGAGGCTGAGTTTTGCTTTACATATTTTATGCTTAGTGCAAAATGGAGAAGCAGAGAATCATGTTTATTGTTCAGAGCTCCTTGCAGAAGTAGCATAACAATGTACTAGATGTCACAGTGCTGACAGAATTCAGATATATTCACTGAAATTGCATCTATTTTCTCTAGGTCAACAGTTGACCATAGAGGTGCAATATTTAGTTGATGAGCTGCTTATATTTATCACTTAAAACCTTTTGATTTACTAAAAGGTGCCTTTGATTAACTGAGCAGCAGATTTTATTAAAACTGTTAATTATTTTCTGTATGAGGACTTTTGAAACCTGACAAGCACCATCAAAGAAGACATACTTCATCTTCTTTTTCACAAATAAAAGAATGTTTCCTCTGATGGTACTTGCTGCAGTGTGCTTACATAATTGAAAAACTAGATGTAGTTTTCTTCAGAAATATTTTTATTCATTTAGTCATATGCAGATACCTGAGGATTTTAATGGTTTAATCAATTCATGGACTAAACCGAATTTGATTAATCAGCTAAAATGGCTTCAGTTTAGACATCCACATTAAAGTGCTTGACTTGTGAACTGCTGTATAGAGAAATATGTGTTTTAATCATTACTTAAACGAATTGCTCTTTATAAAAATGGATTTCCTGTCATTTATCAAATGTAGGATTTTGGAAGGTAACCCATTCAAGTGTTCCTGTGACATAATGTGGATCAAGATATTTCAAGAGACCAAGAGATCAAAAACAGAAAGTTGGGATTTTTACTGTGTGAATGACTACAACCAGAGGGTATCTCTGATGGAGAAGCCAGTCCCAAACTGTGGTAATTTACTTTTAATGTAGAACAATTAGCATAAATGTTTTAAGTTATAAAATGTTTGGAGTACAACCCATAGTGCCATCTGCTTTTTCTTTCAAAGAACTGGCCCTTATTTATTTCAGAAATAACAGGAAAGGAAGAAATGCACCATAAATGCAAAAATCAGTTTTTTTTCAGCAGCTCTGAAATGTTTATCTGCGGTATTAATTTTAGATTTAATATGTGTCTTAATTTCTGTCTCTTGCTAATAGTAATCATAACAAACATGGCCAGTATGATGCAGACAGAATTTGCTTGTTGTTGGGTGGTTCGGGCTTAGTGTAATGTGAATTGGTGGCCTTCTTTTTGTTGAAAATGTGAACACGGACTGATGTGTCTTGCCGGTTTGTATTGGATGTGTTTTGCTGTATTGGTTTGTTTTGTAGCTGCGGTGTTCTTTTAACATGCCAATAAAGGCTTTCTGTTCTGTTCTGTTATATTGTAATATATTAAATCAGTTAAATATATATCAAAGTAATTTATTCTATAAAATACTGGATATAATCTAACACATATAATACATAATTTCTTACCTTGTCACAATATGTTCAGTGGCAACCCTAACAGCTCACCAAGTGGCTCCTTCACTAGACTCTGTTAATTTTAATAGAATTTCTATATGAACAATTCTGCGTGCATCACCCTTTTATTTATAATACAGGTGTAACCTTATCAGTGAAACACACTGAAATGTTTATGTCATACTTTAGATTAGAGGTATTTTAAATACTGCTATACTGCATGCAGACTGCTTAAATTGAAAAGGTTTAAAAATTATTCAGAATTTTTGTCCTGAGCCATTCTGTGATTTTTCAGAACTTTTTATAGTTATCTTAGGGGCTCTTGTCACAAAGATTTTTTGAAATTTCCTAGTAAACAAAATTAATATTTTGTTTAGTGATATATTGCTATAATTTGAGAATGTTGATACAACTTGAAAGGAAGATACTGCTTTACCTATTCTGTATTTCTGTTTTCTATGAGCCCAGATGACAACTGTTCATATCCTGTTCTTTTGTTATTGTATGCTTATTTGTTAAACTGAAATGATAATTTCAAGCTTAACAAACCTCAAAATTGCCTCCATTCTATCTTGAAGGTTGAAAGTCATATTTCAGTATTTAGTCAATAAACTTGACCTGCCTATGTGAGTAAAATAATTATTTGCCTGAGCAAATGAAGTAGCGATTTGTGCATTTCTGTGCACAATGTATTAAATGCCTTGTCCTGTTTTAGATTATATTATAGTTCATTGTCTAGTTCTAAAAACACTAAACCAACTAGTATCTTGTTATCACTTGTTAAACTTTTTGATGCTAATGTTATATAGGCTTTAGCTCAGTTACTTTTAGAAAACTGTATGTTTAATTTCCATTTCTTCCTTTTTTGTCGTTGAGATTTTCACTGCGAGGCTTCTTGGCTTAGGTTTCCTGCTTCTCCTCCCTTTTTAGTAAATTATTGTTCCTGGATGAATAGGGTGGAGTAGCAGTTGCCCTTAATTGTTCTGTATGATAACTGTGTATTTCTTTATCCAGGCACTTGTTGTGCTTACACAAAGATTGGTTCAGAACTTTCTAATGCTAAAGCCCACAAGTGGGAGCTTAGCATTCTTTTCCTTGAAGGAGAAATTGTGCCTGATTCACATTCCTTGATAAGTATTGTCATACTCAGTTGTATGTTTTGACCACTGCAGCACTGTCCTGAAGCTTTTTTGTCAACTGTTTGCTCCTTATGTAAGTGTGTATCTATATCTATATATCACCTTTACTATGACTCAAGGTGGTTTGCAATACGTAATTAAACATATCACATAACAGTAAAATCCTGATTATCCCCAATAAAACGTCTTCAGCTTACACTGCATTAAAAACTGTGTTGAACAAAATAATCTTGCAGTGCCCTCAAAAGGTTTCCCAGGATGGTCCCCCATCTCCTCATAGAGCCAGTCCTATAAAGTGGGTATATCCACCCTAAAGCATAAGCTCATGTCAATGCCAGGCAGGGCCACTTTTCATGAGGAAACACTCGGAGCGTAGCAAGCTGGAAACTATATTATTTACATCAGTATGTGGGAGAGACAGTCCATTATATATGAGTCTCAGGCTGTGAAGAGCTTTAACTGTGTCCTTGAACTATACTTGGAAATAAACTGTTAGCCAATTAAGCTATTTTAAGATAGGCAAGATGTCATTCTGATCGTCAACCAACAACAGATGACTCGCATTCTGAGCCATTTGTAATGTCTACGTTATCTTCAAGAGTAATCCAAAATAATGTGTTACAATAATCCATAAACAAGATTGCAAAATGATGCACCAGCTTGGCTAGATCCACTGAGTCTAGAAAAGAAGAGCTGGTCAGCCAGATGAAGCTGATAAAAAGATACCCTTGGCCACTGTGCTAACCCACTTTTCAAATAGTACAACTGGGTCCGTGAGTATCCCCAAGTTCTTAACCTCCTCTGGAAAAACACCCAGTTATTCTGTCTGCAGTGCATCCAAACTTTTCTAAGAAGCAACCTTTTCAACCAGCATTACCTCTGTCTTAGTCTGGATTCACCTTCAGCTTTTTCTGCCTTAGCCAGTTAACCATGTCAATGTAGCCTTATGTAAATATTGGAGCCCACAAATGACAAAATGGAATCCTAAGCACTCCAGAAGACAGGGGCCATCCCATCGATTCTGCTTATCTGGTAGAACTCCTAAGTGAGCTGTAGGCCTTGGTTTTTTTGTATCTTTTCCCTTTCATATTTCTGTGCATAGCCCACTATACAGTGATGCTGCAGCTCCTTTTTTCAGTACAGTGCAGTGGAAGTGCAGTACTCTGTAATGAGTTTATTGATTTCTATCTTAACATTTGTTTTACCCCAACTCAGCAGCTCAGAAAGGGAAGGCAGTTGAAAGTCATCCAATGTCCTTGTTCTCCTGTCTTCCTGACTTTTTGCATAGAACTAGGGAGCACCTTCTTGGACTGTATCTTGGCCCTTTTTGTGGGAGTGCAATTCCTTCCCTCTGTGCTACCTTATGCTCCTGATTTGTGGCGTGCTCACTTCCCCTAGCTGCTTTCAGTTTTGATGTTGTAGGGCCCCTGGATCTTCATCCCCAGTGTCATGACTTGACATGTAGGCAGATTCTTTAGCCTGTAAGCTGCACCACATTGAGCTGCAGAGGCAAGGGAAGGAGCAGAGGTACTGCATGGAAGGATCCCCACAACTGCCCTTGCCCAGCTTCCTCTATCCTTGCTTGTTTGTCTTTCATCGTTCTTCTGTCCTCCTTGTCAGGGCTTTTTATTTTTATAGCTTGAATAAGCTTTTTTTGCTTTGACTCTACATGTCCCTGAAGAGGCCAGGGTGGGAATGAATGTTCATCCATGAAGGATGATACGATGATTGAAAATTTGTGAATCCGATCCTTCAGCCAGATCCATTTTCCCACAGTGTTCCCCCAACACCTACATTAAGATAAAGAAAGGGGAGACCTGCAAAGACTTGCAGGGGGCACCTGATTTTTCCTTCTCTTTACCCACTATTTCGTCATTCCTTCTTCTGGCAGCTTCTGTATCCTTTATATGTTCCTTACTTTCTCCAGACTAATCATCTAACTGACCTTGTAGCTGCTGCTCCATTTTCAGCTATATTTATTATTAATTTACTTCATTTGTACCCCACTTTTATCCCAAAAGAGGTGATCCAAAGCAGCTTTGTGTTTGAAGATGTTTTAAGTGCTGTCGCAGTGTGTTTGGAATGGAGCCCAGGGTACCGATTACCACTAGGACAACCTCAGCTGGTTTGTGCCATAGTCGCTGAAGTTCAATTTTCAAATCGTGGTATGTAGTGACCTTCTCCTATTCTTTTTCAATGATCAGGTAATGCTATGAGGATGATGGTCACTTTCTTGTCCACAATCACTGTGATGTCCGGAGTATTATGTGCCCATATTTTGTTTGTTTGGATTGGAAAGTCTCACAAGCTCTTGACCTTCTCATTTTCCATGACTTTCTCTGGACAACGTTCCCACCAGGTTTTAGCTGTCCTAATGTAATTCTTGCATAAATTTCAGTGGATCATCTTGGCCATTGAGTTGTACCTGTTTGTACTCATTCTGGGCTATCTTTTTGCTGCAGCTGAATACATGATCTACAGTCTCGTTGGCTTCCTTGCACAATTTGCAGTTTACATCATCTGAGGATTTTTAGATTCTAGCCTTGACCATATTTGTTCTAATGGCCCACTCTTGAGCGGTTAAAATCAGTGGTTCAGTTTTCTTTTTCAGAATTCATCTTCTTCTTCTTCTTCTTCTTCTTCTTCTTCTTCTTCTTCTTCTTCTTCTTCTTCTTCTTCTTCTTCTTCTTCTTCTTCTTCTTCTTCTTCTTCTTCTTCTTCTTCTTCTTCTTCTTCTTCTTCTTCTTCTTCTTCTTCTTCTTCTTCTTCTTCTTCTTCTTCTTCTTCTTCTTCTTCTTCTTCTTCTTCTTCTTCTTCTTCTTCTTCTTCTTCTTCTTCTTCTTCTTCTTCTTCTTCTTCTTCTTCTTCTTCTTCTTGGCAGGCATGGAGAAAGAATCTAATTTAATTGAGGTAGCAAGATGAATTATTTTAAATTATTTGATAAATATGTGGTTTTTTGTTTTCTTCCTGTTCTGGGAAAATGAACTACTTTTGACTCAATTTTTTTTGAAAGAAAAAAGATCTCAAGAGAAATGAAACACAAACTCCTTGTTTGATGCAGTAAGATTTGGCGTGGCAATTTTACTACATCATAGAAGTTACTTGTCATTACTTCATTCTGAATACTTGTGAACTTGAAAGAAAGCATGCAGATATTACTACTAAGAAATCAGGAAGGGCAAGGTACTTTGGTCATTTGTTTTGACAGATGTTTTACATTTTGTTTGATAGTATTTCCCTGCTTAGTGCTGTGTAACAGATTAGTGTAGATAGTGCAAGGATGTGTAACAGTGAGTTGCTAATAAATTACTTGCCAAGAAGTGGAATGAGACCATTGTGATTTCCTGGTAAGGTTATTTACATTTGCAGACGAGTGAAGCAGGAAATAGTGATAGCTGGTAATACTGTCTGTGGATGATTTTCATGGTTGAAATGATCACAGGCAACATGCAACTAAACCTAAAGTGTACCATGGAAGTTCACTTCTTCAGAATGGTGGTAAAGCAAAACAGTAACAGTGACAATCTTTTAGTGGTCTGTTTTGAGACAAAGTTGGGATATATATGCGGTTACATACGTGACTTGGTATACAAAACTATTTTGGGTGGGGGGTGTTCTCAGCAAAAAGGTTTTTATAAAATAATTTTAATTTTAATTTTAAAAAAATAATAAGTGAAGTATAAAGTGAAAATAAGAGAGAATGTATGTAGTATAAAGAAGACAGTGGCGTATCTGCCCCTCAGTCCCCGGGCGCCACTAATCTGGTCATGTGGGGGGCCAAAAGTGGAAGAATGCAAGGCAGCAGGAAATCCTGCTGCCTCGTCATCTTCGGATGCCCTCGACCCCACCCATGTTGTCATCAACGTGGGCAGGGCCAAGGAAACCAGAGGAAACTGCCCCTAAGCCTCACCCCCCCCCCTTGGCTCCCAGTTGGCAGTCCCTTCTGCCCTCCCCTCTGGGACAGCTGGCTGCCGGCTGAGAGTCGGGAGGGAGACATGAGGCTCGGGGGGTGGGGCCCCACCCCCTGGCATACCGGTGGGCCCCCCCGGAAAACACCTGTCTCCAGGCGCCATTTTCCCACCATACACCTCTGACAGAAGATATCCGTACCTTCTGGCTGTACCTTTCCATAGTTATTTGTGGTAGTAGCAGTTTGCATTTTATATTTTTATGTGATATCAATGTTTTTTTCAGTGTTTTATAATAGCTATTTAGGCTGGAATGGGCATCATATTTCTCAGGTTTTACAAGAATCCAGATGACATTGTTCTGAGTTGCTTTTACATTTTTAAAAAATTTGCTTTATATTCATTCCGTCTTCCCTTATGATGCAATTGCAGCACCAGCCTTTATTATATGGAGTGGGAAAATTGAGGCTTCTGACCTTTATTTCTTTCCAGAAGAGGCTTCTGACATTTTCTCTTTCCAAAGAGTTTTGTCTTCTTGGCTAAATTAGTATCGTATTGTGGGACATTCAGCATGATTGTGTGGGTTCATTTCTGTATGCATGTGTTGAAGGAAGTACACAAAAAGAATCCTCTCCGTGCAAAGGCGTGAAACCAACCCAGATTGTTTCCATGGGCTCCAATTGCTGCACTGCATTGCGTACATGTGAACAGGAAAAAGGAAAGTGGGTTCCGTTATAACGGCTTCAACCCGTAATACATTTGCAGTACCAAATAGACCAGTATAGCTTTAGAGATCAGAGATGAGCAAGCCACCTATGTCTAGACCTGAATAGGCCAGGCTAGCCTGATCTCGTCAGATCTCAGAAGTTAACTGGGGTTGACCCTGGCAATTATTTGGATGGGAGACCTCCTAGGAGTACTGGAGTTATAACATAGAGGCAGGCAATGGTAAACCACCTCTGAATGTCTCCTGCCTTGATAATCTCACAAGCTTTGATGCCCCCCAAAAGCTACCTAAGTTCTGCTGTAAAGCACCTAACTATATTGAACTACCATGTGGAAATTCTGTTTTCTGAACTGTGACTCTCCTTTAAGTTAATCCAGTTGCTCCCCTCTTACAGGCCCACTTACTTTTCTGCTACTTAACTTAAGGATCGTGGTGGTGGCAGCATCCAGCTCAGGCTGATAGTAGCAGTAGACAGATGGCCAGGCAGCTAAGGAACAAGCAGGCTGATGGATCTATTTTCTTTATGTATGTGTAGTGTAGAATGGTGTACAAACTTGAGGTTTGCTTTCATACCCTGTCACACATATATAACATGCATGTGAACAGGCCTGAGTTTCCTTTATGGAGACAGCAGTAGAATCACCTATTTGACAATTAGTATGATGTTCATTAATTAAATGCAGATGTTAGAGTAGTGTTTACTGAAACGGATTAAATTCTAAGACAGGCCCTTTCTGCACGGGCCATTTAACCTGGATCAGGCTGGGGATTAAAACCATTTGGGGCAGGAACTTTGCACGGGTCTCGTGCCTAAATCGGCCCTGCCCCAGGTTAAATGGCAGAACTTGGGATATTCGATAATCGCGCTATGTGCAATTCTTTTTGAATATCACGGGTTACCACCGCATCCGTGCAAAGGACCCTGGGTGTCAGCTGCCGCTTTTGTCCGCATTTTTTAAAATTTATATTCTCTCCTGCGCAACTCTGCAGAAGAGGGTGATCGGCCCTCTGGCCCCTGAGGCATCAGCCATGGCCACGGGGGCCCACCCCCTTGTCCCTGCAGGGCTGCACAGGGAAGAAGGTAAGTTTTTTTAAAAAGGATGTGCCTTCATGCAGAGGCGTGTCAGCAAGTCACAGCAACCATGGGGCTGCTTGCATGGGAGCATGCGAACAGCCCCAGGGCTACATCGGGATCAATTATCCCGGCTGTAGCCCACGTCCCCTGGCCCGTGTGGAAAGAGCCACAGTATACGCATTATCTGTATCCTATTAGTAGTAGGATTATATATTTTTCTAAGAGGTCCTATTCAGAAGTGGTTTGTATACTGAAGTATTTGTTGTTTCTATATGTGTCAGCATCCTTTGGATCAATTGTGCAGCTGAATATGCCTAGTAAAGTTGCTGTAGATGATTGTAGACATAGATATGAGATAAACTACAGATTACATTTATAAACTGTTGTGTCTGGAGAGTTCTGTATAGCTAGCCTAGATCATGTCTCAGACAGGTTGTCTTGGCCCTTGCTATGTGTAGAACAGGGGTAGGGAACCTGCGGCTCTCCAGATGTTCAGGAACTACAATTCCCATCAGCCTCTGTCAGCATGGCCAATTGGCCATGCTGGTAAGAGAAAGCTGATAAGAATATGTAGTTCCTGAACATCTGGAAAACATGATCTGAGTATAGTAAAGAACAAAGAATGGAGGAAAAAAACCCTACCTTATGTCACTTTAATTTCACTTTTAAACAATTGGTTTTTCATATAGCATAACAACATAAAAAACACAGGAAAAATAATAATAGTATACAAACATAAAAGATGGATCTGTGTTAATTGTAAATAATACTGAAGGGATTTAAATAAGCGGTGATAATATTCTTGTATTGTCGAAGGCTTTCACGGCTGGAATCACTGGGGTGCTTTCTCTCCTGACGTTTCGCCTGCATCTGTGGCTGGCATCTTCAGAGCATCTCTGAATCAGATCCTCTGAAGATGCCAGCCACAGATGTAGGCGAAACGTCAGGAGAGAATGCTGCTAGAACACGGCCATACAGCCCGGAAACCACACAGCACCCCAGATAATATTGTTGATGTAAAAGAAAGCAAATATTTCCTGCAGCCTTATAATTGATTAATTTAAAATTACTTATCAATAGTAGAAGAAGAAGAAGAAGAAGAAGAAGAAGAGTTTGGATTTATATCTCCCCTTTCTCTCCTGTGGGAGACTCCAAGGGACTTACAATCTCCTTGCCCTTCACCCCTCACAACAAACACCCTGTGAGGTAGATGGGGCTGAGAGAGCTCCGAGAAGCTGTGACTAGCCCAAGGTCACCCAGCTGGCGTGTGTGGGAGTGTACAGGCTAATCTGAATTCCCCAGATAAGCCTCCACAGCTCAGGCGGCAGAGCTGGGAATCAAACCCGGTTTCTCCAGATTAGATACACGAGCTCTTAACCTCCTATGTCACTGCTTCTCCTTAAGGAAATATACCTACATTTATATACTTCTATATTCAAATCGTAACAGCTGCACAAGTTAAATAATACTTTATATTTTATAATAGAATAAGACTCCCATTTTCCTTTAAATTCATGGGTAAGATCTTTTGTTTACAAAATGAGTTAATGTCACCATACAATAATACTGTATTTTTCCTCCCAAATCTCTTGTGAGCAAATTCTTTCCATTCTCCAAGTGGAAGCAATAGTGGTTCTTGCTGTTGTTAAGTACAAAAATAGTTCTTGATGCTTTTTGGATAGATTTTTGGGTAAAATTCCCAACAGCTTAGCTTGGGGGTTTGTCTGGAATTTTGACTTTTTAAAAAAAACATTTCCGTGGCCATTTCCACATGGGCGGAATATGGCGGCCTGGGGACAGCGAAAACGCCGTCCCGAGGCCGCCATTCGCACAGGGGGCGCAGCTGCTTTGCAGCCGCGCCACCCTTGTGCCACCCGCCCGGCGCCGAGCTGGTGTTTTCAGAGTGCGCTGGGAAGCGCACTTTTCGGAAAACGCCGGCTGGAAGCTTCCCGGCGCTTCCCCCCCCCCCCACTCACTGCCTTCACTCACTTGCTCTCCGGCCCTGCGGCGCGTCGCCGGGGCCTGGGGACACGCCCCCCTGCTCTGCGACACGGAAGCAGGTGCGCAGGGCAGGGGAGGCTTGTCCCCAGGCGACGCGCCGGAGGGCTGGAGAGCAGGTGAGTCGACCGGGTGACGGCGTCCAGCGGCGCCGTCTTCCCAGTTCTTTCTGGGACCGTCCATGCAGACGGTCCCAGCGTCGTCGGGTCGGCGTCAGAAACGCCGACACAAGCCCTTCCGCCTCCGTGCGGAAAGGGCCTGTGTGAATTAGTATGCACATTTAAAAAATCTTGTTACAGGTACATCACATGTGAAAGAACGAACCAGGTTTTTCTTGGTATTTCCAATACATGCCCTTATATTTTTTGGGCATTTAAAAAATATCTTCTTGGGTTATTCATCATCTGTAAAACATTTTCTACCAATTTTCTTTCAACTGTTGACTGGTAGGAAATTTAATGTTTTTTATCCATAGTGTTTCCCACTGCTGGAAATTGATCTTCTTTTGAAGATTTTGCATCCATTTTATAATACCATTCTTAACTTGTTAAGTAATATCTTATAGATTCTTTCTATTAAATGTTGTTTTTGTTGATCAATTTCTTTTTCAAATTCTGACATTTCACCTCCTGTTATCTTTAAATTTCTCCTTAATCTTGAAGTGATTTGAAAGTATGTCTTCCATTGAATGTTTTCCCCATCTAATTAACTTCTTGCCACAATTTAATTTTTCCTTGGTTGTTAATCATATCTTTATATAACATAGGATCTTTATTCTTTTAGGTATTCACATCATAATTGGCTTCTATAGGAGACATTAAAAGTGAAGTTGGCATGCTGAGATGTTTATGTGGCTTTATCAGTATTCCAATTAATTTCATTGTTGCATGCTTTTAATATGTTTCTTTCAAGTATGATAACTTTTCAGCCATATATAATAATGTGTACCTGCCTTCAAATTATGCATCTCTAATTTAATTATTCTTCATCTTGGATGTTTAATCCAATCTATAATCCAAATCAGCCCAGCTGCCTGATAATAAAGTCTGATATTAGGAATGGTACACCCTCTTCTTTTCTTTTCATCTTGTAAAACTTTGAATCTTAGTAGGACTTCTTTTATTTTTTTTCCAAGCATCCAATTTTATTTACATAACTTTTCATTGTGTCCAGTTATTTATATATGCTAATATCTCACAGTTTTGGAATTAACATAACAGTTTGTAAGTTCCTGGCCCCTTTGTACTTCTTGTTCTGTTAGAACATTTGGAATAATTTTAGTTTTATTTCTATTAATTTTACAGCCAGAAAAAGATCCATATATCTTAATTCCATCAGACATTTAACTGATTGTTGGGGATTCATGAGCATTACTACTACATCATCTGCATAGCATTTCAGTTTAAATTCCATCATTATTGACTTGAATTCCATTTATTTTGGGATCTTGTTTTATTGCCAATTCCATCATTTCTAGTACCAAACTGAATGACAATGGAGCTAGAGAACATGTTGGTTTGGTGCCCTTTTCTATCTGTAATTCTTCAGTAAGAAGACCATTTATTAAAACATTTGCTCATTGCATGGTATACATACTCTGAATCCAATTATAAAACTTATCTCTGCATTTTAAATATTCTAGTAGTGTCAACATAAAGTCCAACGAAATATTATCAAAGGCCTTTTCAGAATCTAAAAAAAATAAAGGCGCTTTTCATTTTCTTTGACTAGGCATATTTGAAGGCATTTATAAAAAAATAGTATATTATTCTTCATAAATCTTTTGGAAATAAAACCAGTTTGGTCTTCATGAATTATTTTATTTGTACATCTTCTCAATCTGGTTGTCATAATTGATGTGAACAGTTTATAATCAACATTCAGTAATGAGATAGGCCTGTATGATTTTGGTGTTTCTGGGTTGAGGCCTTTTTTGTAAATCAGTGTTGTATGTGCATCTTACCATGAAGATGGCAGTTTGTCAGGAGAATCTAAAGAATTCATCACATCTAATAATGTTAAGCTTAATTTCTCCCCATCTTTTGTAATGTTCTGTGGTTAGGACATTTGGACCAGGTACCTTGCCTTAAAAAAATATTTAATTGCCTGTGACAACTCTTGAATCAGTATATTCTGATTAAGTATTTCATGATGCTTAATGGTAAAATTTTCAAGTGGAATTTTCCTTAGTATATTCCTGTAATACTTCTTTGTTGATATCTTTTTTATATAACCCTGAATAAAATTGGACAAATTATTCTTGGATTTCTTTTTCTACTGTAGTTGCTTTATCATTTTTTAAACATTTATTAATTGACCTTCTTTCTATTTGCTTTTGTAAACTGTATGCCAAAAATTTGCCAGGTTTGTTTGCATGTTCAAATGTTTTCTGTTTTAAAAATGCAAGGTTTTTTTCATTTCCTCTGTTTTTAGTAAGTCTAATTGAGTAAGTCTTTAAAATCAAATCTCCTTTAAAAACATTCCATACCTTTTTATGTTTTTCCTCCACATTTTTTAGCTACTCCATGATGTTTTCTATTTTTTTAAAAAAAAATTCTGTTTGGATGCTGTGGCAATTAATCTTCCTCCCATGTATGCTTGCATCCCTAACTGTTTTAATTGGCACACCCTCCATTTTATTGATTTTAAAGAATTCTTCTAAATTTTCTTGACATTGTCTCACCACTTCTTTCTGTAACATCAAATTATCATCCATTCTCCATCATCTTTGTCCATTTCTGCCTTTTCTCAGTATGAGTTCAAGTAGGTTGTGATCTGCAATGGTCTGTGGTAAAATATATTTTCAATGTTTGTAATTAATGTCTTTGTAATGTCAGTTCTTGAATAGGTTTGATGTTGATGTGAAAAATGTATAGCCTCTTGTTTGGGGGTTGTTGTTTCACCATAGATCAGTCAGGTTCAATATATGAATACACATTCTTGGGTATTCTTTTTTAGCATTTTGGATTTATCCATGTTTAAGTCAAATGCTTCATTCATATCTCCAATTAGTATAATTCATCCTCTTGAAAATATAAATAACTTGAGTTTTTTGAAGAATTTTTCTCTTGAATTATTTGGTCCACATATGTTTATTAAAACACATGCTTTACCTTGTGATAAATTAAGTTTTAACAAAATAAATCTTTCATCTGGATGTTTAAATTCTTTGGCCACAATAATCTTCTGAGGTTTAATACAGGTGACAGTGCCCCTTTTCTTAGTATTTGTTGAAGCTATATATGTGTTGCCGAATTTGTTATCATTTTGTAAATGTTCAGTTTTAATATGGATTTCATGAATACAGATGATATCTGCATTATTTGCTTCTGTAAGTGGTTAACTATTTTGGGTTTTTTTCAAAGAGAATTCAAACTGCTGACATTAACTGAAAAGATCTTCATGATCAGTTATTTGGAAGGAGAGCTGCTGCTGCACTAAGTTTGTTTTCTTCCTTTTGGTCTAATTGTTTCCCCTTGGAGTCAGGTCTGTGGTCTTTTTCCTGGTAAGTAAGGACTTTTCCAGTGAACATGGAATTTTCCAATAGTATTTGATTTATTTTGTCAGTAGAATTTCAGAAGAAATTGAATTATTGTCTTCAAAAGTGAGCTTGGTAAATCTTGCAAGATGGATATCTCAGTCTTTTCCACAAGTGGTTGAGATTGTTGCCTTTTAAGAATAGAAACTCTAGCTTTCTAGTGTGCAAATTTCACTATCTCTTGGTACTTTATTTCTTGCAGCAAATCTCAAGTTGATTCTATACATTTGTTCAAAGTCAAGGAAATCATCTCCATCTGGAACATATATTTCTAAAATGTCATAGAATTCAGCTTCAAGATATTTTTTGCTAATTGTCTCTGATATTCCTCTAAATTGCAGGGTATTAACTCTTCCTTGAACTTCTAAAATATCAATTCTCTCCTTGACTTCCACTAGTTTTTTAAATATCCATTTGACAATAAAATTCTTGTTGTGTTTATTTTCACCATATCTTGTGTATTCTCTTGGATATTTCCTTTAATGGCAGCTGAACCTGAAGCTATCTCTTGTCTGATGCTCTTTAATTTCCTTGTCACCTCTTCCTTAGTAGTAAGTTCTGATAGTTTAATTTCTTGTTTTATGTTTTCAATCTCCTGTTTCATACTATTTTCTGATTTACTGATTTGAGCAGATATTGTTTGAAGTTGTTTAATCATCTCTGCAGAGTTTGCAGCCATTTCTTGAGCTACTACTTTTTAAAAAACTATCTGAAGGAACCTTTTTATGCTTGGTTCTAGCAGAAGACATAACATGGCATAAATCAGTTTATATTTTGAAACAACACATTCCTTTTTTGACCTTGAACAGTGTTCTGTAATCAATGTTACAACATTCATCTTGGGATTTTTAAAAATGCAATTACTATATATACAATTCAAATACTTTGTGTATAATTATCTCAACTACATTTAAGTTTACAATATTATCTAGAATATTAAGCCAACAATAAACAGTTCAGTTTTGTTTCTTTAAAATAGTTATTAATAAAAAATAACAAAATATTAATAATAAAAGGATAATAACACTGGGATAGAATAAGTAGAAACACTGGGTAAAGATAGTAGAGAAAGCTGGGGAGTGATAAAATTCTTAAATCCACAGGTAGTATATTAGTGTATTAATCCTGATAGGTACAGTAAACCTATCCTAAACCTATACCAAACCAAATTTAGTATGATTTTAGTACGTTAAAGGGGGCTAAAAAAATCCAGTTGTCCAAAATTATATAGAAATTGTCAAAAAGATAAAAAAAAGAACAAGAAACGAGAAAAACCAAAAGTTGTTCTGAAACTCAGATAGCACAAACTCTATTCAGTTTTTCAAGGTCATTTATCTGCCAATGGAGTTTAAAATTTTTAATTGCTAACTGTAGTTCCAGCAAAGCCACAAGATGGCACAAGATGATAACAGTGTATTAAAATAAGTAAGGCAATTTCCAAAGAAGTTGGAAGTCAGTTGTTTATATTGAGATATAAACATCTTGATAAGGGCTAATTCTCGTTCCCGCAGGGCTCTGGCTGAAGAAAAATTAATCTTATTAAAATGTTATTAGAGTGGAATGAAGATAAATATTCATAAGAAACTTTCAGTTCAGCTTCACCAACAACAAACTTCAGCTTCTGCCAAGGTACCCGTTGATGCTAGTAAATGCTCAGAAAGCCTCTTATCACGACCATAGCAAAAAGTTCACATAGTCCTTGTCAGAAGAATAGATGTAGTTTATTTTTTTATTGCCTGTTTATTGCCTGTCAATTGTAAATCCTTTTAAGTAAAACACTCTTGTAATCCTTTTAATGAGTTTGGAGACTTGTTTCACACTTCACACAATGTAAATCCAGTCCGGTAGAAAAAAACTTAACCATTTCTTATTTTTTAAAAAAGTTTTATAATCCTTCATCTTATTTAAAAGAACCATACTGCAGATCCAGTAAAAAAAGAAGAAAAACAAAGAGCCCAAAAATGAAATAAAATTCCCAAAGAAAGTGAAAGTAAAGTCTACGGAAAGTCAGGGAGGAAAGAGAAAAACCTAATAGAGAGGCTGTTTCTAAAAGACGAACTGCCAGTGCACACATTACCAATCCAGGATTGAATCAAAACTAGTGGGTAAAAAAAAAGGACCCAAACTAATTCACCCATCAGATTGACAGTCCCCAGAGTCCTGGAGAGGCTAGGGCCAGACCCTGTCTGCCGCCAGCAATTGGCCCTGTAGAAAATATGAGATTGTATACTTTAATCTGTCCAGTTAGTCAAAATCTGGACTCTGACAGTGCACCTGAAAAAAGGAATCCTATTATTATAAATGACACCCACCCCCTTGCTAGACTGTTGAACCACCTAGAAACCTAATGGACGTTACTGGAGGCTGGATCCTAACAACTCATCCTGCCAAGTCTTGGTGATATAAACCAGGTTGACTCTTTAATCTTGGACCAAGTTCTGGATTAGAGTTTTTTTAGATTTGTCTGAGCTGTTATTTAATAGTAAGACTTTTATAAGAGCAGCATATGTTTTATCAATGCAAGAGACTGAAAAGGGATCATGAGACAGAAAACTGCCTGAACTTCCCCTTAACTGATGTCCCACACCTATTTCTGTATCTGCCTGTGACTAGGTCAGGATTACTGAAATGGATGCTCCCCGTCCCCACTGCAAAAACTCTTAACACATTCAGGCTTCTTCAAAAATATCTTTGCTACTACTCAAACTGGCAATGTAAAGAAAAAGCCAGGCCACTGATGGCAATTTACAAATGCTGGTGGATCTCTCTTTCAGTAGAACTCAGGATGGAAATGATGGTTGCCATAACAGCTGCTTAGTATGAGTTCTCTCTCCCTGTATCCCTATGATCCCACAGCTATTCTGGCCCCAATTACAGGTGTTGCTCCTATTCCCTGTCTGGTAATACAAACAGATGAAGCAGGCAAGAAATATAATTCTTGCTTACAACCAGATGGCAAAATCTAAGTGGGCTGCATTATTGAAGTCACCATTGCAGTCGAGCTCTGCTCCTATGCATTTGTCATCCATATTAAATTGAGAGTTTAAAAAATCACTAAGCAGCGATTCAGAAATTAAAAATCAAAATAAGAAGCACCTCAAAATTTGCAAAAAATCATTTAATAAGAAGATTTAGTGAACTGAACACTTTTTACTTGTTTTGATGGATGTCATACAGATTTTACTGAAGGAAAAATCAGTGTTTCCAGAGTTACGTTGGAGGGCATGTACTATAGTAACCCTGCTGAACCTAAGCAGATATAAGGTCAGTGACTGGGCTCATTAGGGAAGAAGGAGGAGGAGGAGGAGGAGGAGGAGGAGGAGGAGGAGGAGGAGGAGGAGGAGGAGGCGGCGGCTTTATTTACGGTCAATGACCAAATATGTGTTTGGATATGAAAGAAATGATGTTCATATCTTTATGCACATTTCAAAATCTTGTTGGGCAACAAAACATTACCTGCAAAACAAATTGTTCTGCTGTTGTGTTTCTTTTCAGTTCTACGGAGTTATTTAATTGTATCTGATACTTTAAGCAAATGCAGTTTTTGTTGAGCTTTTTGATCAGCATATTCACATAGTATAATTAATACAAATCAGATACTTAATGGTTTATGGAACGATTAAATTTTCCAATGCAAAAGAACCAAGAACATAAAAAGAATGGCACACCTTTTAGTTCATGATTAAAACAGCCACTCCCTACTTGTAAAGTAGAGGTAGAATGATGTATTGTTGAAGAACTATAGAATTCATGCCAGTATGGAAAGTACATATCTGTACTGTCATGCCCTGTCAGGTATGTGATAGGATATAACATGGCTGGAGTTGCTTAAGAGGCATATTCCATTAATAAATGGGTGAACCTAAAACATTGTATTCCCTACTTTCTTTTTCCGTATGCATTTGAAACACAGAAATTCTACATTGATCATGTTTAGGTAGTTGCCACAGAGAGAAATCCTAACCAGGTCTATTCAGAATTATACACAGGTCTATTCAGTGGTAGCCCATGGATTTTGATTCAAGAATTGCATTGCTGTCAGTCTTCAGTACAATCCTTTGCACGATTATTTCAGTCTAGCCCACTGATTTCAATAGATTTGTGCTGGAGAGACTTTGAATAGCATTGTACTGTTATAGTACATCCTTCTAACAGCCCAATCCAGCACTCCAGACTGTCTGGGATGGCACTGCTTCTGCTCTCCCGTACTGCCTCCAAAGGGCATTTGGGTGGTGGGAAAGGCAGTGGAAAGAAAGAGAAGAATTTGGATTTATATCTCATCTTTATCTCCTGTAAGGAGACTCAAGGTGGCTTACAAGCTTCTTTTCCTTCCTCTCCCCACAACAGACAACTTGTGAGGTAGGTGGGGCTGAGAGAGTTCCAAAGCACTGTGACTTGCCCAAGGTCACCCACCAGAAATGTAGGAGTGCGGAAACACATCTGGTTCACCAGATAAGCCTCAGCTACTCAGGTGGATGAATAGGAAATCAAATCCGCTGCTGGAGAATTTCCCATAACTTTAAATGGACTTGTGCCATCTGAAAGCATGGCGTATGTATGAATCCTCCCCCAGCAGTGGTGAACCCGGGTTGAAAGACTGGTGGAAGCCGCTAAGTTTGGCTCCACTGCCTTAGTACGCTCCAGGAATGCACCCACCCATGCGGGAGTATCATTGTGTGCCTGTGGGGCTAGGAAATGGTGGCTGCTTCCAGAGTTGGGTGCACAGAGACATGCATCTCCCCGCTGCCCACATATCTGCCCCTTTTGCCAGTGCATTTGCCACTTTTGTTGGCATGAGTCTGTGCTGACTCCAAAGATAAGTCTTCGCCATCTGGATTGGACTGCCCATCATTTGAAATCAGTGAACTTAGAAGAGGATTGAGAAAATCTGGTGTTTTTTTAAGGTTAGCAGGAAGCAATAATTAAGGTTATTGAAATAATTGGAATCCTCTTTTTCTGAAACGGTTATACGTACTGTATATACTCGTATATAAGTCGACCCGCATATCCCGCATATATCATCATCATCATCATCATCATCATCATCATCATCATCATTTATTAATTTGGCTTAATAGACCGCCCAACCCCCGAAGGGCACCTAAATTTAGTCCAGGCACCTAATTTTACCACAAAAAACTGGGAAAACTTATTGACTCGCGTATAAGTCGAGGGTGGGAAATACAGCAGCTACTGGTAAATTTCAAAAATAAAAATAGATACCAATAAAATTATATTAATTGAGGTTAAATTTTTTTGAATATTTATTTCAAAGAAAAACAGTAAACTAGCTCTGTAAGTGAAAAAGAGGGTAAAAAAACAATATGGTCTCAACAATAACTTTAAAAGTACAAAAAACTTAGCTCAACCAGCAACCAAGCTAAAACACAAGAGTTAAAATCCTTCAAAACTGGATTTTTGGTCAGGGGAGGAATGTTTATGTTAGCAGTACCAACATTTCAGAGTATCTTTAGGAGACCCTCCTGATGATACCACCCAGGTTTGGTGAAGTTTGGTTCAGGGGGTCCAAAGTTATGGACCCTCAAAATGTAGCCCCATCTACTATTAGCTCCCATTGGAAACAGTGTGGGATGGGGCACCCCATTTGGGCGTCCATAAGTTTGAACCCCCTAAACCAAACATCACCAAACCTGGCTGGTATCAGACAGAGATTATCCTGATGATACTACCCAGGTTTGGTGAAGTTTGATTCAAGGGGTCCAAAGTTATGGACCCTCAAAATGTAGCCCCATCTACTGTTAGCTCCCTTTGGAAACAATGGGGGAACCAAACTTTACCAAACTTGAGTGGTATCATCAGGAGAGTCTCTTGAAAAATCCCTGAAATTGTGGTGCCGCTAGCCTAAAAACTGCGCCTCCTGGCGGCCGACAAAATAAAAACCCAAAATGTTTTTTTAATACACCTGAGTCGTATATAAGTCGAGGGGGGCTTTTTCAGCACAAAAAATGTGATGAGAAATTCTACTTATATGCGAGTATATACGGTACATACATACATACATACATACATACATACATACATACATACGCACACACACCCACACACACACATACATACATACATACATACATACTGTATGAGTTTTTAAAAACTTAAATGAGCTAATTACAACTGTGATTTACTTAATGTATTTTGTTTTGTAACTGTTTAGTCTGTAATGTTTGTTCTTTTTTCTATTTGTATTTTTTTGTTAAATAAAGGTTACTTTTTAAAACTAAAAAAAAGAACTTAGAAGGATGTAACTCTGTTCAGAATCACACTGTTATCTATTTAAATGCTGCAGGAATTTGTATGCATATATTCTTTTCATATTCAATGCACTATCCTGTAATTAAGACTGAAAAATAGAAGAATCTTAATGATGATAATAGGTCTAACAGTACAATCCTATGCAAATTTACTAGCATCTATGGGCATTCCTCATTTCTTCATTGTTAACACAATACTATTTATGAAGTGAGAATTTTGAACATTTAGAGTGGTTAACTAAGAATTGTTCTTATTTATAATATATAAATATATTTTATATAATGGAATTATTAATATATGTGGGTTTTTCTCAAGATATTAAAGATATTAAAGAGTGAACATCTATTATTTCTTTTTCTTTAAAATGGGAATCAGGCATTTAGGGCATTTCTGCTTTACACAAAAGGACAAACTTTGTAGAAGATCAAACGTTTCTAATGTTTCGATCATAATCGGTAGGTTCCTGTGGTCTAGCAACATAAGGATTGGGATAATTTTTATACTTCTACCTTCTCAGCAATCCCATCTGACCGTGGAAAGTTAATTCCTTGGCTTCCGGACTTATGTTGATTAATATTCAGGTCAAAGGGCTATACTGTCTAGGAGGAGGGATCAAAATCGCCTTTCCCCTTCCATCAGAACAGCTTTGTCACTTCCTCATCCAACTTCATCTGTGTAGTTGTAAATCCCTGCAACCCCAAGAATTACATTTCCTGGCATCATATGGAATTACTATGGGGTAGGGAGCGAGGGAAGAATCTGTAACCATCTGTTCCATTGATATATTCAGGGACCCAACCCAATGTGCTGTGGAAGGCATCTAGGTTAGTATATTATTTTTATTATTATTATTTTATTAGACTTAATAGACCGCCCAACCCCCGAAGGGCTGAAACAGGATTATGTTTCAGTATTGAAAAGGGGAAGAGAATTTGCCAAGGAAATTAGATAGGATCTGTTTGTGGGATGAAGTTGTTGTATCCTCTGCAGTTTAGAAAAAAGGTGAAACCTTTCAGTATCATAAAGTATTAAAAATGGAAGCCTGTGCCGTGTTGGAAACATGGGATGTATTTTAAAACATCTCAACTGGGAAAGAGTTAGTGCAAAATCCATGTTACTGAAAACTTGCATCTTTTGGATTAATACAATCTTTACATAAATGTGTAGAGTTGCAACATGGGTGGCTGCATCCACAAATATCTTCCACTATCCCTTTGACACCAGACATGTACTCAGTGCTTGGTTAGCTTGTACTTCCTATTCTTTTTTCTACAATATAATGCCAGTGCCTTCCTCTAAGATAATAAGGATGCTGATTTCCATAAGTAGACTGCACAAAGAACATAGAGAATGAAAAAAGCTTATAGTGGATGTTCTCTGGGTTGTCATCTGGCACTCATACAATTTTCCCCTTCTTATCTATGCCAACTTCTCTATTTCTGAGAGTTCTGCACCCAATGGTCTGAGGGAGTGTGCAGGATTTTTAGGGATTTTAATAAGTTTTAGGGATTATGATAGGTTTTTAGGAATTTTAATAGGCTTGTAGGAATTTTAATAGGCTTGTGGGAATTTTAAACACGTTTTATTGTACAAATTTATTATTGTTTTGAGGTGATTTTTATGTCTTATGTTGTAACTTGCCTTGAGAACTTCAAGCATAGGGCAGGATAGAAATGTATATAAATAAATAAATGTATTCATCTCTCAATTGAGGCATGTGCAGAGATGCCAAGTTCTCAGAAGAAGAGCTATATGTGGCAATTTTTCTGGAGTTGCTTCTGCTCCTGCACAGAAATCTCATGTCTATTTGCACAGATGACCAAATGAAGAACTTGGGTTTTTCTCTGTTTCTGTTCCCTTTATTTTTTCTTAGAAAAATTAAATTACTTTTAGTTTCTGATTCTGGTATTCCCTAAGCTTACTTTATACCTATTCATTCTTAAGATATATTTTGGGCAGAATCTTGTGTGTTTAATCCATCACATCCATCAGTCTTTCTCTAAATCTATAAGTTGTCTTTTTGTCAAGATAGATTTAGCATTTCTGTGTTCAGATTTTAATTTCTCAAATTGTTGTAATGAGAGATACAACATTTACAACATCAGTTATTCTGAAAGTATAACTTAATTTGCACAAGGGAGAAGCATATGTGCAATATATGAGCAGACATTCTCAAAATTTTGGGAAGTAAAACATTCTGAAAATATTGAAACTGTGGAGGAAAAAATCTGTTCCCTTCCCTGCATTTTCCCTGAGGAAAATAATCTGAAATTGTAGGGAAAATGGAAAAATGTACAGTACTGATTTACTTTACTATTTTATGCAAAGCTGTGGTTCTTTTCTGGGTTGTAGAAAGATATATATATTGCCTGTCTACAGCTCCATTCACCAGATATAAGTATTCACATATTTGGCCAACCCCTATTAATACATAAATGGTGCATCATTGAAAAGAACACTCACATCAGCTGTGGCTTTCCCACTCTGGTGCAGTGGGGGCTGAACAAATAGGCTTTCGTAAGGGGAAATCTCCTCTGGACCATGCCTTGGTGCTATTACACCTAGCCAGTAAATACTCAATCAGTGCAGATAACAAACTCTACGCTACCTTTATTGATTTAAAGGCTTCCTTTGACTCTGTGCCGAGAGAACTTCTCTGGGCAAAACTGGCTGCCCTCAACATTGACGCCAGACTCTTGTTCTTAATTAGGCAACTGCACACAAATACCAGTTGCCGGATCAAGTGTTCCCACGAAGGCCTTTTGACAGACAGTATTCCAATTTCCAAAGGGGTCAAACGGGGCTGCGTCCTGGCCCCCACTCTTTTCAATCTTTTCTTAAGTGACCTCCCCTCTGCTCTCTCAGCAGTGAACAGCCATGCCGCAGAAATGGGTACATCCAATGTATGAATTCTGCGCTATGCAGATGGCTGACTGTCCTTCTCTCTCTCGATCCAGAGTTGGCCTCAAGACAGCTTAATGAAGCGCTGTGTGGATTACTGTGAATCCAACAGACTGACAATTAATTATGAAAAAACAAGGTATTGGTCTTCTCTAGGCGCTTTAAGAAGCTCACATGGGCAATGAAAAGCACCCAAATTGAACAGGTTAAGTGCTATAAATACCTTGGCCTCTCATTCTCTTTTAACCTTTCATGGACAACCCAGAGGAATGCCGCTCTCCTAGCTACATCTAACAGTATGTCAGCATTACTACGTTTCTTTTACAGCAGTGGCCACTCCTTTATCCCTCTTGCCCTCAAATTTTTCAATGCCAAAGTCACCTCGAGATTTCTTTATGGAGTCCCAATTTGGATTCAAGCTATTAACCACTCCTTGAATTCTCTTCAATCCAATTTTTTTCATAACTGGACTCCCAAATTGCGTGCCCTATGCAGCCCTTTGTCTTAGGTCAAAATTCCTTGGAATCAGCCGCTTGGCTGAGGGCTTTTAGATTCTGGCTGCGAATTCATTTTATCTCGGACTGTAATTCCCTGGTCCACCATCTGCTCTCTGACACCCATTCCAACCCCTGGTTTTCCATAATTGAAGAAAAATGGCCTCTATTGGACTGTCAGTGGATTCACTTTGCCCTTTGTCCTATTCAGAAGCTTATAGAAAATTAAAAGGTCAACTATTGGATAGAGAGTTCTCTACCCTAATCACCACAGCCAAGAAAACGTGCTCCCCCCTGTATTTTTCTCTCCCATTTGAACGGGGCCACTTGGCACACTACCTGCATTGCTTAATAGACCCTGCTCAAAGGAGAGCGATAATTCTCGCCAGGTTTAATGTTATGCCTTCTGCCTTGTTACATGGCAGATTTAATAAGCAAGAAAAGGCTAAAAGATTGTGCCCATGTAATGATGGCTCAGTTGAATATCTGGCCCACCAATTACTACACTGTCTCAGATTCAAGGAAATCAGATCCAAGTATGTGAATCTTACTCCTTTACATTTACCCGATCTCCCTGATTTAATTAGATTACACTACTTGTTGGACAATCCTGATCCTTCTCCCTGTATGATAGTGGCAGACTTTCTCCTGGAAATTACTAAACGGCAGTAGATTTCTTTCGACCTAACATTTAATTCCTGTATTGTATATGCTTTTTAATCCATTTTTTATTATTGTTGTACTGTTGTCTATGCCAATAAAGGCTTGCTATTTAAAGAAAAGAACACTCCATAGATTCCATTTCTGAACTCTCCATCCAAGTGTCAGTTCAAAGAAAAATTAAGGTTTGCATGAATTGAAAGAAACTCCAGTCTTTCAAACATGAGTGTTACAATGCAGACAGGTATCTGAGGCAAGTGAAAATTCCACCATCGGCACTCTGTAGCGTGCATCCTCCTGCCTTACCTATCTTGACTGCTACTTCATGTGTGAATGTCATTTGCATAGTTCCTCCACGATCAGAGCCTCCAACATAGATAACTTTAGAAAGGGAGAATTAGACATGGGAAATATACAGTCTGACTTTTTCCTTTTCTGAACAGCCACTTAAGAACTGGTTTCTATTTGTCATCTGCAGCTGTTTCTTCTGATTCAGAACTGCTTTCTAAATGATCTCCATTCTCAGAGGTTATCGGCTAGATTAATATTGTCAGGGATAAATCAAAGGCTATTTGCACTGTCAACCCAGATGAATGATCGTCATTTCACTGAAAAATAGCTGTAATGTGCAATTACAAATTATAATTAGTGAAACAACTGTTAAAAATAGTGAAAATACTGTGTTTGAAAAAGATGTTGTTGTAACAATTATTTTAGTATTCTGTTCTGTCTTAATTGATGTACAACAGTGTAGCATAATCATATAGAAAAATCCAAGTGTCTCATCCATGCCTCAGTGTGATTAAGAGGAGGAAAGCATTAAGTGAATGATGCTGTGCGTAGGAACAACTGTTTGAGCTGGTTGGTAGGACTTTGTTCATTTTCCCTCCTGTTTACAACTGCTGTTTCAGACTCTGAGGCAATATAGCATGAGTGGGAACATCAACTTGAAATGGCTGAAATATTAACTAAGGCCCTTTCCAGATGGGCCAATAACAGCACCCTAGGGACGGCAAAAAATGCCGTCCCTAGGGAGCTGTTCACATGGGGGGTGCAGCTGCATCGCAGCCGCGCTGCCCTTGCTCCCCCCCAGTGGTGTGAAACTGCTGTTTCCAAACCTCGCTCCCCGAGCAAGGTTTTCTGGAAACAGCAGCTGCCTTGCGAATGGCAGTGGCTGGAAAGTGCCATCCGCCCCTTTCCCGAACAACTTACCTTCCCTGCGACATTCCGGCATGTCACCCAGGCCTGGGGACATGTCCCCCCTTCCCTGCAACTCCAGAGCTGTCGTGCAGGGCAGGGGTCGCCGGCAGGTCTCAGGGAAGATACGTCGTTCAGGCGATGGCACAGTGCTGCGCCATCTTCCCTGCCTTTACCGGGACCGTTCAGGCGAACGGTCCCGGAGTGTGTGTGTCAGTGTTGTATACGCCGACACCCCCCCCCCCCCCCCCCCGCCGCCGCGTGGCCGTGCGGAAATGGCCATAGTTACTACATTGCAAGTGTCATGAAGTATTACGCTAAGTATTTTCAGTCTCTTAACAAATGAAGGTACGCTTAACAAATGAATGAATTAGAATTTATTGTAGATCTGTTGCTCATTATCATTGAATCCATCATGCTAAGTAGCATATCAAGCAACAGGTGCTCTCCAGCATTTCTGATCTTGGGCGAATGTTTCAGCCTCTTCCCATGCAATATTTAGTGCCTTCAGGTCTTGCACGAATGTTCTCCTCCAGGTGTTTCGGGGGCATCCCCACTTTCATTTGACAGCAGGAGGTATCCACCTCATTACCATCTTTGGGATCCGATGTTCTCCATGCGAAGGACATGGAGCCAGGAACAGCTCTGCTGTCCCGATTAGGGACAAGATTGGAAACCTAGTCACCCAAGATGAGCAGATCTGTAGCCATTTCCATATAAATATTCATGCGTGGATGGGAAGATGTGCAGTTGTGTAGATCCCATCCAGATCAGTGCAGATTTTTTTGCCCTGGCCTATGTGGCTGCTCCTCTCCACCCCAGAGATGGCTTTTAAAAAAAACAAACCAAAATCATCTGATTTACATTGCTAGAGCTTGCTGTAGTGATATGTTGATTATTGATTTTTTTTAATAGGTGGCTGGGAAAATGCGGGAAAAACTATCATGTGTTTGTCCTTTGCTGCTGTGAATATGGGGTCATTTGCAGCTGCTACAGAAGAATAGAGAAATTTATTTCTAAGGAGCCTGTGTTTTGGAATACTGGAGCTGAGATGCATATAACACATTATGTTTTTTTGTGCTTGTTGCAATGATATAACACACGTATACACGTATGTATATCTTGATTGTTTCATAGGCAAACCTTCAGTTAACCTGAGCACACATAACCTTACTGTTATTGAAGGGAGAAGTGTCACATTGTATTGCGATGCTGCAGGAACTCCACCACCAGTTCTATCTTGGATTTTCAGTAGTCTTACTTCAAAACATGAGGTAGGAATTTCATCTTGAAGTATTGAAATCTTAAAATGCACTATAACTTTTTAAAAAAGGCATGATAGTCATTTTTATCTTTATCTTTATTTCTGTTTTGTCGAAGACTTTCATGGCTGGATTCAACTGGTTCTGGTGGGTTTGCCCGGCTGTGTGGCCATGGTCTCGTGGATCTTGTTCCTAACATTTCACCTGCATCACAGAAGGAAGTCTGTTTCACACTGTGTCTAGCCCCACTAAACTTTCCCTTCTCACTGGACACAGTGTGTAACAGTCTTCCCTCTGTGATACACCTCTGAAGATGCCAGCCACAAATGCAGGAAAACGTTAGGAACAAGATCCACCAGACCACGGCCACACAGCCTGGAAAACCCACCAGAACCATCTTTATTTCTGCTTTAGTTCACATGTTACCTTTCGTTCATGTTACCTTTCGTCTTGATTATATAATATTAATGTGGACTAGTGATCCAGTTACATATCTGGATCTTATACAGTGTCTCTCTTATACTGGGGAAGAATAAACCCTGAATTGAAGAATGTGTGTATTTTTCTATAGCTTGATTTAGCTGTGGTTGGAAAGATATAACCTATGTATGGCTGGTTTAGGATCCCACTTTTTATATAAATTCTGCAAGTTGGTCAAAGACCCTTCTGGTTTTCCACTGTGACTGTCTTCAAATGAATTGCTAAGTGTAATGCTCACACAGGAATAAATTTTCAAGGAGACAAGAGGCATTGCTTGTGGCTTGAATCAGCAGAGGAGAGAAAAAAGAGGAGATTTTCATTTATTTCTCCCTCATAGGTGCAGTGCTTCATCCAGTGGTTTATCTCATTTTTGAGGTTTTCCCAGACTTCAGAGAGATTTTTGGCACAAATGGCAAGCTGCTTGGGGAAGGAAAAGAATTATCCACTATGCTAACTGTGTTTATGAACTCTTCTGCTACTTCTAACTCTCCTGTCTTTTTATTGTAGTTCCCCTTTCCTTTCTTAATGACTGTACACTACTTCATGAGCCCAGAAGGACTGAAAGAATGAGATATAATCATAATTAATTAATTATATAAGTTTCAGTAAAAATTTTAGCATTTGCAAGAAGCAGATGTTCCTCATGTGGGACTCAGCAGAACTATCCATAACCTATTTCTTTCTTGTTGTTCTTGTTTTAGAGTGATACAAATAAGAACCCAGCTTCTTTTACCATAAAGAATGTCTCATCCAATGACAGTGGAGCACTAATTTCTTGTGTAGCAGAAAACAGTGTGGGCGAAGACCAAGTTTCTGTTGATCTCACAGTGTTCTGTATGTAAATGGTCTTGTGTACAGTTTTAACTAACAATGATAGCATCAGTAGAAAACAGTAATGCTAAACTTTCTACTGATCCTTTCCCAGAGGGGCACATTATTTATATATTGCATATTTGCATGCATTGAATTGAAGAGAAAAACTTTGTTTCCTCCTTGCTTAGTAGCATTTAATAGTTAAAGCTATCACTACACTGACTTATTCACAAAGATCTTCCTTGGAAGTTTTGAAATTGTTTCCTTGGTTCAATGTGTATGTGAGATTACTAAGACAAAGATTTGAAATTGGTGCCATCACTGCACTATTGGATTTTAGTAAAACTATCTTTCTGATCTAGTTCAGTTTCCTAGTTTATGGTGGACAGTTAGGTTTCTTCTTCTGAAAGATCCATGGAGCCCTGACCTGGAATATCCCAGGCTGGACTGATTTCATCAGATCTCAGAAGCTAAGAAGGGTTGACCCTTGCAAGTATTTGGATGGGAGACCTCCAAGGAATACCAGGGGTTGTGACACGGAGGCAGGCAAAGGCAACCACCTCTGAATGTCTCTTGCCTTGAAAACTCCAACGGGGGTTGCCATATATTAGATGTGACTTGATGGCAAAAAAAAAAAAAAAAAAGATCCCGGGAAGAGTATGCCATAGGCAAGTTATTTCTGGATTAATGCACAAGAAAAGTTTAAGAAAGGATATTGTTGCATATTATTGTAGAAACTGAACTTTTTTTTATTATGTCAACTTCCATTTTGATGAGAAATTTGCTGAAATAATGTTCATGGCTGAGTAGATTCAAAAAAGAAAGGCATGCTGATTAATATGCAAATGGAATACTTTATGGGATACCGATGTTACTTTTGCTGTTTTAATATAGTTCCGCCAAATATCACATTTCTTGAACTGCCATATCCGGATCACCACTGGTGTATTCCATTCAGTGTAAGAGGAAACCCACAACCTGTCCTAACATGGTTGCACGATGGAGTAAAACTGAATGAATCGGACTATATCTGGACAAAAATACATGTTATCAATCAGACTGAATACCATGGCTGCCTTCAGTTGGATAACCCTACTCATGTGAACAATGGAGATTATACCTTGGTGGCATACAATCAACTTGGAAAAGATGAAGCAAGCATTTCTGCCTATTTTATGGAAGATCCTGGAGGTAGTAAGTATAGTTTGTCTATAACATCATGAGGCAATTATTGTTTCTTTTTAGTTTGTTTTATGATGCTATTGAATTTAAGATAAGATTTCTTTTGGGGGACAGGCAGGATTCAGCCTGTTAGTTGAACTCTATTGCAGGCATTTTAGGGTATAAAGTCATACCTTTTGAGCACTGAAAAGCAAGGACATGCAAATTTGATGAACTTATTTTCTCAAAACAGAAGATGTTTTTGGTTGTGTCATTAAGCCGGTAAATGGACATCCACTACTGCTACCAAATGGAAAAAATCATAGTAAAAGTATCTTTTCAGAATTACTACTTCGTATTGTATTGAAAGCTAAAGGTTTAATTCTGCCAAAGGAAGGCCATAATTGTTAAATACAGTCAAACCTCGGTCTTCGTTGCCCTCGGAAATTGACAGTTTCGGTCTTTGCCGGTCGCCCCCGGCCATTTGGTCACCTTGGAGATCGGCAGTTTGAATATCTCCGGTGTACCATTTGCGTTGCACATGCGCAAACAGCGTTGTGCATGCGCAAACGGCATACCTCGAAGTATGCCGTTTTTGCTGCCCGTCACTGGACAGATTAGCGGAGAAAACTGAGGTTCCACTGTATAGAATTTCCTTGCTCAACTTTTCTCCATAGTTAACCGGGGGCGGGTGGTGGTGGTGTTCTGACAAAGTTTTTTACTGTGGGTCTCAGATACCAGATATTATTTACACAAATTCAGTCTATTACCCAATATTTCTTGGGTGGAAATGATAAAAAGTGTTATCCTGCACTGAAATATATAGTTACCTCATTAAAAAAAAAAACAACTTGCAGCCTAAGGCTGTGAAGAGGGAAGGGACAGATGGGCCTCTACTGAATCACAGAAAAACCTGGAAAAAAATCATATTGGAGATTTTCAAGCTCAGCACCACTTGGAGGATCTGTCTCTTGCCTCTGCTTTTCAAGCCCTGTGAGTTTGAAAACCATCGGCAGAGGAAGGGTTGACTAGATCCTGTATAGAGTACTCTGCTAGGGTCTGCACCACAAGCAGAATTTATCCCCACTGGTGCTTTTCAAGCCCTGGAGCCTTGAAAAGCATCAGTAGGGGAAGGGTCGTCTTGGGAAATGGAGAAGATGGGGAGAGAATGGGGAAAAAAATCAGGTTTAGGTTTGTTAAACCTGAATATTTTCAGAAAAAGCTGAATAAGGCCCAGGGATATCAGCTTTATTTGACTTTACCAAAAAATTCAGGTGGCCAGGACAGCTGTTTGCAGGACGGCATTGCAGCAGCGCCTCCTGTGCAAACAGCCGCCCAGGGACGGCATTTTCGCTGTCCCTGGGCCGCTGTATATCGCCCATGCAGAAAAGGCCTTTCTCTCTCAGTATTCACAACAGAGAAATCTCTAGCAAAAGCCCAAGCCCTTCTCTAAATGTGGAGCTGCACCATGGGGGTAGATCACATGACCTTAGCATAGATTCCTCAATGTGTAAGGACTGTATTTAACTACCCCATACTCAGATTTTTTCAACTTATGAGAGCACATTTTCATATATATTTGTGATTTTTGCTTCTACAGCTGTAGTATTTGTTGATGACTATTGTTTCATCATTTCATTCAGCTTTTAAAACAATTAAAATCATAGCAAAATTGAAAACCATAAGAAGCTCTGATATGTTTTGCTTTTGTGGTGCTTAAGACAACTTTATTGCATTTCACTTAAATTTGCCAACTTGACAGGAGTTTTCCTGGATCTATAACTGATCTCTACACTATAGAGATGAGTCTGAAAGAAATGGAAATCCCAGAGGACAGAATCCAGATCTCAAAATGTCAGTGAATCCTTCTAGTTCCTCATAGTTGGATTATATTTTCCCTTCATTCCTGATAACTTGCCAAATGGTTCAATAAATTTGCTGATGAAATGAAAGAACCTAAGCACCCTTTCCGCCTAGTAAACTGACCTTAATGGGCACTTATTTTGCAGAAGAAACTAATAAACTAGTTAGGTAGAAATTCCCCAGAGAAGGCTAAGTTATCCTTTAGAAACAGTTCTAAGTGTTACAGGTTGAAAGAGCACAAAATAAGAAAAATATTTTCAAAAGCCCTTGATCTGTCCTGGGACTAGTAGTATGTGGGTGCTGCAGACTGTGAGGAGGAACATTACCTCTTACACGTTAGAATGCCAGAAAATAATTTCACACATCTCTCCTAATAATCCAGTCTAGACTAAGTAGTATGTTTGGTTTCTCCTTTGTGTTACTAAGCAACATCCTCTTATTATCTTGTTACCATTTTGTAATGAAAGTTCCTTCACTATGGTTCAGATGGGCTTAAAGTGTTGCTGGTTGTGTGACAGGGGGCTGTGATGGGCTGGGCAATTTTTGTAGAGACTCGCGCTGAACATAGATAGTGCTCCATTTCTGAGGGGTTTCGAACACTGAACATGGTTCTGAGCTTGGGGCAAACATAGTTTAGAATATCCAGTGAAGGACAAGCTGGAGGCCTGAGGAAAAAAGCTTGTTTACATCTTGGAGCATCTGCAGTCAATTGCCTGGTTCCCAGTGGGTGGCAAATATAAACTTGATTGTACCAGTCCAGACTCTAGTGGAGCTCAACTAGGCTTGGGGTAACTAGGCATTATGTGACAGAACCTAAAGTTTCTTTCTTAATATTTACATATGTGGTATACAGTTTTCAACAGTTCTTTAGACTCAGGACTAATGAAGATCTCACAACTGGTTCTGTGATCACGTTGAGTTGTACATGGTCAGGATAGGATAGAAGTTAAATTAAAAGCTGTAACAAATGTAGCTCTGATCTGTATGGTCCAGAAAAGCCTGATGTCATCAGATCTCAGAAGCTAAGCAGTACCAGCCCTGGTTAGCTCTTTAGATGGGAGACCATCAAGAAAGTCCAAGGCTGCTACTCAGAAGCAAGCAATGGCAAACCACCTCTGAACAGCTCTTGTTTATGAGGTCACCATAAGTCAGCTACAACTTGATGACACTTTCCACCACCAAACATGTATCTATCAATTTTAAAATATAACAAGGAATTATCATCATAGCATGACATCTCTAAGACCAATAACGCATGAGTTCTCTTTGTAAGCAGTAACACTAATAGTGTGTATTAGAGTACAGTCAAGCACCACGTATTACATCATTGGTGAATTGTTCTGCTGTGATAATAGGTTAGGAATGCAAAGCAAATTTCACTTGTTTACTTTTGGAGGAGGCTAATGATGTTATAAACATATCTATATTTAATAGCTAGTGATAGTGTTCTATTTTTTGACACACTTTAGTGCCATATACTGTCAGGGCTGAGAACTTGGATAGGAATATTTAGCTAAAGGAACTATTCTGTAGGGCAGATGGGAGTGATCATGGATATTTGGTCACTCTTACTGAGTTGATAGCACAGAAGAAACAGGCTACAATTTGCAATGCACTTCCCTGTTTGAAAGAAACTGGATTTATCCAGGGCCAGTTTTGCTCTCCCTGCAGTGGTGTTCTCAAGTGAAAGTGTGTAATATAGTTTCCCTCATGGGAACCAAGTAATATGTACATTGTACAACATTGTATACTGTATTGTGTATCTCTATTGTATCTCTCCCCAAAAAAACAGGCAGCCACATCCAAGTAGCCAGTGTGCTGCTCCCATAGAGACTTCCTAGCAGTGTAGAAAAGCCTCCCCGCCACTGAGAAGTCCCTATGGGTCTCAGTAGACTTATGCCACCTTTTTGGTGGGTTAAGTCTGACTTACTGGCCTCCAGGATAAGGTGGTAAATGGCCTCTCCTCTGACCTTCCTTCACTATGGCAGCTATGGGTGGCAGGGGTGTTGAGATGCTGGTGTGGCGCCGCAGCACTGGGGAGGGCTGCTGTGGTCGCACACCAGTGCAGTCGCCCTTCCATTGGGGTAAATGGCCTGTGGAGGGCAAATCTGCCAAAATGGCTATGCACTGCTTCCATGGGCAGATTCAGCCAACCTCCTTTGGATGGGGCCGTGAGTCATATATTAAGATGTCAAAATATTAATAAGCATTTAAATTTTGAATTTGAGGTCCAGGTCAACTGACTCTGTTGGGTCCCCCTTTGTTTTGCTGTACATGTGGGCTAGTTAAAAAGAATATGACTTGAAATTAAAAATTTAACAATGAACAGAGTGGTACTATTCAAACTGTTTTCTTTTTGCCTGACAGTTATAAAGATTTTTTTTCTTACAAAAAGCTGAAGTGCAGATTGTTATAATAAAAACTCATTGGTATAAACTTGTTAATTCAAGTTGAAGAATGAATTCAGATCTTATGAATGTTAGTTATTAAATTTTGTATATTCCAAAGGCACAGAACATATTCCAAATGGTTGTTACTCTGATTTTCCACAAATTCAGCCGTAGTATATGATGTACTTTCATGTGATGGGGTAGGCATTTTCTAGATCTCTGGAAACTATTAAAAGTTTACTAAATATGTATAAAAAATTAGGATTGAATTTGATGCTATATGACATCACTTGATGCTATATGACATCACTTGTTTAAAGACTCATAATCGTTAATTTTTTAAAAGATCACTTTCTGTTCTATAACTGTGACTCTTTTTTCTTTTTGCTGTTTAGGTAGTCCATACTATGACCATATCAGTTATGGGGGATCTGGTATATTTTCATTTTCTATTTTAAATATATGCAAAAGTTAAAATGACTACTTAAATGACTGAGACAAATTAAAGATTGATTGTGTTGTCGAAGGCTTTCACGGCTGGAATCACTGGGGTATCGTGTGGTTCCAGGCTGTATGATTGATTTTTAAACTCAGTTATGCTTAAGTTGGATGCTATTTTAACAGCATTTCGTAAGTTTATTAAAGACCTAATCCAGTCAGTGTTGAATACACTTACAAGTTTTATGGATTTATTAGGAAGATATTTTAGCCTGTGATTACCCTTCCACTGAAAATGCTGGATTTTTAAAGTCTTTAACTTTGTCTGGGTCATGCTTTGTATGTTCTTTGACATTTTTGTTCTGTTTGTATGATAAATTAGTAATTAAGAATATACTTATTTAAAATATACTCATCCAGCACACAGTGATGGCTTTAACCAACAGGTTTACACAATACAACACTAATATCTTTTGATGGTGGGAATATGCTGTGTTCTGGTGTTGCTCAGAGATCAGCATTATTGTGTTTTGATACAGGTGGGAGCTTATCAGGAGAAAGTGTCAGTGTTCCTTTAGTTTGTGAGTAGGCAAATCATAAACACTTGGTCTCACAGTGGTGGGATTCAGCAGGTTCTCACCACATCGGCAGAACTGGTTGTTAAAATGGTACTTGTAAACAACCAGTTGTTCAATCATTTGAATCCCACCACCAGAACTGGTTGTTAAATTATTTCAATCCCACCATTTCACTGGTGTTGTAAAAGTTTTTTCATTTTTAGACTCTTGGTCATAATTTAGACATAATGCAAAAACTATAGTTTTATATTACTTGAACAAATCTAGGGGTTTGAGCTCCTACTAATTCTGCTCACTTTCTGATTGCCATTCATGATCAGGGAGCCAGTTCATTGACTGTTTGCTTGGCTGCCTGTTCAGCACAAACAGGAAACTCCTTGCAGTGTCACAGCCTTGCTGGGACAACATGGAGGAAGGGATCAGAAACTGTATTTCAACAGGTGCTTCAGTTGACTGAGATTTACCCTCTGACACCCCCTCCCCAATTTCACTGGGTCCTTGCAGAAAAGAGAGGATAATATTCCTGGTCAGCTGTGCCTCTGATTGTCTGAGAGTTTTTCTAATGGACAGCCTTAAGAAATGTTGAAGCATCTCAGAAGGGATGCAGCTGGCAGCATGTGAACTGAGAAACAGTCACAAACCTGTTTTGCAGCTGCTTGAGTTGTGTGGTTCTGGGGCCAAGAGATCTCAGTTTTGGCTTGTATCTGATTGGGACAATTAAAAACACTATATCCAGATGGCAACAACACCGACAAAGTTCTCTGCATCCATGGAACTGAGCCCTATGCATGTGTGCTGCCCTCCTACTTGCGTGCTCAAAGTAAATATGTTACTTTTCTTTCAAAATGATAGTTTGTTGTCACATGGCAAACTCTCAGGAAGAAGGATTAATTCTTCTAGGGCTCACTGATTTCATTCAAAGGAAATAGTTGCTTGAAATTAAAACAGTAGGTTTCATTGCTGAAGAAGTGTCTGTGTAATCTTAAACTAAGCTACACCCACCTAAGTTCATTTATGTCAATGGGTTTAGAAGGGTATAACTCTGTTTGGGATTGTGCTGTTACTCTTTGAAGCTGATAATAACATAGTTTTGACTGGACAAATTAAGTCTATTTAAAACTCCACATCTTATGTAAAGTCACACTTGCAGTTACCATCTACCAAAAGAGCTACATTTACTTCTGTTGCTGGTATAATACCTTGGGTAGACTTGGGGAGACTTGCCTGCTTTCCTGAAACATGGGCCTATCATGGCCCCCCTGTTGTGACTGACAGTTCGTTAGAGGAAGACTTGCCTGACCCTCGCAGAGCCACGCCAGCTGTGTCAGCAGAAGGGGAAGAATTACAGCTTCCCAGTTCAGGGTTGATCAGAAATACTAGGCAGCATGAAAGCTCTTCTGATTCTTTAGATGTAGCACAGTGTTGCCGGCAGAAACTGAGGGTGGCCTTGAAACAGAGGCGTCGCTCTGCTCGCTTGCAAGCCTGATGTGGATTAGAGTTTTTGCAGCAGTTCTCCCAAGCCAGCAGCCCAGAAGCATATAATGAGCTGCTGTAAGAGCTGCAGCTGTGGATGCAACACGTGAGTTTCTCAGCAACTCCTGCATGCCACTGTTCTGAGTGTTTGGACTGTGCTTTGACCTTGTACCGGCTCTCCACGACTTCACTTCTCGGCTATGCCCTCCTGGTTTGTCTACTCTGTGTTATTTGACTCTCTGGACTGTTTTGACTCTGTTTTCTGGACTCTCCCACTGGTTTGCTGTGTTGTGCCTAGAACTGACGGTGAATGAACTGACCCTGTGTCAGGGTGACTCCCTGCCTCAGAAAGCTTCTCTGTACTGGTGGTGTTGTAGCAGCACACACACCCTACCCTGCCAGCACAGGGTCAATGCCACGCAGGGGGGCAGTATTTAGAAAAGACACATGTGGCATGTTAAGGAGCCATCTGTGTCTCCCAAGCACTGAGTGTCACAGTCTTAAAATGAGCTGTTTTGGCTGTGTGGCTGTAATTCTATATACACAGTGAAGACATTTGTAAGAAGACAAAAAATTGGTCAGATGTAATGCTAATATGGTTGAGGGGAAAAGATAAATTTTCCAGCTATCTCCTTGATCACTGCATTGTCCTTAACCATCTAATTAACAAATACAGCAGGAAAACTAATATGAAGCTTCATGCTGCTTTTCTAGACTTTAAAGGGTTTTTTGATTCAATTGCCAGGGACCTGCTCTAGGAAAAACTTTCCAGAATGGGCACTGAAAGAAGGCTGCTATTTGTTATTGGGAAACTGTATACAGCTACTGATTGTCGAATTAAATGTACCCAATTAGTCATTTTCTCTCCTAAAATTCCTATTAACAGAGGGGTCAAACAGGGATATGTTTTAGCACCATGGTGGCGAACCTTTGGCACGCCAGATGTTATGGACTACAATTCTCATCAGCACCTGCCAGCATGGCCAAGTGGCTATGCTGGCGGGGAACTGATATCAGTCCATAATCTGGAATATACGGTCTCCTATTTTAGCATCTGTCTTATTTAACTTTTTAAAAACAATCTTTCTCCCACTCTTATGGGCTTCAGCAGCTATTGCCCCAAACTCTGTTCTGTCCAGTCCCAATATTACTCTATGCTGATGATGCTGTCCTGCTATCTTGCTCAGTGGTGGGTCTGAAACATCTACTTACCTATTGTCATGATTTCTGTATAAAGAACAGCCTCATTGTAAATTATTTGAATCTAAAATCCTGTTCTTCTCAAGGTCTTGGAAACCAACTTGATGGGAATTAAATGGCAGTATCCTAGAACAGGTCAAATCCTTCAAATAGTTAGTTCTCTATTTTCATCGTAAAGTGGGCTGGTCTATACATAGGAAACTAGTTACTAACACAGCCAAGAATAACGTCTTGGCCATCTCTCTTTTTTTCCCACTAGAGGCTTTCAGAATGTTCCTTCTGCACAAAGTTTTCAATGCAAAAGAATGCCAGCAATTGCTTTACGGCCTACCAATTTTGATAGGTTCCATTGATTGCTCTATGAAGTCATTCAGTCCTGCTTCCTGTATAAAATTCTTGGTTTGCCCAATTATGTATCTTATGCAGTCCCTTGTCTAGAAATTGGCTAGCATTTACTTGAGACTAAAGCATGGCTCATTACCTTTAAATTCTGGTTATGCCTTTTCTTCAACTTGGATTCTACTAGTCTCACCTATCAATTACTCCCTGATCTTCAGCTTTCAGATTAGTTAGCTTGTGATGAGTAAAAAGTTTTAACTCTGGGTCTATCTTTTGACTCGCTGGCTATCAGCCAGGAAAGCATTTCAAGCCTTAAAGTGCAGATTAGTCTACATCAAATACCAAATCCTCAGCAGCACAGCAAATAAGTCTTGTTTCCCTCTCTATCTGGGAATTCCTCTAAATGTAACTCAAATGACGCCTTACCTGCATTAACCAGTTGTTCCTAACCATTGCAGAAACTTCTCTCTTGCTAGGTGTAATATGTTGCCATCCCCGACTCTAATAGGGAGATTTTGGAAATACCCTTATTTTAAAAAAGACCTATCTTTGTAAGATGAATTGTGTAGAATCTGTTTCTCATGTACTTCTCTATTGTTGTTTCTACACAACTATTTGGGTCAACCTATTGATGCCTTTATTAGCTAAAAAAAGGCTTTTGGATCTCCAGAAAGTATCCTCCCTCTTAAATAATGGCAACCCAGATATAACCAAAATAGTGGCCAAGTTTGAAATGAGTGTAGTGGCTTCCTGTTTCCTGCTGGGCGTTGGTTGTTGTGTTGGTTGTTCTCAGACAAGAGTAATTTTCTTTTGTCTTTATATAGTTTATAACTATATTAATTATATTAATTATATATATGAGAACAGAGAATGGGCAACAGATGTCTTTGATAAAGTTAAAGACCCAGAAGGAAGATATATCATCTAAAAAATTAAGTTGCCATAGGACAAGATATATACATTAGCTACTGTATATGCTCTAAATAATGCCAGAGAATTTTTTTTGAAAAAAATCACCAATCTATTTTGAATTTTCAAGGAGAGCTAATGATCTTTAGTGATATAAATGGCATTACAGTCTCTAATAAAGGTAGGTCTAAAAAAAGTTAAAGGAGGCAGACTTTCTAGAAATGTGTTTACGTATTTGGAAATATTGAATTTATTGGATTTATGGTGAATTAAAAATTTAAACAGAAGAGACTACCATTTGAGGACAGACATATTAAAAACCCTACTTATGAATTTAAAGAACGCTAAGATACAACCAAAGGTCTTTGCAGATTACAATTAATAAAAGTGATATGGCAGTGGGATAAGAATGGAAGAAGATGGAGGTTAAACGCTAACCTTTTGTTGCAAGAAGGTATTGTGGAGAAATGTAAGAAGGATTTAGAAGAATTTTTCAAAATCAATAGGACTGAAGGCATGTCTATTACAATGATTTGGGAGATGAGTAAAGCTTATATGAGAGGGAAACTAATAGCAATAGTGACGAAACAGAAAAAAACACAGCTTGGAACAGATTATTTAAATTATTTAAAAAAGGAAGTTCACTGGAAACAAGGAGTGAATACATTTAAAAAATTACTCACTGGAAAATTCTCATCTGAACACAGAAAAATATTAAACCAAACATTACAATCCAAGAATTGCCCCAAACTACTAAGGAACTGAAAAAGGATAAAGTGCCAGGACCAAACGGGCTAAAAAATAGAATATTATACACGTATAGAAGAACAGTTAATTTTACCCTTACAACAAGTGATGATCAAAATAAGTCAAGAGAAAAAAATTACCATCATCCTGGCAAGAAGCATATATAACACTGATTCATAAAGAAGGAGATGATCCGGAATTATTTCAGTGTTACCGACCTATATTACAATTAAATGTGGTTTATAAATTGTTTAAATCTATACTAGTGTCTAGATTAAGAACATGTATAACAAAGTTAATTCATGAAGATTAGACAGGATTTGTTCCAAAAAGATACATGAAGGATAATGTCTGTTTTGTAATAAATGCTATAGAGTTTATTAAAATGAAGAAGAAATAGTTTATAAAATTGAATGCAAAGAAAGCATTTGGCAATATTGCTTGGACTTTCTTGTTAAAGACATTAGAAAATTTAACATGTGGATCAAGATCCTTTAATTGGATACAGAGCATTTACACAAAGCTACATGCAAGGGTACTAATCTAGTACTTTCTAACACAGAAGCTGCAATTTTAAAAAGGGATGCATCAAGGATTCTCATTAACACCTCTGGAACTTGAAGTTTTAGCAACTAAAATCAGACAGAATCAAAGAACATAGATGACAAAGAGTTTAAGATGTATAGTTAAGCAGATGTAATAATTCTTAACAATTGTAAATCCACAATTATCAATCCAATATTTAATGGATTGATCAATAGAACATTTTGATTGTTTTCAGGTTAACGTCAAAACTTTGAACCTGATCCATTATTCAACTGTTAGCTAGTGCAACTGGTAGGGTATAGGCTGAATGTGAGATCTTAAAGGTATCCACATGAGAACCGCTCACTGCTGCATTTTGGACCAACTGAAGTTTCAGAGGCAGCCCTGCATAAAGGGAGTGACAGTCGACTAGTCTGGAGAGAACTGTTGCAAGATCACAGTGGTTAGGTTGGGATGAGACAGATAGGGTGCCAACTGCGTAACCTGGCAAGAATGAAAAAAAACACCACTCTGACTATATTTGCATGCTGGCCTCCGAAAAAAGGGAGGCATCCAGAGTTACACACGGGCTCTTGAGAGCGGGTGTAGGTGTTCATTCCACCCTGTCTAACTTTGGCAGCAAATATCTCAGTCCTGACTCTTCCTGGCCCAGCTACAGGACCTCCATCTTTTTAATTGAGTTTCAATTGACTCAGCTTCAGCCATCTTACTACAGCCTTCAGACACCTGACCAATATTTTATATTTCAAATTTCATAGTTCTTAATGCTAATGAAAGTAGAAAAGAGATCAGCCATTGTTTCTATATTTTCTTGATTCTTCAGCATAATGTGGCAATAGTACCTCTAAAGAGCCAATAAAACTTCATTTTATGTGCACCGTGCATAATATATGACACTAACGGGAAAGAGGAAAAAGGATAGTGGAAAATAAGCACTATCCTGAGGAGGATGTGGGGAAATCTGTTGGTAAGAAATGTTGACTGAGGCAAGGAGAGGGAAGGGAAAGGGATGGTTGGACAGAAAATGATTAAGATAAGAAATGAATTCAGAAGTTGGCTGACCCTGAAGTGTGAATATTCTCAGGGGTCACAGGAGTGAACTTGTTAACTTTATCTGGCATAGTATTGCTTGCTCTGGATATTCTTTGGAAGGAGTGGAATGTCTGGTTGTTCATTTTAGTTAGAGTGTGTGGAGAGCTTTAGGAGCAGACGTTCCCAACTTGGAGTAAGCTACCCTTAGGAGTACATGCCACAGTATTTGAGGGTACGTGAAAACAATTGCATAATGGATTTGTTAATATGTGGGTACAATTTTAGGGAAATGGGTTGCCAAGGGATATGTGAGTAAAAAAGGCGGGGGATCACTATTATGGCATCACAAGGCAAGCAGTTGATAAAGAGGTGTGACAGTTTCTCATGGGACCTGGCTTTCTGATCATGAGATGGCATTTTATTGCACTTAATTCCTAATATGATTTCCTGGTTTGATTCAAAATGAAGTCTTCCTACATCTTTCACTTCATGGGCCACAAGAGCGTAGGGTTCTAAGAGTAATACATTGAAATAGCATTTAATGCAACACATAAAGGAACACACATGATTAGCTACTGGGTGATGTATCTGAAATGAAGACATTTGGAGGGCTGAATGATGAATGAGTATGGGAAAACTGTTTTCTGAGCACCCAAAACAGGTTATTCCACTGCCGCTAAGTGTTAAAAAAAAATTGTACAATAAACAAAAAATTATTGTAAAACAGTTTCATAGTAAAATATATTTATCTATTATCAGTTTCCATTATGGATATCAGTACTAGCTATTTGTGGAAGAGGAAACTTCCAAAAGGTGTAATTTGCTCATTTACTTTTCATCTCACATTAAAAACATCTTGTTTATATTTTTATTACTTTTATTTTGAAGACTTATGGGCCCTTAAATTTTCTTAAGAAATGATGGTGATTTCCACCATCCCCAGCCTCTTTAGTATCTTCACAAGGTTTCACTAACAGCTGAAAATTTTTTCCAGGAGTCAGCTGGAGGGTAGGAATCACTTAATAAGAGGAAATAAGGTGGTGTCCTTATTTCTCTTAATATAATCATTTATTAAGGTGGAAATAAGGGGGTGTCTCACATAAGAAACTTCAGTTGTTGGATCTAGGCTATTAAATTTAGCCTTTCTCTTTATAAGCACGACATCTGTTAAAGAAAGAAACCTCCTTTGTACTTTGGAAATTTTCAGTTTTGTAACATTTCTGATGCATTTTTTTTCTTTTATTACATTTTCACTTAAAAACATAGAAGTGAAATTTGGCAAGATACTAAAAATATTAACAATATTTGTAAATCAGGATTTTAAAAGACATTTTTTTCCATTGGGAAATACATTACTTAGCTCATAGTGAACCACTCATTCCTCTTTTGTTTCCTCTGATGGCTAGAGTGCCATCTCACAGTATCTGTGAAGTGCTACCTCTTCCTTCAAATTCCAACCACTCCCATCAAGCCTTTCCTTAACTCTTTACAGTTTACATCACAGCTGTAATTAAGCCTTAAAATAAAGCTGTGTTTAACATTCCCCGTGTTTCTTTTGTTTCCTTTGTTTTGCTCTAAATATAGATTGTCAGTTTATTAGGAGTAGTTGTTTTGCATGGCACTGTGTACATACACAGTAAAAGCTTCTCTTCTAATGTTTTTAATATTATGTCATATATTGATTTCCTTTTTAAAAAAGAAAACTCAGAATCACTAAACACTGGTTGAAGAGCAAATAACTTAAAGTTATCTGGTTTTCTTGCAAGCAAATCTTAGAGATACAAATTAACAATGCTTTTGCAAATACACATTTTCTGTATTTGGTGTTTTTATTGGAGATTTAAAAGTTGCATTCAAGGAAGTAAATAAAATATACACTCTTTCTTCTAGAGGATTATGGGACCACACCCAATGACTTTGAGGACACCACAAATAATAGTAATGCAGTTACTTCTACGGGTGTTTCAAACGACAATGAAGATAGCATCACTGTAAGTATATGCATAGTTTCTTGGCTTGTTGTCTCAGCAGACTTTCTGACTAGTGGTCTGATGACTGTGATATTTTAACTTTTAACATGACACTACATTAATGGTAGTTTATTTCAAAGAGTTGGTGAATTTTAGACAGTGCACAATTTGCATAGATTTATTCATATATTTACTTTTATGTTACATTACTTAATTGTGACTCCCCAAGTTTCCTTAACTCAATTCTCATTTACAGCTTGAAATATTTTGGCTTTTTTTACAGCATCAGTTGAATTATTCTGAATAATTAACTATTGAAAATAATTATATTTGATACTATCTTTATATGGTTATGGTACAGCTGATTCTGGGGTTAAACCACAGTTTCTCTAGGCAAAGACCCACTAAGAATATTTTAATAATGACAGACATGTTGTTAATGAGACCACTTCTTCCTGATAAAAGTAAAGGTTAGGAGATAAAAGATATCACATTTTATTTAATGGGCTTTGCTTTTCTCTTAGGTTTATGTTGTAGTGGTGACTGCTGCATTAGTGTGCACTGGCTTAGTTATTATGCTCATTATTCTCAAGTTTGGAAGACACTCAAAGTTCGGAATGAAAGGTAAGGAAGGGATACATTATTCTGGGTTATATTGCTGGTTACAAATGTATATCAGTACCCTGTATCAAATACATGTTGGGATTTATAGCTTTCAGGGATAATATACAACATGTCTTAGACTCATTGAAGTCAATAGATTGACTCTGTTTTTATGAATAAATCCTAGCAAAAGTAAAATATGCTTGGCTTCCATTTAATTTAAATAGTTTGTGATGCAAGATGTTTTGTAATATTATGAATAGTTTTTTTAACATTGTAATCCAAGACACTGTACAGGTTGTTGAATAATTTTGTGCTGGTATCCCGAAGTGAAATTTTAGATCTGGAACTGACATATTTTGTTTTAACACTTATTGCGATGACAACTAGCATTATCAGTTTGAGTGAATTTAGAAACCTTAGGGGCTCGCAGAACCTGTTGCCCGGACTCAGTTGCACTGGTTTACATCTATTTCCACACACTTGTTTGCATAATCCTGCCCAACTCATGGTGATGTTAGAGTATGATCAAGGCATTCTGAGATTTTATATATGCATATTTTTTAAAGTTCCTGTGTTTCTGTCACACAAGCAAGAAACAAAGTTCAGAGTGGGTGTTAACAAATTTCAGGCTCAGTTTTCACTGCCTCCACTGTTTTTTAAAACTTTTTTTAGTTTGGAGACAAATATATGGTGTGTAGTTAGAATTTGTGGGGATGGGGAAAAGCTTGTCTTCAGAGTTCATCAAGTCTTAGAGAAAACTAATGCACCTACCTTAAATGTCATGATTAAGCCCTTTTACTGTTTCCTGTGTAAGAGAATAATATTTGTCATTCTTGACAAATGTATTTTCTTTTATGTACACTGAGAGCATATGCACCGGAGACAAATTCCTTGTGTGTCCAATCACACTTGGCCAATAAAGATTCTATTCTATTCTATTCTATTCTATTCTATTCTATTCTAAGTAGCCATTTACTCCTACAGGAAATAGGAAGCGCTTCATATGGAGACGTTGCTAGAATATGAAGACTAACTGCAAGAAAGATCATAGAATCATAGAGTTGGATGGGGCCATACAAGCCATCTAGTCCAACCCTGCAGTGTGTTCCGAGTACAAAAACAGTTTTTCACTCCTATTAGTGTACTTCTTTCTGCCAACACTATCCCTCTATCATAATTGATAATATATTAAAAAGCCAGTCCCAATGTTCAGTCACACTCTGACTAAGAAACCTAGCAGGACACTGTGTTACAAGTAAAACCTATTAATTCTGATGACTGGCACATCCTCTGTCAGTAGGTGTCCAGTGGAGGGAGGAGGAAGAAATTCCCATCCTCCTTTCCCAGAAAGCTTTCAGTTTTGCACAAAGTGCAACTTGTGCCAAGGATCCTTGTCAAATCCAAGAGCCGTTCTTCAGATTCAAAGAGAAATGGACAGTTCACTGTTTCTGCATTCAAGGGTGAATGGAAGCATTCCTTCCTTCCTTCCTTGTCTGGGCCTGGAAGTCAGATTTATTTGGGAGAAAAAGTAGGGGAAAGTAAGCCTGTGCATATCCCTGCTTCCACTTATGGGTAGGGTAGGTTGGAGAAACAAGGGAAAGTGGATCAGGGAAAGCCTGGAATTCTCTGTTCCCACTCAGCCCATCCAAATTTGATGGGTCTTCAATATATGATATGTATGTTTAGTGGAGGATAATACCCAGTTCTTCTTTCACTTACCAAAGGAAAACTTGATTTTCTCATGTTGATCAGAATTCCATGTCAAATACGTATGTGGTTAGCAGGACCTCAGTGTGAAAAGCAAACTTTTTATGGAAAAAAAGTTTGATGAGGGAGGTGTAAAAAAAAAATCAAAATATTTGCTTGGTGACCACAAAACATTTATATGTGTGTAGCTGTGAATAATGTATTTGCTTATTGTTTAATTAACATAATAACAATACTACGCAAGTTGGAACACCAGTCCCATACTCACAACTTAATAATCTATATATAAAAAGCAAACTGTCCGTTTGTGAGTCGTTCTCTAACTCCGAAACCACTAGACGGATTGCTTTCAAATTTTCACTCAACGTGCCTTTCCAATGCAGGCAGGTTTTCGTATATTCACATTGCTGAAATTCAATACCTGAGCCAGGTAAAACATCTTTTTTCCTGGCGCACCAGGCCATGAAGCTGGTTGTGTTTAACTGTCACCCTTACAATGTTCGCGCAGATGGCCAGAGATGAGCACTGAAAACAGTAAATAGGTAATACTGTTAGGTAATACAAGTGGAAGTGAAACACATACATACTTTGCTGTGGAGACATCAGTGGGGTCCCCCCCCTCACACGCAGGTAACTTTCACTCTCTGTGCCTCACCCATTACTACCACACAACACACATACTCTCATACACATCCAGCTCATCCTCACACACCTCACTCTGCCCTCCCTCACATCCAACCACCACTTACCCACTTCCTCACCCACATTCACCACAGCTTTCTTTTACTAAAAGCGAGCTGGAGTTTGCCTTTTTCTTCTAAGACAATCCGCGGTGTGGGGGCGAACCAACACTACAGGCTCCGCCTCTTTTGTACATGGCCCTTTAAGAACCCAGGGAGCTGGCCTCGATCTGAGCACCTCACCCCCCCCCCCCCGGCTCTGCTGCCTGACTGGGATAGCCTGCTTGCCTCAGTTCTACCTTACCCAAGCCAGGACTGTGCGTGTCAACCAGCCTCATGGACAGTGGGATTTGCACTCTGGACAGTTCCATTGTGGAATGGAAAGGGTTACCTTATACTAAAAAAAAAGATACCACAATATAACGATGTGCATTGAAGAGGGAAATAGGGATTCCATTTGACCACCCCAAAAGGCTATGCTGGGGATCATTGGACCTGCATGGACATCTGTGTGGGTTGAGGACTGTGATGAGAAGGACAATTGCCACAGCAACGCGTGGCCGGGCCCCACTAGTAATGATACTAAAAACAATTCACGTAACAGACATTTCAAAAAAAATTTTAAAGTACCGTATATACTCGTGTATAAGTCGACCCGCATATAAGTCGAGGCACCTAATTTTACCACAAAAAGCTGGGAAAACTTATTGACTCGCGTATAAGTCGAGGGTGGGAAATGCAGAAGCTACTGGTAAATTTCAAAAATAAAAATAGATACCAATAGAATTACATCAATTGAGGCATCAGTAGGTTAAATGTTTTTGAATATTTATTTCAAAGAAAAACAGTAAACTGGCTCTGTAAGTGGAAAAGAGGGTCAACAAGAACAATATGGTATCAACAATAACTTTAAAAGTACAAAAACCTTAGCTCAACCAGCAATCAAGCTAAAATACAAGAGTTAAAATCCTTCAAAACTGGATTCTTCATCATCATCTGTATGTCCAAATGTAACTCAACTTAGATTTTAAGAGGGATATTATCAGAAATGGAAAATCTACTATTAGCTTCCATTGTAAACAATGGGAGATGGGGCACCCTTTTGGGGATCAATAACTTTGGATCCCCTGACCCAAACTTCACCAAACCTGGCTGGTATCATAAAGAGACTCTCCTGATGAGACCAGCCAGATTTGGTGAAGTTTGGTTCAGAGGGTCCAAAGTTATGGACCCTCAAAAGGGTAGCCCCATCTACTAATAGCTCCCATTGAAAACAATTCTTCATCATCATCTGTATGTCCAAATGTAACTCAACTTAGATTTTAAGAGGGATATTATCAGAAATGGAAAATCTACTATTAGCTTCCATTGTAAACAATGGGAGATGGAGCACCCTTTTGGGGATCAATAACTTTGGACCCCCTAAACCAAACTTTACCAAACTTGGCTGGTATCATCAGGAGTGTCTTCTGAGGGTACCCTGAAAATTTGGTGTCGCTAGCATAAAAACTGCGCCCCCTGATGGCCGGCAAAATAAAAATACACAAAAAATTTTAATGACCCGCGTATAAGTCGAGGGGAGCTTTTTCAGCATTAAAAATGTGCTGAAAAATTCGACTTATACATGAGTATATACGGTATGATAGAAGCAAACTAAAAGTAAAATGATGAAATAACCCAATTAATTTTTTTAAAAAATGCTTTATAATACATTAGTAAGGGAGGTAAAAAACAACTGTACAGGTTTAAATCACAAAGTAAAAACCAAAGCAACCATTCAACTAGTAACTGAACCAAAAGGAAACTTGAGGAAATAATTTTTTTTCCTCCTGAGAGGTCAGGAGAAGGGTGTATCATAATCTTGGTGCCACTGCTGAAAAGTTCCCGTTTCAGCCTGCCATCCTTCTCTTCACATTAGTTTAATGTCAGTTGGTCACAGACAACAGTACGGGAACCCAAATTTGTGTAAGGAGAAGAATGGGGGAGAGTGGTCTGGATTTACAGAACGTATGCCATGACAGGAGAGAGAAGACTGCAGATTAATTAGCAACAGCCAGAGTTGCACTCCCAGCTCCTGGAGGGGACGGGGAGCAAAGGCAGGCAGGATCCTCCTGCAGGAAGCTGGGACCAGCCTGAAGCAGAGGAGGTGAGACAGAACCCCAAGACTGGATCTATTAGGATTGCCAAAAACTCAGAGATCGTACTCCTGAGCATACAGAGAGTGCATTTTCCTCAGTATGGATAAGCTGAACAGACAGCAAACACTGCGGGAAGCAGGTTCTGGATTCTCAGGGTCTCCCCCTCTCTCCCCATTTGGCAAAAGCTTTCTCAGAGGCATCCAGAGAAAGAGATCCGCTCAGCATCCCCAGTCTCTTACTGGAAGACCCAGGTTCAAGACCCATTCCCTCCATGTTATTGGCTATTTTATTTTCACTTTCTTTATCATCCCCGTATAGTTTACCTTTAATACTGCCGTAGCAATCTGGTTTGACATTTTTCATTCAGCTGTCCACTATAGTTCTAAGGACTATTTCTCTCTTGGTTTCAGCAAGTTCAGATGTTTTAGCATACACTTAAAACTGCGGTGGAGATAGGGTTGTGATATGCATTACATTTGCCATATTGTCCACACTTACCCAATCTGTGGAGTTCCTCTGCAATCTAGCTCTTCAAAGACAGTCTTGGTTTTCACCATTCTGAATAATTTTTAGTTATCTGCCAGCTTGGCCACGTCAGTGCTCAGCCCAAGTTCTAGATCATTGTGAACAAGTTGATAGTGGACCTATATGATGTCCGAGGTTTCTACTGCAATAGAAATCCTGGCAAACTTCACAATGATAATGGCATTATCACAACACCAGGTGATTTTGAGGAGCTTAGAGTAGTGACTTAGGTATAGATTTTTTATGGGGTGGGTTCGGGGGCGTGGGTCCACGCCTCCCCAAGCCCCACCCCTGGCCTCAGTGCTTATAGATTATATAAACCTTTAATGGCATAATTAAAACAACAGCAACAATATAACAGCAACAGTGGCAACACCAGTGTAATAAATACAATCTCCAGTACAGTTATAATTGTTTGCTAATGACAGAGCACAAAAAGTTAGCCAACACTTCCAATACACTTGCAGATCCACAATCCAGCATAGTTACCAGAATTGATATGTCAGTATTATCACTGCGGGTTTTTAACCACTGGTCTAGATATTTATTTCTGGCTAAGCTGTGTAACAGGCAATGTAATATCATGTGTTGGATTGATTCTTCATAAGCTGAACTACAGGGACAAGGTCTTTCATTGAAGTGCACTTTCTGTATTCTACCCTGAGTGGTAGCTGAACGGAGAATATTGCACCTGGCAAGAGTCAGAGCTCGTCCCAATTTGGGTTCGAAAACTAAATGGAAATATTTAGCTATGGTATACGGTTTTAGCAGTATACCCAAGTGCAAGGCAGAGCAGCGTTTATTTGCCTGCTGCATCAGGTAACTATACTCGAGATCATATAATCTCTTTTTGATAGTCAACTTTAGCTCATTGGTGTTATTAAAGCCAATGCATCCAATGATAGACCCCTTTCATGGATTTTTGCCTCAACAAAGGACCACCACTCAGTTTTGGCTATGACAGAAAGAGCCAGATAGGTGAAACTTTTGTGGCAGTTGTTAAAGCACAATTGTATCCAGAATTGGAAAGTCATGCACCATGCTCTTGTATGGAGTAAATGTTGGCCCACCTCCAAACAGACAGCAGCATATGGGACCGAATGAGGTAAGCCGCCCCGCCCGCCCTGCCCCCCCAGCTGGGCTCACAGCCAGCAGTCCCTTCTGCCCTCCCCTCGGGCAGAGGCATAGCTAGGAAAATGGAGCCCTGTGCAAAATCTGAGTTTTGTGCCCGCCCCAATGGGCAGCCACTGTGATGCTGAAATCCACCCCCAAACAGCATCACTTTCAATGGTGTTCAAACTAGGGAGCCCAGATTCTCCTTTTAATCCACCTTAAAGGGAGAATCTTGGCTCCCCAGTTAAAACAACATTGAAAGTGATGCTGTTTTGGGATGGATCCTCCCCCACCCTGGAACAGCATCACTTTCAATGTTTAAACTGAGGACCTCAGATTATCCCTTTAAATCCATGCCAAAGGAGAATCTGAGGAAATTTGGGGGTTGCCTGCTGTCAGGGGTGCAGTGGTTAATATAGCCGCACCAAACTTTCAGGATATCTTTAGGAGACTCTCCTGATGATACCACCTGGGATTGGTGAAGTTTGGTTCAGGGAGTCCAAAATTATGGCCCCTCAAAGGTGTAGCCCCCATCTTCTATTAGTGTAACGAACAAGTAAAGTCCAGTCAAAAGCAACCGTGTTAAGTTCTTTATTGAGCTGGCATTCTTAGTCGGATACAGACAATGCAAGAACTAACACCCAAATCCCAAGCAGCTGCTTATACGGGCTTCAGACAAGCTCCCGACAAAAGAAGATAAACAATTCAGTTCTCACACAGAATCTCACACAGACAGGTTCACACAGGCAAGCGAGTGAAAGCAAGATAACCACAACAGTAAAGACTCCCCTTCCCGGGTGTTCCGCCAGAAACTCCAGCAGGAACTTTTCCAAGGTTGAACTGCAACCTTACAGTTAGCTCCTATTGGAAACAATGGAGGATGGGGCATCCCTTTTGGGAGTCCATAACTTTGGACCCCCTGAACCAAACCTCACCAAACCTGGGTGGTATCATCAGGAGAGTCTCACAACAAATCCCACAAATTTTGGTGGTGCTAGCCTAAAAACTGCACCCACTGCAGGCCGAAAACTGAAAAAAACACTTTAAAAAACCCACAAATGGTGGGCGGAGCTTCAGACATGTAATATGGGGATTTGAACCGGGGGAACACCCCCCCCCCCCCAACTTACCTACGTCCTTGGCTTAGAGACATGTACAGTGCAACCTTAAACGGAGTTACGTCCTTCTAAGCCCAAAAAACTTCAGTGGACTTAGGTGTGTAATTCTGCTTCGGATCTCAGTTCACCTCCTTAGTTCCTGAATTTGCTTCTAACAAAATTAAGAATGTGCTAGGTACTTTATACAATCGGAGCATGTAATTCTGATGTCTCATCTCCTCTTCATTTACACTGGAATATGTTTACAGAAAAGCAAATGTAAACTAGAAATCTGTTTGAATTCCCTTTCTCCTTCGATAAGATCATCACGAATAGCTTAAACTACAATTGAAGAGAATTTACCCAGACTTATACAAAATTGAGAAGTAAATAAATCTTTTTAATTCAGTTCAGTAACTTGTGGTCCAGTACAGTTTTATGCAATTTGTGCTTTACCTGGAAATGGGCACATTCCTGTGCTGATTGAGATGAGTAATTGTGCAACCATATATCTCAATTAAAAACCTGTGCACTGATACAGAGTGGATTTTTCTTCCCATTACACTTCAGAATCAGAGAATATGGACAATAATTGTATATTTTTATAGGACTTGGAAATCCTATGCTAAATATGGTTTTGGGGAAAATGTGATCAATTGATAAATAAAATGATGAGCTTGACTTTGTGTTTCCCAGTATGTTTCATAAAAAGATCTAAACTTTAGACTGGTTTTCTAACAAGTGGTATGTTTTCCCAACTGAATAGTATATTCTCTTTCTCTGTGTGTGTATTCTCCAGATGTGGCTTTCCTTCTCTGCAGTTGTGTACTGCAATGTCTTTTTAAAAAACAGAAAACAGGCCACATTCCTTTAGAAAAAAACAGATATGGCAGCTACCTTATTGCTGGTTTATTTTTACTGTTAATGCTACTTTCTCCAACATCTAGATTACACAGTATTTAATCAGGCAAACCATGTGGGAAGTGCTTTCAAATGATAGAGAAATCTCTTCCACCCCCTCCCACTGTCAAAAGTTTCTTTATTGTTACTTACATTCTGAGGTGATAACTATAATTTTTCTCAATAAAAGCAGTAAAAGATAAGAAACAAATTTTGTGCAGTTTTCCGTAAAGAGGAAGCTTAACAAAATAATTCTCTGAATCTGTGGTCCTGCCCACTACATCCCCTATTCATGATAAAATGGAGGCCTAGCAAGCAGACATGAGAAATAACATATTTAAAAACTTTTCTTGATATATATGTACACAGTTGTATGTATTTGTCATTTATAGTAAAACAAGAATAGAAAGAAGACACATGTAATACAACCTGTTCTTTTAAGCAAGGTTAAGAGATCTGGACCACTGTGGGCTTCCACGTTTTCCACACTCATCCCCTCTTGCATTCAAATTATTTCCCCCCTTTCCTTTTCAGAGCGAATTATGATACGTGTTATGTCTTTGTTGGTGTTTTCATTAATTACACACATCATTCTTCATTCATGATTAGAAATGAGTGTGTAAACTGTGATTCACACTAGTCATGGTTAGGAAAACCAAGGTTAACAGTGAAAAAGAAAAGGAATGGGGAATTCACTTGTACTAGGAAAGGAAAATACTCTTCTGAAAACTCTTTGCCTTTCAGCCAATGTCTGCAAAAGAGTCAGGCCCTGTTAGATTAACATTTTGGGAAGATCTGTCCTAGTAAGAGCATTCCTGTTTTAGTATCCACATGATCACACTTTTTTGGGTTATATTTTCAGTTTAATACAAGCAAGTCACTACTTATCTCCATTTTATTCATCCTTGGAGATGCAAAATCAATTTTCCGTTTTATCCCTCTCCCCAGTGCTAACGTCCAATTTTATGAGCCTCTTGCTATAACCCTAAAAGAAATATGTCAAAAGCAGCACCATGTTGATGAATTTCTATCTGATTCAAATCTAGTATTTCTTTTCATGACATTCTTTCACCAGTTATTTCAGTTCTAGAGGAATTGTATTTTACAGCAGTTCTAGAGGAACTGTATTTTACAGCAAAACAGAAAGTCAAGTTTACCTTAAATACTCTCAAATTTATTTTGGCATAAGTTCTTGTGGAGCACAGTTCTCATCAAATGTATTCAGAGCCTGCTCAGTTGGGCTAGCATGTGTGGACATACAGAAAAAGATTGTAAAAAGGGGTCAGAAGTACAGTGAAATGCAAGAGGTATAGTCTGTGATATGTCTTTGCAAAGTTCAAATGTATCTAGCAGTAGTTGCTGATAAGACAGTCTTTCTAGACAAGCTAATTTAACACTTGTAATTTGAGAGAAAATCATTCTTGCAATTGTGGCCTAAATGGTGGTATCAGACTTCCTGATACATTCTAATTCAGGAATTTCAGAATGTAGTCTTCCCTTGCAGTTCTTTTGCTGAATAATTATGACTTTCAGATTAGCAGCAGAAGTACTGAGAGAATGAATTGTTCTTGTACTAGTTTTTTTTAAACTTGCTTTTTAAAAAAGGTCAGAGCTGTGCCCTATTATTGTTTTGAATGGAGGTTGAGAGAGAGAGCTTTTTGGTGGCACAAAAAGGCGAAAAATAACCCTCTCCCTGCTGCCAAAAAACCCGCTGAAATGCTTAATGGACTTAGTCTTAGATCATCCAAAAGGGTGATGTAAGTCCAAGCCCTGAGTGCCTGCCTCTATCCCTGGCCACACCTCTGGACTTCTCCCACTAACCCTGTAGAGCTGGTGGGGGGCACAGGAGCAATAATGCATTGTGGAGGGCTGCAGTGTACACCCACCAGCAGATTTGCCCCTCCACCAAGGTAAGTGCCCCCGAGTGGCAAATCTGTTGGTGCAGCCATATATTGTCTCCAGACATCACTTTGTGCCCCACACTCACTCTGGATTGGCCCATAAGTCTTATTGCATGATAAAATGGTAGGTGTTACATGTTGTCCTAATGCTTGTTCTTTCTTGTTCACCTGACTTCAAGAACAGAGATTTTCCTACAAAGAGAAAGACAGAGAGGCCAGCATGTGCCAAAAGTAGCGTACATGTACAGAAGCTAGTGTCCCCTCAGTACTGTGCATCAGGACTGATATCCTCATGGGTTAGTGCCGTGCCAGTGAATGCATTATGGGTTCCCTTCATTTAGTATATACATTCCAAATCCTGCATTAGAGTCAGATGACATATATCCCTTCTAGCAGCTGGTACATCAAAGAGCCTCACGAGAATAAGGGGGCAGGCAACTTACCAAAACCTCCAAGAAAACACTAGAGGAACATTGTGGATGCTCTGCTCAAGTGGGATTGAGCTCCTTCTTCCCCATAATTACAGCATCCATATTGCAACAAAAATAGTCTGTTCATTTATGGCTTGAGAAGTGGCAGCTTGTGAAAACGAATGCCCTTCCTCAGATTCTAATTCTGAAAACTTTGGTATCACAGTTGTCACCAAGAGCTGTGACACATTAAATTAAATTTCATTGCAGAACTCACTACATACCCCGTTCATCATAGTAATTAGCATTTTACTGTTTTGTAAAAAAAAAAAGAAATGCAACATTCTATCAGTGGCAGCTTAATTAATAATTTACTTAGCATTATAAAATGTTTTGGCAAAGTCTGCTTGCTCGTATGCCTTCCTGCCAATATGTGTTGTTACTTGCCCCATGCCTATACTTTTACTTTCCAATGTACACTAGCTTTCATTGCGGCACATTTTCCCCAGCTGGAATGATCAGAGTGGGTCTCTCCTTGCTTGGACAAGTCCCACACTGTCAGCCTCTAACCTAAGAGTTGTTGGAAAGATAAAATTGAGAGGAGAATATAAACCACTTTTGGTCGCTGTTGGGAGAAAGGTGGGGCCTAAATTAAGTTAAAAATCTTGGCTCCCTCTCTTGGTTCTTTAAAGTATATGATGCACTGCTGTTTTCTGTAGTGCTTGCCAGTACACAGCATACATTTCTTCAGTGAGCACAGCTGCTATTTTTGAATTAAATTTAATCCAAAAAACTGAATTCTGATTTAACATTTTTCTTTGTTTTCTGCTGCATGCATTTAAATCATATTCATTTCTAGATGCCCAATCTGTTAGAGTTCGAAATACTGTTCACCTTCTAATTCCTGAAAGACCCTGACTCATTAACAGTGGAAGTGATGATTTTGTTGCATTGGCTAATAGTTTCAAGTTACCGTAGGAAAGACATGAATTTGATACCAGTCTGCTAATTTTTGCTGTTGTCAATAGCTTTGCATTGTCCTTGGGCAAAGGTTACATTAAATCTCTTTCTCAAATGCTTATTTGTGCAGAACCTGTGATAGCTTGCATTTGATGAAGCCCTAGTGTATCAGAATAGTTATTTAGTGGGTATGTATGCCAAAAGAAAGCCTAAGTTTTACCAGTGTCTTTCTGTGTCACATCCTATCTATAATAGCTTGAGTTCCAAAGAACACTCTTAGAAGGATAAAAAGACTAGGACTTGCTATCATCCAGGGAGCAACACTAAGCTCTCCAGGCAGTAATGGGTTGTTTTATTTATATCCAAGAGGGTTTTTTTACTGTTTTCAGAAACTTTGACCCCCATATCCCTCAACCACCTTCAGTAGCATTTTAACCAGGGGTCCCCAAATTTTTTAAACAGGGGGCCAGTTCACTGTCCCTCAGACTGTTGGAGGGCCGGACTCAAAAAAACTATGAACAAATTCCTATGCACAAATGATTGTAAAATGTTTGATTTCACCTTTCAGCCTTTCTGTCATGGTCTATTTTTAGAACAGTGACCAAAGTATGTCAAGTACAGGGTGGGCTCCAAATATTGTTGGGGAGGCTGTGGAATACCTTCCTCTGTAAAAAAAAAAAAAGCAGAACTTTCCCAATGAAACATTCCATCTAACCCAGGATCAGGTATCTTCCTGGGTTCTTTCCTCCCTAGCAGCCAGCGAGCGATTCGCCAGCCTGGCTGATGCCAATGGGAGTGAGGCGGAACAGAAAGCCTGAGAGCAACACATGGAGTAGCTGAGAGGGAAGGGCGGAGCAGGCGTTGCCACATGTAAGGTTTCCTGGGTCAGAAAATTCATGGAGATTTGGGGGTGCCATCATGTAACTGCAATCAACAGCTGTTGGGGCCGGTTCCTCCTCTCCCTCGAGCCCCCACTGCACATGAATAGAGCCATCGCCGCCATGCCTGGCGGGCCGGATAAATGCCTTCAGGGGGCCACATTTGGCCCCCGGGCCGTAGTTTGGGGACCCCTGATTTTAACCAATAATTCAGTAGCATTTTTACCAATCAGAGGTAATTATGGTTGGGAGGATTGATGCTTTAAAGGTACTGAATCCTCTTGTGGTAGATAAGAGTTGAGTTGACATTTGCAGAGGAAGTTAAGAGATTGAGGAAGTTAAGAGATTAAGGATGCTCATGAACACAGCCATGTTGGACAGTAGGCTGATATCAAGAGTGATCAGCTGCTTTTAAATAGCTAACATTGTTCTTTCTTATCCTCAGGCAACCTGGTCACACTGACCCAGGAGTTAGATTAGTGTTCTGTGTTCTGTGTTCTGTGTTGGGCTGACCTTGAAGACAGGTGGGAACTGATGCCGGTTCAGAATGTGGCAGCCCAATTATTGTCAGTTGCTGTTGATGGGAGCATAGCTTGCTCATCTTAAATTATCTATATTGACTGCCAGTTTGTTTCCAAGACCAATTCACAGTGCTATTTATGACTTTTAAAGCCCTTCATGGCCTAGAATCCATACATCGAAATGATTATATCTTTCCATATGTCCCTATCATGTGACAATTGCAGTCCTCAGGTTGCAACCTTCCAGCTGTCCCATTCTTGGGGTAGTTTACCTGGCAACTAGAGCCTATTCCTTTTCCATCATAGCTCCCATGCTTGAGGAAGTGAGGATGGAATAGTCTCTAGAGGTGTTTAGGAAGCACTACAAGGCTACACTGTTACTATCATTTTGAATGGGCTTAGGCTGCAGGCATTATTTGGGATGAGGGGTTATGTGGGACTTTTCTGCATTTTGTATTGAATGTGTAAACTGCCAAGATTGAGGAAAGCAGAGTATTAAAGTTTTAATAGGAAGGGGGGAAAATAATCAAAATACTAGAGCAATTTATGCAATGCGACTAAGCTTCATTTGTTCAAATTGCTCTGGGTTAACTGAGTTGTTTATCATTCACAAATAGTATGTATGATGAAATGTCTTATTCTTAAATACTTCTTATTCAGTTGCTGTTGCCTCTACAGGTAGAAAATATTTTTATAGTCCGGAAATTGTTATCTTCTTAGAAATATTAATATAAACACCTCAGTTTGGAAACCAGTTTTTAAAAATATATGTGTTAAGTTAGGAAAATATATGTGTTAAGTTAGGAAAGATCTGGATGAAATGTGGGGGCTTCATTACATAGAAGTAAAGTTCAGAGCATACCATTGGGTCCATTAATGATTCAGAATGGTTGGGTTACAGTTCTTCCTTCTAATCACAAGATAAAATCATGATCAATACTTCTCTGTCAAGGTCATCACTAACGCTCCTCTCCAGTTTGAACGTGCATAACCTTCATTCTCTCCCTCTCTCTCTTTCCTGTATAATTTTCTTTTTTATTTCTGTCCATCCCATTCAGCGTGTAGGAAGCATTTCTGGAATGGTGAGCGTGAAGATTTTCATGAACATAGATTTTACTCTTACAAGTAGGTACAAAAAATATGGAAGTAATTGAATTTCAGTTAGCAGGTAGATGTTTGCTTATTTGAGCTACTTATTATCGCCTCAAGAAGTAGAGAAGGGCTAGTAGCATTGGGGAAAGACTGTCCACTGAAGCCAGTAAGGAAGAGTTCAGTGTGAACCAAAAGAGAAGTAAACTTTCTCCTTACTTTCCAGATAACTTCTTCTTTTATCATGGAAGGCAGATTCAGCCAGTTTTTGCATTTTCATTTGTATCCTCAAAAACAAAAAGAACAAGTGAGTGAGTGTTATGAAAAGACCTAGAGATGGCTTGATCGGGCAATGCGTGCCTTCCCTCATCTGCCTTTGGTCCAGCCTTGCTTAGCTAGCATGACCAGAGTGTGTATGTTAGGGCTGCCTTTATACAGGTACTTCTTCCACACAGCTTATTTTCACCCTTGCTGCACAGGTTTTGTACAGAGCTGTACTCTTCCACCCAGTAAGGGCTGTATAAATAAACCATGACAGAATCAGTTAGTGACAGGAGCTGTTCCTGGCATCATAGAGGATATTCATGATAGTTCTCATTGCTAGTTCAGAAGCAGAATAGTAGTTACACTGATGCCACTTTTCTTACCCCTGTAGACATATACGTAGAGTCATTGGACTTTTGTTTTGCCTTGGGCTGTTCTGACTGCTGCGGGTCCCACTTTTGTTAGCATTTCTTCAGATACAGGCAGTGTTGCAGGATTCTCGGTAAATCAAGGACACAAAATGGCCTCATGTATCTTGATGGCTCCAGGAGCAGGAATTTCATGATGCTTCCCATCCCATCCTGAAGAGAACAGTCCTCCTAAGCCCACATTTCAGACAATATCATTACAGAAAACAAAGTAACGAGAGTAGATTTTTAAAAAACAGTCTGGGTCTCATATTGAGCTTTCCAGGTCCTGATGTTCTTAGAATTTTGAGGGTTTTTTGCATGCTAGAAAAGATGGAAAGTTAATGCCCTATTAGTTTCATCCACAACTTATGTTTTCACTATAGCTGTCTTCACATGCGTTGGTGTAATCCTGATCAAGAATAGACTTGAGGACAGCATTGGGAACAGTATTTAGAGGGTCTCTCTCAAAATGTCCTTCTTGAAGAATGCTTGATCATATACCTGCTGTTTACAACTTTGGCCCTGAATGACTTCAAGATGATCCAGTACTGGAATGTGGCACTAAATCTAAGACCAAACTAGTCTGTTTTTTCCCCTAGTCACATATTATTTGGGGGTTCCTCAGAATAATTTTTATAGACAGTAAAGAAAAAAAGAATTCCAGATGTGTTTGTCATTGCCTTGGCAAGAAGCATAAGCATAAGCATAAGTTCAGTTACATATGATAATCTTCTCATTCAGCATGAACTCCCCAGTTGGCTGTTGTTTTATAGGTGATGTGTATGAATGGTTATCCATGGACTATTCATTTCAACCGTCATGTATTCTGTTTGGCACATGTTTTTAAACACTCTGATAGTCTTTCCGAAGACCAATATATCTTCATTTGTTGTATGGGTCATCTAACCAACTCTTCTTTCAGAAAAAAAGAATGAGTTCTTCTTTATGTTTTTCACTGTATCAGAGAAATTCGGGAAGCATGAGTTATTCCATATCTAAAATGGTCAACCAGTTCCTGGTCAAAAGCATGTTTTCTTTTTTAATGGAGACTGTCCAGTCAGTCTTCTCTTCCATGAGATGGAAAGACTTTCTGGCCACAGTAAGTGACTCCAAGGCCCACCTTCACATCTTCTTCTGCAACAGGTATCACAGAGTACTTCTTTTGTAAAAGTCTTCCTCTCTTCTAAAAGGATAAAATCAGTAAGTGTGCTCACTTCAGCATGGCACTAGGTAACATCTTTAGTATCTGTCAGAAACTCTGAGAATTTAAATTTTGTTCTCTGATTCCCTACCTTGGTGGTAGAACTTGCTTCATCATCTGGCCACTTGCTGGCTCTGTTCCTGTTTTCCCCACACAATTTTTCTGCTTCCTTTCCCTCACCTTATTTTTCTTCCCCCCTCAGCAGCTGTTTCTCTTCCCATCCCTACCCACCTCTCCTCTCTCCTCACAGCCCCTGTGTTCTCTCTCTTGCAGCCCCTTCAGTGTCTTCTCCCTCACAGTCCCCATGGGTTCTCCATCTTCCCATTCTTTATACTTTACTTCTTCCTCACCTGGTGGGGGCTATGCATACTGTCTCTGTAAGACATTGTTGGCATAAGACAACACGGGGGGGGGGGGGAATGAGCAAGAGAGGATTCAGGTTGTTTCTTGCCACCTCTACCACCCCCTGCTGCTTTTCTAAAGAAGGTTGTTTGGGTTGTTTTACCTGTTTAAGTAATGTGTAGTTATACCATTGGGTGTGGTAATGTCACACAAGGTCAGGGCTGATGTTGATGAGAGAACTTAGAATTTGAATTTTAAGAATAATGGGCAGCTTCTGTTAAATTGATCCATATACACTGTGATTGTCAAAATGACAAACTTCTTGTAGGTACAAATCAACTGAGCAATTTTAGATCTTGTAAGTAAAAACTATCAGACAATACTTCCTGATTATGTATATGATATAGAAACAAAAAAATTTTTCATGTGAGAGATCTCTGTGTAATCATAAACAGAGTTGCAGTAAGTCTGTTGAAACAGTACTTTTATAAGGGTGTAACTCTGTTTAGGATTGCATTGTTAATTTACTATTGTTTTGAAACGTAGAAGGCTAGATTGAAAGAATTCCCCCCCCCCCCCATGGTATAAGTATATCTAATCTCAAGTGATTTAAGGTATGCTATAATAGAGATTAAACACCTTGCCTTTGGTTTTGTCCTAATAATACAAGTACAATTAATCATGAGTTAAACAAGACCAATCCAAATTAACCATTATCAGTCAGATAAAAACTTATACCTTCATTCATACTTGTGTTATTATTCTTACAGTTCAATCAGGTTTGATGTGTCTATATTGATTTGGTGCTGTTAATAAAATCCTGGTAATAGACAATCTATTTCTGTTGTGTTTTCTCCATTTTTCTGCAAGTATTACATTGGCCGTTAAATTCCACAGATAATCTTGTTATCAGATATGTAACCAAGTACACAAGTACACTGAAGGCCAAACTGGATGAGATATTGGAGATCTATGACTGGATCTCCTACTTCTTTAATTGGGGCTTTAATTGGATTTAGACTGCCATATTTTTAAATGTTTTTTTTCTGCTTTCTACAGATTCAGGGCTATTTATTTATTTTGTTTATTTATTTATTGTTTGGACTTTTATACCGCCCCATCCCCAAAGGGCTCTGGGCAGTTTATATAGATTACATAATTAAAATAAAATTAGCAGCAAACAATATAAACACTACAGGTCAACGCAGATATTTGAAGACCTGCAGACAGAACCAATAATAACCTGAAGAAACCCTTTGGAGCCCACAAAAGAACTGCATGCTTTTTGAAACATGGCCACTTCTCGCATCTTCACAACTCTCATAGAAGACTGTTCCACAAAAGACCAGCAACCACCAAAAAAGGACATGCCTTATCACAAATGTGGACAGCGCCGGGGGGGGGGGGGGGGCTACCAATAGCTGTCAAACTGAAGTACAGCTGTGCACAATTCCATAATAAAATGTATCGTGCAACCCTCAACAGCTAGTTTAAGTCCATTATAGAAGTCTGCCTCAGATTGTCAGTCTTTAACAGATTCCCATAATGAACTTAAAAGGGTATTAATGTGCTTAGGAGAGCACTTCAGGTACAAGGTCATCACAAATAATACAGAAGGAAAGATTAAACTGTAAGGCCAATCCAAAAGCCCCTCCTCCTCTCTAGTTCATGAAGATTACAAATCTTCAGCAACTTGTCCATTTTGTATGTAATTGACAACCCAGTTTTGAAGCATTGTATCACTATGTAGATACAAGACTAATACTAAGATGTATTTAGTTGCTGTGACTGATATCTGTGACCTACCAGCTCACTTACTGCATTCATTTATTAATGCAGACACTGCCCAAATACACAAAAAGGTGTTCTAACATGCCTTCCAAATTCCACCTCTGTGAAATCATATATTTCATGGTAAGCAAAATTTTGGGACTCAAGACTGTTTGATAAAGCTAGGCAGGTTTTAAACTGTCCTGAGTAAAATCTTGCCATGTCTTTGCTTCTCATACTCTTCATCCAAGCCTGTGCACTTCACTCTGAACATTCTTCCCAGCTGCACATACATTAGAAAGTTGACTTTGAAAATGCTTTTTAGTTTGTTTTTTCATAAACCAAACTTCCAAAACATTCACCACTTGCTCTCCATTATAAAAAGAATTCCTACCTAGTTCTGTACTATGTAATAAATTAATGCAACTTCAGTGTCATTAGCACACTGTACTTTCTTGAAGATGAAATTAGTGCTGGACTTCCTCTGCTTCAGTGATTAGCTGAATGCTGTCCTCTTCACCCAATTTAATCCCTACCAGCAAAGAAGCAGGAGAAACCAAAAGCAGGATGCTTCAGCCGTGATTTTTTTGCCCTGACTTACTGACCTACTTCTGAATCCCCTAGAGCGCAAGCTAACAAATGCTGAACCTTTTAGTTCTATTTGGAATCCCATTAGCATTCATGTAGAGCAACAAACATACAAACTCATTTCCTAACAAATACCAGTGTTAAAACCAAAGATGAACCTTGCAAACACTGTACTGGATTCAGCAAACAGCACAACTAGTTGTGAGTGTCCCAAAACAGCATTTCACCATACTGCCTTGCAACCCTCTTTTGAAACTAAGGGAGTTTTGAAAACTATTTGTAGCATGGTATGCCCAGGTCCTCATATACACCTTGAAGTGGCTTTTTGAATCTTGGCCAGAGTCAGTAAATAGGAAAGGATGTCAATACCATTTTTATGGAACAAAAACGTACAGAATTGTGGCATAATTTTGTTCAGTTAATTAAAAATTATTGCTATTGTCTGAATTTACTAATACTTTTACTCCATGTCAGTCATTCTGAATACAGAGGTATTTCAAGTAGGAATCCTTTGTATCCACATTATCTGCCCACAAGCAAAGAGGGTAAGGTGTTTCTGGGTCATTATTCAGGGTTAAGTGCCAGACTGCTTTTACTTTTCTCACAGAGTGGATCATAATCAAAGGCTGTGCCAGAAACTTCCTAGTTTTCTCTATGCTGCATGGACTCTTCTCCGAGCAGAAAGACAGGAGCTAGTTCAGCTATGGTTCTTATGAGCAGGCAGTTTGGGTGATGGGATATGTTCTTTCTGTATGTTTCTGGTCCATTTCTTAATTTTAATATTCAAAATGCATCAGATTTGTTAAGAATGCAGTCTCCCAAATACAACTAATCATCTCTTGATATCGCCATTTTAGCAGCAGTAAACAAATTTGACTCCACAACAGTCTCCTTTAAATATTTTAATAGAATCACTTTAGGTTCAAAAGATCTGTTATAACTAAGCAATTCATTAACAAAGGTAACAATCTTTTGCTTTAAAAAAAAATCTAAACCTTACAGCTCATTTCTGCCTCCACCTTTCCACCCAATTCAGGAACCATTGAAGTGTGTGCTCATGTGAATAATGGGCTATGTAAAATAATCTTGTTTTTGAGCTTGATCAGCATCCTTTTTCTGTTGCATTAATGCCAGTGCATTTCGTTGCAGTTCAATTAAAACAAGGTGGTCTGGTAGATCAAATGTGGCTGTCATTGCAAGACTCCGATAATGAAGGTGAGACCATCAGTTGTACAGACTCATAGCTCATGGATCAGAGACAAAAATTATAATCCATTTTCTTTTTCAAAATGGGCATACTATAGAATTATTCCATCACAGTAGTAGTCTTAGTGTGAAACATTTATTTGCCATTCTTGCATTGTATGGTCTCATATAGTTCATTGATTGTTACATTCATGCATATTTTTCAGGTCCAACAAAGTGGAGGATAATGATGACTTTTGATTGCTTCCATTTTGTAGTTTAAACTGTCTTAGCTCCCATCTGTTTTGCTTAAGATAGAAGGGACAATGCTATGACTATGACAGAAGGGACAGTGCTATGACAGAAGGGACAATGCTATTACAGAAGGGACAATGCTATGCAGGGACAATGCTATGACTATTGGATCTAGAAGCAGCAATAAGTGGGAATAAAACTAGAGCTAGCTTTTGATAGCCATCATTTAATATCAGAGAGGATAATATGTAGGTTTCCAATACCTGTTAGCAGTGATGTAGGTATAGATTTTTTATGGGGGAGTTCCATGGGGGGGCCATGCCTCCCCCCCGGCCTCAGTGCTTATAAAAGCAGCTCTCCAAGGCCAAGGATGGCAGACTCCCATGCCCCCCCCTTACCGGCTGGGCTCCCAGCCGGCAGCCAGCAGTCCCTTCTGCCCTCCCCTCCAGGCAGAGATGTAGCTAGGAAAAACAGAGCCCTGTGCAAAATCTGAGTTTTGCGCCCCTCCCCCATGGGCGGCCGCTGTGATGCTGGAATCCACTCCCAAACAGCATCACTATCAATGGTGTTTAAACTAGAGAGCCCAAATTCTCCTTTTAAATCCATCTTAAAGGGAGAATCTGGGGTCCCCAGTTGAAACAACATTGAAAGTTGTTTCATCATCACTTTCAATGTTTAAACTGGGGATCTCAGATTCTCCCTTTAAATCCATGCCGAAGAGGGTGGATTTAAAAGGAGAATCTTGGGAAATTTGGGGGATGCCTGCTTTCAGGGGTGCAATTGTTAAGATAGCAGCACCAAACTTTCAGGGTATCTTCAGGAGACTCTCCTTCTGATACCACCCAGGTTTGGTGAAGTTTGGTTCAAGAGTTCCAAAGTTATGGATGCTCCCATCTGCTATTATCTCCCATTGGAAACAATGGGGATGGGGACACCCACTTTGGGGGTCCATAGCTTTGGACACCCTGAACCAAACTTTACCAAACTTGGGTGGTATCAGCAGGATACTATTCTGATGATACAACTTAGGTTTAGTGAAATTTGGTTCAGGAGGTCCAAAGTTATGGACCCTCAAAAAGGGTAGCCCGATTTACTATTAGCTCCCATTGGAAACAATGGGGATGGGGGCACCCCCTTTGGGAGTCCATAACTTTGGACCCTCTGAACCAAACCTCACAAAACCTGGGTGGTGTCATCAAACAAATCCCTGAAATTTCAGTGCTGCTAGCCTAAAAGCTGCACCCTCTGCAGGCCAAAACCCGAAAAAATACATTTAAAAAATACAAAAAACCCAGAAATGGCGGGTGGAGCTTCGGACATGTAATTGTGGGGGGGTTAACCCAAGAAACCCCCCCTTACCTACATCCTTGCCTGCTAGTGGTATTTTGGTGAGTGATTTTTTTATTGTTGTTCCCCAGATCCCTCTATAGATAAGGAATCATTTGTATCCAGACTTTAAATGGGATGTAGAATAGACAAATTAAACAGATGGTTAGAAAGAAGTAGACCTGGTGACTCAAACACAGTGTCTCGAATGTTTTCAGATACACATGACACTTCTTGTAGTACGGGTTTCCACATAACAAAGACAAGGGTACTAAATTGGGTACTAATATGAGTACTACATTGTTTTCTTCATTTATGTGGTAAAAAGGTGCTTAACAACAGTTGCCCTTTTAAATTGATTTTTTGTGCTGATCTAGACTTTAAATTTTTTAAACCTAGGATACACCAATAGAACTTTTAAAAATGAAAATCTTGGTATTTGCATTCTCCAAGGGAAAAATGAAAAACAAAATGTGGTGACTCAGACAGGGAACATTATAAGTTTTTCAGGGCTTTGAGTCTCAGTGTGGAAACATATTGTTAAACTTTTCACAAGACTAGTTTTCTGCTTAAGTTATAAAGGGGAACTTGGAAGGGTAGGCATTAAGTTAGCTACAGGTAAGGGGAATGGGGGGCAGAGAAGGGGAAGAGGACCCTGGGCACCATATTGCTAAGTAATTTTTTAAAATAAAATGAGCAACACCCAAGGTAATGCAGAACAGAAATTCATGGGAATTTCCATTGAATAAGGTTGCTTTCTACCAGTGTTCCTTGATAAACATACATAAGCCACCTATAACTTACTGTACTTTACAGTTCTATTTTAATATTCTTTCAAGAAGATGATTGAATGCATTGACATGATTTTCTGAATATGATTTGTTGTTAGTTATTATGGGAATAAGATACTTGGTAGTTCATCGTGTTTTCATTGCATTTCCGCATGGGACTACACAGGCACAGGCTGGCAGTGGAGAACTGACCAGAAGTCTTCTAGAAGCTTTCAGGCTCTTGGAGCACTCTCACTTCTCCTCTCTGGAGCTGAGAGTGGGCTGGTTTCTCGCCCAAACAATCACATGAAAAAAGTGAGGAGAGTGCTCATCCCTCATTTTTCTCTTTGCTGTCATGCATAAAGGATGTGCTTTAATTAAACACTTCAAACACCTCAGGATCTTTTTTTTCTAATTGATGAGGGCATTATTGAAAAGGTGTTCCAAATGAAATGCTGAGCATGATGAGCATGATGAATGTCTCTTATATCTTGATGAGACTAATATCTCTGAGATGTGCTTGTCTTTCCACCTGTTCACTCAGAAGACCAGACATGAATGGGCTTCAAGGTATAAGGTCACTGTATGTGAGAAGTCTCTTACTTTGGAGGCAATTCCCCCAGTAAGTCTTCAGAGAAGACTTGTACGCCTTTGTCTTCTTCAGTCTTTATGATTCCATCTAGGCCATCCTCTGACTCGACTTCGGTGGGTACACAGACTGCTTTGGAGCCCTGTTAAAAGGTCAAGTGGCTGCTTCCCCTGCCCCAAGGCTCGTCCCAATACATCCACTGTCAGATTACCTAATTTGTCCACCAACAGTCTTTTTGTAGCATCGCTTGCCATCATCTCTTCAACAGTGAGGCTCATCACCAACATGTCAGTTTGACTTTCCGCTTCATCAGTTCAATGCCTCTTTTCAGCATCAATCTCCATTGTCTTCTTGACACGAAGATCCTTCATTTCCATATTGTCCATCCTTGCATGTCGTCCAACGCGTGGTTGGAGTTGAATTCTGAGAGACTCGTGTCAAGGTTCCTGTTCCTCTCTATTGTCATTATCTCCTGTCATAGACTGCCATCCCTGCCAGTCTACAGCTTCTGTCATCCAAGGATATCTTCCCCAATTTTCATCAGGCATTCATCCCCATCATTGGGAGGTGATGTTTTTGAAGTCTTTCTGCCTCCCTTGGATCAAGGAACAGATGTCAGTAGCTCATTCATCTTGTCAACCATAAAGGTTGGGACATTAGGACATGCCTCCTCCATGTCCCATATCTTCTCTTCGTGCAAGATTAACTGTTGAATAGCCTTCGATGTTGAAACTTGAGAAGAAGAAGAGTTTGGATTCATATCCCCCCCTTTCTCTTCTGTAAGGAGACTCAAAGGGGCTTACAGTCTCCTTTCTCCCCTCCCCCAATAACAAACACCCTGTGAGGTGGGTGGGGCTGAGAGACCTCCGAAGAACTGTGAATAGCCCAAGGTCACCCACCTGGCATGCGTTGGAGTGCACAAGCTAATCTGGTACACCAGATAAGCTTCCACAGCTCAAGTGGCAGAGCAGGAAATCAAACCTGGTTCTCCAGATTAGAATGCACCTGCTCTTAACCACTACATCACGCTGGCTAATTGTTTCACTGCATCTCTATCAAGATCCCATCAACAGTCATCCTTCCAAGTCTGATGTTGAATCTAAGAACACTTCCATGCCTTCTCCTGATGGTGACATTGGAGATCCATCTTCATATTCTCCAATGGAAGACCTCAAGCTCTATTCAGAGCAGTTGATACGAATGGATAAAGGCTTGGGCATTGATTGTGTTCAGTAGTATTCAAGATCCTCAAATCTGATAATGAGTTTCCTGTATGGCTCCAATAGCCCTTCTTTTAATTAAGAGCATCTGAGAAATTGCTCAGGGAGTATGGTTTAGACTTTCACCTTTACCCACTTTTCTTTTCTTTTCTTTCTGGGTTTGACATATGGTGTGTTCCATTCATGTTCCTTTTTCATTAGCCCATCAGTGCAAACTCCAGGAGAGATGCAGCTGTTGTGAGAGCAGTTGTGCTGTTGTTCTGTTGCCCACTTCCACCTCCATTATAGGTGAGGTTGCTACTCTCCCATGCTGGACTGCACTGAAGGCACAACAATGAAAACAAAGTTGCATTTACTTTTAACTGTTATTCATTTAATGTCTTCTGCTGTCTCCCTGGGACAAAAATCTGTGAAGTCACAGACAGGCTGAGAAGACTTGTCAAGCCCACTGACAGTTATTCCTTCCTTTTAATTCACGTCGGAACAAATGACACTGCTAGACGTAACTTTCAAAATATCAGAAAAGATTTTGAGGCTCTCGGAAGGAAGCTGAAGGAGCTGGATTTACAGTCATTTCATCTCTACTTCCAGTTGAAGGACATGGGCCCAGGTGGGAAAGAAGAATAGTGGAGGTGAATAACTGGCTTCACAGGTGGTGCCGCCAGGAACATTTTGGCTTCTTGGACCATGGTCTGTGGTTTTGTGAAGAGGGACTACTGGCAAGGGATAAGTTATACCTCACGGCTGTAGGGAAGAACATTTTTGCTAGAAGATTGACAAACCCTATCAGGAGGGCTTTAAATTGAGTGAGATGGGGGAGGGAGACAATATTCAAGTGGGAAGGAGTTCACCTATCAATGTAATTTAGGCAAGAACATGGGGAGAGGGATTGCATTGGCGGAAGCAGCACCTGAGCTTCTGTTCATCAATGGGCCCAATGAGATCTTCCCCAACCAAAATATGGTAGTCTGCCAGCAACCCGCTTAGACTACCTACCTGCTCCCTCTTTCCTGTCCACTGCCATGGGGACCTGCCAGTGCAAGGCCCCAGGCTCCTCCATGAGCTTCCCACCATCACTGGCCACCAGGGGCAGGAGCCGAACTTCCAAGGCAAGCTGGGGAGTCAAAGATGATCAGAGGATCTTACACCAAGCTGAGTCCTCCCAAAGCAGCACCAAGGTTCTCCAAAGTGACCTGAATGTCTTCAGAGGCTTCTGATGGTCCATTGCCACACCAGTTGTCCCGAGGCTGTCTGGAGTCCTGCAAAGGCTTCCAGTGCATCCACCATTGCGCTGATTCCTCCTGAAGCTGCCTGAGTCTTTCCAAAGCTGTCCAAGTCTTTGTGGAGTCCTCTGGAGGTGTCCAAGTGGCCAGCCATAGAATGAAGGGCTGCATGACTTGCCATTTAAGCCTGTCCCCAGGCCCTCAATTCTGTCCACATGCAGCCCACCAAAGCATGCAAATCTCACTCCAGCCGTTCAGCAGTTTTGGCCATTTGGCTGCATTGCCTTCTTCACCCCTCCTGGGCAGCAACCAATGCTGGGAGGTAAGTTCACGCCATGTCTATAGTAAGTTTCCTGTCATATTATTAGAGTTCATGATTGACAGAGATAATGTATTTGAAATACCAAGAGAAAGTACGATGAGAGTTGGGAGTCATATACTCCTCTCAGATTACCCATTGACAGAATATGTGACCTTGCTTGATTATACCTTTAACTTCTCTGTAAATTGATTCATTTATCACAAAAACCAGTCAATATAAACTGTCTAAAGGTACATTAATACCAGAGCACGTTATGTTTTGTTTCTTACATTCATACTGGTAAAGCAGTGTGGTACTCTGTGCTGAAAATCTGCATTCACTTGTAATAATACTTCAGATATTCTTTAAGCTTATGGTAATATAATGGTAAGAAATAGAGATTACCTAAATTTTTAGGAAACATGGTTGGGATTCAGATTTACCTTGTACACCACACATGATCAGACTGTGAGACAATAAGTATTACATTTGGATTGCATCAAGCAACTTTGATATCGCTCTCAAGTAAGTTTGTAACTGCCTGTTGCTCAGAACTCAGCTCACAGTTGAGGGAGGGGGGACTTAGTATCTGGTTCTGATCCTTCCCCCTTCCACAAAACAGCTACACATTGAAGGTGTAAAGGGGAGAGGAGAAAGAATTCCTTTCTCTTTCTTCTTCAAACTGGGCAGGGACAGATGTAATGATTTTAATCTTTGCAATACAAAAGGAGAAGTATGGTCAGTTTCCAATCTGTGTGGAGTCAGAAACAATCATTGTTTCACTCTTTTCATTGGCAGCCCACAAGGATGTAGGTAAGGGGGTTTTTTTCTCAGGTTCAACCCCCTCATTCATGTTCGAAGCTCCGCCCCTCCGTTTGTGGGTTTTAAAAACATTTTAAGTGTTTTTTCAGTTTTTGGCCTGCAGGGGGCGCATTGTTTGGGCTAGCAGCACCAAACATTCAGGGATTGTTTGGGGGACTCTCCTGATGATACTACCTGGGTCTGGTGTGGTTTGGTTCAGGGGGTCCAAAGTTATGGACTCCCAAAGGGGGTGCCCCGCCATTGTGTCCAATGGGAGCTAATAGAAGATGGGGCTACACCTTCGAGGGTCCATAACTTTGGACACCCTGAACCAATATTCACCTAACCTGGGGGGTATCATCAGGAGAGTCTCTTACTGATACCACCCAGGTTTTGTGAAGTTTGGTGCAGGGGATCCAAAGCTATGGACTCCCAAAGGGGGTGCCCCCATCCGCCATTGTTTCCAATGGGAGCTAATAGAAGATGGGGCTGCACCTTCGAGGGTCCATAACTTTGGACACCCTGAACCAAACTTCACCAAACCTGGGAGGTATCATCAGGAGAGTCTCTTACTGATACCACCCAGGTTTTGTGAAGTTTGGTCCGGGGGGTCCAAAGCTATGGACTCCCAAAGGGGGTGCCCCCATCCACCATTGTTTCCAATGGGAGCTAATAGAAGATGGGGGCTACATCTTTGAGTGTCCATAACTTTAAACCTCCTGAACCAAACTTCACCAAACATGGGTGGTATCATTAGGAGAGTCTCCTAAAGATACCCTGAAAGTTTGGTGCTGCTAGCTTAACAATTGCACCCCTGACAGCAGGCACCCCCCTAAATTTCCCCAGATTCTCCTTTTAAATCCACCCCCTTCGACATGGATTTAAAGGGAGAATCTGAAGTCCTCAGTTTAGAATAATAAGAAGAGTTTGGATTTATATCCCCCCTTTCTCTCCTGTAGGAGACTCAAAGGAATTTACAATCTCCTTGCCCTTCCTCACTCACAACAAACACCCTGTGAGGTGGGTGGGGCTGAGAGAGCTCCGAAAAGCTGTTACTAGCCCAAGGTCACCCAGCTGGCGTGTGTGGGAGTGCACAGGCTAATCTGAATTCCCCAGATAAGCCTCCACAGCTCAAGTGGCGGAGCAGGGAATCAAACCCGGTTCCTCCAGAGAATCAAACCCAGTTCCTCCAGATTAGAATGCACCTGCTTTTAACCACTACGCCACATTGAAAGTGATGCTTTGAGCATCACTTTCAATGTTGTTTAACTAGGGACCCCAGATTCTCCCTCTAAGGTGGATTTAAAAGGAGAATTTGTGCTCTCTAGTTTAAACACCATTGAAAGTGATGCTGTTTGGGGGTGGATTCCAGCATCACAGCAGCTGCCCGGGGGGGGGGGGCTCAGCTTTTGCACTGGGCTCCATTTTCCCTCTATGCCTCTGCCCAGAGGGGAGGACAGAAGGAACTGCCATTCTGCCGGCTGGGAGCCCAGCTGGTGGGGGGTAGGGGAGGGCAGGGCAGGGGAGTCTGCTGTCCCCAGCCTCAGAGAGCTGCTTTTATAAGCGCTTGGCCAGGGGCGGGGCTTGGGGAGGCGTGGCCATGCCCTAGGGGCAGATGGGGGTGTGGCCCCACTCCTGAACCCCCCCCCCCATAAAAAATCTATATCTACGTCCCTGGCAGCCCAAGATGCCAAGATTACCAATCACTGCTGGCAAATGGGAAATGAGTTAGACAGGTGTTTGAGCTTCTCTTGTTAAAAGTAGTTACTGTGGTAAATGTGACAGTATTCTTACAGTTATACCTACTCTTGCTGGTTATTTTGCAGTATGATAAGTCATTACTGAATGTGTGTGTCACAAGATCAAGATGGGGTGGTGTGTGTCCAATCTAGCATCTCTTACTGGGTTCTTCTTCAACCAAACATTCCAAATTGCCGAGTTTTAAAGGCTTTATTTCAAACGAAAATAATAAAAAGATCCTTTTACATAGATTTTTTAGCATAGATTTCTTCTTTTGATTCCTTTATCTTTATCTCTGGAGCCAATGGCCCAGAGATGGTTCTCTGGCCAATTCCTGAGGTGGAATCTCCTAAAGCCTTTGTCCTCACTTCCCAGGAAAACTACTCTCCCTGCCATGAGGCAGTCTAGACTTTGATGTTTTGACCATTTGCTTACTGGTAAATTTGTATAGGCTTTCCGGTTCTCCATCCAGGAGATCAAAGCTATCTATCATGCTGGTATGAGTTTGCCTGTTGGAGTTACAGGATACAACTTCATCACATTGTGGATATATTCTGGGTGTAAATCATGATGTAAAGTGGAGATAAAATATCAGCAGTGTTGTGCAGATATTAACTTTAATACTGCAGCTCTATTATATGTGCAGCGTTCAGTGAAAACAGGCAGACATTTGGCATATGCTGTGGGGAATACCTGGTGTATCTAGTGGATTCCTGTTTATAGAAGATATCTGAAAGTTCCTATGCACCTAATCATTTGTGTTAGCATGTATGTACTTGCCTGCCAATCAAGATTATCATCTGTACTTTAAAGGTTAGCTAAGTGGTTACTGGAGTCAGGGTCTTCACTATGGTGGAACCTGATGGTAGAACTTCCCAGACATGTTCTCCTGGTACCAGCGCTGTTATCCTCCAGGAACAACTGTGCTTTTCTTCCCACATTTGATGGTAAATAATATTGATAATGACTGTTAATCTCTGCTGTTGATGTGTTAAGGCTTTGTGTTTTTTGTTCTGCCATTTTATGTTTGTTTTAAATTGAGTTTTTCACCATCTTGATGTTCTAATGTGAGAGAAAGATAGATTCTTTAAGTAAATAAATTACCGTATATACTCGCGTATAAGTCGAGTTTTTCAGCCCTTTTTTAGGCTGAAAAATGCCCCCCTCAACTTATACGGGGGTCCCACTTACCAGTAATTCTTGTGTGGCGTTCCCCCTGTCCCATCTTCGCTCTCTCCTACCTTCTTCTCTGCTGCCCCCCTTTCAGCCGCTTTCTGTGCTTCATTCTCTGCTTCGCTGTCTCCTGCTTAAGCAATCTTTGGAGCATTGCCCTTTTAAGAAAACCATAGAGACAGATTGCCTGAGTGGCAGCTTCCCTGAAGCTGAGCCTCAGAGCCTGCGAGGAAAGAAAGGGTGAGTTAGTGAGGGGGACAAGCCACTGCTTTCTCTGCTTAGCTCTCTCCTTCCTTCTTCTCTGCCGCCCCGCCTTCAGCCACTTTCTCTGCCTCGTTCTCCTCTGCCTTCTCCTCCACCACCTCCCATCTTGTTCACCCTCCACAGCCCCCAGCTTCTTCCCTTTCCCCAGACCCATGCGCGCCAGCCTCGCCCCTCTTCAAAAAGCCTCCCCAAGGCTTCTGGGGTGCTCCGTTCCCCCAACTGCGGCTCCTTTGCCGGTTCAGCATCCCACCTCCCCATGGACCTTTCCCACCCTCAACTTATACTCGAGTCAAGAAGGTTTCCCAGTTCTTCAAGGTAAAATTAGGTGCCTCGACTTATATGTGGGTCGACTTATACGTGAGTATATACAGTTTGCAGCTAACATAATAAAACAGTGTTTATAAAATTACCAAAATCAGGTTCCTCTGCTAAAGTTACTTATAGACACAAAGTAATTAGAATAACTAGAATTTGGATCATTCTTCTTTCCTACTTCTTATTTTCACCTCACCTTACCAACCAATTTGAAATACCATTTCAAAATACCATTTCAAATGCCATTCAAAGACAGAGCAACATGCTTGTGTTTACTACAGTTGCGAGTGTTTGCAAGATGAGATGTGGAGAAATAACCCCATACAGGGCAGCAAATCAGACCACAGAAAAAAACAGTATTGCTCCCATAGCTTGAGAAATACTAACATAGATTTGGAAATACAAGAGTTTACTCTTCCCAGAAACTCATTTTCTGAGCAATGTATCTGGGGCATTCTTTGCCTCTCTAACATTCAACACACACACACACACACACACACACACACACACACACACACACACACACACACACACACACACACACACACACACACACACACACACACACACACACACACACACACACACACACACACACACACACACACACACACACACACACAATGCTCCCAACTATAATGCCACATGAAAATCCCGACTTCTTCCAAATGTTTTTAGTTCCTGTTTCATGTTTGTATTTTGATGATAAACCAGGCATTGTTCTTATTCAAGAAATAATTTCTAGAAATCCAGACAAGAACCTCTGTGAATTTTGAAAAATGTATGGCAGCATTAACCAGTGTCACTGTATAGCAGAACAACGTGATTCCAAGTAGCAATTGAAAAAAGACATGAATGATTGCATTTCATTTTCTCCTTGAAATCAGAATCTGAAAATCTCCATAAGATTTCCTTTTTAGATAATGTTACTGTATCTTTTCTTCTTTCTCATGTATTCAGCAGTTTTTCATTTTTCTCCCAGTAAATTGTTCTTCATTTAAATGGACTACAGTTACATGTCATGTTATAGTAAATTGCTTCCAAACTGTTTCACGTCAAAGTTTATATTTAGCTTGTTTAAAATATCCTGAGAGGCAAGGGGTATTGAGTAACACTTTGAGACACATAGAGGGAGACAAATTGAGTGTGTTTTAACTAGATTTAAAAGCAAGATTTCAGATTTAACATTTTCAAGTCATACGTACATCTCTGGCGAAAAATGGCGCCATGAAAAAGATGAGGGCTCTCATTTCACAATAATTTCTCAGTGTAAACAGATTGATGCCAGTAGTGTGTCAAGACATATCAAGATTGTGGCTCATCCTGTTCTTAGTCAGTTTCACAGATTTTTCCAGGAAATGCTGAGCTGCTATATTGATCTATGCCACAGCTTTCTCAAAGTCAATCATCATCATGCCACATGAAGTTGCCTTTTAGTGAGTCAGACCATTGGCCTATCAAGGTTATTATTTTCTATTCAGACTGGCAGTGGCTCACCAGGGTCTCAAGTTTAATATCACCTACTATCTGATTGTTTTGAAACTACAGATTCCAGGGATTGAATATGCTGAGTTAATTCCTTTCTCACTGAGCCATGGCTCCTTCCCAGTTTTTAGTTGTTTAACTCTGTAATTTCCATATACAAACGTGAGGGTGTGAATAGGCCCATATATAATATATACTTCAAAGTGTGTTTGGTATTCTATTGGATGGAAGTGGCAGTGGTCCCTGGATGTGAATATCTTGCTGTGTAAATAGGGTCCCTTTTATCAAATCTGCTAATAAGATAAAGTTAATTCTGTATTCTGCAGACGTAGTTATCATAATTGTCATTACAAGTAAATTTTACCTTATGCAATTAATCTTGTTAATGTCCTAAAGCCTTTCCTTCAAACAGATTAGGAGAATGTCTCATTACAGAACAGCGGCAGTATTAAATTGATTACACTTTCTCTAAGATAATAATTTGTGATTTAACCAAATCTCATTGTCTCTCTTTTTATTGGCTTTTCATTCCAAGCCTATAGTGACTGTTTCAGCAAAGAGGAATTTAGGCATGTCCTGTTGGAAATATGAAATAACATCTAATAAACTTGTTTGTTTTTGCACATATGTCATTACTTATGGGGCAGCAGGAGATAATGCTGATGGCTCAGGGGTTAAATTAGCAATCAAATGGAATTCAAATGAACTGATTGTTGTTTACCACTTTCGAGGATATGGAGTTTTTGTTGGTAAGTGTAGACGTGAGAAAGGGGGAGGGAGCACTTCGCACTGCAAACAGCTCCAGCACAACAGTCAGTTCTGTGCTGAAACTTCATGAATATTACATGTCATTCATCAGATATACAAATATGCTTAGGTGTGTTCCTCCACAGCAGTTTAACATAGGACATGCTAGGGACAAGTTTCTGTCCATGATTCTCATTTTCTGAATAGGTTAGCTTGCAAATAGCAGGTGGAGGGCTAATATTGGCATTGCCCCTACACCGTGTATGTGCCCTGTAGTGTAAACTCAGTGTCAGATCACATAGAGGAGAAAATTGTACAAACTGATCTTCTGAACAGTTGAGTGGACCCAACTAGAGGACCCAAAACATATCATAGGTTATCTACAAGGAGCTTGGGATATTCCTTCACTTGCTATTGGAGCACAGCTTTGCCTTGAAAGATTCTGAGATGAGTTTATTCTCTTCTGAACTGGTGATTGTGGTTGCAGTCTTTCACTCAGTTGATGTGCTTCCTCTCTCCCCTCCCCCATCATGTTATATTTGTGCTAATCATTGTTTTGCTTTCAGTACTGAATGTTTTTATAAGATTTATATATATTCATCTATTGGTCATTAAATACTTTTTTAAAATGTAGAAGTGTTATCAAATTGTAAATTTCTTAAGTTATTTCTGTTTTGTTTTCTTATGCTTTTGGCATATATTTTGTAAATACATCCCATGTTTATTTTATTCTTAGATATTCATTTGTGTTTGGTTCTTTATGTTAATTTTTATTTAACTGTTCTAAGCATGATTTCTCATATGTTTGTTCTGTTTCTTTTAGGTTCTGTTTTGTTTCATAAGATCCCACTGGATGGGTAAATGAAATGAGGAAAAAAACAGAGGGGGCTGTTGAGGATATTTGTTGAAGCTATATACTGCATGCAGTGGACATGTTTGTTGTGCTGTCAATTGCAACATTCCTTGGACCTCTCTTGTAGAGATGGCTTGTGTTTGGAGGACTAGAAGTACACACAGTTTTGGCAACATCAGTGCTACTATTAAAACTCAAGAAAGCAAAACAAATAAGCTGTTGTATTCTGTTGCAATGATTCTGCTCATAAAGTGACATTTCAGCAAAATCATGTTGTATTATTTTAATTTGTCTATTTGAAATTAGCTGGAAAAATTAATTTTATAGATAATATTTATTAAAGGTGAACTACAGATATTTGTCTACTAAAAACGTTAAAGTGTTTGACATCCTCATTCTGTTGACTGTTGGATTTCAGCCTATGAATGATTTCATCCCTGACTTCAGTGGGGCAATTGCTCTTTTAAGAACTGAGTGCCTGCAGATTTGGAGGATACCAAGAGTCTAAAGATGTAACAAAAATACTCCTGCAGATTTTCCTCATGCCTAGTATTCCTTGTTATGAAACCTCCCACTAATTTCTTTGGAGAAATTATAAGCAATAAAAATCACCCATCAGAAGGAACTTCTAACACATAGTTGAGTCACAATTTATTAATATGCCTTATTATATTCAGAGCTCAGTGTTTCTTATTCTAAAGATTTTGTTGGTTGGAAAAGTAAATGCAGTACCCAAATAATTTTAAATATTTGGTTTCTATTCTTATGGCCCACTCTATGCAGGGGAGGTGGCAAATGGACTGATGGAAGCCAATATGTCTGCTTCCTCCCCGGCATAAAGGTTATCCCTTCTGGTGAAGAGGACAAAGGCACCAGCAAAACGTGGAAGTGGGTGCCACTGCAGAGGGACATTGGCGTCCAAGTGGACAGCAGCAATGGGGGGGGGGGCAGGTTGTTCCTGAGGGTGAAGCCAAAGTTAGGCCGTTTCCGCACGGCTGTCGATGCGCCTCCACGCCGGCAAGAATTCTGCCGGCGTGGAGGCGGAGGCCGTTCGCACGCACGCGTACGGGCGGCCTCAGGAGAGGCCGGCAGGCGGCTCCGCATGGAGCCACCTCTGCCCCCTTCCCTGTCCGACTCACCGTGTCCGACTCACCTCCAGGGGTCGGAGGACAGCATGGGCGGGGCTTCGACGGCCAGCAGGCCGACGACGTGGACACGGTGAGTCGGACGGGGAAGGGAAACAGCGTGTTCCCGGCGGTGCTGTTCGCACCGCGCCGCCGGGAACACGCTGTTGAGGGAAAAACAACCCTTTAAAGGGTTGTTTTTCAGGGCGGCCTGACGCCGCCCTGGGGGAGGGGGAGCGACGCCAGGTCAGCGCTGCTGCTTAGCAGCAGCACCGCCTGTGCGAATAGTTCCCTGGGAACGGCGTTTTTACCGTTCCCAGGGCGCCATAAACAGGCCGTGCGGAAACTGCCTTTGTTAACTTCCAGCCGAACATTAGGTGGAAGCCAACTAACATGGTGTAAATACACTTAGCCCAAGGAAGACTTTCAGGTGACCAATTTGTGTGGGTGCTGGGGAAGGTGTTTGTTTTAGCTGCCTCCCTGTGCCACCTGAAAGCCCTCTGGAGGCAGCACAGTTGAGTGGCACTATACCTGGCTTCTGGGGGCTCATGGATTAGGCTGCCCATAAGTTACATTGGTTGAATTGCTATCTGTGCAATTCAGATTGTATAATGGATAAACTTCTAGATCTGGGTTCCACAGGAAGATGTATTGCAGTTTATCCTGCTGCTGTCATATGTACCACCATGCCTACTGTGATACTGTACTCCAGGGGCCTTCGGAAGTCTCTTCACTTTTTCACATTTTGTGCATATTTCTTATTTCTGACAAGACATAAGTGCTGGGATGATTTGGGGATTTCAGAATTAGTGCAGTAGAAAAATTAATAAAGTTGTGCTGAATTTCTGCCTATGTCATAGATATTCTTTTATAAAAAAAAAACTGAGTAAAGATTAAAGGAGAAAAAGAGTGGTAAACTTCTGATTGCTCCTGTATGTCCTTTGCCACTTGCATCTTGATCAGAATAAAACAGCACAGTCCACAGCCTGAGGCAGGGCTTTGTGGTGGCACGCGGGGGCAGAAAATACAACAGAAAGAAAGAAAGACTCTGCCCCTGGAAAATCCTCCATAAGGCTAAATGTGTTTACGCCACCCAAAAGGGTAGCAAAAGTTGGAACCCCAGGCCACAGAGTACCTGCCTGCAAAGCTGGGTGGGAATCCAACTAGCATCAGCGCAAAAGGGGGAGGGGCAAACACACTGATGGAGCTCTGCACCCACTCCACTTCTCAATTTACCCCTCCCCTTGTAGAACTGCGCTGTAATTCTGTGTTATACCCAAGTTAAGCTGTGTAATGGAATTCAAGCCACTTAAGAAATTTATGGAATCCCTAAAAACTGGGTGGAACAGGACTTTCCATATCTTTCCTGTTGTAGCCCCTGTGCCCTTCCACCCCTCGCAATTATTTGAAGATTACAGAATACTCCAGAATGCTATGTGCTAGAAAGATAGTCACTGAAAACTGAAGATGCCTTCCTTTCTGTTTGTCCAGTAGAATAGTTGAATCTTTACTGATCCCACTCTCATAAATAAAATTCATAATCCTACTCATAGTCATGTAAATCTATAAAACAGAAGTTAAATAAAATAAATCAGTACTGTTTTGAAGGACAATGTGAATAATCTCATCTATTTAAATAAGATCAATAGGTCGCACTTAGAAGTTCAGCTGCTGAGTGTCAAACTTCAAAAGTTCTCTAAACTTCATTCTTTCAAAGTATTTGAACTTTCAGATGCATATACAAGTTTAGGATATATTATTCCTCAATAATACTTTACAGTTCAGACTTAAGGTATAGCTGCCGGTCTGATTGTTGAGTAGTTCGACATATACTGACAGGGTATTTTGTATTCTATGTAATCAAGGCATTTATTTTAATAAAGCAGAATGGATTTATGCATCACCACTGTATATATGCCCACACACAATGTGTGGTGTTCTCTGGGTACTTTTGTACTATGCATAAGCCACCAAACACACTATACTTGCTGTGGTTGCTCACAACACTTTATGGATTACAGCACATCGTTATTTGCTGCTTTTGTTTTGGTAGAAACAGTGCTCAAATAATAAGACATTTATTTCCTTTCCAGAGTGAGAACAGATTAAACAGAATTGTGCAAAATACTGAAAGGAGAGTTTGCTATGTGATTGAAATGTTTTATTATAAATCACCCTGGTTGCCAAACTGGTGATTTTAATTAATTTAATCTGTTGAAATGGAGTTTGTTAACAAATAACATATTTAAATGCATTTAACCCCGAAGAAAGATTGCGCCAAGATTCATCATTGGGCTATCAAGACTCCAAATGTCAAATACTAAAAAGGGGCATTCCCAAGCTGAAAGACCTGAGAAAATCCATTGTTTGACTCCACCCCAGGAATGCCTACATTGGTGCCAGTTCTGGTTCCTGTGCCAGCGCAGCAGCATTGTAGGCACCCAGGCGATGCAGAGTCATGTGGCTCACTGATGCTGGCACAAGTGCTGTCCAGTGGTTTGAATGCCGCTTACTCCATGTGGAGTGGCAATGACGTCAGTGTCAGGATCACGCCGGCTCCACAGCCCTCCCCCCCCCACATTGTTTGCACTGTAAGACAACCACAGTTGATTTTCAATATTGCAGTAACATGGGAGCTGCTTTAATTTTTTTTCATCATTAATGTTCAAGAGCTCTGCACGCTTTAGGCAGTTTCCAGCATGCCATTGCAAAGTCTTTCCCATCCTTTGCAATGACATGGAATAAATCACATTATCATACCATGGAGTGGTATGATGTTTGCAAAAAACAGCCATAAATTGTCAACCAGCCTGTAACTGGTGAGAGACTGGGATCATGATGTGAAACTCTATTTTATCATATCATGATCGTTAGTTTGTGTAGTTTCAGGTGTACTCAGCACTGGATTACACACTTTTTCCATCTTTCACTGAATTCAGTAGCAATAGCCAGGACAAAATAATTTCATAAACAGCTGCTGTCTTTGAGTTAAATATGAATACACATTTAATCACAAACTTGGTTAGTAGTTCTGGTTAATAAAAAAAACCTGGGTCGCTTTCCCAATTATTATTTTGAGAATGTAAAATTTCTATTCTTATCCAGTATAGCAGTAGAAAGATTGTTCCAATTTTATTTATTTTAACACAAAAAACTTTGCATAAAGGATATTATTTAAAGGGATTAACTGGCCATTACAGCTCTAGTTATTTATAAATGTTGCTTGCATTTGATCATGTTACAGTTTGTTCTTCTGACACAAAATGAGTGATGATCATCCAGTTAGAATATGTAACTCTTGAATCATTTTCATTTTTCAGTGACTGAAAGGAACTGTTCTTAACAGACAAAAGAGTTTAACTGAAATATTGGCTGCGTTCAGACATTTAAAACAAACCAAGGTTTTGACATGGGGCAAACCATGGTTAGTGTCCTTTCAAAAGTACTCCAATATGAGAGCCAAATTACATGTAACAGCATCCTTGTGGCTGCCTGATGATGCCACCACTTTCAGGTGATTTTAAAATGTCATGAGGGCACAATTCTGATTGGTTCCCTGGCACAGCGCTCCCCCCCCCCCACTCACACATACTGTTTCTAGTGCCATAATAGCTGCAGTGGGTGGCCATTTCAGTACTTGGTAAGGCACGGGGAAGACTCAGTCTACCATGTTGTGCCTCAGCCCACTGTGTTGTCACTGTGATCAGGATTAGGTTCTCATGGCATTTTTTAAAATCACTTTAACATTATAGTACTATTTCCAAAGCAGCCACAAGGGCACCATCATATTTAGTTTGATGCTGAGACCAAACTTATTATTGATTTCAGTTGCCTTATACTGGGGTGACTGGACATAGAATTGTACTCTGAGGCTGCAATTCACAGCAGTGAAATCAGGATTACCTTCTGATCAGGATTAATTTTTTAAGCTCTATAAATGAAGGCTGAAGTCTTATTGTAGAATCCAGTGATTAAAATCTCTGAAGCATTTACTGAAGATTCATGCTTCTAAATAATTGTGGCAGGTCTAAAGGAAGTGGCTGATCGGTTCTGACCAGTGAAACATAACTGAATGACAGTCACAGGTGAGATTTTCAAAATATAGGATAGAAATTGCAAGAAATTCCTGTGCAAAGATACTCCTGTGGGCAAACTGTTCACATTAGGTTATGCATATTACTTGTTTCTCAATGAATCTATGACTTATCAAGCTTTCACTAAAATGCTGAAACTGACTGAAAGCAAAGTTAATATATTGTCTATTCATATAGTACACTGCATGTGTTTTGTAGGATTTGTCCTACATCTAGAGGGAACTGGTGCTGACTTTTTTTGCATTTCATTGCTTAAAGTACAGAATCAAACTCCTATAGTTCATTTCATTTATATAGTCAGATTTGTTTCCAACTTAATTACGTACAATCTAAGTTTAAGTATAGCTATGACAATAGGCACTGCTTTCTTAGGTCTGTAGTTTTCTGTTTGAGTAACAATCAAATACCAGTTGCTGTAACCGATCAACACTCTTTAGGTATTCTTTGCCCTGAGTACAATGTAAATGATTGACAATCATTCATTTTATTTCAAATCAGTGTTGACAATGTGACCATACTGTACTTGTTGAACTTTCTAAACTTATTTTAACAAGTCAATAAAGTTTTATAATTCTTTATTACTGTGTCTTGCATTCTTGATGAATATCATCAAACATAGTCTTTCTCTGATAAATGTCACACTGGAAAATCTTCACTAGACACTGTGTCCGGAGATATTTAAGTTTATGTTACAGTATATTTGTATAGTACATTTACATAGTATAATATAGTATATTTATATAGTATATAATCCCATGTGCAGGATTATAGCTTGCAGCATTGCTTATAAATTGCTGTTTTCCTAGTTTTGTCTGCAGTTATTGTAAGGCATCATACACCTTGTATTCATTCAGATTTTAAAGTAAATGACATGTTCATATAAATATAAGTCACTTCATTTCCAAAGTCAAGTAAAATAAAATGCATTTTAAAGAAGCAAATCTCATTACAATTATGTAATGATTTGGTGGTGATAGGGTCCCAGGATCACCACGATAACAGTACAGATAGTTTTCTGATAACTTTATGAGAGGAGACAGAGTACAGCTAAATGCTCATGGTTAAAAATGAGAGAATGAAGGGAAGGTATTTTAAGATAAGTGGGATAAGGAAGGGTGGGATACCAAAGAATATCAACCTTTTTGTTATAAAAAATAACTTCCTAATGGTGCAAGCAGTTCAACAATGGAGCAAATACCTAGAGGGGTGGTAGGACCTCATGAAGATCTTCAAGCAAAGGTTGGATAGCCATCTATCAGGTTTACTGATGCTTTGAATTTTCTGTATTGAGCAGGGTTAAAAATTGATGTCCCCTTCTAATTCCAGGCTCTGATGCTCTTTGGAAATGATAATACTGGGAGTAAACGGTATTTATAATTAGGAGTCTCACATAATTTCCTCTGATTGGATCTTCATTCAGCCTCAGAGTGATTTTCAGCCAGCCACTCCCTCGCAACCTAAACTTCATGCAGTTGTCAGAAGAAAAGAGTTTGGATTTATATCCCACCTTTCTACCCTGAAAGAGACTCAAAGGGGATTACAAACTCCTTTCCCTTCCTCTCCCCACAGCAGACACCTTGTGAGGTGGGCGGGGCTGAGAGAGTTCTGAACAATCTGTGACTAGCCCAAGGTCACCCACCAGGACTGCACGGCCGCTTGCACACGGCCACGCTGGGGGTCTGGTCGGTGTACATGACGCCGACCCAACCCCCCGGGACCGTTCGCACGAACGGTCCCGGTAACGACCGGGAAGACGGTGCCGCACTGTGCCGTCACCCGATCGATTTACCGTCCCTGCGACTGTCTGGCGTGTCACCGAGGCTAGGGGACATGCCCCCCTGCCCTGTGCGACCGCTCCGGAGTCACAGGGCAGGGGGTGTGTCCCCAGGCCTCAGCGACGCACCAGATGGTCGCAGGGACGGTAAATCGATTGGGCAAGGGGGGAGGGATGGCGCCACTGTGAAGCGAGGTGAGAAAATGGCGGCTTCGCACCACTGGGGAGGAGCAAGGGCGGCGCGGCTGCAAAGCAGCTGCGCCCCCCATGCGAACAGCTCCCTCGGGACGGCGTTTTTGCCGTCCCCAGGGTGCTGTAAAAGGCCCGTGCGGAAAGGGCCTGAGTGGGGAAACAAAGAGTTCACCTACTATTAACTATTATACCATGCTGGACGAACTATGATGAGTTTCATTAGTTGATTGATAGCAATGCCATCACTTGAAATTTTAACATTGCAAAATCAAAATAAGAAAAGTAAACAGATTTTATCACAAGTGAGAAACATAAGTTACTGGAATTGAAATGTGCTTTTAATTACAAGAAATTAACGAAAAGCTCACATGTGTGTGAGGGGGTTAAATTTGATAGTGATTAAACACAGCATTATCTAAGTGTTGTGACAGAGAAGGAAAACAGAATATTAAAGCAATTTGGTCTCAACATTGCCTCTTTTTTGCTTTTTGTGTGATCATATAATGTGTATCCCATGGATCTGGATACTGTAGTTCTATTAACTTGGCATATACAGATTCTGCATTCTAAGTTATTTATGTACAGTGACATATTTTCATTCTGGAAAAAACAAGCTGAGTTGGGATGTTCTCATAAATGAATGGTTTACTCACATTGAGTTAGCGTTATAGATAAATGTTAGTAATTTTGTTATAGCAAAGATTTACCTATTTGGAGTTTGTTGAATGTTTGTTGCAACACTGAATATATGTAGCATTGAGTACTCACTGCCTTTAAAAAAAAGAAACTTACATATAATCGAAGTGAATGGGCCTATGAGAGTATCAGAAATAAAAGCCCCCAAGAAAATCTGCTATATTAAAAATTATGTGGTAAAATATATTGGAGAGTTTTGGTATGAAGACTGGTATCTTTTCTGGGACCTGGTTACTCAGTTTAATTATTGATTTGTGTTGTTTTAGAATTTGTAATTTTGATTTAGTTTATTAATGTGTATTTGCCCAATATTTGTTTTTGTCCTTTTTCTTTGTCAAGAGTTTGCACTAAATATAGTCAGTATAAATGTAGATGGTGCAATAGGAAGACACTTTGAGTGTTAGTGGAAGACATGTTGGGTGGGGCAAGAGAAAAGAGGCAAAGGGACCTAGTCTAGGAATATTACTCACATCCCTTCCCACTGGTTTTTTTTTTTTTTTTTGGTCATATTTGTGTTGTGAGGGGATTCATTTAGTACCAGGTCTCACATACAACCAGCTCAGTGAAAAGCAGATGGAACAGTTTGCCATTGTATGGAGACCATTTTACAAACTTGCAAATATTAAGGACCTAATAGCTAACCCAGTAGTCTCTGTTCTTTCAGAGTAGTAATATATTTTGTGTCATTCTTCAAGGAACATTCTTGTGTCATTCTTCAAGGCCTTTGACAAAACATTCACTTATCTGCAATTTAGCCTCTTTTTAAAAAACCTATTTTCCCCTTTAATTTATTTTTAAATAACATTATATTTAAAACCCTACAGAAAGGCAGATTCAAGCTCCTGTTTGCCTAGGAGAATATAAATCAAGTAAATCCACAATAGTCTTTTTAATGGATTATTAGAACGTTTCTCAGCTGTTAACAGCTTGGTGGGTAGTTATATGTATTTCATTCAAACTCAGTGATATTGTCTGCTTTTGTGTGCCTTGCTGAAGGAAGTGTTGCTCTTTTTAATACAGTCTGAGTTAACCCGTAGACAGTATTATGCCTTAATTTGTATGAAAAGGATTTTAGGATTTTGAAAAATCCTGTGAATCTTTTCTTTGGAAAAGGTGTTCATTTAGGGTTATTAAAGTAAATACATTAAAATAGAACATGTTGCTATTTTATTTATATAGCCAGTAGCCCACCCTAATTGTAAGTTTCAGTCCTCTAAACCAGCGGTGGTAAACCTATGGCACGGGTGCCAGAGATGGCACTAAGCCCTTTCTGTGGGCATGCGTGCACAGAGTTTGTCATGTGGGGGGTGGAAAATCACCCCCCCACACACACACACACACATACATCTAGGCTGTCCTAGGCACGATCCTTTACCTGGGAGTAAGCTCGGTTGCTGGTAATGGGGCTTATTTCTGAGTAAACCCTCCTAGGGTCATGATTCACCCATTCGAAGCATTGCATGGTTGCTTCACCAAGCTTACTCCTGAGTACTGCGCACCTCGGAACCAACCGGTTTTTCTAAACTGAAATTCATTATTCACGTTAAATTGCCGTGTTGGCACTTTGTGATAAATAAGTGGGTTCTGGGTTGCAATTTGGGCACTCGGTCTCGAAAAGGTTTGCCATCACTGCTCTAAACCCATCGACTTTAGTGTACTTAGATGGATTTCTTAGTAAATCACATGTATTATTATTACTGAAGTTTTACAGAAATAAAATAATGTTTATTCTTCCTAGAGAGCCATATCATATAGTACATGGATGGATTTTTTTAAATGTAGTTGTTAATTCCATTGCTAATTTTTAAGAGCTAAGAGATGCCTAGCTTTATGCTATGCACATTTACTTGAAAATAAATTACATTTTGTCCAGTAAACCTAAGTAAGCAAGTGCAGAATTGCAGCCTAGAACTACTTTTTAAACATTGTCCTCACCAATCAGTTCCTTGCACCTGCAGGAGCTGCACTATATACAAGAAGTGTCTGCAGCAGACTGCAGCAGTGATATGGCTAGGATCCACTGCTAGAAGGATTCTCAGAGATCCCTAATGCCTTTGGTAAATTATGTCATCCCCACTTTATACCATTGACTCAGATTGGCAAGTGACTTCTTTTGATTAGAGATTCCTTGCACCTTCCTTGATGACAAGAACATATTCTCTTAGGGTTGATTCATGCCAATTTCAGAAGAAAGAGAGAGACAGAAATAAGTTCAGTGATTAGATGTGTGCTTATATTTAATGTGTGAATTGCTTCACACAAATACACAAAGGAGGTGATCATAGCTCAGTGGTACAGCACACACATTGCTTACAAAAAAGTCCACTTCAAACCATGACATTGCAGTAGCAAAGATGTGAAAAATCTCTGCCTGATACCTTGGAGAGGCACTGAGGGTTTGTTGACTAACAATGAAATCTGATGCACAGTTAAGCCATACTGAACTAAGTACTAAATTTGATTGGGGGAGGGGGAGGCAAGGAGATATTTACATTTATTTAAATTGATGCATCTTGGAGTCCCTTGAGGACTAAGCCCTGTTCATAAATTTCTAGTGGCATAGTCTTTCCCTCATGGAGTAGCAGATGTGTGACCCTTCATCCGTCACATATTTCAGTGATTGTATGTCTAGGTGCCAGTGGCTCCCCTAACCCTGGCTCCCTGCACCCCACTCCCCCGCCCCACTTACAGGAGCCAGCAGGGTGGGTGGGGAAGGGCAGGGTTGGGGCTTGGACGGACGCCTCAGCAGCAGGCTGGCTACTGGGCCAGCCTGCTGCCGAGCCCCACACCCAACCTCCCTGCAGGCTGGCTTCTGCCCTCCCCAGGCCCTGGGAAGGGCAGGAGCCATGTAGGTATAGATTTTTATGGGATGGGTTTAGTGAATGAGGGCTTTCCTGCTGTTTCTTTCCGTGCATTGTTTTAAGCAATCCGGACATGTAATGGGAGGGGTTTGAACCCGAGAAACCCCCCCCCCTTACCTACGTCCATGGCAGGGAGGCCAGGGGCAGGGCTCAGCAGCTTGGGTGGGTACCATGGCGGCAGGCTGTCTCCTGCCCTCCCCGGCCTCATTGGGGAGTGCGGGAGCCAGCCTGTGGCTGCAGCGAAGAGCTCAGCCAGCCAGCAGTGCCCCAGCATGGGAGGAGCTGCTGGGTGCTGGCTGGGTCGCCGCATTGCTGGAGAGGCCAGGCTTGGGGACCCAGCCGGCACCCAGCACCCCCCCCCCCACATGACAAAATGGTGTGCACCTGGGGACATGGGATACTCACAGTATACCACTATAGCAAAGATTTACCTGTCTTTTAAATACTGAAAATAGGAAAAATGCCCCCAGCAACTGCCTCATCTTGATAACTTTGTACACTATTGAATCCAGGACCCCACTGCAAAGCTATGATCTGTGGAACAGGTCCTGTGAGAATTTTTATATTGAGAACTGTACCGGGATGTATTATTATCCCCACATGCATCTGTGTTGAGGAGGAACAGGGATAATAATACAAGCAAGCATGTTTCACATTTAACTTGCTGCTCACATATTTAATATCAAGTACAAAAAAAATCTCACAATTCCTGTTCTGGATCATAAGTAGTATATTTCATTAATGACCAGTGTCCATAGTGAAGGCATAACAATCAAGTTATTGCTGCTCAGGCATTAGTTATATTTGAAATTACAGTGAAGGATACATACATTGATAGATACTGCAATTCTGAAGTGATTTACCAAATTTTCCAGTATAAACTGGGAGTTCTGTTATGATCATGAATCCATTTCCCCCTATTTTTTATTACTGGTGGTTGTGATATTGTAATTGTTTTCATTTTGAACTGATTAGTAGTATTATGTTAAGCCACCAAGAATATTGCTTAATGGCAGAAATAGAAATACCACCAACTCACACAGCTGTAACAGAGCCACTATCAAAAAAGTAGGAGGAGCGGATGGCCCCTGTAGGGAGAAGTTCAGAGATTGACAACTGGAAATCTGCTTTCCAGCATATGCCAAAAGGGATCATCCTGAGAACATGATGAAATCACAGCACAAAATCCATCCATACACCACAAGGATTATGTGTGTATTCTGCACAAAAGCAAACAGATCACTCCTAGAGGGGAAAAAAAACAAGAGTGCAATGGGAAAAGAACAAGAAATCAGAGGGCTACTGATGCAGTGTCTTAACTGCTGCTTTAACTGATTTACAAATGATGATGACTCTTCTACATTTGGTTTATGTGGAACTCCCCTAGTAATAAAAGAATGCAGATTCTTTAAAATGCCTTAGAATAGGCTGCTTAGAAATAAAATTATTTTAGAATAAATATTTTAGAACAAATATTCATCTCTAAGGTCCTTTAGTGTTACAGTAATAATAAAATGTGAATCATTAAAATAAGTGCATGTTAATTTCAGTGGAAATTGCTTGTTTTTCATCATCTAGGAGTCAGTACATTTGATACAAACAACATTTACCTGAATACAAAACCTGTAGCTTAAAGGTGTATTTAAAATTAGATGAGTGACTCTTTGGCACTTTGCATTATCAATTATTTAGTATCCAGAAACAAAATATATCTTTTTCTTTACTCTTGCCATTACTCTTTGCTAGCATAATTCAGTATGGAGAACCCTAAAATGGTCACTTGAGTGCATTTCCTTTTCATCTAAGTCAAAGGTAATCCAAAATCTTCTTCAACCTTAGGCCGTTTCCACACGGGCATTTAATGGCGGCCTGGAGACGGCAAAAACGCCGTCTCCAGGCCGCCGTTTGCACAAGGGGCGCAGCTGCATCGCAGCCACGCCGCCCTCGCGCCGCCTGATCGCCGCGAAGCCGGCGTTTCCCCAGTGCGCTCGGAAGCGCACTTGTTGGGGAAACGCCGCCTTGAAGCCGCTGCCAAGCGAACGGCAGCGGCTTCAAGACGCCTCCCCCCCCCACTCCCTCCCGGCACTTACCTTGTCCCCGGGCCTCCGTCGCGTCACCGAGGCCTAGGAACACGCCCCCCCGTGCCCTGCCCCGCTGGAGCAGGCGCGCAGGGCCGGGGGGGCGTGTCCCCCGGCCTCGGCGACGTGCCGGAGGCCCGGGGACACGCCGGGTCAGCCGGGCGCCAGCACTCCGCGGCACCGGCGTCTCGGCTCTTTCCAGGACCGTCCATGCGGACGGTCCCAGCGTCGTCGGGTCGGCGTGAAATGCGGAAACGGCCTCCGTGCGGAAACGGCCTTAGAAAAACTGATTTCTTTGTCAAATAGGAAGGTGTAACATGATAAGAGCCTGGCAAGTGAAATGAAAGATGCATAAGAAGATGTTTCATTCCAGTTGGGTTTATAAACTGTGCCCTTCCGTCTGGATCTCAGTTCAGTGGGGTGAGCAAAATCCTACAGAGTGTTTCATGAACTTGAACTTCTTGTGCAGAAACTGAGGGAATCTATCACTTCCTGTACTGTAAATACTCTTGGCATAGGCAGAATGACAAAATGATTAAATGGAGAAAATATTTTAAAGATTCATCATGCAAGCAAGCACTTATTCATCTCCAGTTATATGTTAATGTTAATAGGGTTTTTTTTAATTAAATTTTATCTGAGGGAAATATTTGCACAGTGCTGGAAACATTGGCTTTATTCCATGATCCACTGTTTTGATACGTAAGTGCATTTGGTTGATTTCATGGCTCATCCATCTTCCTGCCAGCTTCTTGCCTTAACATGCTCTAGTTCAGTGGTGGTGAACCTATGGCAAGAGTGCCAGAGGTGGCTCTCAGAGCCCTCTCTGTGGGCACGCACACACATCTAGGCTGGCCTGGGCCGCTGGGCACGATGTGCGCACACCACAGCGAGTAGGGAGGACTCGGCTGGCAGGCCTGGTGCCTGTACTCCGAGTGGCTGCTGCCCGAGGGGGGGGGGCAGAGGAGGCGGAGATGCTATACAGGTGCAGAACAGTGCATGCAGGACTTGCTGGAGGCTAGTGGCCTCCAGACCCAGAGGCCAAGACCAAGAAAGGATGGTGTAAATCTAGTGGAGTGTTTCATAAAAAAAATCAATTACCTTATTTGACGGCAACATATTAGGTTACCGTATATACTCGCGCATAAGTCGAGGTTTTCAGCCTTTTTTTAAGGCTGAAAAATGCCCCCCTCGACTTATACGCGGGTCCCACTTACCGGTAATTCTTGGGTGGTGTTCCCCCGTCCTTTCTTTGCTCTGATCTGCCTTCTTCTCTGCCGCCCCTCTTTCAGCCATTCTCTGTGCTTAGTTTTCTGTTTCGCTTTTGACTGGCAGGCCCCCTCACTAACTCACCCTTTTTTCCCCTTTCCCGGCAGGCTGTAAGACTTGGTTCAGAGAAGCTGCCTGTTGGGCAGCCTGCCTCTATGATTTTCTTAAAGGGGCAATGCTGCAAAGATTGCTTAAGCAACCTTTGGAGCATTACCCTTTTAAGAAAACCACAGAGGCAGACTGCCCAACAGGCAGCTTCTCTGAAATCAAGTCTTACAGCCTGCGGAAGGGGGGAGGGAAATGGGTGCGTTAGTGACTGCTTCTGCCTTCTTCTCTGCCTCCTTTTTCTCTGCCGCCCCCTTTCAGCCGCTTTCTGTGCCTCGTTCTCCTCTGCCTTTTCCACCAACACCTCCCATACCATTCACACTCCAAGGCCCCTAGTTTATTCCCTCTCCCCAGACCCACCTTGCCCCTCTTTAAAAAGCCTCCCAAAGGCTTCTGGGGCGCTCCTTTCCCCCAACTGCGGCTCCTTTGCCTGCTCAGCGCTCCACCTCCCCATGGACCTTTCCCACCCTCGACTTATACGCGAGTCAATAAGGTTTCCCAGTTCTTCAAGGCAAAATTAGGTGCCTCGACTTATACGCGGATCGACTTATACGTGAGATATACGGTATATATTTTCCCCTCTGTACATCTTAAATCAGAAATGCTGGAAAAATATTTTAAAGTATGTAAATAAACTTGACTTTTTATTAAAATATTGCCCCTCCCCCCATCCTTTCTAGTATGTTGAAAGCCTTCTTAAAAAACAACAACAATGAAGGGTTGGATTACACATAAGAGTGATTATGCTGCAGCTGTCCAAAAGCCTGTGGTATCCACCTCATGCCCATGTTTTGAACTCTTGTCAGTGACTAGCTATATGCCTCTGAAATGCTCAAAAGCGGGACAGAAAGACAACAACCTTCTCCTTTTGTTTGAGCACAGCATCTGGTGGAGGATGGTTTTCCATGGGTGTAGTTCCCAATATGATGGAGCTGTTTCTAGTAATTTTCAATAATCTGCATAAAAGTACAAAGCTTTTTTTTAATGCTGTGAGTCTGCTTTTTGGTAGCATGCTGTCTCTCTGGAAATGATCCCCTCACACATGCTCTTATAAATGGAAAAGGGAAGGAAATAACACACCTGGACCATACAGTGTACATTCATATGGAGAATAACCAAAACGTTCAGGTTGCTAGAGAAAATGTAATTACAATATGTGACTTAAGCAAATTGTTGTATATACAGTTCATAATGACTTTATGTGACTACTAGAATGGCAGAAAATATTGTTCTGTTCTATCCTTTAAATGTTGGAAAAAATTAAATACTGGAAGGATAAGCCAAGCGAAGTAAGGTGCTGAAGCTACTTGAGTACTTGAGTCAGGCTTTAAAAAATCCTGCCTCCAGGAGTTCTCATGAGTTTTATCTCAGTGGTCTTTTCCACACAGCAGAAATATAACGTTTTGAGGACATTATAAAAAGGGGAAGTAGATTTGCACAGCTCTCTCCCCCGAAACATCTTCAGAACGTTCTATTTCTGGGTTTTTCAAAATTGCAAAACTAGTGATCTTTTTTCCTGAAGACAGGTTGAGGACATCTGCTTACATGTGCAAACAAAAGCAGGCAGGAGGCATTTTATTTCTCCTGCCTTCCAGCTCTTACTTTAATTTTTGCTGCAGTTGCACATGCCATTTTCTGCCCTCTTCAGGAGCCTCCCGCCTCTTCCATTCGTTTTCCTGTGGTTGCAGCTCATCCACACACAATTTCACCATGAAGTTTGTTTTGCCCGACAATCCTGCACAAGTGTTGTTTTTCCTTGTTTTGTTTGTTTTGAGAGGGTGTCTGCGAAGCTACAACACAACAAGAGAATCTGCAATATGCACATATGAGTCATCATAGTGTCTCAGATACCCTCTCAAAACAAAACAAGGAAAAACGACACATGTGCGGGATTGCCAAACAAAACAGACATTATTCATGTACTTTTTACAGCAAAATTGCATGCAGATTAGCTATTAGCAGAGGGAACCTCCATGGGAAACCTTCAGCAAATGGAGGCAGGGACTGAGGATCTTCAGAGCACAAAATGGTGGGTGCAACAAAATTAAACTCACAAACTCCAGTCAGCTAGTGGGGGGGAAGGGACCTGCTTTTTTTTTTGTTTGTGCTGTGCAAAAAAGAGAACACATTTTTTTAAAAAAAATCTGCAAGACATTTTATTTAGGGCAGAAAGGGCCAGTGACATCAAGGAAATATGTGAGCTAGCAAGGCTGGTACTGCAGAGAAAAAGTAGTTAGGTATAACAGCCTAGGTTAGGAAAGAACTTATAAGACTTTAAGGATTGGGGTTGGAAGTACTAAGGATGGGGCTAGGCATGATCAAACGGATGTAAGGTATTGAAATGCCTGCCCTCATCTGTGCAAAAGTTATCTGTGATGAGAGCTGTTCAGCTGAGAGTTGAATGATGGCTTCCTGATTTGCACGTCACCTTTCCAGTTTACACTAAAGAGCTGCAATTTCAGTAAGGATTCTTAAACAAGTTTACTGGCAATGGAATTGGTGAGATACATTTTACAAGAGCTCATCTGCTACATCAGTCCTGGGAGGCTTGTGCAAGATATAGTCCCTGAAAAGTTCAACAAGGTAAACACAATGCTATATCAGCTTTGTGTCAATTAAAACCAGAAGTTGCAGCCAGAGTAGAACTATGTGGATGGCAGGATGCTTGTCAGTCATAATCTATAATGTAATAATGTCCTTTATTGTTTTAGTATTTAAGAAAAGTGAACATGGGAGTTTTACTGCATAAGTCTTTCAATGTTCTAAGCCCTAGGCTCAAGAACACCTTAGACACCCCCAGGTTTTTTGGGGTATAAGCTTTCAAGTCAACGTTCCCTTCATCAGGTACACACAAAGGGATGAAGGGAACTATTTACTCTTAAATCTAGCTCTTCTACTGCAGACCAAAGGGGCTATTCTCCTGTTTAGGATGGCACTATGGCTTCATTCCTAAGAATACTTTCCTGGGTCTGAGCCTGTCTGAATAACATTGGATTTATTTCCAAGTAGAGCCATTTAGGATTGCTGCCTGGGGTTATTAATCTCCTTCATTTTTTGGTCATGTGGTGATAAAGGTGTCAGAAATGGAAAACAATCCTGTGGATTTTCAACTTTGGATTTATTCCATGTGGTTGCAAGTGGTGAGTGTTGGCTTTCAGATGTTGCAGTGGCCAAGCAAAACACTACCTTCTTGCAAAGCTACACTGGAGTTCTCAATCTGTGATGCTACAGATGGCTGCCCCATGGTGGCAGTGTTTGTGTGTAGGAATGTGACTAGTGTACACTGTGAGTGGGAGTGAGGATATTGAGGGGGTAGGAATATGTGACTGCTTCTGGTACTTCCATTCTGTGTACAGCAAAAGATACTTCCACCCCCACAACTTCCACACCCACACAAGGGCCAGTCACAATCTGTGCATTTTTGACAAACAGAAATAAAGATAATTGCTAGCCTTAAATTTCCTGCCTTGACTTCATGTTGGCAACGATATGTGCATAGTGAATATGTTAGACAAAGGAACACGTGCTGCCTTGCACAACTGAGGAACTCTCTGTACAGAGACAGAGAAAGAGAAATGAACATAAGATTTATTTTCGCCTAGTTTTTTCTCCTCTGTTTCCAAGGCAGATTCCTGTTTCTTATCTAACTTCACTTCCTATCTTTTCAAGATAAGGAATACATTCTTAAAATGAATTCTCATGAGAATGCGAAGCATTAAGCACAACTTTTCTGTTTGCAAGGAAACCTTTGCTACTTCCTCCTTTAACCCCCCCGACACACACACACACACCCAACAAAACTCTATTTGACCTGTGTATGTGATGGCTGTTGGCTGTTAGTGATCTGTATTACATACTTTTACTACTTGTGATTGAATTCCAAAATGGATTTGTAAAAACCAGACCAATAATAAGTGTCAACAAATGATTCATCTGCTTTTGACAAGTAACTAGGTGAGCCTGTTTAAGCAAGGTAGGGCAGAATACAGGCATTCCGGTGGAAATTACCATTTATCTTGTGGTTTGGAAGAGACAGTGGGAGCAGGGAAACTTTGCCAATGCAAAGCGAACATTGTCCAATTCCCTTCTGAAAATTATTTTGCATTCTTGAAACATTATACATACATTTGGTTGTTCAATTAAATGTTGGCTCCATAGCATTATGCTTTGAATATAATGTAATTTTGGCAGTGCATTAAGAAAAAGGGATGTGGCTTTTTGTCTAATAGCTCGTCTGTCAGATAAGCAAAGATAAAAACACTTTGTACACCCATTTTTCCACATTTATCAAGGGACTCTGAGAACTAGGTACTTAAATGTGTAAATTTAGCTGTGCCCTGACACAGAAATTTGCCATCTGTTAATTACATAACAAACAAGAAAGAAAGACAGACAGACAATCAGACAGACATTGCAGAATTTGAAAACTATTACCTTCATATAGTTGTTTTGTGGCAACATAAGATATTTTTATAAAATGCTGAGCTACAATGTTTTTTCCCCCATTTCAATATTTTCCTCTTTCATTAGTTGGTTATGCTGTTTATTTCAGCTTTGAGCCAAAGACTAGTACGTACCTCAGTTTATGTGCATAGTTTCCAAATGAGTTGGTTTCCCCTTTAACTTCAATGTTAAGGCCAGAGGCGTATCAGGGGGAAATGGCGCCTGGAGACAACGCCTTCTCTGGGCGTCCCCACACCACCCCTGTGCTCAGGGGCATGGCTTGGGGGTGTGGCAGCACCCAAGCACCCCTGCAGGCTGGCTTTCAAAAGCTTTCAAAATCTGGCTTTCCAAAGCTGGCCTGCATGTAGGCCGGGGAAAGCCTCGGGGGAGCCCCTGAGCTCCACCCCTGGGCAAGTGGGGAAGGTGAGTCTATGCCCCCAAGCCCAGCCCCTGGCCTCCATGCAGGCTGGCTTTGGAAAGCCAGCTTTTGAAAGCCAGCCTGCAGGAGGGGCTAGGGCAGGGGTAGGGAACCTGCGGCTCTCCAGATGTTCAGGAACTACAATTCCCATCAGCCTCTGTCAGCATGGCCAATTGGCCATGCTGGTAGGGGCTGATGGGAATTGTAGTTCCTGAACATCTGGAGAGCCGCAGGTTCCCTACCCCTGGGCTAGGGGCTCAGTGGTGGCAGGCATCCCGGGCTGAGCCACACCTCCCTGCAGGCCAGCTCCTGGGGACGGGGCTTGGTGGTGTGTGGCTGGGCACAAGCTTTTGAAAGCTGACCTGCAGGGGGGCTCGGCCACAGCAGACATGGAGACTTGGGGCTCGGTGGCAGCAGGCATTCCAGGCTGATCCCTGCCTCCCTGCAGGCTGGCTCCTGGGGGCGGGACTTGGTGGCATGCAACTGGGCGCAAGCAGTTTGGTCACATGGGAGGGCGTCTGGGGGGGGGGAGCACACACAGATAAAGAAATTAGCCCCTGGTTAGGGCCAGCACTGCATACCCAGTGAGGATGGCTGCATGGAATGACGCCCAACATCAAAGTCGATGGGAAAAACTTCCTGTTGCAGGATTTCCATGTGCATCCACATGTATTAGGTTTCTCTAGAACAGAGTGAATGGCTGAAGTCTTGTGCTTTTTAAGGTCAACAGAAGTACAACACAGAAGTCTTTGGGGTTGTTGTGAAAGTTGTGCTGTTATAAAATTAATATACGTTTTGTAGCTTAGCTATCTTCTGGAGATCTTTTAGTGTTTCAAGAACATGTCCTCAACTGTATTGCCAGCTCAGGTGTAACAAGCATATGAATTCTGGTCCACTTATCCTTGCAGAGAATTGTGCTGCGACATAACAAATATACCAGATTCTGAAGTGTTGGGGCGGGGGGGGGGGGGTAAAATATCCATTAAGTGTCTGTTCACTCACACATATGCATACGTACACGGTGCACACACAGATAAAGAAATTAACTTTAATGATATATAACTCCAGTGGCTCATTCACAAGCTTTAATGCAGCAGCGCTAATGGCGTACGCCAATCGTTACTTTAGAATGATATAACAAACAAGCTGAAAAGACCAAAGCTCAAAATGTCCTGGAACAGAAAATAACTCTGTATGTATTTGAGGTTTTTACAAGAGAAACTATATCATTATACAGATGTGGGCTGTGTAATGTGTGACATTTCTGCACTGTGAAAAGTGGATGAGGTCCCCAATATGTATTACTGTTATTCACTGTACTTATCGCCATTCTGCCAGCGCTTAGTATGCACTTCTTTCCAATCTCTACATGCCTGGAATGAGCACATGATGAAGCATTTATCTTTCTCGTGCTCAGAAGGGAATGATGGGGGCTGCAGAACACCACTATTAAATTATATATCTATGAGAGCTTACCAAGCTATAATAATAAAATGCACTTGACCCTTCCCACTAAACTGTTATATTAAAGCATAAAGAAATAAAGAACTACATTTCTGTCAGGTTAAATTTATATTTGTCTGCTGGCTTTTTGGCACCCTAATCTTGAAATTCAGCAAGTTCTGTACTAACAAATGTTGTGTTAAGGATACTGCAGGGAGCTATTATTCTCCCTTGCCCACAGAATTTCTTCTGCCATCTTATAAAAGCATAGATCTTACCCACATAATCTCAAAACACTCAAGAAGCAGCTTTATTATAGTGACTTTAATTATTCAAAAGCTCTTTTTCCCATTTGTGCCCACCCCAGCCTCTGATTAACCCATTAATGTTTAAACAAATTAGTGATTGAAATTTTAAAAACGCCTTGCAGTCTCAGGAAGACAATAGGATGTGCTAGGTATTTCAGGAATAACACAGCTGTGTATTTAAGCTTTTGGAATTATATACTTAGTGACTTTACAGATAAAATAGGGAGAATAATAGGAAGTACATGTACCTCTTCCTCCTGTTCCTAACACCAGTTGGTATTATTAGTAATGAAACTCCTGAATCCTCTACACGTGGGAGAGATATGAACAGCAAACATGGGGCACTTGAACTGTCTCTTCCCCTCCATTCCACTCCATTCCACTGCATCAAAATTTCATGATATCCAAAGTCAATATGCTTTGGATTAGAGAATTAACCTAAATAGTTGCACTGTGTCCCCACCTATTGCTTCTAAGAATAAACATTGGTTCTCTGAGGTACAACATCCCAACTAGTAACAAGGTCAAGGTTCCAAGGTCGAGAGGAACAATTCAGGTGACCAAAGACAAGTGGTGTGATCTAATATGGGAACGGGCCAACTTCTAGAGGCAGCAGCTAATGAGCATATGGGCCAGATGCAAACATTGTTGTCCAAGGTAAGCAAACAGTTAAATTCCATATGCAGCTGCTAGAGTAAAGAAGCATGGGAAGTAAGGTCACAATCAGGTAGGTCTCACAATCAGGTAGGTTTCACTAGAAAAAAAAGTGACTCATTGAGACTGAGAAGGTAGACCTGGACAAAGGCTTTGTAGAGCCGGGTGGAGTGGCATCAGTTCCCTGGATCACCTGTCTATGTGCTGGGTGTGCTGATATGTTTAATATTGGTAACACTTGGGTAACATAGTTTAACCTGCCATTACTTTAGAGCAGGGGTGTCAAACATGTGGCCGGGGGTGGATCTGACTCCTTGAAGGAGCTTATCAGGCCCAGGAGCCAGCTGAGGCACCCCCCCCCCCCGCGATTGCTCCTGATCTGGCCAGTTGGTAGGGGGGATTTCCTCAGCTGGCTCACAGGCCTGATAAGACCTCTCAGGGCAGCCACCAGATCCCACTGTGGGCTTGCCAGTCCAGGCACCTCCCCAGTGTTGTTCTGGGCCAGCCTCCCTGCCCTCCCCACCAGGCCTGGCCCAATCAAGTCACATTTATTTCATATCTGGCCCTCGTAACAAATGAGTTCAACACCCCTGCTTTAGAGGATCTTCAACCTCAGTGGAAGTAAGGCAATTAGCCTGTCCATGAGAAGTCTCAGTTTGAGACTATTGGTACCCTATTGTTAGCTAAATTTTAGTCAAAGTGATGAGTGTCAAAGAGAGGGAGGGGAAAAATATGTCAAGTTACAGGGGAATCTTTGTTTCTAACTTTAGGTCCTTCTTCAGTTATCAGCAATGACGACGATTCGGCAAGTCCGCTGCATCACATCTCCAATGGGAGTAACACTCCATCCTCTTCTGAAGGTGGCCCAGATGCAGTAATTATTGGAATGACTAAGATTCCCGTAATTGAAAATCCTCAGTATTTTGGAATCACAAACAGTCAACTCAAGCCCGATACATGTAAGTAAAAGATGTTTATATACATTTTTGTAACTTTTTGAAGTCTCTTAGATTGCATCCCAGAGCCTAGTTGTTAATAAAATGTATCTTTGCAAAGGAGGAAGTGGAAACAAATTGGACACCAGCTGTCAGTGACTTCTTTTAGGCATATAATGAACACATTAAACTTATATACTGGAGGCCAAAATGTAGTTCAATATTTTAGTGATTCTTAAGACTGTCAGGCAATAAAGGTCAAATTGTGGTACAACTGTATTATTTCCAGTAAATTTGGTTTCCAGTTTCTTTCATTCATTTAAGAGTTAAGATAGTAGTAGTATTGTCATTGATTTCTGCCAATACAGTTGGATCAACACATATAGGTAAATGATGTGAGAATGAAATGGTAGAGTTTTGAATGAAATGTACCTTTTTAAAAAAATGCATATGGAAAATCATATTTTAATACTTTCCTACGTTTAAAAAAATCTCTCTATGAAAAGAAAGCTAGCAAAGCGAGGGCTGGTCTAGAACTTTGTTTAATTGTAAGAAGTATTTTAAGAAAAAGAATATTTAAAACTAGTACCTGTAGTCTGAATTGGTACCATCCATCCTACTACCTTATTCTCCTGAAAGTACCCTGTTTCCCCTAATATAAAACATCCCCTGAAAATAAGGCTCATTCCGCACATGCAGAATAATGCACTTTCAAACTGCTTTCAGTGCTCTTTGAAGCTGTGCGGAATAGCAAAATCCACTTGCAAACAGTTGTGAAAATGGTTTGAAAACGCATTATTTTGCGTGTGCGGAAGGGGCCTAAGACATAGTAGAGGTTTTGCTGAAGTGCGAAATATAAGGCATCCCCAAAAGTAAGACGTAGCAAAGTTTTTGTTTGGAAGCATGCCCGATGAACAGAACACAGAAAAATAAGACATCCCCTGAAAATAAGACATAGCGCATCTTTGGCAGCAAAAATTAATATAAGACACTGTCTTGTTTTCGGGGAAACACGGTATGATCTGTGTTCAACTGTACTCAAAATATGGGGAGTCCATTTCAATCAGACCCTGAAAACAAATCTTGATTTGGTTACAGGAGATAATGCAATAATTGTAAAATACCATTTTGTATATTTAGTGGCCAAAATAATTGTGTTCTAGCATTTAATAAAACTAAAAACTGTGGTATATTATTCAGTGTGGCCACTCTTACCTGCGAATAAGACAGAAGTCAAGCGGCACCTTAATGATTAACACAATGTATTCCAGAATAAGCTCTTCTGAGTCAGAGCTCAGTTCTTCAAATGCTAGGAAGATGAAATCATAGTCCCCATTTTATAGGGCAAATTACAGAACTGGAAGAATTGGGGGTAGGGGGAGGCTTAGTGTGAATCCTGTCATAAATCTTTCAGATCTGATTCTTTGTATAAGGGACTAAAATGGACCAGTTGTTATACATAATCTGAGAGAAATCAGAAATTATAGCCTCTCTCTTATGGAGCACAGATAAATAAAAGTATTAAGTACTATAAAATGCAACTAATAAAGGAAGAAGCAGACTGAAGAAAATTAACTTAGGTCAATGAAGAGTTATAGTGTTTTACAACAAACTCAGAGCCAATTAATATTGCTAAGACAGGGTCCTGTTGAGCTATTAGAAATTATAATAAATAAGGAAGGAAGGAAACATAGCATTCTTTTTAAGCCAGGGATGTAGTGGTTAGTTTATTTATGAGTTTTAATTCAGCACTTTTGCATTTTGTAGCCCCTTTGAATGTGTGGGTGTTGTCATTTTGGTAGCTTTCAGATCTGTGACATAGGAAGATTAAAATGTCCCCCACTGCTTTCTGAATGTTTATATTTCATATGTCAGATTTGTTTTCATTGATTCTCTTGCATAGGACCAACACATTTGTCCCATGTAGACAGTAAAAGGGCACTGATGGCACATGATGGTATATATTGATTGAATGATGTGCAAGCGGATGTGCCGAAAATCCTGCAGTTTATATTAGTGGGTTCTCAACGTAAGGTGGTATTTATGTTTATCCACTGGAAAGTTTCAGAGTGATGATGGACTTACTGCATATATATTACAGTATTCAAGTTTCAGTGATTTTAGCCTGTAATTATTGAACTAAATATGTGCACTCAAGTTTCTGAGCCAACATTATATTCAAAATTCCTACTTCAGGTAAGTTTGTGGATATTTGAAATGCCAAAAAGCACTCCCCATATTTTTGAGCTATAACTTGATTTTTTTTAGTTGTTTCAAGTTTTGGGCTCCACTGTGAGCAATGGGACTTAGACATGGAATCTGGATTCCAGATGCCAGGTTTACTGCCACTGTTTTCAAAATATCATTATTTATTCCATAAATACTGCAAATCTATGCACTTCTGCATGTCTGTTCCTTCTCTTTGCTGCACTGAAAACAGTGGGGGTAAACAGTGGCTATAGACATGGCATCTATACAATGGCCAGCACTACCAGTTCTCTGTATTCTCCCTCTCTCCTCAAAAAAAAGAAAAAGAAATCAGAAGAAAAGACAGTATCAATATTACAGTTGAATCAACTGGTTGTTGTGCAGGCGAAACGTTGGCCAATTACCCACAGCCGGCTCTGCCCCCACCCTTGCCCTGTTCTGGTACAAACATCGGGCCAGAAGTGCTCCCACTTTCCACGGGAAGAGCAAGAAGTACAGGCGGGGCAAGAGGAAGCACATCTGGACAAAATGTACTTCCTCTCTTGGCACACACCAGGGAGGAAACACGTCAAGACAAGATTTCTCGCTGTGACGCACTCCAGCTGCCAGCATGTGGCAGCTGTCCTGTGGGCAATTGGCCATTACGTGCAAAACCTACAGACAATGGCCACACAGTCCAGTGAACCCACAACAGCCAATAAATATGTCCTTTATGAAATCCCAAAATGAAATTTATACAGATCTTTTTGAAGTGCACACTCTGTGTTGAACTACAACAGTTGTAGTTGTAGTTGAACTACAACTATAGTAAGAAATAAACTGGAATGTCCTTCAGTTCCCATCTATGCTTATACTGCATCCATTCATATAATACATGGCGTATTTTAACAGCTTAAAAAAAACCTCTGTAAATCTCCAGTTTCGGTTGTGCATACTGTTTGCCTCTATACTTTCCAGTTTCTTTTTCAGGCTCACCTATTTTTTGGCAGTTTTCCATTGCTGAAAAGGGTAGGAAAAGGGTGTACATAATCTTACTAAAAGGTTTATTGAAGTACAACCATGACAAACTTAGGCATAGGGCAGTTTTCAGTAAGAAAACTAGCAGCAGTGTATGAAATTTTCAAAAGTTGGTCATAAGTATTACAGAACTATCCGTAATTTGTAGTTATACATGTATTGTTGCAGTCACATCTAAAAGTATCCAGTTAACTGGTATTGTAGCTGTAACCTAGGAGGCTCATAGCTCTGGAGTGAAAAAGCAGTTTTTGATATGAGATCATTGTGTACAGAAGAGTTTCACTATATAAGAAGCTACCTGAGCAAGCTTCACCTTGGAATGGCCTTTTATTTTCAGTCAATACAAGTCAAGCCATGGCATTGCAGTGAAATAATATGCATGCATTGGTATGGATGGCAGTATATTAAAATACTATTCTCTTTTGGATCCATTCTCAGGTTTGAAATCTCATAAGGCTGAGGGCCATCCTTGCTCTAAAGTTTCCTTCCTCAGGCTCATTCCGTACATGCAGAATAATGCACTTTCAAACTGCTTTCAGTGCTCTTTGAAGCTGACCTAGACCTTCTTGCCTTTCATTGTGACTTTCATGATATTGGTCCCCTGCTTTCATTCATGAAACTTTGAAACTGTTAATGTTACAAAACTGAAACACCGAGAGGTAGGGAGAAGACAATTAAAACATTTCCTAGCTATCTATATCTGAAATGGTTGCAGAATAGCAATATAAAAATACACCTGATTATCACATAGTTGAAGCCACTACACTGATGTATGATCTTTTGAAATTTTTGAAATTTCTGAATTGCCAACATCAGAGCACAACACAAAATGGTGCAATGGCAAGAGGAGGAAGCCAGTATGATGTTAGAGGGGAGTAAACTTAATATAGCAATTGAAAGTTGAGTATGCGAGAAAGAGCATGCCAAGAAATTCCTTTGAGTGATAATGTTCCTAAAACTGACTTACAGACTGTGGCTTTTTGTTTTTTGCTTGCATTGTTTCTTTCCATTTGAGTTTAGTTTTTAATTACCAGTAATTAACCATGGTTTATTTATTAGCATTATTTATTTAGAATATTTACATACCCACCTTCTCTCAAATGTTTCAGGACCCAAGGTGGTTGTGACAGGTCCTTTTTCCCTCCTAACTATTTGTGGCAGACTCATATTTGTGGCAGACTCAGGCAGTCTCCTAACTATGCTGGGCAAGTTTTCCTGCCTTTTCTATGGCTGAGCTGCTTTGATGGTAGTGCACAAGGTGTTTAAAGCTTATCTGCTCAGCCGTAGGAACTCCAGAAAGGTGGTAGGACCCTGTTTTCCCTTTTGGCAAAGTTCGTCAAACTAGATGGGATCAGGAGATATTTCAAATGGATGGAAATCAGAAAAGGGATAACTACATACAAACTTCAGTATTGGTACAGGCACAATTCTTAATCAAGCTTTATAAGTTTTGTCAGTTGCTTAGATGTTATGAGAGTTTCTTTAATTTAAGATGGTCCAGATACCAGATGTTACTGGCTAATGGAGTTATGATGATTTTGGGTTCTAACAGGTTGTACCTTTCACGCAGTACACATTCAGCCTTAACACTGCTAGCTACCTCCTTCACATAAATCTCTATCCTGAGGTAACTATAGCAGAAAACAAATCCACTTGACTGGCCAAGGAATTTTTCTTCACACAGAAGATATATTCTCTTCCCTTTTATTTATGGTCACCTATGGAAAGTCTTACTACTATTCCACCTTCAGCTTTGTCCACTAAATAAAACTCCCAATTTTCCTACCTGTGTATTTTCTGCTTTCAGCACACACAGAACTCAGTATGTTTCAAGTCAGATCCACTCCCTGACTGAAATCCCCTCAGTTCAACACAAGCAGTTAAGGGACTTGATGTCAACTCACAGGAATGGTTGCTCCACCAATCAGAGTGCAGGTCAGCTTACCCAATCAGGGTGCTATCCTGTTCCTAGGAGGTTTTTCACCATTCAATTGTGAACAAGGACACATGGCCAATTATTTACAGTGGATCACCAACCCTAAATTAAGAAGAGCTTTAACACTGGCCAGATTCAATCTAATGCCTTCTATGCTGCTCTATGGCAGATATCAACAAATTGATAAACAGAGGAGGCTATGTCCATGCAATATGGGTCAGGTGGAGACACTCGATCATACCCTCTTTCATTGTGTAAGGTTTGCAAAAATCAGAATGTCACAATCTGCACTTATCCCATTTCTGTATAACAATCTAACTGATGCTCTTAAGATACCTATGCTTTTGAACAACATGGATCCCACAGTGTGTGAGAATGTAGCAAAATTTCTGCTAACAATAATAGACGTAAGTCTAGATGAATACCAACCAATGTCTATGTATTATGACCACATATAGCCAGCAGTAATTTTGCTAGCTTCTGTCAGTATCCGATGACGTTTAAGTGAGTTAACTTAGCTGAAGGAATGTCCTATAGTTACAGAAGGACCATGTATATATTTTAGTATTTAGTATTTTAGTACCAGTGTCTATAATTGTGAGCAATAATGGGCAAATTTTGTATGCTGATTTTGTATGTTTATTTTATGCCAATAAAGGCTTGTGACTGACCATTCAATTGTTGATAGCTGCAGCAGGGGCAGAGGGCGCATGCGTGCCCTGGGCGCATTTCCCCCTCGCTCCACCCCTGGGGTTTGGGAAACTAGAGTGAGAAGGGACCAGAAAATGAAACCTCTTCTCCTCCCTTTTTGTAAGAGCAGTTCTGGTGAAGAAAAGTGGACTTCATCCCCTCCTCCTTGTTTCCAGCCCCTGTAGCTGTTCAGCGATTCTTCTGTGATAGTATATGAATCAAGGAATGAGAACAATTATCTATAAAACTAATTCCTATAAATTCCCATATCAGCATACTTCAAATTCTTCCTTTGACTGCCACTCATTTAAGGAGCAAAATGCATGTTGTGTTGGAAATCAGTCCAGCATCCTGACTCACAGTGGCACACCAGTTACTTTGGAAAGCAAACAAGGCATAGAGACCACAGCCTTCTGCCACTGTTGCCTCCTGCACTGGTATTCAGAAGTTTACTACCTCTGAATGTAGATGATCCCTTTAATCACAATGGCTAGTAGTCACTGATCAACCTATCCTCCATTAGCCTGTCTAATCTCCTTTTAAGGGCATTTATTGCTGTGGTCATGCCTACATCTTCTGGCAGGAAATTCTATATTTTAATAACTCAGTGAATAAAGAAGCATTTCTTTTTGAACATCCTGAATCTGTAGCCCATAGCTTCTTTGGATGTCATGGAGTTCTAGTATTGAGAGGGGGGGGGGGAGTTATTTCTGCCCAATTTCTCTACTCCATTCATACTTTTACATACTACTGTCATGTCCCCGTTATTCTAACCCAAAAAGTCCCAGACTCTTCAGCCTTTCCTCAAAGGAAAGGTGCTTCCATCCCTGAACTGTCATGGTTGTCTTTTCTCAGCTTTGCAATGTTTTTAAGAGCTAATGGCCACAACAATGCACAGTGTTCCACATGATTGTCAGTAAAAGAAGAGGACACTGTTCTAGAAAGTTCCTGAAGGTCTCTTTCACATACCTCTCTACCTCACTTCAGGTTTTCCAAGCCTACAACTCTAGATTCAAGAGAACAAACCTGCTCTCCAAATGAGAAGACCCCCATCCACTAAGCTCATATTCACAATTTCCACTCAGTGCACAGATATTCGTACATATGGCACTCCTGCAAAACACTGGATACTCCCCACTTTTCTGCTGGGTTATCCCCCTAATAACTGGTTGGGGTGTTTAAAAGCATTTTAGGTTGAAATAAGGTGCTCCCCTGGGTCTGTGCAGATTTACATAGCAGGAAAGATAATGTGGTGTAGTGCTGTCCTTGCTGATGGAACTCGTATGTATCTTTTCTGGAAAACTCTGACTTCAGATATGCTGTTTTGCTCCCTTCAAACTCCCTCTGTGAACTTCCCTATTGGAAACCTCTGTTTGAACACCCTGGGGGTGACCCCCTAGAAAGCCTGTGTGCCTTCTTGCAGAGTCTGACCGACACTGAACTGTGAGTTACAGCTGTGAGCTTTGGCTCCACCCCAGCCGTTAGATGGTAGAAGTAATCTGACTTGCCTCACTCAGCAGATACCTCTCCCCTCAGAACCACGTGCATACACCAAAAGCCAGAAAGAGATTTTCAGATGGACAAACCCCCAGCCGCTCCAGATCAATACAACCTCAAGCAGACATACACACTTACTCCTTTTTGCCTCTTGGACCAATTCCAAGCTCAGCTCCCCTATTAGAAGCTGCTATTTTGATGCAGCCCTGGATGTAGTCATTGGGATACTGGCCACCAAGAAACCTGTTTGCCTTGTTTCAGAGTCTGATCTGTACAGAATTTGTGAATGGATCATCTGATAGCATTGTCAACATCCTGGCAGGACCTGAAGATCTCCCAGTTAATCTCCAGACTATAAAGATCAGTTTCCTTGAAGAAAATGACTTTGGAGGGTAGACTCTGACATTCTATGGCTCTGCCCAGAAATCTCCAAGAATTTTCCATAATGAAGATAGTGATCTTATTGTCCACTCATATAAAGTAGTTGGCACTTAAACTTGTTTCTAGAGCTAAGTGTGATGGATTATGACACTGGGTGAGGCTACTGTAGGATAGGGGATTCTTTTCCACCATGGCTACAATAAGGTAACAGTAGGTAAAGGAGACAAGTGAAGATGTGCTGCCTATCTTTTCCCCACACCCTTTAAAACAAGCTTCATCACCATTGGTGAGAATCTGTTTCAGGCAAAAGATTTATGTAAATGGACAGATTATATTGCACAAGCAACAGTATTGGAGGTGCAGCATATAAGCAGAAAAACACTCCACGGGTTAATTTTTTGGGGGGTATCCCTGTTTATGTATACCTGTTTTACAGTTGTGAAATGTGAATGTGGCATTATGTATCAGCCTGATTTATTCACCAGGAAGATAAAATTGATTGCAGCTACAAAACTCAGATTTGTATTGCGTAACATGTGAAATATCCTAGGGACTGATTACACACAATGTGCTTGCTGCATGATGGGGTGAATGTCCGTTGCAGCAAGATTTCTTGTGTGAACCTGTTTCCTCAAAACCCACGTTCACTTTCCATTCCCTCGGCGGCAAGCAAGACCACTTTTAGCACAACTTGATTCATCACCAAAGCAGCGAAATCTGACCAGTAGCATAGCTTTGTCCCAGAGATCTTCCCGCCACCCACAGCCAGCCTTCCCGCTCCCTTGTGCCGCTTTGCATGTCTTCCCCTTCTCTCCCCTTCCTGCTTCAAGAAACAGAAAAAAGCTCACTCATACAACACCAACCGCTAATTCTCTTGATACTTCCAGATATCAATCTAACGAGAGCTTGGAATTAACAAGCCTCTGGCCTCTGGTGGCAGCAGCACCAGCAGCAGGAAGTGTTGTATGGAGGGCAAGGGAGGGGAGAGGAGGAGGAGAGAATATCTGCTCTAAGATTGTCCCCTTAAGCAGCCTGTGGTCCAGGGAATTGCTTTGCCTCTTTCACTTGAGTGGGGAGGGGGAATTACTTTTGGAACAGTAATATTGACATAAGTGCAACTTAAAGGGCTAAGCCAGAAGTGTAATGAGATCTGTGCTTTTAAGAATCATTGGATGGGCAGAGTTAAAAGAACCAGGTCTGGAGAGCTCTCTGCCGCAAAACTCCAGGGACAAGAGGGAGTGCCTCCTTGTGTGTAGACAGAGAAATGTGAGGAGAGCCCTCTACAAGCCCATTGTGCCGAGAAGAGTCCCGAGGTAAGCATACCATGTGTCTACTTGAAACCTAATCAGAATAAGTATATAATATGACAAATCAAGCACAATTAGTAGATACCGACATTAGCCAGTTTACCAAATGAGCCAGGTGCTGCCTGATGCCACCAGCTCAGGAAATACGATTTTTCAGTAATGTTAACCAAGTTATTAAAGTTGAAGTTATTAGCTTTGGCTTGGAATCCAAAATCTTCATTAACATTAGCTTGGGTATCACCCCTCCATTTACTATTTAGCTATGATTCCCAGGGGCGTACCTAGGCAAACTGGCGCCCGGGGACAAAACCTGAGTTTGGTGCCCCCCCGCCTGGCGTATGGGCGGCTACCCTCCCCCACCATGACCAAACAATGATTTTTTGTTCCAGCTCACAAATCACCTCCCACTCCCATCAAAACATACATGGCTCTCTACCCACCAACTCTTTTCCTAATTTCCTAATCACAACAACCCTATGAGGTAGGTTGTTAGCCTGAGAAACAACTCCAAGCTAGTGCAAGTGGGTATTAAGCATGTAAATCTCTCACAAATCACCCCCAGCAAAACATTTACCAAACAAATGTCAGCATCATCTCTCACAAAACACCTTCATTGGTGTTTAAACTAGGGAGCTCAGATTCTTCTTTTAAATCTACCTTAAAGGGAGAATCTGGGGTCCCCGGTTAAAACAAAATTGAAAGTGATGCTTTTGGGGGTGGATTCTCCCCCACCTTGAAACAGCATCACTTTTGAGGGTTGGAGATTCAGATGAAACAAATAGCAGATTCGGCTGGAATCTGGACAAATTGGAGCACCTTTCAGACAAAAAATTGTCTGATTAAGTGTCCTGCCCTAAAAATTACCAAAATGCTAAGTCTGCAAGAGTATTTGGGTTTTGGGGGATATTTTGTGATCATTTTTCAGCCTGCAGGGAGTGCATTTTTTTAAAAGCTAGCCATGGCACCATGATTTTCTAGGGGAAGCATCATCTAGAGAGAGATCTGCCCTAATGATGTACCTACACCCGAGTTTGGCGATAAGTCTTTGGTTCCAGGGAGCAGTAAAGTTATGGATCTTCAAAATGGAATGCCCCCATCTCCCACTGTTTTTTCAATGGGAGCTAACCTGAGAAGGGGCTACCCATTTTGAGGGACTTCATAATCTCTTTGGTTCCCTGAACATAATCTCTTCTACCATAAACTTGGGTGGCATCATAATAATAATTAACATATGATACCCTTTTTTTGAAATTCTGGGTGTCACTTCAAGCTTTAAAAAAATACCTCCCTTCCAGGCACCCAAGAGACAATTTGCCCAAGATTCTTTGTTTTGCAGTGACTTTGCTCCATTGTAGCCTAATGAGGAATTTCACTGAGGCAGGCTGCACATTTTTGCAGAGATAGAGGTGCCAGACTTCGCTCAAGGTAAAGGCTCCAAGAGGCCTTGAGTAATAGCATCCAATCTTGGTGAAGCTTTGCTTCTGGGTGGAGTGGGGGAGTTGAGAGAGTTCTCTGAGAGGAACTCCAGCCCACAGGCTTCTCATGTGCAAGAGCGGGAAACAAAATAAGCCTTTTGGGGCCCATAAAATTGAACCCCCCAGAAGCAAAGGTCTCCAAACCTGGATGCGTCTTATTACCAGGAGGCCCTCCTAGAGCCACCCTGAAAGTCTGGTACCTCTGTCTTCAAAAAAATGTGCAGCCTGCCTACACACTTCAGAAATTCCCCATTGGCTGCAAGTGGAGCAAAGTCACTGCTACCAAAACAAAGAATCTTGAGCAAATTTTCTTAGGGGTGCCCTGGAAGGGGTGTATTTTGTTAAAAGCTAGTAACACCAAATTTTCAAGGGTATCATCTGTTAACTATTCTTATTATGCCAAACCCAAGTTTGGTGAAGATTATGTTCTAGGGGAACTAAAGTTATGAGTCCCTCCAAATGGGTAGCCCCCCATCTCCTGTTAGCTTCCATTGAAAAACAATGGGGATGGGGGCACCCCATTTGGGGGTCCATAACTTTGCTCCCCCTAAACCAAACATCACCAAATTTGGGTGGTATCATCAGGACAGTCTCTGGATGGTACCCTGAAATTGTGGTGCCGATAGCCTTAAAAATGCGCCCCCTGCAGGCCGGAACGTGAAAAAACACTTTAAAAATTTAAAAACACACAAACGACCCTGAAATGTTGGCGCCCCCCACGTGACCAAATGGGGGGCGCCCGGGGACATAGGGTACCCCCTGTCCCTAGGCAGGAACGCCACTGATGATTCCTGCTGACTATAAGTTAAGGCTATGCTATTGATCATAAGCAACCGTATAACCACTGTGGTATGACTGGTTCTGTGCCAAATATTTTGCATAGTTCTTTTCATATAATCATATAAACTGTATTAAATAGCTTCGTTGAATTGCATTTGGTATAATGCATAAAAGGTACATAAATTGTTAAAGATCCAGTGTTTCTAACATCAGTTAATACAGGTTGGATACTATGGCTATTTTAATTTGCAGATTTATCTTGCAACATATGAAGGGCCAAAGGAAGAAATGTATAAGGACCACAAGCTACAATTTAAACACTCACACACACAATAACCAATTCATTTTCAACTCCTAATGAATTCATGTATGTTAATTTATTTTTGGCATTAAAATCTCTCATAAATCTTCAGGTAAGAACAGTAGAAGTAAATCAAAGAACACATAACAGACTTCTTCATCTCTCGGCCAAACATCATCTTCTCTCCAATTTATTATCAAGTGATCATATCATTAATCAAGTGTTTGTACTTGCATGATGTTCCTTGCCTCTGGCAAGAATTCCAGTGATTAGCTTGAGAAAAAAAGCAATTGTTGACTCAACAAACCTTTTGTTGACATGACAGTTAGTAATTAAAAGAATACCATTGCTGGTTCCAAAGAACTGTTTCTGAAGTGAAACAATCCAACACAGCAGAATGACAACATATAGGTAGATAATGTCTATAAATGAGATCAACATGTCAGATAATTCAGCAAGTCATTTGAATTAGTAATCCAAACACATAGTTCATGCTCACACAAGCAATTATTTCATTTTACAAACTTCAGCGTTACATTATCTGCTAAGCTGGTCTTACTGAGGCCTTGTGAAGCCCTTCTTCTTTCGGCATACTGCCTTGGAATAGGGGGATTCTATTTAGCTATCGTGAAAAACAGCCATTATGAATCTGTTTTCCAAAAAATGTTTTAAAAGTTGCATACTAGGGCAGCCATTCCTATAAACTGAATATGTATGAAAAAACGCTTTCTGTTATACATCCTGAATTTATCAAACATTCATTTAATGTTTTATTATTTTTGTGAGTTTAGTTGTACTATTAGTTCTACTATTTTGAGAGTTACAAAGAGAGAGAAAATTCTTCTATGTACTTTCCCTGCACTTTCCATAATTATTTAAATCTTTGTTATATCCATTTTTTTAAAAAAAAATTAAACAGCCTGAAACACATTCATTTTTTCTGCTTCAATTGCATGAGTATTGTCCCTTCTTTGTACCTTTGAGATGGTGGCAGCACCTGCTCTATTAGATTCTGCTGTCTTTGGGTGAATGTGACAAGGTCCGTCACAAGGTCCTTTCCTATTTAATCAGCACCTTCCAATGGAATTCCGCTTAGTTAGGACTGGGATCCATATGAAACAGAATAAACCAGAACCAAAATATTTTTAATCCATCTTTTTATCTCAAAAGACCATGTTGTGAATAAGGGTCTGGAGGCACAAGTATATCACAAAAAGTATATTTCATTATGGTTTAGTACAGGAAACCTAGAAGAAAAAGCTTAAATTCCTCCTCCTCCTCCTCCTCCTCCTCCTCCTCCTACTCCTACTCCTACTCCTACTACTACTACACTTAATAATAATATTTACCATAATTATCTCAGCTTCCTAGAAGGATCTCAGGTTAGTGACAAGGAATTTTACCCATCTGTGATCTCACAAGAATCATGAGTTGGTAAATTAGGTTGAATGACCATTTGGATGACTTTTAAACCCATGTCCCTTGACTAATTCACCCACACAGCAGAATTAAGTGGTGAAATCCTGAGGTATTCAATAGTGGACTATACTACTTCAGACTGTAGAGATGCATTATATTTTAATGCTCTATGTGAAAAACACCATGCACATAGAAAACTAGAGTGAGACAAAAACAGCAGTGTGAAAGCGGGGTGAAAACGATGTAAACCCTTTTACACCATTTTCACGCATCTGTTTTTTGCCCATGCGGAATCTGCTTAGCTCAAGAGGAAGCTAACTGAATTAGAATCTCTCTTGCCAAGAGCAAAGATTTAGATTTTTTTCCAGGAAGTTTGTTACACTGGGGAACATTAAAAAATGGTATCCCTCACCGGCAGCCTGAAGCAATACACTAGGAGTACCAACCTCCGAGTGGTGGCTGAAGATTTCCTGCTATTGCAACTGATCTCTAGGTGACAGAGATCAGTTTCACATGAGAAAAATGCCCACCTTGGAAAGTGAACTCTATAGCATTATACCATCCCTTTCCCAAATCCTGCCCTACTGAGTCTCTACCCCCAAATCTCCAGGTTTTCCCCAACCCTGAGTTGGCAACCCCAACTGCACCTCACTACTACCTTGCAGTCCTACTACTGCATTCCATTAAACATTTAGACCAGGACTAACTCCAGCACTTTAATTACCAAACAATATTAGTGTATGTCACATAACTAAACTAATCAGTAAATAAGTGACATTATGACAATGCCAAGGTAGCTGAGCAAGACTGATAAACAATATATAATCCTGGATAATGGTGCAGTTCACTCTGTGGCTTTAGAAAGAATAAAAGGCATTGCATTTGAGTTTCTTTGATCCACATCTAAGCAAACAGACAAGCTGCCACATGCATTCTCAGAAGTCTGTCTCATTGAGCCCGGTGGCAGCTTACGGTCTAGTGAATGCACTAGAGATGTTCACCATTCTATACTAGACTCTTAAACAAATAGCATGGAATCCTTCAAAGATTAAAACATGTAATGAAAAAAATCAAACACCTGTGGGTGAGATACTTCTGAAATTGTTAATTTATAGCAGTACTATCAGTAAAGCCCATTGTATGGACAAATTCAATGGACTCTAAAAAGATGTTGGTGGGAATGATACCATCAAAGTGGGGCAACTCCTGCCTTTTGTCCCCCCTTGGCCCTGCTGACTTGCCCCTCTTTGTAAAGGCAGGATTTAGCTTTGCAAGCGGGAGTGGGTGCCTATGTTCTCCCCAAGTGTATAAGCATACCCCCCCCCCCGATTGCAAACTGAAGCTAGGCTTTGCAATGTTGGAGGTACCGCCAGCATGCCTGAACATGGGATAATTCTCTCCATCTCTCCCGTAATCATTAGCAAAACCGGGATCCTGACTTTGCAAAAGATAGGAGCCAGCAGGATACCTGTGAAGATGGAGAGAATTCCCCCCATCTCCATAGGCACCCCCCATGCTGTCTTCCCCCATGCTTGCCAAGGCCCTCAGGCTTTGGGAAATGGGATGTGGAGGGTGATCTTGCATGCAGGACAGAGCTAGCTCAGTCTCACATGCAGAACTGTGCTGTCTTTCCCCCCATTCCACTTTGGGGGGACCTTGAATGCAAGATGCCTGGCTGTTTTCGGGGGGTGGGGAAGGGTGCTGGGGCAATGGGAAGGGTGCTGGCAGACCACAGGGAGGGCGGCTTACTGCTTTCCCTGCCAGACCTGGCTTTGTCCTGGGTAAGTGGAAGGCAAGCGGAAAACTGGTTGGAACGTGAGGGTCACACTTCCAACCAATGGGTGCACAGGTGAGTGCTGCATGGTGAGTGCCATAGGTTGGAAATGAGTCATCGACTCACATTCCTTCCTCAGCCAATTATGTATTAAGATAGTAGCCACAGCTGATAATTTTCGTGTATTTTTCAAATATAAAAATATTCCATATACATATACAATAGCAGACGGTAATTTTACTGTTGCTTTTTCTTTTAGTCTCAAGTCAGAAAGACCTTTTAGGTCATATGATACCTATTTAACAATAATGCAATGCAGAGAATGTCCAAAATTTTGTGAATGTTCATATTTGGTGAATAATGTAAATCCCAGAAGAATTTTGTTCAGGTGTGCTTTATTCCATATTTATATATCTATTTATTCACTAGAATATGTAGTGATAATGGGCGATTTTAACTATCCCCATATAAACTGGAAAAATGCATGTTCAGGTCATAGTAAGGAGATAACATTCCTGGATATGCTAAATGACTGTGGCTTAGAGCAGATGGTTGTAGAACCAACCAGGGGAGATGTGATCCTAGATCTAATTCTATGTGGGACCCAGGACCTGGTGCGGGAAGTCAGTGTTGTTGAGCCAATAGGGAACAGCGACCACAATGCTGTCAGATTCAGTATCTCTGCATGCGAACAAGTGACAACTACTAATGTAGTTACATTTGCCTTCAGAAAGGGAAATTTCTCAAAGATGAGGGGGATAGTGCGCAGGAGGCTGAAAGGGAAAATCAAGAGAGTAAAAAATGTCCAAGGTGCTTGGAGGTTATTTAAAAACACAGTCTTAAAAGCTCAGTGGAATGTGTTCCGCAGGTTAGGAAAGGCAGCGCCCAGTCCAAAAGAAAGCCACCATGGTTAACCAAAGAGGTTGAGGAAATTATTAGGGAAAAAAGGATGTCTTTTAGAAAATGGAAGTCCAACTTAACTGATGAAGAATACCAGAGAGAACACAAATGGTGGCAAAAGAGAAGCAAGTTAGCTGTAAGGGAGGCAAAAAAGGATTATGAGGAACGCATGGCTAAGAAACATCAAGACCAGCAATAAACAGTTCTTCAAGTACATCAAAAGCAGGAAGCCAGCTAGGGAAGCGGTAGGCCCGTTAGATGATGAAGGAACAAAAGGTGTGCTAAAAGATGACAGGGAGATTGCAGAGAAGCTGAATGAATTCTTTGCATCTGTCTTCACCCGAGAGGAAGTTAGGAAAATTCCTGCACCTGAACCAAGCTTCTTAGGAGGTGAATCCGAGGAACTAGCGAAGATAGTGGTAGACAAGGAAGAAGTTCTGGCAGCCATTGATAAACTAAATGCTACCAAATCCCCTGGCCCAGATTGCATTCACCCAAGAGTTCTTAAAGAGCTCAAGCATGAAATTGCTGATCTTCTCACTTTAATATGCAACTTATCCCTGAAATTGGGCTCCATCCCTGAAGACTAGAAGATGGCCAATGTCACACCAATCTTCAAGAAAGGGTCTAGGGGGGACCCAGGAAATTACAGGCCAGTCAGTTTGACATCTGTTCCTGGTAAATTAGTAGAATCTATCATTAAAGATAAAATTATTAAACATGTAGAAAAGCAAGACCTGCTGAGGAAGAGTCAGCATGGCTTTTGCAGAGGCAAGTCCTGTCTTACAAACTTACTAGAGTTCTTTGAGGGTGTAAACATTAATGTGGATAAGGGGGAACCAGTGGACATTGTCTACTTGGATTTCCAAAAGGCTTTTGACAAAGTTTCTCCCCAGAGACTGTTGAGAAAACTCAGCAATGAAGGAATAAGAGGGGAAGTCCTCCTATGGATTAAAAGCTGGTTGAGGAACAGGAAACAAAGGGTGGATATAAATGGGAAGTTCTCACAATGGAGTGGTGTCCCCCAAGGATCCGTATTGGGACCAGTGCTCTTTAACTTACTGTATATACTCGTGTATAAGTCGACCCGCACATAAGTCGAGGCACCTAATTTTACCACAAAAAACTGGGAAAACTTATTGACTCGCGTATAAGTCGAGGGTGGGAAATGCAGCATCAATTGAGGCATCAGTAGGTTAAATGTTTTTGAATATTTATTTCAAAGAAAAACAGTAAACTGGCTCTGTAAGTGGAAAAGAGGGTCAACAAGAACAATATGGTATCAACAATAACTTTAAAAGTACAAAAACCTTAGCTCAACCAGCAACCAAGCTAAAACACAAGAGTTAAAATCCTTCAAAACTGGATTCCTCATCATCATCTGTATGTCCAAATGTAATCCAACTTAGATTTTAAGAGGGATATTATCAGAAATGAAAAAATCTACTATTAGCTTCCATTGTAAACAATGGGGGATGGGGCATCCCCTTTGGGGGTCAATAACTTTGGATCCCCTGACCCAAACTTCACCAAACCTGGCTGGTATCATAAAGAGACTCTCCTGATGAGACCAGCCAGGTTTGGTGAAGTTTGGTTCAGAGGGTCCAAAGTTATGGACCTTCAAAAGGGTAGCCCCATCTACTAATAGCTCCCATTGAAAACAATGGGGAATGGGGGCACCTCCTTTGGGGGTCCATAACTTTGGACCCCCTGAACCAAACTTTACCAAACTTGGCTGGTATCATCAGGAGAGTCTTCTGAGGGTACCCTGAAATTTTGGTGCCGCTAGCATAAAAACTGCGCCCCCTGCTGGCCGGCAAAGTAAAAACACACACAAAAATTTAATGACCCGCGTATAAGTCGAGGGGAGCTTTTTCAGCATTAAAAATGTACTGAAAAATTCGACTTATACATGAGTATATATGGTATTCATAAATGACCTGGAAGTAGGGGTGGGTAGCGTGGTGGCCAAGTTTGCAGATGATACCAAATTATGTAGGGTGGTGAGAACCACAAAGGATTGCGAAGAGCTCAAGCGGATCTTGATAAATTAGGTGAGTGGGCTCAGAAATGGCAAATGCAGTTCAATGTAGCAAAATGTAAAGTGAAACACATAGGGGCAAAAAATCCAAACTTCACATACACGTTACAGGGGTCAGTTCTATCAATCACAGACCAGGAAAAGGATTTGGGCGTCTTAGTTGATAGTTCCATGGGAATGTCAACTCAATGCATGGCAGCTGTGAAAAAGGCAAACTCTATGCTGGGGATAATTAGGAAAGGAATTGATCATAAAACTGCAAAAATTGTCATGCCCTTATATAAAGCAGTGGTGCGACCGCACTTGGAGTACTGGGTCCAGTTCTGGTCACCACATCTCAAAAAGGATATTGAAGAGATAGAAAAAGTGCAGAGAAGGGCAACGAGGATGATTGAGGGATTGGAGCACCTTCCTTATGAGGAGAGGCTGCAGCGTTTGGGACTCTAGTTTGGAGAGGAGATGTCTGAGGGGGGATATGATTGAAGTCTATAAAATTATGCATGGGATAGAAAATGTTAACAGAGAGAAATTTTTCTCTCTTTCTCACAATACTAGAATCAGGGGGCATACATTGAAAATGCTGGGGGGAAGAATTAGGACTAATAAAAGGCAACACTTCTTCACGCAACGTGTGATTGGTGTTTGGAATATGCTGCCACAGGAGGTGGTGATGGCCACCAAACTGGATAGCTTTAAAAAGGGCTTGGACAGATTTATGGAGGAGAAGTCAATCTATGGCTACCAATCTTGATCCTCCTTGATCTCAGATTGCAAATGCCTTAGCAGAGCAGGTGCTCAGGAGCAGCAGCAGCAGCAGAAGGCCATTGCTTTCACATCCTGCACGTGAGCTCCCAAAGGCACCTGGTGGGCCACTGCGAGTGGCAGAGTGCTGGACTAGATGGACTCTGGTCTGATCCAGCTGGCTTGTTCTTTTATTCTTATGTTCTTCTTATGTTCTTAATATCTCTGAATTTGTACAGGCTTGCCAGAATTCAACATTATCACATTTCGAATCATGGTTTAAAATAAAAAGATTGTTATTGCCAAACCATTCCAACCACAATTTTTGCTCATGATCCACTTATTCCTGACAGGAGTTCCCCTAAAATCTTTGAAGAAATACTTTTCTAAACTAAATTGCAGGGTTTTTTTTTTTACTCGAGCAAGGTAGTAATTTAATCAAAATGCTCTACTTTGTTAATGAGATAAGCTCAAATACTATCTTCTGAAAATTATTTTCATAATTCTGTGAACTCAAATGGATCAAGCACTCAGTGAAGAAATATCTCCTGTATGTAAAGGACTGTTGACAAATCCTTTTTCCCCATACCTTCTAATCCAGGTGTGACTTTAGAACATTCTGAGTAAGGATCAGATCATAACAAATACATGTGGCTTTCCACTGAGGGCATGGGACATTTCCACCACCACCACCCACCCCACACAAATGTAACTCCCAGGGGTAAATAGTAGCCTGAGTAGAGAATTCGCAAAGTCACCTTGAACCATAAGAGAAAGTGGGTCATAAATGTTTTAATAAATAACTGAAAACACTCGAATGTTAAAGACTTCCATGGGCAAAATTAGCTGGTTTTTGTGGATTTTCCAGGCTGTGTAGCAGTGGACAGGTAATTTTCACTGCTAATGTTTCACCTGCATCTGTGGCTAGCATTTTCAGAAACCTGTCATGGTGATCCATGGCATGCCTCTGAAGATGCCAGATATAGGTGCAGGAGTAAAAACTACCAGACCATGGCCTCACAGGCTAAAAAACCCACAACTAGAAATCTAGAGAAGTCCCACTTCTTGTGTGAACAGAGGCATTTCCTGCTCAAGAAAGTGTTTCATGTAATCCAAACCTTGGTGTTTTTGGACAGTGCTGTGGGTTGGATTTGGGAGCACTAGAAAACTTGAAGATCTCATAAAATAGGATTAGCAATGTACCCTGTTTCTGTCCTATATCATAGTGATTCCAAATACAGGATTAAACTTTGAAAGGACATAGAAAGAAAAACCAATGTATAGTTATTTTGTTCTCCTTTGCTTTGCCATTGGATAACCAGTCATATTTCAGAAGAATCTAAATCACATGCTTAAGTTCTGTACAGTTCTGATGAACAGAGGGAGTGGCCAAGGTATGATTCTGATCTTAGCACTCAGGAGTTCATTCTACAGGTATACACTGAGTGAATGGGGCTCTGGACAGTTCTGTAATGAACACATACATACCAGTGTTCTTTCTCCCCTTGTTTCTGCACGTGAATTAATGTAACATGAGAAGAGGGGAGACCTAATTTTTCTCCTTCTTTTGGGAAAGAGAGCAACTGTCTAACTGGTCATAGATTTATTCCACATACTCTTTGTTGCTTCCATCACTACAGCTAATGGATTGGATTCAAATGTGCTAGCGTAACAGCACTTACACTAGCAGGACAGCACTTCTGTTGGCAAAGCAGGGGATGTTTGTTGATTGTCTCCTCCCAACACCTACTTCACATATCCCATTCTGTTCATGCAGGCTCCCTCGCCAGAGCAGAAATTCAATGGGCTAAGTGGGCTGGTGTGAGAGGGGAAGGCCCCACCCTGCAAACTTCCTCTAGTTCACCCTACTTTGGATCCAACCCACTACCACTATTCAGCTGGTTAAAGAATTAGGAAATGCTCTCTGACCACTGAAAAGGCTGTGGTAGGAAACCTGAGGAAACCCACAAGGACAAAAGTGAAATGGATCAGGGGCTCTAGTGAAAAGAAGAATTGGGTGAGATCAAATGGAAAATGGTAGAACACAAACCAATATCTATAGCCATCAGACAGTGCTATATATTAGTACAGGGAGCAAATTTTTTAAACAGCCACAGCTGCAGTCTCTGGATCAAAAGTTACAAAAGATGCAAAGCATCCACAGTTTGCTGGAGTTTTTTTCATTATGAAGCTAGGATGCTGAGTCAAAATAATTTCTGCCATTTTAAAACCCCAGACTAAATAAACAAGCAAAAAACCACAGAGGAAGGATGCCTGACATGAAAGATGATCAAAGTGATAACAACAACCAGCTAAGGTATCACGTCAGATGCGGGGAAGTGGTCCTTTGCTTGCTGAATTACTGATTTTCGCAGAGTGGCCCACCACGGAGGGACAGAGGGTCAGACTCACTGAGCAGCATTTTTTCTAAGCAGATGTTTGGCCAGTTGCTAAGCAGCTGTTCTGGACTGTTCAAGATTAATGAATCTAAATTAACTACCAAAAATGCTTAAGTGGGAAAATGGGAGGAAATCTGATTAACGCTACAAATTAATTGAGGTCTGGAGACTTGCCTCTCTTTTGAACTTGAGCAGCTTACTTGTACTCTTGCCACTTATATCTAAAGCATGTGTTACTTTCCCTTTCTCTCGTTTAATCTTTTCAGCCTTTCCTCTTTTTAAAAGAACATTTGTAATCAGAAACTTATCTTTCTCATTGCAGACAAATAACCTTAGAACAAAAAACTTCCAGTTTACAGCTCAGTGGCTTGGATCCAGACAGTCCCTTGTGTGTCTGAAAGGCAGTTTCATGATTTCTCTTTGAGTCCATTTATGGAGGGGGGTTCTCCTCTTTCCATTGATCCTCCATGTCCAGCTGCCATCTCCTAAGCCACATCCTTGTTATGAAGGATTGGCCCCAATTCTTTGAAGAGACTTTATCCTAGGAAAGGGAGACAGGAAATCTTCACTGCAAAAGCAGAATTTCATTTACTCTTCTCAGCTTCAAGCCTATGTGTCGTTACTCAATATGAACTCTGCTAGCCGATGCGACACAGAAATATTCTCTTTTGGCTTGTAAAACCATCTGTGATGATGATCTTCTTCCCATGTCAAGTTAAGTAGCTGCATACAGTGAACAATATCTTTAAGTCTTATTTTTAGCCTATCCTGTTCCCCAAGAGATTTGGACAAGTAAACAATTATTGCTGGGACATGTACAGAAGCCTCCATACTTCCAGTGGACCTTCTGACTTGTTTTATTTGAACAGCAGTAGCACTGCTCATACATATATCCAAAAGCCACACCACAGAGTGCTTTTGGAATTCCACTAAATTCTGAAAGGGATGCACAATTGCACAGTAGTTTGGATCCAATTCACTACTACTTTTCAGCTGGCGAACAAGGTAGGAACTTCTTCAGCTGGCGAACAAGGTAGGAACCCACCACAACCAAGGTAGAAAGTCCTTGTTGACCACTGAAAAGGTACATGATACACAGGAGAAAGGAATATTAGGGGAGCACCAACAAGCAAGGACAGGTGAATGGAAGCTTCCTAAATTATGTGCAATGTATTCTTAAGCAATAAAGGCGGCACTCTCATGTGAACTAGGAGTAAGCCTCATTGGTCACTATGGGATTTACTGCCCATGAGACAGGCAAAATTCATTGAGCTGAATGAAGTTTGCAGAGTAGGATTGACATAGGATTGCATTGCTTAACAAATCAGGGACACTTAAAAGGTACACTTAAAATCCCAACTTAACCAAAAGCCATCTTAACTTAGGGCCTTCTTTTGACAAATCTTGCTAAGCCCAAATTTTGATGCTATCTGCAACCAGTGGAATTTGTATTGTTCTCCAATTTTAGAAGCATCGATGGCAAGCCCATCTTCAACGTATCAAATGAACTTCCAAAGGTTTATGCCTCTGGGCTTATCCACTTTAGATATAATATATAATTGTGATGTGCAGTTAGTGTTGGTGCCCAATTAAATTACATCTTCTAGACCTTCTTGATAATAATGCCCATTGCATTGTTATGAACCTAATTCCAGTTTATTTCATATATTTCGGTGATGCTGTAAAGTTTTATACTTTTAGTGGGCTGTGGTAGCATAACAGCACTTACACTAGCAGGACAGCACTTCTGTTGGCAACGCAGGAGATGCTTTGCTTGATCTTTTGTGCTAAAGGACACTTTTGTTTAATCAAATGGTATATACTTGCTCTTTGGATACTCCCTATCATAAAATACTTTGGGTTTGTTGAGGTGTTTGGTTATCAAAAACATCATATTTCAATGTTGGAAGTACATCCTGCCTTCAGTGGGTCTTTACATTAAAAATTACCTTTGCAAGGATTAAAAAAAATTCACTTTTGCAAGGTAAAAAAAAATCACCATTTCTCATCAAGACATTCTCTGACACCTTCATAGCTATACAGCACAATGTTATATTTTTGAAACGTATCTCAATATGTTAACTGCATTCCTCTATCACTACACTTCTTTACCTCTCTCCTGTATCTTCTTTTCCCTGTTCTTCTGTTATCCCATGCTCACCATTTTCTTTCCTATTTTCTGTTACTATACCTAGCAACTTTTCTGGTCCCCTATGGCTTGTGGATGTCCTCCTCTCCAATTGGGTGAGCCAAAAAGATGAGGCTACCTCTCTATTTTCTATTTTAATAAGATTAATACTAATCTTAACAAACACATATGTTCAGAGTTGAGGTTTTAATATATTTCAGGAAGTCAGAATTGATGAGGCAGTTCCTAAGAATGATTCTCTTCATGTCCCTATGGCCAGAATGTAATATAAACTGAGGAAAACACTTTAGCCCTTCGTGGACATTGCAATGAAACACAGGGAAGGATGTGGTCCCTTAAGGAGAGTGGGCTAAAGACATTACATTTTTGGTAACATTTCTGGCAGAAACATTTTCTAGGTTCTGCAAGAATTTAACAAGTTTTATTAGGTGAGTTGTCATTCAAGTACAAATGTGTGGAAGGTACTGATGGACACTGAACATTTCAGTTGATCCAGGTTAGGCAAAACTCAGCTCAACTACCACATTTCCCACATGATTGCAAGTGTATTCTTATGCTTTGTAAGCACACATGATGCTCAGCAGAACACTTGTGCCTGCCGCTTCTCCTCAGTCTAGTTCTGTGGCCAGGGGTTTTGATTGTTCTCTCTCTATTATCTAATGTGTATCTGGCTGTCTTTCTAAAGCCCACATTTATAATTTTGAAACCAAACTTTGTGAGGATTCACTTATGTTCTGTATTTAGTTTTCATCTGTTATCTGTCTCAGAAATCAAATCACACCCTTGTAAGGAGTTCAGAATTATTTCCTGAGTGGAGAGTACTTAAGCATTTTGATAATAATTTTGTTGACATAACTATATGTAGCTATTTGGCTGGGGGAAAAAAGATGAGACCCCACTGAGAGGATTGTTCATAGTACAACAAAATGTGAGTTGGAAGAATAAAAGACTTTGTAATAGATAGCTGATTTGGAAATTTAGCATGAAAATAGTGAATGAAAATAATCTGCCACCAGTTGTCTAATCTGTCTTCCTGACCTACAAAGGAATCCTTGACAAATAGCTGTCTGGTTTACTATCCAGGGAAAGGAAGAATTACAAATTTTAAACCAAACTACACAATAGGTGTAACAAAGATCTATGCCAACTTGCAGTAACATGTAACATCAAGACAGTAATATTCCCAAGAACTCCAGGGCCATAGTTGGCTCAGGAGTGCAGCCTGGGGGGAGGAGAGACTTCAGCATTCTCTCCTGTACCATTTTCATGATCTGGAAAAGCTGCAAGGGAACCCTGTTTACCCCGCTGTGGAACTCCATGGTATCCTACAGCGAGGCAAAGAGGGTCCCCTTGCAGCTTTTCCACATCAGGAAAATGATGTAGGAAAGAAAGCTGAAGCCTTCCCCCCCTCCCCTCGGCCTGCACTTCTAAGCCAACTTTGGCCTAGGAGATCTTGGGAACTCCTGCAATTTTATACATTCAAGGGCATTCAAAGCTATGTACACTTACCTGGATATATGTTCCATCAAAATCCTTTTAAAAATATACATACAAGAATTTGTAATTTTTAAAAGAAATCTTATTTTTAAAGAAATCTGATTTTTCTTCCTCTTGCAGGAAAATATAAATTAGAACATGTAGGATCACACATACTGCTTCTTAGTTTTTCATGCATCTGTTCCAATTTACAGGTGCTTTGGATTGCAACAGTACAGCAAAATGAAGTTTTCATTCAGGTCTTCACCCTTGCTGTACAGATCTTCACCCTTGCTCAGGTTGCTCCAAAGACTTGTGTTTCTTTGACATCCTAACCCTGAAAATGGAAACAATTTACATGGAAGGCCCTCGTACACATGCTTTGCACCCTTCGATAGTCTGCCTCAATTTGTGCTTTGGAAAGGAGCCATTCAGAAGTGAAGTGCACAGTCCCTAAATCACAGCAAACTAAAAAGGTTTACAAAAGGGTGCAGGCTACAATGAAAATAAAATCGGGATGGGGAGAATAAAGTTTGGGGAAAATTTCCTGAAACTTCTGATTTTTGAATTGCAGCCTCTGGTTAAAGTTTGAGCGACATGTGTATGTGTAGTGGCTTTTAGGCACTAGCGATTAGATGCTAAATTGATATGAACGATCAGTTGTAACATTTCATTTTTGGCAACCACATACACATGTTGCTCAAACTTTAACCAAACTTTAATGCTGTTGAGGTTTTAATCAAAAAGTTGAGAGCAAATGTAAAAAAAAATCCAAGCATATAAAAAGAAGGAATGCAGACACGGGACGGTGGGTAAAGAAGGAGAGAGGAATGAATAGACAGTTGAGAGGAAAGTGTGAGAGAGATGGAGAGGAGAAGGAGAGAGGGAGAGTGAGGAGATGCACCACAGGCCATCCTCACAAGCAACTCAAGTGGGCCCAGCCTGCGCCAGACCATGATGGTGGTCCTGCCTGCCTGTCAACCAGCAGCCCACAGGTTAACTACAGGGTTAGCCCTTTGGTTCTGCAAACTCTCCAGCTGTGCCAGGAGCAAGACAGGCAGAAGACCACTCAGGAAAGGGAAGGAGGACAATACCATTGGCCACACCCAGCCAGGTGGAAGAGGGGGAACTCCACAGCCTTGTAGAACTCAAGGTAACTTACAATGTAAACAAAACAAAATAATCCTAAAATACACAATTTAAAAACTCAAGGAGGACTCCCAGTAAATAAAAATTAGATCAGTCAAAAGCAGTTCTTAATAAAACTGTCTTCAGCAGCCTCCTGAAGATTGAACGTGAGAGGGCCAGACGCACCTTCCTTGGAAGGTTGTTCCATAATCATTGGGCTCCCAGAAAAAGACCCTCTTTCATGTGCCCACCAGATAAGGATTTTTTATGTTCCCAGTAGCTGGTACCAACTAGCAGTCTAGCCACAGAATTCTGCACAGTAGTAGTAGTAGTCGTCATCCTAATGCATTTCAAAACAGTTACATTCCTCAGTGTTCACCAGTCATAGATTTTACAAATGAACCATTCCTTAGACAACTTTTTTCTCACCTAACGTCATACCAAATACTATACTTCTGAAGTTGTTTGTTTAGTTACTGGCATTTCAAGCTGAGCCCTTGAAATGATTCCTCCTTGAAGGCTGGGATTTGAATGTGTGAACTGACTGAAGTGATAGCAATCAAGAATTGTGCATACCTACGTGAATAGGCATGCAGTCCAAAAGAAGCATGTGAAATGAAAACATGAAAGTAACAACTTGATAATAATGAACATTTTTAAAAAATAGCAATGGAAGAAACACATGTAGCGTGTCTGAAGAGAGCCAGGATATGTTCAATTCCATCAAAAATGGGAAGATTCAGTTAGAAGTGAATGGTAAAAGAGAGAAGCAAACATGATTCGTGGTGACATTCCTGATCAAATATTTATACCTGTGTTCTAGTTAGCACTGCAATAGTAAGATTTTCTGTCTAGAAATGTGTAACAATCTCTAGTGCCAAATGAGCGGGCACACACCTAAGGCTCCTCAGGACATCCTGTCAGTCATACTCTAATTGCCACCACTAGAGTTTATTAACAGCTCTGTGAGGGGATTTTTGCTTTTCCCTCCAAAATTGACTGTCCTTACCAGGCTGGATTGGGGCACTCTTAAATGACTCCTGAGGCTTATTAACAGGCAAACAAAGATGAAACATTTATTTATAGATTTACAAGAAAATAAGTTACAGAAATAATTAAACTATTCTTTTTCTGTGGCAGGAATACTTTACTAAACACTTTAGCTGTTTCAAATATTCTCTTATAGTTTCCAAACAGTTCTCTGACTCAGTTTTAACAGTCTTACTAAACTGTTAAACAGGGAAAATCTTTTGTTCACAAAACTTGACAGATACTTAAACATCCAACCCCTCTTACTAAAAGAGAGGCACACTAGTCTTACCAGAGCAAGCTCTGGAGCATTCCACCTGGAAATCCACTCCTGATCCTGTTAGTTAAATAACACACACCCTCAGAGACTTCACTGTCCCATATCTAAGTGCTTTCTCCCCAGACACCTACAAACAAACCCTCTGTGTGATTCAAGTATTGCCCTTGTGATAATGTTTCCCTTGGCTCAGGTTTCACATTCAGCCTGGCCTTTCTAGTCCTTAACCAAAAACCAGCTATCCAGCCTCTTGACAACCAAAGCTCTCTCCCTTTCCTTTTTCCCTTCTTCTCAGGAACACCCACTCTCTGGCTTTTTAAACAACTGCAGTAGCCAATCAGGTGGAGCTCAAGTTAACTCTTTAAATTCTTTCTGCTCTGACAGAACTGCATTTTAAAATTAACCCTTAATCTGCAGTCCATCACAAGATACTAATTCAGTCTCCTTTTATTCACAAAATTTGCATTGCCACCTTAAGACTCTGCTAAGGTTGGCAATATTAAACTTAAAGCCTAGGACCTAGGTTCTCATTGTGTGTGATGAGATTCTGCTAAGCACTTATAGGACACCTGGAGGGCACTGTGTTCCCAGATGGGATGGAAGTCTAATGCTGTGGAGCCTTTCCTATTGTGTGTATTGAATGTACACTTGCAGAAATCCCTTTCTGATTTCTGTTAGATTAGTGGGGGTGTCTTTTTCCCAACTGCTCACAGTATGTGCTTTTTGAAAGAGCTTGGAGATGTACTTGGATTAGTATCCCAATATATTGATCCTGGTGCACATGTGCACATAGCCTGAACACCAGCATGGTGTATAATAACTAGACTGATGGACCCAGAAGGAGAGCTAGATTAATCTCGCCCAGCTACAAAGCTTTCTTGAGTGACCTCGTGACAATCACAGTCTCTCAGTCTAACCTATCTCACAGGGTAAGACAATGCTGAATGAAGTTTGTTCTGACCATTCCTGACCCTTCCCTTCCTGTGTTTTTTAATTGCCCATTATCCACGCATGCCCTTATTCAACAGCTCTTGCATCTGCCGGAAGATTGGAACTGTGCCTTTCTGTGAATACCAACCAGCTTTGGATGCTTGCCTGGTGCCCACTTTTCAATCAACACTGGACAGTGTGTGAGGAGGTGAAGCTGTGGGGGGAGGGAAAAATGTGTATAAGAATTCTCCTGATTGTTCACCCCTCCTTTCAGATGCATCGGAACAAAATGTTCAAGCCTGTGCCCATCTTCCTCTGCTTCCCATGCTATGGGAAGCTGTGAGCAACTTCATTATAGTGTGATAAATCAGCCAATAAACTTGCATGCATTGTACTGCGGAAGTGTTTGGGCAGCTCCTGTTCCTTAGTGACAGCTGCTTGGCTCAGAACATAGTAATTATCAGCTCATAAAGGGAGAACATTAAAATGAGAATGTACACATAGATGCAGGCAGGTCAGTAGCATCATAGCAAGGATGGAACTTGACTGACTGTCTGACCACAAAGTTTAGCCTCATATGAAACAGCTGACTGAATCTGCCCTGTGCAGTTTCAGGTAGAAGAAGAGTTAGATTTATATCCCCTTTCTCTCCTGTAGGAGACTCAAAGGGGCTTACAAACTCCTTTCCCTTCCTCCCTCACAACAAACACCCCGTGAGGTAGATGGGGCTGAGAGAGCTCAGAAGAACTGTGGCTAGCCAAAGTCACCGAGCTGGCGTGTGTTGGAGTGTACATGCTAATCTGAATTCCCCAGATGAGCCTCCACAGCTCAGGCGGCAGAGCGGGGAATCAAACCTGGTTCCTCCAGATTAGAGTATACCTGCTCTTAACTACTATGCCACTGCTGCTCCTTGTATATAAAAGGTAGTTCTCTGATCCTGAATCCCAAACCAGTCCTCAGCAGGTGGCAGCATCACTGCTAGCTACAGAGTCTGCCCTCAGTGGGTCCCTAATGGTAATCTAAAAAGTCTGACACTGACAGCCCCTTATACATGTTCACTTAGAAGTAAATTCTAATACATCCTAAGAAAGTAGCAGCACATGGATTTGCAGACCCAGTTTTTCTCATACACTGGCTGCCTAGTGGAAGCAGTGAACATTGGTATGTTAAGTCCAGTAGTACCTCAAAGAGCAACCAAATTTTCCATGTATAACCTTTTGTGAGTCAAAACTCACTTTGTGAGCTGCAAAACTGCCTATAACAAAGTGAACTCTGGCTCTCAAAAATGTACATCATGGAAAATGTTGCTGGTCTTTAAAGGACTACTAGACTCAATTATTGTTTTCCTGCTATAGACTAAAATGGCTACCTACCTGGCATTTTCACGCCATCTATGCAAGTGAATTTCACATGAAGGCAAACAAAGGCAAGCAGAGATGCAGCTGATCATCACCATGGCCTTCCCTAATGCCTCTCCTACAGTCTCCAGCATTGACAGACAAAAGGGCAGAGAGAGAGAGAAAAACCCCTCCTCAAGGAAAAAACCCCTGTGTATAAAAGAAAATGTTTAAAAGGAAGTAGCCAGTTTATTTGGCACACGTTCTTTTGACAATATAGCTTGTCTTGTCTTAGTCCTCTCCCCCTTCTTCTTTGTACCACAGAGCAAGAGTGTAAATCATATTTGCTAGAATGAAATATCTTCTTTATCCCAGTTGTTGCATGAAGCAGACAGAGTAAGTGGCAGTTTAATTTAAGAGGAGCAAGTGATGAGAGCCAGAAAGTAGCTTGGGTTTAATTAAAAGGGGAGGACATAGTTTGTCTTCTCGGGTATTTGATTCCCCCCTCCTTCCTTTTCTGTGCAATGCAATAAAGGAGAGCACTGGTTAAAGAAATAAAAAACAGAAGAGACAAAAGAAAAAAAACATGGTCTGTTTTTCAGGCTTTCCCTCTTTTTACAATCTATTTTTTGAAACAGCAGTGTTCAGAATCATTTTCTATACGACTCAGTCAGCTCTAAAGAGAAGAGACGTTTCGGGATAATTGATTACCTCAATCCCATCAGAAATGAAGGTTCCCTGCCCAGCATTTCAAATCTAATCCATGATCCCATTTTATTTTATTTTCATTTATAATTGCTGAAAAAGGTAGCCATTACAAAACATTACAGTTGCTTTCATTTCATCACATTTTTGAAGGGATTTGTTGCAGTCTCTCCACAGTGCAGATATCTATATAAATATATTTATATATGTTGACTAAATGTCATGATTCCCCTCCCCCACTTTATGGCCAAAATCATGGAGTTGAACGAGAGTACTAAGAAATTCCTAGTTCTTGTTACAGACCTGCAATGCCTAGGAAGGACTCTTATTGAGACAGTGTGACTGTCAGCATAAAATTGTAGTACAGATTTTTCTTTAGGATACAGCTATTTAATTGCAGTGCTTCCATACACACAGGCACACATTTCTACCTATATAAAAGGCAAGGCATATTGGCGACGATTCACTTTTCAAAGAGCTGCGCAGGTGTGTAAGCAAAAAGTGTAGGTTGGGATGATGTATAATGTAAATGGACAAGGCCCACCAACTGCTGCCATTTATAATTAAGGCAAGGCATATTGGGAACAACTCACTTTTTAAGAACTGTGTAGGTGCACATGTGGAAAGAGTCCACATCTCTTGCCTTAGGAGCATCAGCATCCTGCAAACGCTTCAGCACGTTGAATTTTAATGTTTCGTGAACAATGACAGAAATGACCGACAGCAGTTTTCTAAGAGCCATTGTATTTTTTTACACAACAGGTTTTATTTCTAGTACAGTCATAAATTGCAAGGTATTAGTCTCTTAACATGTTCAGTTTGTGTGACATAAAACATGTGTAGCAAGCAGAGTGGCATCACAGTGATGAACTCTGCCATTTACCTACACCCATCCATTGTGCAAGTGTACACAAACAGAGATCTCTCTACATAAACAGGATTTTCAAAAAATCACATTTGTACTGTTCAGAGCTTCCATTAATGCACATAGGTCAGGACTGGAGGTGCTGCTGCAGTGCTTCATTATCCTCAATTAATTTCTTATTCCTGACGATGGATGGATGGATGGATGGATGGATGGATGGATGGATGGATGGATGGATGGATGGATGGATGGATGGATGGATGGATGGATGGATGGATGGATGGATTCCACCCCCCCCCCCCCCCCCCCTGCCCACCCCCCCCCCCCCCCCCCCCCCTCCCCCCCCTCTCCCCCCCCCCCCCCACCCCCCCCCCCCCCCCCCCCCCCCCCCCCCCCCCCCCCCCCCCCCCCCCCCGCCCACCACCCACCCTCCCCCCACCCCCCCCCCCCCCCCCTCCACCCCCCCCCCCCCCCACCCCCCCCCCCCCCCACCCCCCCCCCCCCCCCCCCCCCCCCCCCCCAAACGCCCCTCCCCCCCACCACCCCCCCCCCCCCCCACCCCCCCCCCCCCCACACCCCCTCCCCCCCAACCCCCCCCCCCCCCCCACCCCCCCCCCCCCCAAACCCGCCCCCCCCCCCCACCCCCCCCCCCCCCCCCCCCCCCCCCCCCCCACCCCCCCCCCCCACACCTGGTCTGTTAAGGCATTTGCAATCTCAGATCAAAGAGGATCAAGATTGGTAGCCATAAATCGACTTCTCCTCCATAAATCTGTCCAAGCCCCTTTTAAAGCTATCCAGGTTAGTGGCCATCACCACCTCCTGTGGCAGCATATTCCAAACACCACCCACCCCCAAACTGGACACAGTACTCCAAGTGCGGTCGCACCACTGCTTTATATAAGGGCATGACAATCTTTGCAGTTTTATTATCAATTCCTTTTCTAATGATCCCCAGCATAGAGTTTGCCTTTTTCACAGCTGCCATGCATTGAGTTGACATTCCCATGGAACTATCAACTAAGACGCCTAAATCCCTTTCCTGGTCTGTGACTGATAGCACTGACCCCTGTAGCGTGTATGTGAAGTTTGGATTTTTTGCCCCTATGTGCATCACTTTACATTTTGCTACATTGAACTGCATTTGCCATTTCTGAGCCCACTCATCTAATTTATCAAGGTCCGCTTGGAGCTCTTCACAATCCTTTGTGGTTCTCACCACCCTACATAATTTGGTATCATCCGCAAACTTGGCCACCACGCTACCCACCCCTATGTGCATGGTTCAATATCCAGCAAGGGACAAACATGCACAGTGTTAGATTAGGCCATTTCTTTCTGTTTTACAAGTCTGGAGATCCTCATTTCTGGAGACGCAGCAAAACCTAAGGGTCTAACTACATGTTACAAAATGCTTGAAATGTCTGGGTCACCACAAAGGCTTTCAATCAGATGTTCATTTCAAATCTCTTATAGGAGTACAGTTCCCAGACTCCCAGGGGACCAGGGGAAGATTAGGCCCATGGTTAATGGGGCCCATACCATTTTTTATGACTGAAATTGCCCCCTCTACAGACATTTGAGGTTGAGAAAATGGAATCAAGAAAGATTTAAGCACACTCTTCCCATTACCATAGTCCTGATATGAACTGTCCACACACACACACACACACACACACACACACACACACACACACACACTGAGTTCCCAGTTGGGAACTTGCAACTTACATCTAATTCCAGTTCCTCATCATGGAAATTAGCATGATCTGAGGACTTTGTAACATGTCCTTAAGCCCCAAGACTAATAGTTTTTTTAAAGAAACGTTGAAAAATTGTCTAGTATAGTCTGATCAGGTTATAGGCCAGGGGTCTGCAACCTGCGGCTCTCCAGATGTCCATGGACTATAAATCCCATCAGCATGGCCAATTGGCCATGCTGGCAGGGGCTGATGGGAATTGTAGTCCATGAACATCTGGAGAGCCGCAGGTTGCAGACCCCTGCACTATGGGAAGACTAAAACTCAAAATGTTTTCTGGAGAAGGGTAGGCAAATATTCACATAGTTATTGGTTTTAAAGGTCATCGCATCTGTCCCCCAAATAAACCAGATAGTATATAAAAAGAGACACACCATATACCTACGCATGCAGAGAAAGATGTGTTTGAGGGGGGAAATGTTGAATCAAATTTATTTTTACTTTCATTATGTTTGGAGGGAGCTTGTTTGGAGGGGACCCCCTGGGGCAGAGTGGGTTCCCTGCTCAGCGGAGCGAGACCCGGTGGCACAGAGCAGGACGCCGCTGCCAGAAGGCAGAAGGCCACCAGAAGGCAGCCGCCTTCTCCCTGGGGCAGAGGGGGTTTCCTGCTCTCCCGCAGCACGAGAGCCAGTAGCACAGAGCAGGGTGCCTCCGCCATTCCACCTCTGCCTCAGGGAGAAGGCAGTCTCCTTCTCCCTGGGGCAGAGGGGCTTCCCTGATTGGTACCCCCCCGCGGCGCCCCCCCCACTTTCTTTAGCAAATTGAGCAGGCTGGAGAAGAGTCTCCTGGGAAATGTAGTTCCCACCAGGTCGTTTGCAGCCTGGAAGGGAACACAGGCAGGCTTTTTTCTGAAGCCTGCTCTGTTTGGTAAAGTAAGTGTGGGGAAGGGGCGGCGGGGGAGGGGTCAGGGATCGGGGGAATTTTCTGCCCCCACGTGACCCAAAGCTGTGCGCCTGGTGCATGGCACACTCCCCCGGCCCCCTGGCAGCTCTGCCACTGACTCACGTATAAGTCGAGGGGGGCATTTTTCAGCCTAAAAAAGGGCTGAAAAACTCGACTTATAGGCGAGTATATTTGGTATCCTCTTTGGAAAAGGCAATCTGATGGCAAATAATTGCTATAGTGCAACAAAAGCACAACATCCAGCCTTGCAGAGTTAGCATGGTGTAGTGGTTTGGAGTGGTGGATTCTAATCTGGAGAACCAGGTTTGATTCCCCACTCTACATGAGTGGTGAACTCTTACCTGGTGAACTGGATTTATTTTCTCACTCATAAGTATGAAGCCTCCTGGGTGATCTTGAAGTAGTCACAGTTCTTCAGAACTCTCTCAGCCCTACCTACCTTACAAGGTGTCTGTTGTGAACAGGAGAAAGGTGTCAGGCCTGGATCTCTCCTGGACCTGACATCAAAGGGCTGGAGCCAAGGTCGGACTTGTACTTGCTGATATCTGTGACCTGAGGGCCCTTTCTGTTTTCTATGGCTTTGCTTGTAACTAGTGAAATATGGAAACCTCCCCCCATCCCCCAATTTTCTGGAGAAGGGAGTGAGTTCTAACACTGGCCTTGTGCAAACACATAACAATACCGTCTTCACACTATCCTTTTCTTATGCAGGGTATAGTGGGAACCGGTGGGAGGGGGGGGGGACACCTGAATGGGCAATGTTTGAAGATATATACCTGCTGCAAAAGCTTGAGTGCCAGCTCTGGCTTTCTGCAGGTAAGGTCCTGGCACAGTTCAATAAAGCTCTTGAACCATTCCTGAGTTTCAATTATTGACTGGAGTAACAGACCCTTACAAAAGGTAGGTGTTTGTAAGCCACAATGAGGCTCCTTAAAGGAGAGAAAGGCAGGGTTCATATCCAAACTCTCCTTCGTTTCTTTTGCTAAACATGAAGAGCATTTATACAGTGTGTATAGAGGGGAAAAGGACTGTCGCCTCTGATTCTAATCACTACCCCCCCCCCAAGCCATATCCACACTTCTAACTGAACAGCAGAGAGCCTAGGCAAGTGTACATGGACAGGATCTGTGCAGCTTTCCCAGGCATGCAAAAGAGCCTATGTGCATACAATTATACATGTGCAGATGTTTGGCTGAAGCTATGAATGGTGGGAATAGAGCCAGTACTTCCCCTCTGTACATGTACACACTTTTGAATGCCTGTGCAGCCCTTCGGGTGTTCTACCACCTCTCTGTTTCTTTGTTCAGGCCAGAGCTGAAGAATTCTGAGAACCCACATTGATTATTTTTTTTGTCCTGGTTGGAATATTGTGAACAGAGTGCAGGCTAAAGGCTACATTGTAGACTTCATAGCAACAGCTTTCAATGGAGATGATAATTCTGAGCATAAAGGTGTGAGTTTGTCTTCATTGCAAGATATCCCTATTACCTTTAGGACCATTTTGGTTTAGGTGGTTTCAAGAAGCTGCTCTTGTGGAAGGATTGAAAATTGGAGAAGGAAGCAGTCAAATGAAGGGGGAGGAGGATTCTAGGAACTGGGAGCAGTCTGGAATAATACATGGGCTCAGCTTAGGAAAGTAAAAAAGGGAAGCACAAGAAGCCAAGATGTAATGTATGCAAGCACTTAGGCTTATCAGTCAGTGGAATGTTCCAAGGCCAAAGAATTAATTTAGAACTCCATGGGATTGGCTCTGAGAAGTACACAGCATTATAAAGCCTGAGAACCAGGAGTTCTGAAAGAGAAGAAAGAGTTCTGTTTTGAGAGCCAGAGTGAACTGTAGCTCTGAATCAGCTTGGTTCTCTGGAAGCAGAGGGCCAGTTCAGAGTGGGCTGTGCTTCTCTGAATTAAGGTCCAGGAAGAGCAGAATATGTACCAGAGTTAAACATAACACAGTAACACTGATCAATCACACTGGTGGCTTGGTTATTTTTTTTCTCTGAGGAGAACCCCACTCAGATATGAATCAGTGACGTTTCTGAGAGAAGGGGAGTTTTATAGGCTGAATTGGAGCTTCATCATGGAGAACGAAATCCTTTTATGATTTATACTGTCTAAGGGAGAGTTTTTCTTAGTGTTAAGTGTCCAAAGAACTATATGTGTATAGTACTTACCTGAAGGTAAAAAGTAAGATTTTTAGGAAAAGGGCTGGGTAGCCAAACAGAACTCCATAACAACTATATTGAAGTAACAGATTTATTTTGTCTAGTGTCAAAGTGACAGTATCATCAGGAAGACACAAAGATAGTGTCCTGCCTGTAAAAAAGTTATCAAACAAAATCTTGCATAATGGGAGTAAGTAGCATTTTGGCAAAGTGAGTTTCTAAATCCAGGACAAAATCTATTAGGGGATTTTGCAAAGATGATTTAGAGGCCATAATGTAGTGGCCAACATCAATAACCCATCTGTATTTGGAGACATTATGCATTTGGCTGTTTGACAGGTCATCATTTTGTTACTACAGCAACAGCTCCATCACATAAATAATCTGGTTCTCAGAAATCAAAAGCATGTATTCATTTTGCCATCTTTCCAGACTAAATGTATCAGAACTTAGGTTTGCATTCCCTCCCCCTTGAACAATAGAGCAGCTCACTCACCCCCGATATCTTCTCCAAAGGACATTTTATTAGGGGGGAGGGTGTTTCAGTGTTGAAAAAGACATGAGGTCCCTTTTACTGTCCAAATGGAACTCTCTCTGGCATACAGATATGGTACCCAAACAGCTTTCTCCTTACAAATTTATTCAGTTTCATAACACGTGGGGCTTTCACACTTTGATACTGGGGCAGCCATTGAACTACAAGATTGCTAAAATGCAGAGCTCTCTTGGAGGAGAAAGGGTAACCATGTGAGTGAATGCATTAGTTACCCAAATTAGTGGGGTCTGTTCCCTTTTGGTAAGGGAATTAGCAATGTGAGGGACCAGTCTTTGGGTTCTCCACCAGTTTATAAGGTGTTTTTGCCATTCAGAAATGTGCAGTAAACCAGAATTTAAGTGATGTTTGACTATTTTATAAAAGAGCAAAGATAATAAAAAGTACACACACAGTTTTGCAAAACAGAGAGAGAGAGAGAGAGAGAGAGCATTTCAAGGAGCCTAGTATTTAGACAGAGGTGAAAAAATAGGTTTGGAATAGTACAGATCATTGCTGGGCTGGTGATATTCACCAGTTTCAGGAGAAGAAGGTCTGAGGAAGCATTGGATGCAGAGAGAGGGATTACATTGGGCACAATGGAACCAAGCCAAGGGCAACTCAGGTTCAAAGGGCAAGGGGCCATCATTTGGGAGAATGAGATATAGGAAAATTTGACCTTCTGGTGATGCCAAGAGAGGTAATCTTCCTGGGCAAAGCATAGTTCTGTTCTCAGGAAAGAACAAAATTTTGGAAATTGGCTCAAATGAATCAGAGACAGGTGTGGCTTTCCCAAGACTGTGGTTTTTGTTGTCCAGATTGTGTTGTTCACTACTATGCAGCAAACTTGATTAGGGAGTGGGGTGGAACGAACTTGATTAGCGAATAGGGTAGAGACGCATGTGGAGAGAAGAGTCTCCCCATTAGTATCAAAGTGCGGAATTAAGATTTGGCACCCATCTTAGTCTGAACTGTTCATTTCACCAATAGAGAAGTGACTGGTGGGGCACATTTCAGAAACTGGTTGCTCTGCCTTGCCATGGGCTTGTATGCCAACAAGAACAGCAATTTGGGGGGAATGTTATTCAGTGTTTCAAGAAGAGATCTTTTTCTTCCCAACAGTAAAACTGTTCAGCAGCACTTAAGAGGGAAAGGGTGTGGGGAGAATGATACTCGGAATTATAACACGTACTAGGAAGTATAACAGATAAAAACACAAAAAAAATCGATATAGTGTATCTAATTGTATGATTTTGTTCATGAGACAAAAAGGTACAAGTTCTGAAAATGCATATTACCTTTCATTTTGTTTCATTTCACTGTTTCTTCCTTTTTTGTAGACATTAAAAGATGCTAGCGATAATGCCCGCAAAGACTTCCACCGAGAAGCAGAACTACTAACTAACTTACAGCATGAACACATTGTGAAGTTCTATGGAGTATGTGTGGAGGGGGATCCTCTCATCATGGTCTTTGAATACATGAAGCATGGGGACCTCAACAAATTCCTCAGGTAAGTTCACAAAATAGGTCTGCTTACTATACATAACAGCGAGAATGCAGAGCTTAACAATAAAGGAAAGGCATTTCATTGTACTGTAATATATGGGGTGGTTGTTTCTAAAGTAGAATAAAAATATTTTAAATAAGTGAAATAAATTGAGAAAGTTGATTGACAGTTTAAAAGCCGTGGAAAACTTACAGATTAAAAGCTGCAATTTTAGACCTGTTTAGCATTGCTCTCAAGGTGTATAAAATACAACATGAGATTGATGCTATGAGGAGAGAGCCATGTGTTCATTGGGTCTTCTTAACAGGGTCTTTGGTTGTCTGTTTCTGGATGGCCCTTGTGGTTTCTTCCAACTCTACGATTCCAAATGTTTGCATACTGCTCATAGCTATTATTTGTATCTAGTGGTGGGATTCTAATTTTTTAACAACTGGTTCAGGGGCTCCTGCTGTGTGCCCCCCCACTACATTCCCCTCCCCCCGCCCACTTATCTGGCTGCTGCACCCCCCTTTTCAAAACATGTTGGGCCAGGGGGAGGCGAGGGAAGGCGGCGGCAGCTTGGCACAAAGGAGCTGCACGCCTGGGCTGGAGTCCTATTGGAGGTTGCCCAGGCCTCTTGACCTCTGCCCTAACCCGAGAAGGTCACAGCGGTGCAGCCGGGAGACCTAGGAAACCTCCAGCAGGACCCCAGCCTGCAGTCCTGGCACGCGGCCTGCTGGAGGTTGCCCAGGCCTCCCAGCACACCGCTGTGGCCTTCTTGGGCTAGGGTAGTGGCTTGAAGGCCTGGGCAACCTACTTGGGGAAGGAAACCCCATCCACACACACACACACACACACACACACACACACACACACACACACACACACACCCAGGGCTCGCATCTGGTAGCCTGAAGACCAAGTCCCTTGACTGGGAGCTGGCTGGGGCTTCCTCATCGCACAGAGGCTGCCTGGCTGGCAGGGGGACGAGGTGAGGATCCTCGCCTCCCAGCCAGCCAGGTGGCCTCTGAGGGCAGGAAAGAAGCCCAGTCACCAGCCCTTGGCTGAGAACTGGCAGAGGCTTCTTCCCCGTGCAGAGGATCCTCGCCTCCCAGCCAGCTGGGCAGCCTCTGTGGGAAGGAACCCCCAGCCAGCCACGGCCAGTTCAGCAAATTAGCTATCAATTTAGCTACTGGTTCTAGCGAACCAATCTGAACCAACTGAATCCACCTCTGTTTGTATCCACACAAACTTTTTTTACCCCTATTTTTGCAAGGTACTGGTTGTGCATGCAAAATCTACATGCATACTGCTTATATTCCCTGTAAATAAGCTCCGATGTAGAGGTTGGAGTAGACATTACATATGAAATTGTTTTGTAAAAAGGCTTATTGAGAAATATTAGATACTAGAATGCATGGCAATTGTGCCTCAAAGAATATGATAGCTTCCCCAAAATCTGGACAATCTCAACTGTCTTTTTAAAACAGTAGCATATTTCATATTCTCACTGATTCAGAGCAACAGTGTAGTGCTGTACTGAATTACTCCAGTTGAAGCCCACATAATTCCAGTAAATTTAGGCTGGTGTAACTCTGTAACTCTGTATAGGATTGCGCTATGAAGTCTTAATTGTGGTTTGATCAGTTATCCAGTGTTTGTCCCAGGTAGGCCTCTGCGGTCGGCAGAGGCCAATTTATTGACGATTCCCGTCCCCTCTATGATGCGGCTGGCCTCCACCCGGGCCAGGGCTTTTATGGCCCTGGCCCCTGCCTGGTGGAACACACTTCCATCTGATGTGCAGGCCCTGCGGGACCTCGGTGAATTCCGCAGGGCATGTAAAACCATACTGTTCCACCGGGTTTTTGGGGAGGCCGGCCACAGATTCCCTCCCCAGGACGCCCCCATGCTGAGTGCTATAACGCCTTTGGCACAACGCCCCCTCCCGACCTTCAGATCACCACCATTTTATATTGACTATGGATTGCTGCTGTGTTTTTATAGAATTGAATTATGAATTTTGAAGTTATTATGTACTGTTGTATTTGCATTTGCTGTACACCCTTCAGGGGTGGGCAATTCCCAAATCTAACAATCTAACAAACAAACAAACAAGCAAATAAAGGTTTAGTAGTCAGGCTGGGGCTAAATGGGCTTCCAAGATTTTGATAATCTGGGACTGAGAGACATTTCCAATGTACAAGAGGAGCAATTTAAGCCCTTAGGAAGCAGATGCTTGTTTAAGTTTTGGATTGCTTTTTAGCTGCCATTACCACCGCAGTGAAAGATCATGTGGATACATCCAAGTGAAAACGTTTCATCCACATAGGACACATTCTCAGGATGTAATCAGTGTCTGGATCTAGCTTGTTGGATCATCTATGAACAAGTATCTCCAGGACATACTGAAGCAACTGTGGTTTAGTTGAATTTAGAAGGATATTTTGCATCCCAGATAGCCAAATACTGGAGAGAATCACTACTTTCTTTCAAATCTGCCATATTAGAGTTTTAAGCAAAGTGGCTTTGGGCTAGCTGCTGTCTTTCTTTTTCTACCAAAGTAGTTCCAGATATCTTTTTGTTGCAGGACCAGAAAGGGTTTTCTCATTTTGCCTTGTAAAAACTGTTGTATTTGTCTGGTTTTCTATTGGTGTTGCTTATAGACCTAACTGTGGTCAAATTGCTTTTTAGTGATAATTACCATCAGCTTATTACTATGAATGTGATTCTTATTGTGATCTGTGGATTTTGATGATGTACTTTTGTCTATTTGAGTGCAGGTCCTCTAGTGCATGTTGCTTTATATATTATGTTTGAAGTATTGCCAGGAGCCACTGGAGCACAGAGTGGCAGGGCATGAATACGATCAATAACTATATTACTAGGGTCTTTTGGCTACTAACTGCTTCATCTTGCAAGGGTCTCTCACAGAGAAGCAAGGCTGCTTAAATTTTATGTAGCGGTCCTTAGGCAGCTGGGCTATGCTAATGACAGAATGCCAAAAGGGCATGCATTCATTTTCATGGGGAGAATGCCTGCACTGTGATGCATGCTTTTTCAAAAGTGCATCCCCACTGTGTTCAAGGAGTTTTAATCTCAAGCCAAAGTGTTCTGCAACCTTAAAAAGACAGCAGTGATATTTAAAGCTGCTTGTGAATAGATATGTTAGATATGATGTAGGGGAAAGTTAAAGTCTTCAACAATTAAACACATGCATTAAAGATTAATAATCACTGTAGTCATTCAACAGCGCTGGAGGAATTCTTTTTATTTATCTGGTTCTGCCTCTTACATAACCCAAGACAGCAGAGTCCTTATTTTGGTTACATTGACGTGGGGGGAAGGTTGTGGGGGTGTATTTAGAACTCAGAATTACCACATTAAAACAGGCTGCTCAACAAATGAAGAACTGCTTTTAGTAGGGACTCCGCAGAACACTGATTTCTTACTCTGCAATGCCCCCGAGGCCACTAATCAAAAATAAGCTCTCTCCATTTCAGCTGTCTCACAAGTGTCCTTTGGTGTTTGCTTTCTGCAGCACCATGTCAAATTTCAGGAAAGGAACTGAAGGTCAGAAGCTTTCCAATGTGCAGCATTTTGGGTGAGGGGAACAGCAGCAATGCCAAGGCAGCGGAGTAAACATGGCAGTTCTGTACACATAACCTGAACATAGGCAAAAAAGAAATGTTAATTTTAAAATTTAGATGGAAATAATTCTTATGTATTTTTGGCAGAGATTCGTGATTTAACAGACTACCTACAAATGTGGTGACGGTTGCAACAGCATCACATCTTACGCTAACCTATGTTTTCCTACCTGTCCAGTAAGGCAGAGTAAGATGGTTTATCTCACATGGCCCACTGTTTATGGATAAAAAATGGGGGGGGGGGGGGTTGGAAAGGAAAGCAGTGCAGAAGCATGACTAGAATGACAGAGCATTGCTCATTCTTAAAGGCATTTCAGCCACAGTGGACCCTGGCACAAGCTTACTATCTGATAATAAATGAGTGACAGCATTTACTGTACATAGCCAAATGCTATTTCAATCATTCACAAAGAACATAATCACAAATGACATAATCAGTTCTAAAAAGCACTTATGTTAAAACATTTCACTCTTCAAATGCAACTTTTGCCCATATCTTCTTGACTGCAAAGGCAAAAGGCAACCCTCTGTTCAAAACAGGTGAGTCAGTATTTGAGAGAGAAAAAATCAGTTTCTTTGCTTCTAAGGATGAGTTCAATCTCTTGAAGAGTGCTGCAGAAAATTCAGCCAGGCTCTGACATATCTCTTTTAATCAATCTAAGCCAGAGTGATAAAAGCTATGGAAGAGTCACACAAGGACTGAAATATTCTAATTTGTTTTTTCTGAAGGCTAGGGGGTTAAAATCACTCCTTGTCTACCACAACCAGAAAGTCATCTATGAGATAATCAACACATTTATTGAACAGTGTCAGGAATACCAAAAACAAGACAAATTAATGGTGATGCCAGTTCTCATATTCCAGGAAGGTCTCCTGGCCTTTGAAAGCTGCAGGATCACAGGTGGAGCTGTTATATCACCGCATGCCAATGAGAGGAACAATAGTGCGCCGGCAGATTACTAGTTAGAAGAAGAGGAGTTTGGATTGAGTTTGGAGACTCAATGGGATTTACTTTTGTAAGTCCTTTCCCTTCCTCTCCCCACAACACACACCTTGTGAGCTAGGTAGGGCTGAGAGAGTTCCAAAGAACTATGACTAGCCCAAGGTCACCCAGCAGGGTGAGGAAACAGATCTGGTTCACCAAATAAGGCTCCATCACTCATATGGAGAAGTGGGGAATCATACCCGGTTCTCCAGAGGAGCCCACCTGCTCTTAACCACTACACCACACAGAGAAGTGGTAGACTCAGTGAGTAAAGATAGTTAAATGTTTATTAGGGAAACACTTTGCAGATAGGAAAGCTGAGAGACAGGGATAGCCTTCTGCTACCTCGCTAGCTAGGGAAGAGGCTCCCAAGAAAGAGGAGGAAATTAGACCTGAGATTATCAGCCAAAGTAAAGACAAGAGGTGACACAAAAGGTTGGAAGGGTCTAATCTTACAATCCAGTTTAGGTGACCACTTGCCCATTGCCTGCTAGGTCTTCTTCTCAGTTCCTTTGCATGCTAGACATTGTTACTTCCAACACCCCTTTTCAAAGTCCACCAGGTTCATCTTATGCAGACTTTCAAACCTGTCTGCAGGTAAAGTCTTGGTGAATGTATCTGCAATCATTTCTTCTGTATGACATTGCTGCAAATCACAAGCCAATCTTCACACATGCTTCTCACAAGATGATGCTTTACATGCATGAATTTAGATCTAGAATTTAACATCTGTCCCAAAGTTCTGCCTCGGTTGCAGTATTCATTCAAGTTGTTTGCATGCCTCAGGTGCATGTGTGGCTTCATTTGATGATAAAGCAACACTTTTTTGCATTCTGCTGCTCCAACTGATTGCTCCATCTCCATAAAAGAACAGGTGTCCACTGTTGACTTCCAAAATTTTGTATTACCCGCCCAGTCTGCATCCATGAATCCAATCAACCCTGGATTCTTGCTTGTTGTTAACTTTAATTTCAGATTAGTAGTTCTATATAGATATCTGGCCACTCTCTTGACTGAATTCCAGTTGCTTGTGTTCAGTGACCCAGTCTTCCTGCATAACATCCCTATAGCTGCTGCTGGGTCAGCATGTGTCAGTGTGTCTGTAAGCAGCCATTTCTCAATTGCTTCTCTGTAGCACATGCTATCAGGTAGAAGTTCACTGCTTCCTTCCTTATTCAAGTAATGAGTTCCCATATGAGTTCTGACTGGTTTAGCATCTTTCATATTCATACAGTCCAGAAATTCCAAGATTTTCTGCTTTGGTTAAGAAGACAGCTCCCATCTTCTTCCCTTTTTATTTGTATTCTAAAATAACAGTAGACATTTCCAAGTTGTTCCACTTCCACTTCTTGATTCAAATGTTGAACTGTTTTGCGGTCCTCTTTGCTTTCATAGCATAGAATCAGATCATCCTCATATGTCAAAATGTAAGTCCATTTGTTGTCTCTGTATTTTGAGTACAGGCAAGATTCTGCTTTGCCTTGTTCAACAGGAATCTTGGTAAAAATTTGATGAAGTTTTTCATTCCAGCATTTAGCAGTTTGTTTTAGTTTATAGATGCTTTTTCACAGTTTGCACATAAGCTAATTACCTTTATATTCTCAAATCCTGGTGGCTGTTGTAGGTAGAATTCTTCCTTTATTTTGCCATGTAGAAAGGTACTCTTTACATCTATATGCATCACTTGCATCTTTCTTGCCGCTGCAATGCTTAAAAGTTGTCTCACTGAGAGTGAGAATAGCCTTTAGCTACTAGTCCTTCTTTGTATCTTTGTGCTTCCTTTTCTGCACTATGCTTGGATTTAAAGATCCATTTGCACCCTATTGCCTTTTTGGAATTACTGCATCAATTTCTTCTTCTGCAGATTTTTCTCCACCTTTCTGCTTCTTTGCAGGCATTCTTTCAAAGTCTTCCCATGTGGAGGACTCTGGAACAACTGCTGCCTTTACATGATAAGTGAAACGCAAAGGTGGTACTCTTCTGATCTTGCTGAGCATCTGACACATGATTTTGCATCCCCTTCTGACTCGACAGGCTCTGTAGTCACTTCCTATGTGCTCTGTCCATGGTGGTCTGTTCTGCAGGTGCTTCAAGTGTCCTGTCCATAGACCTCATCCAGCTGCTGTGCTTGATTTTGCTGTGTTAAAACAGATTCACTGGAATGTTCTTTCTCCCTTTTGTCAGTGAAGACTATGTTACACATTTTATTACATTTGTTTCTGGATTGAGGATTCTGTATCCATTGCATCCAAGTGCATAGCCTACAAAAATCATGTTTTCAGTTCTGAAATCCATCTTAGAGTGTTTTTCCTTTCGGATGTAACCATATGTTTTTGATCCAAGCACTCTCAATTTACTCATGCTAGATTTATGTCCAAACTACTATTCATATGGTGTGCTCCTTGCACCTTTTGTAGGTAGTCTGTTTTGCAGGTAAGTTGCTGTATTAACAGCTTTTCACCAATATTTTGCTTGCTGTTTTGCTTCATGCAGTGCAGTGTGCATCTAGCAATCTCAGCTAGGGAACAATTTTTGCTCTCAGCTACTCCATTTCTGGACTAACATGAACAGTTAGATTATGCTGTATTTCCCATTCAAAAAAAATCTTCATCTGATTTCTTATATATTCTCTTCTATTGTCAGTGTGCATTGCAACTGGCATTCTCTGAAATCTGTTATTTATATTGTGCAAATTTGTTTGGTACTTGGCTTTTCTGTCTAATGAAGTAAGTCACAGTATATCTTGAAAAATAATTTATAAAGGTTAGCAAATATTTGTTCCCAGATGGTGTTTGCATTTTAAAATGTCTACAGACATCACTGTATAATAATTCCAAATGATACAGCTTTTGCTTGGGAGTTTTGAAAAACATGATCTCACACACTTTGTTTTAATGCACGTTCCTGCTCCTGGGGGCATGTAACAACTTACACATTCTTAGTTAAATTCTGGCTTTGAAGAAGTGACACATTAGCATTTCTATGGGCATAGTGTCTATGCCATAAATTTATGCACTGTGCCTGTGGTTGCATACATTTATGCACTGCCTATCTCTGAACAAAATTCTCTTTTCTTGTGTCCTATGCAGTCAATTCTGCCCTTCCTTTATAAGGCATTTTTTGACAAACAATATAATAATTCCCTTGTCTGTTAAAGCATTCATTTATATCAAGTTGTTTCTATGGTAAGTACTGGTACAAAAAAACAGATTGTAATTGTAATCTCTATGAAAAATCCTCCTGATTACAAACACTTGATGGTAACTTGCCCCACTATTGCTCCTTCTACAGGGTGATCATCTGTTTCATACAAAATTTCTCTTTTACTTTTATCCAAAGTGTCAAATAAATTTTTATCTCCACTTAAAAGGGTTGTACAACCATTGTCAAGGTCCCATGTGTTTGATTTGACCCCTCCCATGTGTTTGATTTTATCTCCCCCCCCCTGCACCATCAGATCAGTTCCCATGCACACTTCACCAGGATGACTGTGACAGAGAACACATGCATTACCAACATCGCAAAAAACGGGGGAGAGATGGGTGGACTTGCCAGCTGCTTTTTTCATGTGGAAGAGGGACAAAGGCCAGGCCAGCCTTTTATAGGCCCTGGCCGTCCCTCTTCGATGACATCATGGCACTGGTGGCATCGCTACATCTTTGCTCTTAATGGGCATGGCTGCCAGCCTGACTTCCGCCCTTCTCAGGGCAGAGGATGGAGGACTCTCTCCTTTGCCCTTCCCAGGCAGCAATGGCGGGTGCAGTGATTCATGGCCGCTCTTGTGAAGTGAAATCAATAATAACAGTATCACATCCTCATCAACAATCTGTTTTCCTGCTATTTTAAGTGGCCAACCAGGCTATGCATTTGGTTTAAATGTTTCTTTAGAGCTCCCGCATCAAGCATGCATATAGTAGATAACTATTACTGGAGGAATATTATTGTTCTTGATGTCTTCTTTCCCAGCACCTTTTCTAATTCAACCCATACTTGCTTGGCAGTTATGAGATCTGCTATTTTCATAAGCAAATAATTAGAGACAATTGAAATTATAATATCTCTGACCTGGGCATTTTTCTCATCCCACAATACTTGAAGGCCCTCTTGTGTGTTTCTGTCCAATGAGATCATGCTGTATAACTTCTCTTCTTGTAAAAATATTTCAATCTTGACACACCAGGTACCATAATTCAAATCTGTTAATGCTTCAATACCAATCTCCAAGGGAGTTGGCTATCTTAACTCCTTTCTCTGGACACAGTGTGTAACAAACTTCTCTCTGTGATACACCTCTAAAGGTGCCAGCCACAGATGCAGGCGAAACATTAGGAATAAGATCTACCAGACCATGGCCACACAGCCTGGAAAACCCACAACAACCATTCCTTTCTCTTTATTCACTAACTCTCCTAAGCCTCAGGGCATACTTTCATTTAATCAGTATAGCCAAGTCCAGCCCATAACCCAGTGATGGCCATTTGCTAATTACTCAGAGAAGCAGCAGACTTATTGATTAAAGATAAAGTTAGATCTTTATTATGAAACTACATTTTAGATAGGAGTGCTGAGACACAGGGATGGCCTTCAGCTACCTCTCAAGCTAGGGAAAGAAGGAAAAAAAGATTTCCAAGAAGGAGGAGATTAGACCTGAGATTATCAGTCTAAGGATGGACAAGAGGTGATACATAAGGATGGAAAGGTCTCTAATTTTACAGCTCTATCTATCTAAACACTTACCCATCCTTGCTGGGTTTTCTTCTCAGTTCCTTTGTGCACTCGACAGTGTTACTTCCAACACAGTGGTGATCAGACAAGTGACACACAGTTTGCAATGGTGCTGTAACCAGGCTAGATTAAGAGTGTTGGCAACCCCATAGCAGGATAGTTAGAAACACACCTCTCTGCAGATGCTGGTGTGTTGTGGCTGAACAAATGATTGGCAATGGACTGCGAATGGAGTCCACCCTAGCCTCTACCCTTTTTGTTTCAAGTGTCCTTTATTTAGAGTTGCAATCACTAAGGGATGCTGAAAGTGTGCCTTGCATAAATCCAGAGTCCTGTCCTGCATGCCTTGTCATCTAAGTTATAGGTGTACTGGCAGAAGTTTTAATATTGGTTTGGAGGGCTGTATTTGACAGCAGATTTAGCCATGACCTCTGAGAGATTTTTTACAATGATGCCAGGGTTATCACTGGAAAGGCTTAGGATAATGACTAAGCCCCATTCTCCCTGTCCCCATATGCTCCTTATGCTACCCAATTTTATGCTGGTAGTGGGGCACACTAGTGCAGCACCAATGGAGTCTTTCCAGAGACATTAACATACCTTTGAAATACATCAGTGTACCCTGAGAATCTGCTGGCATAGGACTTGTTTGGTATATTGAGCTATTTAAAGATACTGCATAGGATTTCTCCCTAAATCCCTGTTTCTCTCTTTCTCTTTCAGTTCTCCTGAAGTTGTCTCTAATCTTTCAGAAATGAATAGCGTGATCAGCTTGTATTTTTCATATGTCCTATGCAGGGCTCATGGACCTGATGCTGTTCTGATGGCTGAAGGTAATCGTCTAACTGAGCTGACCCAGTCACAGATGTTGCATATTGCCCAGCAAATTGCAGCTGGTATGGTTTACTTGGCATCACAACACTTTGTGCACCGTGACCTTGCCACTCGAAATTGTCTAGTTGGTGAAAACTTGTTGGTAAAAATTGGAGATTTTGGAATGTCAAGAGACGTGTACAGCACAGATTATTACAGGGTAAGCAATCTGTTTCTTTTAATATCAGTGGCTTTGATCTGCCATTTTGTTGCAAATATTCGTGACATTTTTACAATAGAAAAAAATTCTGTTATGAATCTACAAGAATGGAATCATTGAGAGCAATGAGTTTAAGATATCAAGGGTAGACTCTGAGAAATTGCTTGTGAATTTCTGGACAGTAGCTGACTCACCCCTGTCTCAGATAGTTTGCTGAACACAATTTGGTTGTAGTTTACCAGTATCTTGAATACAAAAACTAGATAGCTGTTGTTAGTTTTTCTTATTGGGTTGTTCTTCTGATGCCTAAAAGCTATGTGGCAGGCTGACAACCTGAGAAAGGTTGAGAAAGAGGTTCTTGACTACCGATTATCTAACTTTTGGTAATATATTCTGTAAGTTAAACACTGTGTGCTAAAAAAGTGTTGTGTCCTGATGAGCTGTAGATGCAGGAGGTACTTTTGTCAAAAAAATTCCAATGTACAAATGGAACTTATGACAACAAGATAGTGAACAGCTTAGTCCGGGGGTGGGGAGGTAGAGCTGCAGCAATCAGTGGTGTAAGCCTGGATGAGAAGGAGAAAACCTTTACTCCACCAGGAAAGCATAGAGTGACTTTTGTTGGTGGTGTACGTCTGCGCCACTGGGAGGGAGCATTCCCAACTTGAAAGTACATTGGGAGCCAGCTAACATCAGCTCTGCCTATAGGAACGTCCCAAAATATTCTGCCCATGACACCAACACAGCTATTTGTGGTTGAGAGCCACAACGGCAGGGGCCAGCTTCCAGGTTTGGCTGCTGTACAGCCATGTGGTGACCTAAGGCCTAAGTACGTGATTCTATGCCACTCTGTGTCCCTTTGCCCAGCACAATGGGTATAGACATTGGTGTTGGGCTCTTGCTGCTTCCAATGTGACTTCAGGCCCCATCCCTTTGGATTTCACAGTTAGATTTTTTTAGCAAGGGTCTGGATAAATTCATGGAGGATATTGATGGCTCCTAGCAAAGATGGCTAACTGAAACTTATATGCTCAATAACAATGCTCCTCTGAATACCAGAGGGGAAAAAGCAGAGGTAGACCTTCCTTCTTTGATTATGGGTTTCCTGAAGGGCTCCAGTTGACCACTTTTATTGTTTCTGGTTCTTAAGACCCTGAGTCAGACCATCATTCCACCAAGTTCCTTATCATCTACTCTGTCTGGCAGTTGCTGTCTGGAGTCTCAGGCAGAGAAAGGTCCTTCCCAACACCTGCTTCCCAAGAACCTTTAACTGAAGGTACCAGGGACTAAATGTGGTAGCTTCTGCATTTGCTTTACTGCTGAGACATGGTCCCTCCCTAAACAGGTTTAGCTTGATCTTATCATGTTTGATTTTATGAAGCTGGCATAAAATATACAGCAACAATATCTGATCCCAAGTTTAAGAGAGACTATATCTTGAGTAAAAGTTTGGTTAGAGATGACAATTAATTAATTAATTAATTAATTGAATTTATAAACCGCCCAATCCCCGGGGGGCTCTGAGCGGTGTACAACATTATATACACAATATATAACAAGGGTCACAATGGTGACCAAATACACTAAAATCCATTAAAACCATTAAAACCATTTAAGCAGCGGACAAAAACAAAGTAAAATAAACAATAATGCATGACATGGCATGTCCCACATAACCCAATTCTTTAAGAACCGCCCCAAAAAGGAGAGAGGAGCGGCCAGACTCTTCTTAAAAATAACAATAAATATACAAATAGAATTATAAAATAGGAGAGCAAAAAAGCCCAAGGAGCAAAGCAACAGGAGGGGGGAGGGGGAGGGGGCGTACCTCAGCTTTATACTGGACACTCCAAAGCGTCTCAGTAGGAACAATCTCAGTCTTACAGGCCCCAAGCATGGAACTCACTGCAAAGGTCCCAAGCGAGGGGTCTGACAGCTGGAGGGAGAGTGTTCCACCAGGCCGGGGCCAGGGCCATAAAGGTCCTGGCCCGTGTGGAGGCCAGCCACATCATTGAGGGGCCAGGAACCACCAGCAGTGGTTCCTACTTATAGTTCCTACTTATAGTTCCTACTTATAATGGGCTACTAGTATTTGCTGCTTTTTCCAGTCTCGCAATGTCTACTTTCCTGTAATAACATAATTTGATTCCTCATGCATTTGGTTGGATTATGAACTCAGGGTAGAGCAGAAATTAAGTTATTACTTATAGGCCAATTTGTAAAATTTACAAAGAATTCAACCAAAGTTAAAAAGCTTCTATTTAAACTGATTGTTTATTGCTATTTTTTATTGTTGCTTCTTTAATGAGGCAAGTCCCTGTGGTTATTGTAGTGCCTTATGTGGATAGTTGGTTTTGATCACTTGTACATGAAAGGTCATGTTCATATGGCATTGTGGTTATGGTGTATAACCATATTTGCTAGCTCATTCTTTTTTTAGTGAGTGACTCTATAATAGGACAGAACATATTTTGAGCAGCACCATTGTTTGAGTGAGACTGTTGAATCAGAAGTGAGTTGTTGCATATGGTTAGAGGCAAGGCAAAGGAAGTTACACACAAGGATAGTATTTGTTTTCACACAGCTGTTTTAATTAAAACTGCAAAGAACACTTTTTATTATGGGTTGTATGGACTGTTTTTTCCTTCAGTGATCCAAGCCTAGCAATTAGCAGACATCTGAAGCAGATTTCTGTCACATATTATCCTCTGGAACTTTAGCTGGGTTCATCATTACAATATAAGAAATAATATCACATCAAAGGATTGAAAATGGGGTAGAGATGAGTGGCTAGTGTACAACTGTGTGATTTTGCTACAGAAAAGTCGTCATCAATCGGTTTACATCTGCAAAGTTTCAACAGTTTCCATCCATAGTCTCTTCAGCTTGTGGATTTTATGAGTCCTTCTTGAAGTTTGCTGTATGGTGAAACAATAACTGAGAAGATAGTTAACATATGAGCATAAGAAGGATCCAGTTGGATCAGATCAATAATCCATCCTGTCCAGCATCCTATTTCTCTCAGTTACCAATCAAAGGCAACTAGAGTGCTGCAGATTTATCAGATTCCAGTGAATCTGCAGTCTGCTAAAATCCTGGAAGCAAGGCAGTAGTTTTCAGTTTGTTTTAGAGAAGCCTGGTAAAGCTCAACAATAGCAGACAAGTTTTCCTGAAAGCAGATAATTAACTGATTTTTCCTTGATACGTAAAGCTTTGAGTATTCCATGACACAATTACAATTTATGAATAATAGGCCTTTTCTGTATGAGTCATTTACAATGCATCTTGATGACAAATGCTGCCAGGTTTTTTATCCTTTTAATTCCACAGGTTGTTGCCTCCATTTGTTTCCAGAAACATTTTTCCTTCATATTTTCCTGAATACTTAAACCACATTTTTGATCAATTTCTGAGCCAGCTTCTTTTGAGCATGCAAATATATTGAAACTATCTTTATTTCTCTGCCCCACCAAACATATGGCCCTTATTCACACTCCACGTAATTGCCCAACCTCCCTTAAAGCCATTTTTCCACCTCCTTTTCTATTTTCAGAAGGAATTTTTTTCTCATTGTCAAATCAAATTAGTGATGTAATGTTGAGGCAGAGGTATGACAAGCAGGGGGATTGGATCAGTGTTGACAATTCCACTTAGAAGTTGTGATGTTAAGATTCAGGCGGAGATACAAAGAAACAGGGGTGATTGCATCAGCAATAGAATGCCGAGACACTGGGGGTTTGAAAAGAATACTAGGAGTGGGTGCTGTGTGGTTTCCGGGCTGTATGGCCGTGTTCTAGCAGCATTCTCTCCTGACGTTTCACCTGCATCTGTGGCTGGCATCTTCAGAGGATCTGATGTGGGAAAGCAAGTGGAGTATATATCTGTTGGAGTGTCCAGGGTGGGTGGGGAAACCTTGTCTGTGAGTAACAAAGGCGGCAACCAGGTCAATAGTTGAGGGCGTCTGAATAGAAGTATGAGTAACAATGAAGACTATAGCCTGGGAGTAACCCTGTAGATAGCAAGGTCACTGCTATCTGATTCCAATTGTTGGACTAGTTCAGAGTACCCTCTGTGGTGAAAACTCCAAAGGCATAGAGCCTACCTGAAGCAAAAGTGCCGATCGTGAAACTGGAGTCCTCAAATCATCACAAGAAAAATGATGGGTTTGATTATGAAATAGTCATCGAACTTTTGCTCACACGGAAGTGCTTTTCTTGAATAGAACAGGGGTAATCTCAGGAGTTTTGCTTGACCCAATGAGTCTTATAACAAGCAAAACTCCTGTCATGACCCCTGGTTTGTTCAAGAAAAGCACTTCCGTGTGAGCAAAAAATTTTTTTTTAGAAAAAGCAGTTCAGGGAAAGATATAGCATCAGATGTTTATTGACAGAATTGGGAAACTCCGCCAAAACCGCCTTTCAAACAGGAAAAAGGATTTGCCTCCCTACCCCAAGCCATACCCCCTTTCCCAGAAAAAAAATGACTGTTCCCTCTCAGCTGGAAAGGAATGTGGCTGGCTTCTTCTTATTGCATTCATCCTAACCAACATAAGAAATAACCCCAGGTGTCTAACAAAAATAACAGGCTGTGGGTTCCCAGAACTCAATTCAAGGTGGGAGAGGAAACACAAACTATCATACACACCCATAAATGGAGCTGCAATGGGGCTGGGGACGCTGTGCTCTGGGCGCACGCCGTTGGGGTCACGTGGGGGCAGAAAATCGCCTCCACACCCCTTCCCCCCTCCCACTTCCTCCTGTGCACCCCCCCACTTACCTTAGTTTGAGTTTGCTGCTAAGAGTGTGCTGCTACCTTAGAAAAAGCAGCCTGGTGGGAACTACACTTCCCAGGAGACCTTGTGAGCCCCAAAGGAGTTTGGACTCGCTGCAGGAGTTTGGACTCGCAAGGTCTCCTGGGAAGTGTAGGTCCCACCAGGCTGCTTTTTCTAAGGTAGCAGCACACTCTTAGCAGCAAACTCATAAATTGCTAGGACATCTAAAATACTAAGGTAAGTGGGGGAGCGAGTGCTGTGCGGGGAAGCGGGTGCTGTGTGGGGCGTGGTTGGTGGGGCCAGGCATCATTTTGACCCAGGTGCCATTCCCCCCCCCCCACACACACACACAGCACTGTACCCACCTCCTGCCAGGAGTGGGATTATGGTCAGCCCTGTATATGACTGGACATGACAACTCCTTTCCTTCACTGAAAGTAGCAGTTTACTGATGGCTGTAGTGAACTGTGGCAGTGAAGCATTCCCAGCTGACAGTGTAATAGGGAACCTTGACAGGCTGCCCAAAAGTCTTAATTCCCCAATAGCTAATGGTATTGCATGATGGCAGTACAAGCTCAGGTGCCAGCCTGAGTTCCCCTCTTGCAACCCAGTGCCAGACATAGACAGGCTCTGCTCATGTGGAGGAACTGCCATTTTAACAATGTGGGTTTTGGTCAACAACAACTAGTTCTACTATTTAAAAAAAATCAGGACAGACAGTAAGTTCCTGCATTGTGCTATTTAATTACATAATATGCTGCTGACTGTTCTATCAGCTGTTCATTTGTCTGGTCTGTACCTCTCCGGTTTTGCCATAGATGGTGGAAAAAAATGTGGCAGCTACTGATGTCAACATAATTGTCTTTATTAATGTGTTAGAATGTGGCACTCCATAATGCCTGCTCTGATTTGTTGAGATTTTCATTTGCATTTGCGATTATTATATACCATTTGCCTGCTTATAGTGAAAAGAGGCTCGTGCCTCTTGTGTTCTGTCAGATTGTTAATGATATTTTGCACAGTGGCAGCTTAGCTATTAAGAGATGCTGCAGGGATGACTGTGGAGAGAGATAACCTTTGGATAATTGGCATGTTGTGCTACAGCATGGTGTTAGCTACACAGACATTGTTTGTTTGTTTAAAGCCTGCCTGGAATCATAGTAGAGATAGGATGGAAAAGTACTTTAATTATCCTGTACAGTAAAACCAACATGGAATGAAATGAGAGAGTACCCCTCACCCCCCACAAGCCAGGCTACCTTAGTTGCAAGATATAAAGCCCTTAAAAACATAAGAAAGAGCCTGCTGGATCAGACCAGAGTCCATCTAGTCCAGCACTCTGCTACTCACAGTGGCCCACCAGTGGCCCATGCAGGATGTGAAAGCAATAGCCTCCCAAGCACCTGGTCTGCTAAAGCATTTGCAATCTCAGATCAAGGAGGATCAAGATTGGTAGCCATAGATCAACTTGTCCATCATAAATCTGCCCAAGCCCCTTTTAAAGCTATCCCGGTTAGTGGCCATCACCACCTCCTGTGGCAGCATATTCCAAACACCAATCACACATTGTGTGAAGAAGTGTTTCCTTTTATTAGTCCTAATTCTTCTCCCCCAGCATTTTCAATGTATTCCCCCTGGTTCTATTTGGATGGAGACCAGATAGAACTTTTAAGAACGTTGTCCTTAAAAGTTCTTTTGACATTCTGCAAAATTATACCCTATTTATAGGTGCTCTCTTTAGCTTAAATTGTGTTTGAATTTCATGCTGATTAGATTACCAACTTCTTTTCAGTGCTTGTAATAAATTTAATATAACAATTAAATAAAAAGCATCCAAAACTGTACAAACCTTAAAATAATACAATGCATACATGCATTAATTAATTCCTTCTGATATTATTGACTTCCATTCAGCCATCAATGTATACAGTCTGTCACAGTATTTGTTTTTTTCAGGGTCATTCAAATAAAATGATCAAAAAAATTTAAGAAGCAGTCTTCAGCCCAGAACACTTTACAGTGAAAGTACAATTTCTCTCCTACCATCTGTGACTAAGCTGCTTTTTTCTCCAAAGAAAAAAGATTAATTTTTTTCCTACTGCTTGGAAGAGCAGTTGTAGAGGCCATTTTTAGCTGACAAGCATCCAGCAAGAAAAGTGTTAAACAGTTACTTCCTGGTACTCTACTGGATTTGAAACCATCCAGCAGCTGTTCTGCATGTAAAAGAAAACCATCTGGAAAAACAATCATGGAACCACATCTAACACATAATTCCTCCAAATATAATAGAAACGTACGATTGACAAGTAATTCTATTTAAATATAAAGTAAATGTAGTTAAGCAAACATTAATGTGCTTATATTAGAAGAAATCCACTCAAATTTCAGTTTCCTGTAATTCTATGAAGATATCATAGCCCTGCAGTCTTTTTTTTTTAATTAAAACCTTGTCACCAAATAATAAAACTTTTGGCAGAATACAACAATAACACCAGCACACATAAAATGAAATTCTAGTTTTCCTTCTCGTCCTTCCCATTGACTTGTATGAAATTATTCATTGCCTATCAAGAAGCACCATGGAAATCTCTTTCTGTTTGTCACCACCTTGCCTACCTCCTTTATGGTTTGCTTGGAAGGTAAAACCCAATGCAAATGTGCAATTCCCTCACCTTTTTGGAAGTCTAAATAACATTATGTGGCTTTGTAGATCTTGTAGACTTTTTGGTAGATGTTTATCTCAGTCTTCAGTGTAAACAGCAGTTACCCCACGCACACATACACACTCACTCAGTAGAATGATGCTGATTTTGGCACAGTCTGACCATAATTTTGGCACAGTCTGATCATAATTTTTTAGAATTTGAGCTATTCAATGTCTTGCTTTCTGGCTTCTGCACATCAGCCATTTCCTTGTGATTCTCTTAATTGTTTGTTAAAGATAAAGGCAGCATAATAAGCCCAGAGGGTGATCTCACTTTGCCTATTTCTAGTACAAAATGCCTATTCATTAAGGAGAGTTAATGTATGACAGCAGGATTGTTATTTTTCTTTAAATTATTTTGGGGCTTGAAATGCCAGTAGAAGCATGACACTGTAAATGCTTGAAGCCACAGACAAGTTGCCTTTCTTTTGCTTCAGAAATGGCAATCCCCACCTGCAGGTCTTAGCTGTCATTACGCAGCTGCATACCTGTGTGGGTGAGTTATGCTGAAGCCTCGCACAGGAAAAAGCAAGAATTTGTGACGAGTCAAACACCTTGCCAAGGGATCCATGTGGGTGTTTGTATTGAACTGTCACAGTTCGAAGGGTTTTTTTTAATTAGATGCTATTTTGGCAACTGGTACTCAGATGAAATGAGCTCCTTATCCACCTTTGCTTTTCAGTTCTATTCTTACGTCACAACCTGGTTGGGCCACTGTGTCATGCCAGGATCTAGAGAATGACAACGAGATTTTCAGTGGCTAGAACTACTGAAGAATCTGACTTTATTTTTAGCTTATTTTCATTTTTTTAACTATTCTTAACCCATTTGTCAGAAAAAAGCCCTATAAAATACCCCCAAAGTAAATTGGTTATAGAGAAGATTCACAGCATAGAGATTATATGATGCCTTTGCTGATAAAGAAGGACATAAAATTGAGAAATGAGACATCCAAGCCTAACTAGATCCTTCTACAGCATCTCTTGACAGGACAACAGTAGCACAAAACTTTGGTGGATTCCGCACAGCACAAATATAACATCTTTAGGACATTATAAAAAGCATTTTGGGGAAGAACTTCACACAGTTCTCTTCCCCAGAATGAGTTTGGCCTGTTATGTTCCTCTCAACCTGGGTTCTTCCAAAATCACAAAACTAGTGATCTTTTCCCCCTAATCCGGGTTGAAGATGTGTCCTTCCTGCTGGGCAAACACAAGCAGTAATGAAATGCTTTATTTCTCCAGCTCAAACTTCTAACTGAGGTTTCTGTCACTTCCGGCCACCATTTTGTGTGCTGCAGCAGATTTGCTGTGGAGATTCCCCAAAGAGGTTTCCTCTGCTTGCAGTTCATCCATTTGCTATTTTGCTGGAAAAAGTAGACAAATGAAGTTTGTTTCTCCTAGCAATCCTGTCTGTGCACATGTGTTTTTCCATGTTTTGTTTTGAGGGGTATCTCTGCAAAGCTATGGCGACACAAATATCTGCATATTGCAGCATCTCTAATCATGTTGCTTTAGCTTCACAGACATCCCCTTCAAAACAAAACAAAAAAGGAAAAACAACACATGCATGGAATCGCTAGGCAAAACAAACTTTATTCATCTACTTTTTACAGTGAAATAGCAAATGGATGAGCTACAAGCAGAGGAAACCTCTGTGGGGAATCTTCATGGAAAATCTCCTGCAGCACGCAAAATGGTGGGGGCCACAGTGAAACTGACAAGAGCTCTATGCAGCAGGTGGGAAAAAAGATCCATTTTTGTGGGCAATGCTTGTGTTCTCCCATGTGGGAACACAAAATGCCAAAATATATATTTTTGCTGTGTAAAATCCACTTTCAGTAGAGCATGTGGACATGATTTGGGATATGTTCCCCTGCATGCTGAAGAGACTTTCAGCCTAATCAGAATAGGATAACATGGAGCAGCAACTGATGTCGTCAATTTGTAGCAGCTACTGCTGGCATAGAGAAGCTCTGCCCCACTTATTTAGTCATCTATTAAGTATATTTTTATGCCACTTTTTCGCCAGTGAGGACCAAAAATAGTTTACAAAAATACCTTCAACAAATTTATAAACAGTATAAAACAAGTGGGGTGCTGTGTGGTTTCCAGGCTGTATGGCCGTGTCCTAGCAGCATTCAACTATCAGATCCTCTGAAGATGCCAGCCACAGATGCAGGCGAAACGTCAGGAGAGAATGCTTCTAGAACACGGCCATACAGCCCGGAAACCACACAGTACCCCAGTGATTCCGGCCGTGAAAACCTTCAACAATACATAGTATAAAACAAGCAATAAACAAAAAAAAAGCATACATAACGTCCTAGGCTGATGTTCACTACATTAATCTGACTAGTCAAGGCTGTGGCAAGGTTGATACTGTAAATCTGGGCTGGAAAATTTCTGAAATTTGAGAGGTGGATTGTGTGGAGGGTAGGTTGGAGGAGAGAGAGAGGCCTCTATGGGGTAAAAAGCCACAGAGTCCACCCTCCAAGCTGCTGTTTTTTCTAGGGGAGATGAGCTTTGTAGATTGTAATTCCAGGAGATTGTAATTCCAGGAGATCTTCAGGCCACCCCTGGAACTGACAATGCTAGGCTACATGCTGTATTTCATGAGTTAAGATCTACTCACACCCTGAGCCAAACTTAAATACCCACATCAGGAAAGGAAAAGGGGGGAAAGAGTTTCAAGCTAATAGCCATCCTCCCTCAATTCCTACATCTTCTTATTAAACTTAAGGTTAAAAAAAATCTTTAGCAAAAAAAGTTAAACTAAGCAGCCTAAGAATACATGAATTGCCATGCTAGATCAAACCGAAGGACACCCAGATGCCAAATACAGAGTATGGTGGAGGCAGCCATACCTGTTTTCCCTCCTGATCATTTCTGTTTTGCACATTCTGTAGAATGGTGGAAGAATGAGAGCCTTCAAGACCAATTCAAACAGACTAGTTCACAAGGTAGAGCCACCACAGACAATGCAAGATTATGCCATCATTTTTAATTACGTTTTTTAAGGAATCAAACAACAACTAAAAATATGCACAAAAAAGAAGAAAAAACTCTAGTATAAGCTGCAGTATTGCAGTCAAAGCTCACGACCTCAATTCGATTCCAACAGAACAGAAGTCAATTTCAGGTAGTGGGCTCAAAGTTGACTTATAGTCCCATCCAAAAGGGGTGATGAATCCACCTTTGGGAGTAGTGCGGGGCCATGCCAGCCCTCCCTGGGATACTTGCCTGGTGAAGGGGTGAATCCACCAGTGGGCAGCCATTATCCCTGAGCCCCCACTGCCACTGCTACCATAGCGGGGGTGGCCTGGGGGCAAGGCCAGGGGGAGGAGCCAATTGTAGTTGACTTCTACTCAGCCATTGCCTCTGCTGCACCAATGGTTGGAGCTTGGGACTTTTGCCATATTTTCAGTGTCATAGATCCACTAAACCCAACAGGGAATTTCTGGCAGTTGGAAGCTTTTTTGGCTTTTCAGCTTCCTGACGCCACTGGAAAATCTCCTTTGGGAAAGGCGGTCTGGCACAGCGGCATCACCACATCTGGTTGCCTGGCCTTTTGGATAATCTTCTATTTTTGGCAATCTTCTATGTTTTCAAGGTCTGTAAAATGAGAATACAGCTATCTGGGGGTAAAGTATAGATGACCGGGAGAAGGCAGTGGCAAATCACCATGTAAATACAGTCTGCCTAGTAAAAGTATAATTCAATTAACTCATACTTATTATTACTAATTAAGTATGATTCATATTTTTCTCATATTTTCTCTATTATGTCCATTTTCTTATTTTCTTAGTCCTCAAATCCATACATCATCAGTTCATTTTTTTGTATTTTATGCAAAATATCTTAGCAGCAATAAGTTTTATCAGAAATAAAACTACCAAGGCATTCAATAAAGAAAGTAGGAACTGTGCTGTGGGGAAGGGAACAGGGCCTGTTGGCTAGTGGTTGTTTTCCAAACCAGCCACCATTTCCTTTACCTGCCACTTCTCTTATTGCCTGCCACTTTTTTTGTTTCTCTTTAAACAAAAAAAAAAACCCTTTGCATTGCTCTGGTGGCCGAGAGTGTGAGGAACTGCTGTTGGGTAGGCAAAAGAAGGTGGGAGGGATGAACAGAGCTTGGCTTTTCTTTCAGCAAAGAAAAGGGAAACATTGCACTTTAAAAGATTCTGGGAGCCACTTGGTTCCTCTCATCTGCAACTCAGTGAGTTCAGGAGGGGGAGAAATCTGTGTGTAACCAAGGCCCTTTCCGCACAGGCAAAAAACGACGGCCTGGGGGCGGTAAAAACGCCGCCCCCAGGCCGCTGTTCGCGCAGGCGCTCCCCCTCCCCCAGGGCTGACATCAGGGTCGCTTTCTAAAACAAACTAACCCTTTAAAGGAGTTATTGTTGAGGGGAAAGCGTCTTCCAGCTGGCAGCTTGGTCGCGCAACAGCGCCGCCCGAGGAACAACGCTAGTTTCTTCCCTTTCCCATGTACCTCTGGAGTACGCCATGCGTCCTGCTGGCCTCCCTAAGTCCCTCCCTGCGCTGTCCTCCGACCCCCTAGAGGTCCGAGGGCAGCGCGGGCAGGGCTGAGGAGGCCAGCAGGACGCGCGGCTAATGCAGAGGTACATTGGCTGGAATCTAGGGATCAGGGGGGAAGAGGCGGCTTCCATGCAGAGCCGCCTGCCCGATCTACGTCGACCTCTCCAGAGGCTTTCATCCGCGATGCCTGCATGCCCGAATGGTTTCCTTCGCCTCCACGCAGGCGGAATTCCCTGCCGGGCGTGTTTTCACGGCGCCCTTACGGCCGTGCGGAAACGGCCCAAGAATCTGACCAAAAGTGCTCACTGTGGGACAGACTGCAAGTGCATAAATGGCCATAGTTTTTGGGTACTTCTTGTTAGTTTGAATTCTGGGTTCTAGATTTATGTTGACTTCAAGTTATGCCACTTTTTTTTACTTCTGAGCTTCTACTTAATTAATAGTTTTACTTAGGTTTACCCTTTTGTACTAAGCATGCTTGTAACATGAGTTTACAACACATTGGTTACATGAATATGTCATAATTGAATGAGAAGCATTATTATACCAGAACATACCTTAGCATATTCATATAAATGGTTTGACATTGAAGCTAATGCTCATTGTTCCATTAATGCACAATTAAACATAACTGGAACACTTTTCTTATTGTCCCCATGTTATTACTCTGAGGGGTTTCCTGCTAGGCTTTTGAATATATTCTGTTTATTTTATTCCTGATGCCTATTCAATCATCTTGCCTTTGACATCTGCTGGTTCAAATGCTTCCCTTTTATCCACTATCTAGAGAAAAGTGTCCTGAAAAAATGCAAAAGTTGCCTTAAATGTCTTAAATTGTGGATACTATTTATTTCTGCTGCAATGTGGAGTATTGTTACTTCCTGCAAAAGGAAAAAATCTATCTAGATAGGATAACATGTAATGTAGCTGTCCTGTTCCTTTTTTTCAATTTATTGTTTTTCATCAGTTCAATCTGGGACTCATGACTGCTGTTCAATAAATGGAAACTGCAGAAGCAGTGATTTATAGTATCCAAAATTGATACCATTGTGATTCAATCATCAAGTTTGTCCTGGAAAATGGGAGCTCATGAGGATAGTTCATTATCTGCTGTTATCCTCAAAACTACGTTAGGCCCCCTTCGATCCTGTACAGCCCTTAAACAAAAATTGGAATGGCTCCATAGCACATTTCCGCAGATGGCATTTTCATTGTTCAAATTCATTGCTTAGGAAATCCTACCTGGTTTGTGTATGGTTTAGTTGTTTTTTATCTACACAGGGGCCTGCCAGTTTACTATTAGATGCAGAGATTGGCAAAACATCAGAATGTTACCTTGTTGCCCATACCCTGCTCTGCTACTACCTCTCTGTCTAGGCACATAAAACTTTACATATGACCTAAATTATTATTGCAAATCCCTTTATTCCCCCTCTGTGTCCTACAAACCTGCCAAGGAATTGAGCCAATGATGATTGACCTGAGTTCAGATCAGCTGCTCAAGCACTTGTTTTTATGAACTCTGGCAAATAACTCCAGCTCAGAGACTGTCCTGAGCCTTTACCACCTAGTCCAGCCTGCCTGGATGGCTAGGCCCCCTTCGATCCTGTACAGCCCTTAAACAAAAATTGGAATGGCTCCATAGCACATTTCCGCAGATGGCATTTTCATTGTTCAAATTCATTGCAGTGGCAAGAAAACTTTAATTCTATATAATTTGGTGAATCATTAATTGTCACAGGTACCAGTAAATATCTGTGTTTTAAAGGAGTGTAAGCCTTGGTGGAAGAATGTGAAGCAAATAAGCTGGTACATTTTTTACCTGATGATTTTCCATATAGTGAACTCTGTAGTGTGTATGTTGTAAATATTTCATTGTTGTTGTATGGTCTGTAAATGGAATAGTTGGGCAAGAATTTTATCTGCTGGTAATAATAAATCTGTTAGGATTCTAGCAGCTAGTCTGCAAATGCTTCTTTTTATGCCTTTCCTCTAGCTAGCGTATCATATCTTTGCAGTTCGCTAGCAGTATGCTGAAAATGTTGATGTAGTGGGTTTTGCGCATTTGGAGACTTCGTTTCCATGGCAGCCGAACCTCATGTGCTACTAACTGGTAATTCAGGGGAGGAGAGGGGAGGGGGAGAGTGAGGCAGAGGAGTCATTAAAGTATGTCAATTAGTATGCAATACCATAGCCATCTTTCAAGTGTGCTCCCACAAAAGCAGGCAATGCTTTGTGCCATTGCAGCATCAGAGTGGTAATGAATTAGAAGAGAACATGTTCTCTTATTTTTAACCAGTGGCATGCAGAGCTGAAGGACAGGTACCTATTATACCAACATGAACATGCCTTATAATAGGCAGTTGAGACTGATAAGGAACACCAGATATGTGCTTCTGTGTGTACCTTTAGTCTAGATTTTCCCCTTTTCCCTTTTATACCATACTGACCAGAAAATATTACAATGATTACACAAATAGTTATTATTCTAAGAAAATATAGTATTTCTTTAATCTTTTCTAGCAGACATAGGAGATGCGGGGTACTGAGATATTTGAACATTGATCAGTGGTAAAGACTAAAAATTCTCCTTGAGTTAATCTGAAAGAAATAAGCTATTTATTCAAAGCCACATATTCTTGTTAAAATAAATAATAAGGAAGGAAAAAATACTAGAACACTAGTTCAGTATGAAATACCAAATTAAAGTGGTGGTGACTGTGTATTGGACATTGAGGATCCTATGAACTGATTTTGAAGGGGGAGGATATCAGATCTGATAGCATTACTATTATCATTCTGAATCAGTTTTTATGTACAGGAGATCATACAATCTCCAATTCATTAATAAGTCTGTAACTTTCTCTGAAGTATCTTACACTGGGCAGTAGAGAGTTTTCCATTACTAACCTATAATAGAAATTGAATGTTCTCCAAAGGCTTTTGAACGAAATTCTTTAGCCACTGTATTGCACTGATACTTTCACACAGTTCCCTCTACTTTCAGCTCAGACTCATGAAAAAGTTCATCAGCACCAAAACTAAAATTAAATGTTGTGCCTTGAGATAAATTAATTATTGGTAGCAGCTAGTTCAATGTCAACTGTAGTCAGTACATTGAGAAAATGAAACTATTGCAGTAATCATAACATTCTGCATCTTTTCCTGCCATGACAGCACATAATGAAGCTGCCTTTTTAAAGCCTGTATTGTAGATGCATCTGAAGAGCAATAATTGATCGGTAGTAGTTGAAATGTTGCCATTCCATTTCAAAAAGGCCTGCAAAAAGGGTTTATCATGCTTGATGTCTTAAATCAATTGGATTAAGATACAATTAGATGCACAACCTTCATGTAGGCAGCTCAGGAGAAGTTATTGTTTTGGTACTTAACCACTCAAGGGACTGTTTCAAAAATTTTGTAGATTTGCTATTGTGTTTCTGCTCAGTGGAAGCCACAAACACAACAGCCTTCTATTGCATGAGACAACCCAAAACTGAATTTACCGAGTACATGTAAATTTAGCAAATGTTTAGCAAATCTAGACACTTCTTTTGGGGAATTATTTCTCATCAAACATCATAAGAATTGAGTTTAGAACAAATGTAAAGCAGGCCAAACTGTCAGCTGTAGAAAATTATTCAGTTTTCTAGTACTTGGAAGCCCATGTTGTGTGCAGTTGATTCAAATGGAAGTTAACATTGACATTGGGGAATGGAACAAGACTGCAACATCAACAGGTGTTACAGCAGTGTTTTAATCTATTGTGTAAATGGTTATTTTGATGTCCCTGTGAGTGAGGCAATCAGGAAAGCTATAGGGAGCTATAGGAAGGCTAGTAAAGGAAAGGAAATTCATCTATTCTCATAGACTTTTACATTTTTATAATGACAGTTGAAAACCTAAATCATAATAAAACTGTAATAAAAGATGGAACTGTATTTTACAATCCCAGTTTTCATTAATTTTTAAAGACTGTATCATAAAACCCCACTGAATCAAATCAGTGGTAGATATCATATGATGAATAGGTTTAAGAGCTACTTAATATTTAATGAACCAAAAGCCTCTAACAACTAATAACATTTTAATGGCACTTGCCCTTTGGTCTGGTTTGTAGTCACGTATTTCTAAGGGTCTAATGTGTTTTATTTTCTAATGAATGATTATTCTCCCACTGAGTAAATGCAGTAGAGGGGAGCTGTTTGCCTTAGCTCATCTTAGAGCAAAGGTCAGAAACTGAATCCTTGTTTGTGTCTGGTAGTGCAGATTACTAATACATTATTAACACTATATTTCCCAAATTTACCTCAGCCATTGGTGGTTCATTATAATGCAGGGATGTTTTTTATACCTCATATTGGTAGCATGTTCATATAAATGCATGAAATGCTCTGAAAGCTCTGCAGGATTCTTAAACTCTTAAAAATATAACAGAACAGAAAAGGTTTGTTTGACATGTCCCAGATGTGCAAAAATAATTAATAGGGAGGCTGGGTCACTCAAACCTTAACTATAGATCCTGTAGGGCTTCCAAAAAAAGAAGAATTATGCTAGTTATGGCTTCTGCTCACACAGCAACATTGTGACTTGGCAGCCCTGAGAAGGCAGCAAGGGCAAGGTGTTTCATAAACAGGAATAAGGTAAATTGTAGTGTAACGCTATAAAGTGTTACCCCCTTATTAGTCCATTTATTTCAATGAATTTAGAAGGGTATAACTTTGTTTAGGATTGCACTGTTGACTATTTACCTTGGAAAGTGCTGTCAAATAACAGCTGACTTACGATGAGCCCATAGGGTTTTTAAGGCAAGGGACTTGCCATTGCCTGGCTCTGCCTTGAAGTCAGAGAAATCAGTAGAGAGACCCAGTTTACAACAAGCACTTTATACCAATAAATAATTAGCTCTAGTAGTCAATGTAATTGCTCTGAACTTGATGTGTATGGACTACACCATAATTAAACTTTAATTTTCAGGTGGAAGAAAATCTTCCATGAAACCTTGGTTGAACTGGTAGGTTCCTCTGATGCTTGTCACAGCAGCAGAAAATAACAAACTACTTGTACATGAACTGAGATAATTTCACATTGCTGATGAAGATAATGAGGGGTGCACGAGAGATGATGAGAAAAATCATGTAAATTTAAGATCTTATACTGTAATATAAAAAAAACCAAGACAGAAAAATATATGTCCTTTTCTGTACATTTCTTCCTCAACAAGCCATCTAAATTCTTTACAAATCTTCTATATAGGTTGGTGGACACACCATGTTACCCATTCGTTGGATGCCTCCTGAAAGTATAATGTACAGAAAATTCACCACTGAAAGTGATGTATGGAGCCTTGGAGTTGTTTTATGGGAAATCTTTACTTACGGCAAGCAGCCATGGTACCAGCTCTCAAACAATGAGGTATGTAATATATTTGTTAAGGCCCAGAGTCAAGATGTGGTAGTCCATAATCTTATGGATAGACTATAGGCTAGAGATAATCCACCCATTTGCATCCAAACATTTACTTCTATTTGCCAAAGTCAGGACTTTTGTAGGGAAATGGGAGCTGAAGTGTTAGTCAAATATCAGCAGGGAAGTAGGTAGCTGTCACAGCTTATGGGCTATCTGCCTGAATCCTCAATAAAAGAATAAACCCATTGGCTGTCTTCTTTCTTTCTCCAGGTAATCGAGTGCATCACTCAGGGCAGAGTTCTGCAGCGACCTCGTACGTGCCCAAAGGAAGTGTATGATCTGATGCTGGGTTGTTGGCAGCGGGAGCCTCATATGAGGCTCAACATCAAAGAAATCCACTCCCTCCTTCAGAACTTGGCCAAGGCATCACCTGTCTACCTGGATATTTTAGGGTAGAAACTCATAAGGAATGTATGAACCAAAATGTTCAGTTGCCACTAAACTCCATTAAAATGTGTTCTTACCTCTGAAAGTATTAAAGACAAGGAAATGGAGAAGCTTTCAAAGGGCAAGCTGTGTGCATTTCTCCCTCTGTAGACACAATATTGACATTATTGAAATATATCTCTTCTCTCCATTCTTTCTGTTTCTGTTTTTTCCTCAATTTGTATTCAATCTGGCTTCTGCATTATTATAACTCTGCATAGACAAAGGCCTTAAAAACCTGACCTGTTATATCAACAGACACGCAGTTTTGCCCATCACAACTAATAATGCCTTGTATTCATGCCTTTGATCTGGATAAAAAAGGGAAAATGACTTCGTGACTTCTGTATGGATATCTGGAGCTTCTATGGATTCACTTCTACTTCATTTCTTTGGCATCTGGGTGGAAAGCAGAAGACTGGCATTCTCTATGGGAAACTTTTTTTTCTAGCTGTGATCAAGCCAGAGGGAAACATATCAGCATATTGTATAACACACTGTATAAAGAAATTATAGGATCAGATGGCATCCAACGTACCACTTTAACATGTAATGAAATGATTTGACAAAAGGGTAAGAATGCCATGATTTCTACTGAGAAATGTTCCAAGCAGAAAAGGGGCTAGCATTTTTGCATTGATAGATGTGTCAATACAATCCATTTTGAAGAGTAAAATGTGCTGCCAACATTGCCCAAAATGCTCAACCAGGACCACCATCCCCGAATTGTTTCACCAGAAGGATTTGTTATGCCATTGCTGCTTATCTTCTCTAGTGAGAGTTTGGCAATGCTAGTGAAAGATGGGATGTATTAAAGTGCAGTATAATTTTCAGGGCGATTTCCCAGAACATGATAGCTTAGATGAGAGAGGACAGACGCAGATATGGAGGGAAGCTTATCCTGTATGATGCTGTTTCAACAGCGTGTTCCTCCTTTTTTTCTCTTTCCTATTCCTCTTTTCACCCCGCTGTGCAAACCAAACCTAGCATGGTCTCTGTCTATTAATACCTTTTGTGCATAAAACAGTTGCTTATCTAAGTGTACACCCAAACTCATCAAGGAAAACCTCTGTTTAGTTGTAGGGGAGGTTAACTACATTCAAACCTGTTTACACTGTTACAAATGCAACAGAGTAATTCAATAGTATGATGGGTGAGAGAAGATGGCCAAAAAGATACTAGATAAGAGGGAAGTTCACTCTATGGTGCAAAACTTTAGGGCCAAAGTTCAGCACCAGTTTCTGGTTGATCAAATGGGTATATTCCTAGCCGCCAAGTGTTTTGTTGTTATTGATTTAAGGTGGATACTGTGTGAATACAGCATGGGTGATAGATCGAAGAAGACAAGCTCATGGCATAGATAACGGTTTTTCAAATAGATGTGAAAGATTTTACATTTGTCAGGTCATTTTATATTATAAATACTAAATGGTAAGATCAAATCAAACTCTTTTTCTCCATCTGAGTGAAGGGTTCTGCAAAAAAAATGAGATTTTTAATAACACAACAAGGTCATCAATGTTTGTTACTGTTGTTTTATTTAAGAAGCTAAGCATTTATTTTATTAAGTGTATCAATATTGGTTAATATACATTTTGCTTGCATTTTTATTGAGTACAATATTTTTGTTTTTCCTCAATGGTTTGGAAACTTTTCATATTCAAAAACTAAACTAAAATAGTTAATGTTAAAAAATGTGATGGAGTTGGATTCTCTGATGTAATTGACAAAAGTTAGTGAACGGTACCTATAACCATGTAACTCTAAAGCCATATATATTAGTTGCTAAATAAGGTTTGACCAGTGATATTTTTAAATGACAAATGATGGTTAATATGAAATGAACTTTGAAAAGTATATCACTGATGGCTGGGGAGAACTTAACACAGAGACAAAACAGTGTTGCACATTGTCTTACCTATTACTTTTAAGGTGTAATTTATTTGTTTGCTTGTTTGCCTGTTTATTTAAAAACATCATTCAACTTCATTTCCAATATGTGATAAATGTGTAAAATAAAAATTTTAAATGTCAGAGATCAGCAAGAGGCATATCTGTTAAGACCCATGTGTTCCATAGTCATTTCTCAAAATCTTTATTTAAAGATCCCATTTTATCTAACAATACATGCTTTTTGAGATAGCCTCATCTTGAAAGCAACTTTGTATATTGTATGAGTAGAGAAAGACTGTATACCAAAAGAAATGTATAATTTGACCAGATGGAGGTTTTTTGTTTGTTTCCTTGCTGGAGAAGCATTGTGGAGTCATTAAAAATGTTGTGTTATTATATAGTGTGCTGTAGCATAACCATGTGTCTGTGTTAAAGGACCAAATTGTTCAATACAGCCAGAGTTCTGTACAATGTGGATAAAGCTTGGTCTGTACTGCAAATGTGGACCTTAGTGAATAAAAGCTGCCATTGTAGGAAAGGTGTGAAATACTATCAAAGCAACATTTGCATTTATTCATTTTTGTTGGATGTACATAAAAGAAAGTGTCAAGATTAAAAAAGAAATAGATTCAAAGGGGGAGTTAAAGGTTTATTGTGTACATAGTTGTCATGCTTATGACTTCAGCTAAACATTCAACTCTGAGCAAATATGACAATCAGGCTTATTAATAAAGTAAAAAACTTTCTTGACTATGCTACAAACAATCATATATATAATATATGTTATATATATGTGTTTACATAAGTAATGTATATATATCCACAGTACATACATATCTGTATATGTATTTTATAAATATTTGATTTATACATATGCAGACAATATAATTGGGTGTATATGTATAAATTTCTGTACACATATATTCTTGCTAGTAACATATGGGGTCAGTGAGATCAATAGACTTATAGATAGACTGATATGCTGAGTAACCAAAATCCATTTATTTTCCACATTTTCTCTAAGTTTTTTTAATAACACGTTTTCCTCAGACATTTGAGATCAGTATTTAACTTGCATGTAGGTCTACATAAGTGGAAAAATTCTAGGAAGAAGGTTACAGATTGTTTTCTAAATGTTTAAAATAGTATCACGGTCTTCATTTCATCTATTGATTTCTTGCAGAGGAATTAACTGATTGTGTTTATGGGTCTCCTTTGAGGCTAAGCTATTCCTCACTCTTATTTGTGATTATGTTGACGAGCATCCTTTCCCACATTGTGATTTCCCAGTTGTCACTAATACACAGTCGCATTCCAAGGATAAGTTTGAAAATTCAGGTACTGTGTAATGGATGAGATAGAAACAAGGGGAAAATAGTGTTCAATTAAAGCTAGAGATGAGATGAGTTTTGTGTATGCTTTGTGTCTAAATTTGCATGTTCAGTTAGAGAGAATTTATCATCAAATTGTTAATCAAATTAGTCAAAAATCTTGGGACATGATTCAGTGTGAAGACAGACAACCTCCCAACAGCTTTTTAAACACTAGGGAACACTATAGTCCCTGAGATAAAGTTCTTAGACAGCAACTCAGAGAAGCTCCCAAAACTTGGGAATAACAAAGCTGTGCAGTCCCTGAGCTTGTCGGACTAACAGAGAATCTCCTCAAAGCAACTGAATTAAAGCTGATATATTCTATGAACACAAAGCTGACAAACTTTTAAGCAGGGCTAGAGAGAGGCTCTTCCCAGTCATATGGGTTGGAGTAAGACTTATGTCATTTTAAAAAAATCTTTGCATTATCCATGAAGTATAGAATTGAATACTGTAACCTTTGGGCTAGGTTAGGGGTTACACAATTTCCTGGAGGCTTAAATGCTGCCCTTTGGGGTTGTTTTGCACATTTCCCTCTAGTATCTATATTTGAAAGGCAAGTAACAGATCTGGAGATGCTTTTTTGACAATAACAAAAAGCCAAAATGAAACTGAACTTAATGTTCGGGTAGATTTGCCAACCTTCAGAAGGTGTCTGGTATAGTCTTGGCCTTGTTGTGGCCTCCCTGTGAAAGATTTCCATGATTTCGCTCAGCATATCCTGCTCATGACTGGCCAGACATGATCTCTTTAGGGGGTGATGCAAGTGTGGCCTTACAGGACAGAGAAGATGGGCTGAGACCTTTTTCCCAGTTCATTTTCTCCTCTGCATCCTGCCCTTGAATACCACCCGCACCAAACAACAAACTGCCCTGACGCTATTGCATCAGAAAGCATCATACGTTTGCAGGCAGCCTCCATATTTCATCCTCTGAACGGTCCAATATATTTCAGGTACTCCTGCTTCCTAATGGCATGTAGTAGCATGTTTCCTAATGGGCTTGCTTTTCTGAAGCCTTTTTATGCTGCCCCTCTCTCTCTTTTTGAAGTAGATTTGTATGGGGTGTAGAATAATTCTGACTGAAACAGACATTTTCAAAAAAGCTGAAGGAAAGAAACTGCCCAATGAAGTTATTGACTCACTGGTTGACTAAGAAAACTGTCATGGGGTTGTTAAAGCCTGTAAAGAAATTGCAAATGTTGCTATGAGAATAGAGAGCAGTGTGGTGTAGTTTATAGTTAAATGTGAAGGTCTGAAAGCACACTTGAGATATTTTTCTATCAGGGCTCTGAGACAGTGCTCCTCTGATTTAAGAGATCCTTTAAAAGCCTTAGTTAATGTTTATTTTAATTTAATTTTTATACATTCATTGCAAATATGAAGCAAAAAAATTCTATACGTTGCAGGGAAAACACTGTGAATTTCACACAACCAACCAAGTTACTATTTTGCCATCTTTTTTTAACATATGTCTCAGGAGAAGAAACGGGAACTGATGGTTATTTTTTTTTACCATCTATGCATTCAAAGCCAGGTCTATGGTTATTTTGTTTGCTGAGAGAAGATTTAAGAACGACATTTGGTTAAAGCTAAGCCAAGGCAGCTAATGCTGCTGACTGCAAGGCTGTTTGACAGGAAGATAGAAGAAAACAGAATTCAAACCTTTCCAGAGACCTACATACAGCACAGGAGGTATCTTTCTGAAACTTAAAAATACCAAATGTTGAATCAACAGCTGAGAATGTTTTGTAAATCAGTAATTCAAGCTGCTATGGATTTAATTGCAACATGAATCAATTTAATTTGGAAAGTATTTGTCCCAGTGCAAGGGGCCATCTATAGTATATGTACATAGGCAAATGTATATAGGTATATTTCTAGGTCTTTCTCTAGGCTTCTCATTGTCTGTTGTGAGAGAAAGCAAGAGAAGGAGCTGGAGATCAGTATACATATCTATATTAAACTGTGACCTGGTGTTTTCCATTTTTATTTGAATGTGACATCTCCGTGCAGATATTTAGTGGTTCTTGTTTTGCCATTTGTTATCCAAATCCACTGCTTAAAAAAAACAAAACTCAGCTGCATCTTGGCTGAATTTGAAGTGATGCTTGAGTAGCAATGTTAAAAAAAATTGTTTGTGAATCATGTGATCAGCTTCTCTCAGTTTGACATGGAAAGTCTCTTGTACTAAAGTGTATTTAATGAAAATGATGTCCTACAATAAACAGTGTCATCCTCAAAAAAACCTGTTAGTGATAAACTGACTATTACTTAAGAAAGTATAGAACGTTTATGAACTTTGTGTCCTATGACTACTAGCACTCTGTACTAAAATGAACTGCCAGATTTGTATGGAAGCCATATTGGGCTACGGACAGCATAGACTTTATTCAGGGCTTGTGGACCAAAATAACAGAGCCAGGACAAAATGCCCTCTTCCTAGTCTCAAAAGACAAATTCATCAATTAGATAAAGATAGTCTCTGACATCTCTTTAGCTTTTCACTTAGAGCAGCTTCAAATGTTTGCCGTTCATGAATCTGATACTCATAAGGAACAAAGAAGTGCATATCTTTCCTACCCACAATATAGGATAATGTGTGATACTGCACTTTTACAAATACGGACTCATTTAGGTCTGATTTTGCAGTCACTCTTTTGGGAGAAAGAAGCATTACACGAAGTGGAATTATGTGTCTATTGATATTATGAATGTTATTACTATTTGTTTATTTTCAAGATTTATACTCTAGCTTCCTAAGACATAGGCCTTCAAGATGACTTAAAAATAAAATTGATCCAATAAGAATTATAAACAAGAATTACCGTACATACTCACATATAAGTCAAATTTCTTAAAAAGCCCCCCCCCCCCTTGACTTATACGCGAGTGAGGTGTATTTTTAAAAATATTTTAGGGTTTTTACTTTGTTGGCCACTAGGGGGCACAGTTTTTAGGCTAGCGGCACCAAAATTTTAGGGTATCATCAGGTGACACTCCTGATGATACCAGCCAGGTTTGGTGAAGTTTGGTTCAGGGGGTCCAAAGTTATGGACCCCCAAAAGGGGTGCCCCTATCCCCCATTGTTTCCAATGGAAGCTAATAGTAGATGGGGCTACTATTGGGGCTACCATAACTTTGGTAGCCCCAATAGATGGGGCTACCATAACTTTGGACCCCCTGAACCAAACTTCACCAAACCTGGATGGTATCATCAGGAGGGCCTTCTAAAGATACTCTGAAATGTTGGTACTGCTAATATAAACATTCCTTCCCTGACAGTCACCCTCAAATTTCTCCAGATTCTCCCTTTAAATCACCCCCCCCCCCCGTCTGAGTGGATTTAAAGGGAGAATCACAGCTTACAGAGCTAGTTTACTGTTTTTATTTGAAATAAATATTCAAAAACATTTAACCTACTGATACCTCAATTAATGTAATGTTATTGGTATCTATTTTTATTTTTGAAATTTACCAGTAGCTGCTGCATTTCCCATCCTCGACTTATACGCGAGTCAATAAGTTTTCCCAGTTTTTTGTGGTAAAATTAGGTGCCTCGACTTATATGCAGATCGACTTATACACGAGTATATACGGTACAGTAATCCTTTCCTAAAGTGGGTGGTAGATATGGTGGTCTTGGCCAAGGTAGTGGTACATCAGTTGATAAAATACATGTAGCAGAGCCACATGTTTATCTTCTCATATGCCACATTAATAGCTTCCCAGATGGAATGAATGAACTTAAAGTGCAAATTCCAAGCATAGCAAGCAAAGTTATAGTATCCCAAAGTGAGAGAGTAAAAGAATGGATGTGCCTCTGTGCAGAAACTCCACAAAACAATCATGGGCAACAGTCTTCCATAAGGTCTATCACCAACACCAAAATACTGAGAAATAAATAAAATAAAATAAAACACTGCCCACTCACAGAGTAAACATGACTCAAAACGGCAAAGGAAGGCCACAAACCATTCTGGGGAACAGAAAGAAGGAGCATGTTGTGTAGTCTTACACCAGCGGAGACAGCGTGTCGTTTCGGCAAGTGAGAGATGCAGGGGCAGCTCTGCCGTCCCGTTTCTTCCCAAGCCCTTTTATTGATAGTTTACAAGAGGAAAAACAAACAAGGCAGGCAGGGGTTTGCAGCACCTGGATACAAGACAATGAACAGGACAAAGGGCGCAGGGGGATTTGGGCAGGGGATTTGGCAATTGCACGTACACATTGAAGCCAGGAGGTCTTGCAACCTCAGCAGTTTCTCCGAATCCACATTTTGGAAGGAGAGGTCAGTCGGGGGAGTGTGGAATACCCTTTTCCAGGGGGGGGGGGTGCCCACCGTACTCGAGCGTCTCCCAGGCATTCATGCCCTCCAACAATGTTGCTTTGGTTTCATTAATTAACAGAGACTATAGCATTCCTTGGAGAGTTAAAGAATAAATACAGTTCCTATACAGTTCACTGTGATCAGTGCTTCATATCCATGGCAGATCAAATAGTTAAATAGTTTTGATTTTTGTGTGCTTTGTATGAGCCATCATCAATACAAAAACCTTGCCCTTTTGAAAATGTAAATTTCAACACAAAAATGAAAAAAAAATTAGTTCAGCTCTGGTCCTCAGTTCATTAGACCACTGGAAATATTAAATAATTTGTGTATGTAAAACTACCATTTAGAACTGAAGTATTCTCTATTTAAATTTATGTGAGAATTATTCTATCATAAATGTTTTCAGTTTGATTAATTCTGTCCATACTTGGCCCGGTACAATTCTGAAAAGGTTTTGTAAGCTCTGGAAAACTTGAAACCTAATTCTCTATGTACTTTTGCAAAAGTCCCATTGAGTTTGGTATAATTTCAAATGAATTGCAGCCTTAAGCATTTCCTCTGTACCACATCAGCTATAGCACATTATCTCCACAGCCTGCAATTTTCCACATGATCTTGCCTACTGCCATAATAAAGGTTCATTAGGTGTCCCTTGGCTTTGTAGAATTCAGAAGTCTGTTTTCAAGATAGCACTTGAGAAATATTGAGGCCAACACCACCAGCAGGCTCTCTTTTATTGCCACTGAGATGTCTTGCCTTGCCAACACCTTCCCCCATCCCTTGAAAAAGACCCTCTCCCATGAAAAAGGCTCTTATAGCCATGGCTCAAGTGTGCACCCCAAAACGACTGTACTTCTCTGGTTAATTAGCAGGATATGTCCCAGCCATTTTGGAAACCTTTGGAGTTTAAAAATATATACCGGTACTTCGTTTTTATAAGACTATGCACCACATACACACACACACACACAGTGCAGAGGTGAGCTGGAAAACTGCAGATATCCAGTAGGACTTGAAGAGGTTTTGCGTGTAGAGGTGTGGCCCTTCTAGCTCAGTGACCCGATACACAGATAATACACAGGACAGTATATATAGTGTGGGTAAGCAAATGGCCATAGCCAAAGAATTTATTGACCGAAAATACAGGAAGGCAAATTGGCGCAGCATGGGAGGTGATCCAAGCGTCTGGGCAGCCCGAGTGCTGTTCCCCAGAGGGTGACTAGTTCCTACAGCCCGCCTGCTGGAGGAATCTAACCAAGCAGAGATTGGAGTGGGACCTTCCAGACCGGCGAAGTGCCCATGACTGGGGGCCCCATCTCCATCCTTCGCTAGGGGTGCAAGCTCCTTAGCCCCCCGCGGGGCATTCCAACCGTGGGCTTGTTCCACCCCTACCTCTTACGGAGGTGTAATGAACAGGGGAGCTCTCCCAGCTCCCCTGCCAGCGGATCACTTCCCATGCGCAACCCGAAAATGGCTATGACAACAACACAACATTTAAACATTTCTAAAACAGGGATCGGGTGGGTGGGAAAGTCCCTCGACGTTCTGCGGCTGCGAGTGGGGCGGCGACCGCGAGGCAGGGCCTTTTATAGGCCCAGCCTCTGCAGCCCCCCTCGCCAGGCGATGCTCGGCGTGCTCAGCGAGAGCCGCGCCTCCTATCAGCTGGGCTCCCCTGCGCTTGCGCAGGGCGAGCCCGAGCTGTCCGGCCCCTCTGCGCATGCGCCGGACGGCCGCGCATGCGCAAAAGGGGGCCTGGAGCCTTCGCCGGGCCTCTAAGCCCTCCATAGCGGCGGCGGCAGCGTTTAAATCGCCGGCGCTGCGTGTAGAGGAATGTGGCCCTTCACAAGCTCAGTGACCCGGATACACAGATAATACACAGGACAGGTATATAGTGTGGGTAAGCAAATGGCCATAGCCAAAGAATTTATTGACCGAAAGTACAGGAAGGCAAATTGGCGCAGCATGGGAGGTGATCCAAGCGTCTGGGCAGCCCGAGTGCTGTTCCCCAGAGGGTGACTAGTTCCTACCGCCCGCCTGCTGGAGGGAATCTAACCAAGCAGAGATTGGAGTGGGACCTTCCAGACCCGGCTGAAGTGCTCCATGACTGGGGGCCCCATCTCCATCCTTAAGCTAGGGGTGCAAGCTCCTTAGCCCCAGCGGGAGTCATTCCAACCGTGGGCTTGTTCCACCCCTACCTCTTACGGAGGTGTAATGAACAGGGGAGCTCTCCCAGCTCCCCTGCCAGCGGATCACTTCCCATGCGCCACCCGCCACAGAGCCGGGCGAAGGTAATCCCCTTCCCCGGCTCCCGCCAAAAGCCTCCTATGCCTTCAGCCAATCACACAATGCTGTTCTAAGGCTATACAACCATAAATCCGTGCCCTGAGGCGATAAATGAACCCCATCCCTGTCTGTACAGTGCTTCTACCTTAGGTGAAATGTCCCGATGTGAAACCTCCGCCCCCCAAAACCCTGAACAAAAGCGACCACGGTCCGGCCAGATCCACCGGCTCTGGCTCCATTCACCCATTACGGGTCCAAGGCACCCTCAGGCAGCGTCTTCCCAACAAGTGAGACCAGAAGATCATGGTATCCGGTAGCAGGTGGTGAATGGAGTCCCAAGTCCGCTAACATCGTCTGCTGCTGGCTGCCGCGCTCTTCACTGCAGGGATGTCGTTCTCTCTCCGAGCTGCAGCACCAGCGTGGGGGGGCTTGGCAACTTTCAGCTTGGTCCGAAGGGATGGGGAGAAGGTCCTGCCAATGCATGCCTCTTCTTCCGATCCACCGTAGCCTGGACTGGTGGTGTAAGCCCAGGTCCCGACCCCATCTTGAAGAGGCTGCGTGTCTGCCGGCCCAGAAGACGATGCTGTGGCCAACCACCCAAATGACTCTCTGGTGTCCTAAGAAGCTGACAAAATCGCAGTTAGGTGGGGCCACTGGGCGCAGAACCCTATTAATGCGCAAACGGCCTGATGTATGTTTTGTAGGCCGAAGACCGCCAACAGCCCACGTCCATGACTCTGCCGGCTGGGGCTCCCACCCCGCTAGAGTGGGCCGCTGCTCCGATCCGAAAGGAATGGAGCCCGTAGGATGTCGCAGGGAGGTGCAGGGCCGATAGGCAAAGCCTCAGCACCGCCGCCAGTTGGTAGCCTTGAGGCGAGTCCCATCAATGTGGGCGAATAAGGGGCTCCCTTCAGGCGGACTGCCAGGTAAGGCCCACGTGTCCTTCCACGGGGCAAGGGCCGGGGGCTGTGGAGGCCTGCATGGAGATGCAGGTGCCCCTGGCCTGCTGATCCGTCTTGGACCGCCACAGGTGGATATATATAGTGCCCTCATGGATCCGGACATCCTTGAGTGACAGGGGTCTGTCGCTAGTACCCTCCCTGGACGCTGAGACAATTTCCCCGCTTCGGAAAGCCCCAAAAAATGCCAAACTAAAGGCTGCTCTAAAGAGGCAAGTCTCAAAAGGGGATGTGCACACTCGGGGTAGTGTCGCGGCTATCTGAGTGAGCAAGTTCAGAGAAATTGGGAGGCGCCCGTCCCTGACCCTAGGCGCTATCCGGGCCCCCCTTTATGGCCTGCCTGACCAGGAAGGATCCCGTGGGGTCCGTAATCCCTGAAGCTTTGCAGTAAAAGGATACTGCGGCCAGGTGTGTTCGCATCGTTTTGGGAGACCGCCCCTGCGTTTGTAAACAACCAAGGTACATCAGGAGAGACGACTCAGTGACCGAGGAGCCCCATACCAGAGACTGTTGGAACTGGAAGAAAGCATGGATTGCACCCTGATAGGCCTGCCAGCGTTGCTGGGGCCAGCGAGTTCAGGATTCCGGTGATGACTGTATCCTCCCAAAGGGCCCAGAGCTCCCTGCGGAAGGGGACGGATCAAAGGATGCTCCAGAGGCTGAGTAGCGAAATCTCTCTCCATCTGGAACCTGGAGAGGCGTCTGCTATGTCGTTCTCCACACCTGGAATGTGCTGGGCCACAAAGGAAATGTTATTGATCAAAGACACCACCACGAACTTCCTGACAAGCCGCATAACCCGCTCAGAGCGAGATGATTGCCGATTGATCACTTTGACCACTGCTTGGTTGTCACACCAGAAGACGACTCTGCGGTTGGCAACCGCTACTGGCTTCCACAGGTATAAAGCCACCACTATTGGGAAAAATTCCAAGAAGGTAAAGGCATCTTTTCCCAGGCCCCTCGCCACTCCAGTCTGATGGCCACGCTGGGCACACCATTGCCCTTTAGAAGTAGACCCGAACCCCATTGTGCCCGCAGCATCGGAATGCACTTGTAAAAAGTGGACTCAGGGTGAACCCGTTCCTGCCACAGTGAAATCCCGTTAAAATGGGCGAGGAACTCCTGCCAGACCGCTTCATGTCGTCCTTGATGCCCCTGGTCAGCCCGGTATGTGGTGGTGGGGGGTGGTCCCACTCCTCTAGTGGCGTGTGCCAGGTGGTATAAAATGGTCTGCCAGGTGCCACCACCCGACATGCAAAATTCAGGTGGCCTAACAACTTCTGGATATCTCTCAAAGTACATTTGGATTTCCCTGCAGCTGAAATAATAAGTCCCCTAATGGTCTCTAACTTGTCTGTTGGGAGGCTGGATGTGCCCTGTAGCGTGTTCAAGCGTGATCCCCAGGAAATTGAGGGGTGTCGCGAAGGGCCCTCGGTTTTTTTCCGCAGCCAGTGGGTACACCAGCTCTGCCGCCAATGCCTGAAAGTCGTGAAGCCTTTGGTGGCATTGCAGGGTGCCGCCCACTCCCCACTATGAGGAAGTCGTCCAAGTAATGCGTGACAAATGGACTGGAAAAAAGCGACCCTTTGCTGCCCATTCCAAAAGGAACTGAAGGCCTCAAAGGCTGCGCTAAGCGATGGAGCAACCCATGGGCATGGCTTTATCGACAAACCATTGCCCCTGGAATTTAATGCCCAACAGGCAAAAGTCATTTGGGTGTATGGGGAGTAACTTAAAGGCCCGGACTGTATGTGCACTTTGCCAGGAGGGCCCCTGGCCGCATAAGCCCTGATCAGATTGATGGCATGGTCAAGCGATGCGTAGTGGGCGGAGCAGAGATCCTGCTCTATGTAGTCGTTTACTGAGGAGCCCCTGGGGTAGGATAAATGGTGAATTAAACGGAACTCTCCTTGGGTCTTTTTAGGCACCACGCCCAAGGGGGAAACCCTCAGGTTTGGGAGTGGGGGAGAAGGGAAGGGGCCAGCCATGCGGCCGGCGGCCACTTCTTTCGCAAGTTTTGCTTCTACCACTAGGGGCATTTCCCGGGCAGATTTAAGGTTGCCGCAGTCAGTTGCCACCCTAGGGCCAGTGTATGGGATGTGAAAGCCCTGAGAAAACCCCTCCCAAAGGAATTTGGCAACCCAGCGGGTGGGGGAGCCAGATAGCTTAGGGACTGTAGTGCGGGGAGTTTGACGGGGATGCGGCCAGGAGTTCCCAGGACCCAAGTATTCCCGATCTAAGATGAAGGCGGCTAGCGGAGTGGCCCGCCCCTCCCTAAGGAGTTTGGTTACATGAGGGGCCGGGCTCCCGAAAGGAGGCCGGGACTTAAGGCCTCTTGTGCAAGTTGTCTTAGTGTAGGGGGCCTAGGCAAACCTCGCAGGAGTGCTTTCCAATTTGCATTTTTGCCCTGTTGCACCTGCCCAAGTTAAACTCCCAGCAAACCTGGCGGGAACCCTCCCCCCGAAAATTAGGCCGTTTCTTAAGAGAGTGGCCTTGGGGGCGGGCAAATGGCTGTACAAACATTGTCCACGCTTCCTGATTTAACTTGTCCCATCGGGCATCACTGCAACCTGATGCATCCTTGCGAAACTCCTCGTCGTAACTCAGAGCCGCAGAGAGTCCCCTATAAAGGCGAGCCCGTAGCACATTACACTGGTGGGTCCCCAGGTGCCAGGCCCTTAGCGGGTAAGCAGCCGAAACCAATGCCATGTATTCCCCAAACCCCAGTAACCAGTTATCAAAGGTCCTCTCCACCCGTTTTGCCTTGGGGCCGGTGGAGGAGGACCCCGTGACACCTGAAGAGGCACCTGGGCGGATAAATTTAAAAATATCCACGTAATACCCGTTTGAGGGCCCTATCCTTCAGCTTACGGGTGAGGTGTTTTCCTGGGGGGATGCTTGGTGGGCTTCGCACCACTAAAGGGGACTGGTGGGGGTGGGGCCCCTAAGCGGGGAAGCCCAGGCTGCGGGTCCCCTGCGATCGCTCAGGCCTGGGGAAGTGATGGGATGGCTGCGCATCCTCCCAGAATGTTCCTTCCCCGAGGAGAGTCCTCATCCGAGGAGTACTCACTGGAGGAAGAGCGATGGAGAGAGCGCCGAGATGCATGCGGCGAGATCCTTTCCTTGGCTTCTTACGCTGGCGGTCCCGGCTGGACCCTTCGCCCTCTTCTGCCGATGATGGGCTCTCGGCCTCCTCCTCTTCTTCCTGTGAAAAGGCCTCCTCCCCCTGGTCCCCTGCTGGCTGAGATGGTCCTGCTGATGTAGCTGCGAAAGAAGCCGCTGCCCCACTGGCTGAAGAGCCCTTGGCCAACCTTGCGAATGTATTCGCCAAATCGTTGAAAATCTGGGCACTGAGATCTGAAACCCCTGGTTGTGTCCCAGGGGGGGGGGCTGGTGCCGCCCCTTGCCCCGTACGCCTGTTCGCCGGGGTTGCTGCCACCCGCCTCTGGGCTTCTGAAGTTCTAGTGGCTGCCCCTTTAGAGCGCTTAGGCCGGGCAACATGAGATGAGGAAATGGGTTGCCCCGCCCTGGCCCCTGCTGGGGAATCTAGGTCACGCCAAGCAGGCGCCTTCCCCGCCGTTGCTCGCCTGGGCCTGCTAGTCGGGGGGGGCTCCCTAAGAGCTTCCCGGGAGGGGCCCGGGTGTGCTCTGCTGGAACCCGACCCACGAGAGGATGTAACTCTCACTTTGGGGGCTTGTTTAGCCCGGCCCTGAACCTCGCTCGGGGTCTTTCTTTTATCTCCCTTAGCGGGTGCCATGATCTAATGAACAGCGGCGTAATGAGAATAATGAGCTGCAAAGCTGTAATGAGCTATAGCGTGGTAACCCACTCTGCTGGGAACAACGACCAAAGCGTCGAATAGCTACTCAGCCAGCTGGACAGGAATGGAAATGGAGATCCCCAAAACAAAGCCAAGCATTAGTAAGTAGCCGGGATTACTATGAAAAGTATATGGCCAACCCCTGCTGCCCTGGGCCCGCCAACTCCAACCCTTGGACTGCGGGGTTTTCCTCTCCCCAAAGCCGGCCCGTTAAAGAAACACCGGGGGATGGGGGCGTTGGGCCAGAGAGATTTCTGAGAGGACTGTGACCGGCCTGAAGCCACCCCACCTGCTCAATGGGGGGGGGGGTGATGATAGATCCCCCTTCCCTCACACCAGGTCCACCACCCTTGCAGAGTGGGGAATCAACCCCTTGCCCGGGATAAATGCCCGGGGGGGGGGCACGTGCGTCTGGGTAGCCCCAGCCGCCGCGCTTGCTCGGTTTCCCCCCTCCCCCACAGGCCTAGTCATGCCGCTGCGGAGGTAGAAACAGGGGGGGGCAAGGAGGCCCGTCGCCCCCCTAGGGCGCCACAGCCGTTGCTGAGCAAAGGAAAAAAGGGGGGGCAAGAAGGCCCGTCGCCCCCCCCCCGTCGCCGCGGCCGTTGCCTGCTCCCAACCCGCTGCGGAGTCAGTGGTGCAGCGGAGGACCCGCTGTAGAGAAAAAAGGGGGGGGCTAGGAGGCCCGTCGCCCCGCTAAGGCGCCGCAGTCGTTGCCGATGAAAGGAAGGGGGGGAGGGCGGGAGGCCCGTCACCTCCGCCAAGGCGCTGCGGCCGTTGCCGGTAAAATGCCGGTAAAGCGTCGCGGCCGCTGCTGCGACCTGTGGCCTTCACTCCCTCCCCCCACCATACCCAATAGATCCACGATGAAATCCTCGGCGATGAAATCCACGATGAAAGTCCCTCGACGTTCTCGCTGCGGAGTGGGGCCGGCGACCACGAGGCAGGGCCTTTTATAGGCCCAGCCTCTCGCCCCCCTCCGCAGACGTGCTCTCGCGTATCGCGAGAGCACGCCTCCTATCAGCTGGGCTCCCCTGCGCTTGCGCAGGGCGAGCCCGAGCTGTCCGGCCCCTCTGCGCATGCGCCGGACGGCCGCGCATGCGCAAAAGGGGGCCTGGAGCCTTCGCCGGGCCCCTCGCCCTCCCGCAACGGCGGCCGCGTTTAAATCGCGGCCGCGCTTTCTGTTTAACTATTCACTGTAAAATCAACTGTAAGAAAAAAATTCTCTGTAGAATGTCTATAGGAGATGATCAACAAGTTTTTGTGTAATACCCTAATAACTTTTAACTTCATTTCTCTAGTGTAGCACACATCACAACAATAGCATCATTATTTTGCACTTCCATCTTTGTTCAGAAAACAAGACATGTAGGTTTCTTTTTTTAACATTTATTTTAAATCAAGACAGATTAATGAATCAGCGGCAGTTATAATTTGTTGTTAAGAATGAAGGCTAAAGGGCTGAATCTATCTATATCTCTATTCTCCCATTCCAACCTCTTCCCTCTGAAAACATGACTCCTAATCATTTATGTATGTGAAGACCTGGTTCCTGAATGGAATGCATGTAATCCATGATCAGGATTATCATATTTTTCCCCACTGATGAGGCTTTCTTTATGCCATCTGATATTACATTGTCCCCCTTGCCCACTTGCTTGGGGGTGGGGACCTGGAGTGACAAAACCGGAATCCACCCAGGTGTGAGTGGGCACATGATTCTCTTACCACTTAAGAGCCTTCAGCCTTTGAGCTGGGCATGTGGCTACATGATCCCAATCCCAAGATCCCTTATAAGAGTCCCAAATTGGGGGATATGGGCACCCCAGGTGAAGTGGATCTACCCAAATACCCAGACTACCACAAAAGTAGGGTGTCCTACTCCACTGTTGCTGGTGCTCCCAAAATCACAGCCTAAACAGACTGCCAAGGCAACATGCCCATATCTGAGTGCTCAGGGCATTAATTGTCCAGAGGAGAGAGCCAGCAGGAAGACCGTGCTCAGAAAGGCCCAACCCAGTAAGCTAGAAAAAATGTCTGTGGCATCTGGCTTGCAGAAGATGTGGTGCCCTATGACCCAGCTGGCTATGTCTTCAAGGCTGAAAAGAGATCATGTTAGTTCTCTGTGAGATGGGGATAAATGTAGGTCCTATACTCTGATAAGTGCTTCGATGAGGAAGGAGTCCATACTGTAGTCCCTTGGTGGGGAACCCAGAGCCATGAGATCTATCCACATGATGCTGACAACCTAGAAACTGGAGAGGCCAATCCCATCAGAAAAGTGAAATACTTCCTGTTGGTGTCAACACAGGAATAGACTGTTATTTGAAAAGGTAAGTACCCCTGCTTGGAGGCCAGCAGCAAAATTAACTTGTGATGGGGGAAAGGGGGAAGAGTGGGCTGTACCTCTTCAGGCCACAGGTAAGGGATTGCATGTTTCAAAGTTCCCCTGTATGACAATTTCCTGCTAAGTGGAAAGCTAGTAAAGCATGAAAAGATCTAAGCAATAACTGCTCTCCCAGATAATGTTCCGTGTGCAAGGACCTACAGCCTGTGCAATAGACCAGAAGCAGCAAGTTTTTAAATTAGTATTCATTCTGTAATTTACTCCTTTGTGAAAAAGATTCATTGTCCAAAAAGTGGAAATACAGGAGAAATGCTGGGAAGTAACATAGGATAGTGCCACTAATAAATCAAATACAATGACTAATTTTAAAAAATTTGGTGAAAGCAATTATTATTTTAAATGTTCTGATACATTGTACAGGGAATGTTCTGATACATTGTAAAGGGAATTAGTTTTTATCAAAAGATAAACATACTTGTTTGGCATAGAATCATAGTGAGAGAGCTCTTCCAGAAATTCATTTGTCCAGGGAGCAGGTTTGTATTTTGTTTTTTGTTAATTCTTCAAAAAAGAGTTGACTGAATTATTCAGTTTGGCTGAATAATAGTGGCTTGCAGTGAATAAATATTGGCTTGCACTATTCCAGATTCTTATTTTGTCTTTGTGCTTGCAAGCTGCCTTTCTTGGATACATTTTAGCAAATTTAGTACCTCTTAAGAGAGTTGCAGAGTTATAAATACAGCCTCTGTTCTATTCTCTAACACGGTTTAGGCAGTATAAGGGGAAGGGTACATCAGTCTCTCATATCTGTGCCACCTATTGTTGGTGGTACATCATCATTTGAGAAGACTGATGTCTACCAGATGATGTCTAACTCCTGCATGGAAGGGAGCATGATGTATAATAGCAAAAATTGTACCATGCCAGAATTGGGGGGGGGGGGGTGGTTGCTGTGTTTACAAGTCCCTATTCATTAGTGATTGTTGTAACTACTGTATTCATGTTTTGTAATTATGATGGTTTTAAACATCAGATATGTCAATCTTGGTTTTACTATTCTATGCACTATGCGAGAATCCTCTGTCTACAGAATATGTATATGGGATATATAGATATTTCTCAGTCATCTTTCACTCATTTATCTTGCTTACGTTAGCCTAAGTCAAGCTGAGTGGAACTTCTGCTAAAAATAAAAATTCACTTTCTTTCATAATTTAGGATGCCACCCGACCAGTCTTCCTTTCAGTATATTACTGAAAATCCTTCCAAATATCAATGGCCTTTTCAGGTTCTTCTAGCATTCTCCTCAGTATGCTAAAGTTCTTCTGTCAAATACATTTCTGTGATATTTTGGGAAATCACATGCACACACACATACCAATTACTAGATTCTACAGCAAGTGCGGAGCTGGTAGAAACATAGTCCTCCTGTCTCCTAGCAACCAAGTAGGTAAAATATGAAAACCCAGAGACCTGGTTGCCAAGCAGTGATCTGTATGTGAAGCATTTGCGCACTTTGCCTTTGTAGCATTTTATTGCTATTTCTAAAATAGAGTTCTTTATTCATCAAATGATGCTTTCGTCACAGAAGTTACCCTATTTAAAAGAGCTCCACTGATATTCACAGATCCTATGATAAACACTTCAGGTGCTCATAACCTGGAAGTCAGAGGTGGAAACCAACAAAACAGGCCATATACATCAGACAGATTTCTTATTTTCACCCATCTTAAACTGAACATTTGCCTTTGAACAACCCAGCCATAGTAGAATTATATCCTTTAACATGAGGCAAAAAATAACATGTTTTAAAATGGAGAAATAAACACAAATATGTACAAATATTGTTTTCTTTCTTCGCAAGTTGATTCAGCAGGCTGGCTTCAGCTCAAAGAGTCAGGACTTCTAGGAGTCCTGAAAAAAAAGTCTGTCTGAAAAAAGAAGGCTATGGGAGAACATCAAAGAGGTTTATAGAATTATGGAAGAGTTGAAAAAAGTTGATAGACCTTTTCTTCCTTCTCCTATTATATTAGAACTCGGGGGCAGCCAAAGAAGTTGATAAGCAATACATTCAAGACAGATAAAAGGAAAATACTTCTTAACTCAAAGAGTAATGATGTCATCAATTTCACTGCCAATGGTTATGGCCATGAATGTAGACAGCTTTAAAAGGTGAAGATAAATTCATGGGGGATAGATCCATCAGTGACTTCTAGCTGTTGTGATTTAAAGGAACCACCAGATACAGAGTCAGCAAAACACTGAATACCAATAATTTACCTATATGTCCCATTTTGTTTCCCCTCCAGAATAAGTTGTTGGCTGCTTTGTGAAGCAAGGGGCCCAGACTTACCTGGGTCCCACTTGTGGGTCTGAGTTGGTGGGGAAAGGAAAACAATGCTTGGGCAATGGGTGGGGCTGATTGGGCAATGGGTGGGGCTGAGAGAGCTCCGAAAAGCTGTGACTAGCCCAAGGCCACCCAGCTGGGGTGTGTGGGAGTGCACAGGCTAATCTGAATTCCCCAGATAAGCCTCCACAGCTCAAGCGGCAGAGCAGGGAATCAAACCCTGTTCCTCCAGATTAGAATGCACCTGCTCTTAACCACTACGCCACATTGAAAGTGATGCTGTTTCAGGGTGGGGGATAATCCACCCCAAAACATCATCACTTTCAATGTTGTTTAACTAGGAACCCCAGATTGTCCCTTTAAGGTGGATTTAAAAGGAGAATTTGGGCTCTCTAGTTTAAACATCATTGAAAGTGATGCTGTTTGGGGGTGGATTCCAGCATCACAGCAGCTGCACGGGGGGAGGGGGGACTCAGATTTTGCACCAGGCTCCATTTTCCCTCTATGTCTCTGCCCAGAGGGGAGGGACAGGGCAGGGCAGGGCAGGGCAGGGCAGGGCAGGGGAGTCTGCCATCCCCGACCTCGGAGAGCTGCTTTTATAAGCACTAGGCCAGGGGCGGGGTTTGGGGAGGCGTGGCCATGCCCTAGGGGCGGTTGGGGGTGTGGCCCCATCCCCAACCCCCCCCCCCTAAAAATCTATACCTACGTCCCTGGCCAAAACCATTTTTTCTGGGCAGAAATAATGAAAGCACCATCCACATTTTTGTTATTCTTTAAGGTATTTCTTTGCTTTCTCCAAGTATATCATTTGTGAACATTTCTGTGTTCCCTGTATATAAAGACCAGAAACATTTAAACCCTGTATATAAAGACCAGAAACTGAAACATAAGCGAACTTTCTTAGTCTGACTCTTCACTTCATACAATAAGAAATCACCATGTATTTCAGTACAAAGTTCTTTTGTGATATAATGGTTGACTTTATGAGCAACTCAAAATTTTTACTGCTTTATTTCCACAACACTTATGTAAAGTTCCAGAGAAAGTGACTATAAAAGCCAAGAATTGAACAGAATGTTCTCATATTCTAATGAACAGCTGTAATCATTGGTCCAGCTTTTCTTTAGTGTTGTGCAATCACTGGTTGAAAGGAAATCACTTTAATTCAAACCAGTGACAAGTTTTGTTCACAATTTGTGATATGTCTGTTGATTTTCTCCTCTTTCAAATAATGGAAAAGATGCACCAACAGCTATGCAAATTCAAAGAGAGGCCCATATTCTGTAAAGGCTAATCTAACGCTATTAAAATTATAATTTGTCATCAACACACTGCATTCAAAAATTAATTAGTGCATGGCTGTGAATTACAAATTGTATTTTGAGGAGAAATTGATGCTTAATGTTAATCTTAAATGTGGTGTGTATGTGCAAGTATATCTAAAACACATATTTTAGAATGATCAGCATCACTGAGCATTACACAGGTACTTGAAACGAGCATTAGATAATGCAACAAGAATTCACAATTTAAATCTTTAAATCTGTGATCAAACTGAAAGGAGGCATACAAATGTTGTAAATAGAAATAAACAAACTCCTTTGTGAGAGACGCTAGAGGTTAGACAGAGACCCTTTCTGCACAAGTCACCTAAAACGTTTGCTGAATGTTTTCAATCCAGCCCCTTCATCCCTACCTTTGTTTGCATCCATTCTCTGCAAACATTTCATGGCTGCTGTGAGGGTTTTTTTTCTGGGGGGCAGGGGAGTTACCTGTAAAAGCAATGCTTCATGGAGTCTTAGATTCTCTGCAGTAATCACAGGTTTACTCATGAGTAAATTTACCCATGTGTAAGAGAAACTGCAAGATGAAAACCTCCACTGTATAATTGCTAATTTACTCATGAGTAAATTTACTCACAAGTAAGAGAAAATACAAGGGTAAGAGACGAGTAAGAGAACAGCCAAAAATAATGGAAAATAAAGAGGCAAGGGCAAAAGATCAGCTCAGGGAGGGGGAAAATGGAACTGTGGGAGAAACTGAGCTAGGACATAAAGTGCCATGGGGAAGAATCACACAGTGAGAGAAATGGGCAAACACAGTGCAGACTCCACAAAGGAAACATTTCATTTCCTGCTTGGAAACATTTTAAAAGGTGTTTTAGGAAAAGGACACTGAGGAATTATTCACTTAAGCCCATCTAATGATCTTCATAGATAAAGTGGTATTTACATTTGAGTCTCCTTAATGCTGGTCCAGTAGGCAGATGGCTATACCATACTGGCTATACCAGGGGTAGGGAACCTGCGGCTCGAGAGCCGCATGTGGCTCTTCTGCCCTTGCACTGCGGCTCCACGAGCCAAGCTGCGGGCCCCATGCTTGCCCCCCTTGCAGGCAGCAGGGGAGGCGCAACAATTGCCCGCGGCCGGCTGGGCCGCACCGCGGGCTTCCCCTCTCGCCCGCCCCGTTTGAGCGGGGTGGGCGCTTTCCCAGCGGCCGGCGAGGCCGAGCTGCTGGCCCCATCCTTGCTCGCCCTGCAGGCAGCAGGGCGGACGCATCCATGCTCTTCTCAGAATGAGCGGAGTAAAAGGTAAAAAATCCCCAATATATACAGTGTTATCTTTATTTTAAATGTCAAAAATTATTTGCGGCTCCAAGTGTTTCTTTTACCGTGGAAAACGGGTCCAAATGGCTCTTTGAGTGTTAAAGGTTCCCTACCCCTGGGCTATACAAATTGCCCAGATGAAAGTGAAATGAAATAGGGAACTGGGAGCCGTTAGCACTTACCGCTGGCATTTTTCCAGTATTGGGATTCAAATTCACTCTGGAAGATGTGAAGGAATAATAATTTAAAATATATTACTAATAAGCTGTGCCTAAACTCACACATCTGGCCCTGGGCTTCCAAGCAGCCTGGATCTTTGTTTGTTTTCCTTTTAGCAAGGCCTCCCAAGATCCGGCCTGTGCTTTATTCCTGCTTTTTCTTTTACAAACTAATAAAACTAAAGGTTGCTAAGGAAGATTTAGGTGGCTAAAGAAAAATTATTGGATGGGGCAACAGTCCCTTGCATTGCTTGAAACATGATTAGTGCTAATACAAATGAAAAAAAATTAAGTTCAAAAAGGACATTTTATACAGTAGAGTCCAAACAGTGTTTAATGTATAAATGACACTGTGAGGCTTAAAAAAAAAATTGCATGAGTTTTCTGGCACTGATTCTGAAAAGTGTTGTGTGCAACAGTAGCTTGACACTTTTAATTACAAATGATTTTCCCCTTAAAATGTTCATTGCTAACTGAACCTCTTTCAGTTGTATTATTTATTTTATTATTATTATTATTTATTTAATTTGTATACCGCCCGATCCCCGAAGGGCTCCGGTGCTTGTACCTCTGCTTACCTCAGTTTGTGTTTGTTGTTGATGATGTTTTGCTGTTGCCCACTGTAATACCTTGAGAGGGCAAACAGAAAAAGCAAACATTACAATGAAAAACCAGCATTGTTTTTGGTACTCCAACAGTTAATCCTTCAGTCTCCAGTGAGCTGTTGTATGGGGGTGGGGGCGGGAGGGAGGGGGGAGAGAGAGAGAGAGAGAGAGAAATTGCTGCTTGTTTTTTCAGGGGATGCTGGGCTGACTTTGGTGCTGGACGGTAGTGTTGAGTTCACTGGCTACCTGAAGTTCAGCCTCTGCGAACTTTAATTTGGCTGTGACACAGGACCTTTGTCAAGTAAGACTAGTTACCATGACACTATCCTAAAATAGAACAGATCCAATACACATCAATATCTGTGCAATATATAGAATAATGCACTACTTAAAATACATTATTCTGCACTCAGCTAGGTAATGATTTATGCAAGAGGAGGGTGCTACAACTGACTCTTTTTTCATTTAATTATGAAAAAGCTTTCCAGATCATATATTTAACTAAAGCAGAGGGACTTAGGGAGAAAAAAAGAGAGAAAGATAAAGGACAGGGCAGTGCTTGTGTTTTTTAGAGGAGACAACACATGTATCTTCACCAACAGCCATTTCAAACTGTTGTCTCTTTATTATGTCATAGTTAAATCACTGAGGAGAATTTAGATATCTTTCCCCAAGCCAGCACATTAGGAAAAAACAAACAGAATGCATATAAATGAACTACTAGCCAGTCCTGAGAAGAATCCAAGAACTTTGTTCTGTCCATCCTCACCTTCAAGGAAGTGAAAGGAGGGAGCAGGGTTTGTATATTGACTGGCACAAAGGGAGAGAGAGCCAGTCTGTATTTATGCCTGAAGCTAGTCTGCATTTATGCCTGGGGCACAAATATTTTTGCCCAAGGAAGGAGCATATATGGACCTGTATCAGGCTGGCCCTTGTCCATCATCTATATCATACCCACAGACAATCCTGTATCATAATAAACATAGTAAACTACCACATAATCACGCATTCTTGGCTCACAAATGCCAGCCCTTAAGTTGGTAACTCCCTTGCCTACCAGATTGGCCAATTTAGTACTAGGACAGATAACAAGGGAACCATTTAAAAAGTCCATGGGAACAACTGCTTTTCCTTGCCCCTTTGTGTTTTGGAATTGCTACCACAAATCATCTATATGGTATTACATAGTATAAAATGTGATCTTATCAAATACTCTATACATGGATGTTTTGCAACTTCGTCTTCAAAGGCCTTTTCTGCATGCACATCTAACTTCAGATTTTCCCAGTAATTAAATCTTGTGTTTTGGAAACATTTTCTGTGAAATCATTTTGTACACCTCCCTTCCCCCATCATCCCCCTACTTGACTTTTCAGTTACATTTATTCTACATGCTACTTCAGAAAATGTATTATTCCTGACGGTGCTGAAATGTCAACCATAATGCAGAAGAACAACCCTGTCCCCTTTTTTTCTTTTACACAGGTACTCTAATATGACTTCACAGTTACATTTTGAAGCAGCAACTTAAAATTGTCTCAGCCTGCATTTCTACTATTGAGAACTACCAACCAGGCACCATTATCTGAAGGAACAGAAACATGTAGCCTAACTCCACACATAAAGAACCACACTTTTAGGCCAAATCTGATCTGCAGTAGTAATGCATGATTGTTTCTGTAGCAGTTCCTGATTACATGCAGTGATTACTCCTAGTACTCTTTGCAAAGGCCCCCAGTTTCAAAATTGCTTTCTGCCCTAATGTGACATCTGCAGTTCGATATGAAATTGAGAAAAAGCTGATCCAATCGACCATACTATATTTTCCACCAAAAGATACAAGTAGAATTGTATATTAATCTGCCACATGCTGGACTGTCTTTGTTCTAGAATGCTCTGCTTGGGTCCTAGTGCCAATTGGCCAATTGGCTATGCTGGCAGGGGCTGATGGGAATTGTAGTCCATGAACATCTGGAGTGTCCTAGGTTCACCATCACATGGCCTACCTAGTCCTGTCCCCATTTGTATTATCACATTTAAAGGTTGATGATCATCCTTTAATAGATAAAGCCTGGAGAACTCCGCTGCTAAATGGTATGCAAAGGCCAAGGTTTTTGAAACTGGTAGATTCTCTAACTGCTGCTGCTACTGGATATGGCTGCTGTTACTGCTACTGCTGCTGCTGTTGTTATTATTACTACTACTATTACTGTGATGGTGAGGATATTTCGATAACTGCTCCAAATACCTATAGCATGTATACATACATACACACATATTCATACACACACAATAATACAACCATTTATATCATTTCAAAAATAAAGTAGACATGTCTCTTTCACAACTCACAAGTATTTATACATGAAATGGGATAATGTGTATGGAATGGGTGCCACAAACTTGTTCCTAGGACTGAAGAAATTACTTTGGAACTCTGTTGTAGCTAGTCCGGAAGAATCTTGATGAAAGCTATGAGCAATGTATTCTGGTTTACTGGTATTAAACAGGATTATTATGCTTACTCTAGGATAACAGAAAATGGTTAATATAAGGTTGAAACAATATAAAGGATGCTCTGTTTCATGGACAGAAGCTCACTGTATTTAGCTATATAACCAAGAAAGATTTCCTACACAGAAGACATATTGAAGGATTGTCTCAACAGGAACTTGAGGACATATTTCTTCACTCTTCTAGCAGCTTCTGCTATCTGTTCCACCCAGAGGCATATTTGCCCATGGGGTACCCCATGTCCCCGGGCACCCCCCATTTGGTCATGTGGGAGGTGCAAACATTTCTTTGTGTGTGTTTTTGTATTTTTGGCCTGCAGGAGGCACGGTTTTTAGGCTAGCAGCACCAAAATTTGAGGGATTTTTCAGGAGACTCGCCTGATGATACCCACGTTTGATGAGGTTTGGTTCAGGGGGTCCAAAGTTATGGACTCCCAAAAGGAGTGCCCCCACCCCCATTGTTTCCAATGGGAGCTAATAGGAAATGGGGGCTACAACTTTGAGGGACCATAACTTTGGACCCCCTGAACCAAACTTCACCAAACCTGGGTGGTATCATCAGGAAAGTCTCCTAAAGATACCCTGATATTTTGGTGCTTCTAGCTCAATTGCACCCCTGACAGCCAGCACCCTCCAAATTTCCTCAGATTCTCCTTTTAAATCCATTCCCTTCGGCATGGACTTAAAGGGAAAATCTGAGGTCCTCAGTTTAAACATTGAAAGTGATGCTGTTTCAGGATGGGGGACAATCCACCCCAAAACATCATCACTTTCAATGTTGTTTTAACTGGGGACCACAGATTCACCCTTTAAGTGGATTTACCGGTAAAAGAAGAATCTGGGCTCCCTAGTTTAAGCATCATTGAAAGTGATGATGTTTTGGGGTGGATCATTAAGCATCATTGGATTCCACTGGAGGTGTTTTGTGAGAGATGATGCTGATATTTGTTTGATAAATGTTTTGCTGGGAGTGATTTGTGAGAGATTTACATGCTTAATACTGATTTGAACTGTTTTGGAGCTGTTTCTCAGGCTAACAACCTACCTCATAGGGTTGGTGTGAGGCCAATATTATGAAAGAGAGTTGGTGGGAAGAGAGCCATGTATGTTTTGCTGGGGGTGGGAGGTGTTTTGTGAGCTGGTGCAAAAAATCATTGCTTGGTCGTGGTGGGGAGGGTGGCCACCGATATGGGGGAGGTGCACCAAACTCAGGTTTTGTCCCTGGACTCCAGTTTGCCTAGATACGCCTCTGGTTCCACCTGTGAGGCTTGTAAGATCTGTCCAAGCTCAGTGAGAAACTTTTTTGGTCATAAGACCTGTCATTTGAAGGAAGTTGAGCTGGTGCTCTTTGCCTGCTTTATTAACAGTCTGCAGTAGATGATGCTTTATCCTTCCTTCCTTCCTTCCTTCCTTCCTTCCTTCCTTCCTTCCTTCCTTCCTTCCTTCCTTCCTTCCTTCCTTCCTTCCTTCCTTCCTTCCTTCCTCCCTCCCTCCCTCCCTCCCTCCCTTTTGCCAAGTCATAGTGCATTGTTATGTTCTTGTTGTTTTGTTTCCTCATGAAGGTTTAAATGTATCTGTTGAGCAACACCTCTGCAAACTATCCTAAACCCTTTGGGAGTTTGTGCATCGAAGATCTAAGGCCCCTTCCGCAGAGCAAATGTATAACAAGTTGCAGTTGGGATAAAGTTACCCATTTTCTTATTTTTGCATTCACATGCATCCATGCAGGCAGCAATTAGAGTCACAGGAACAATCTGAGTTGCTGTCGTGCCTTCGCACAGAGACTCGTTAATTTTTTTAATTACTTCCCACCCATGTGTAGCTACACAGGCATGCACAAATGAACCTCCACAGTCATGCCGATGTCCCATGATACGACCATCTGCACCTGCTTAGCTATGCAGGTGCAAGCTGCAAAAAAAATTTAAAAAGGAAAAGGGAGGCAAATAAAGCGCTTCTGCCTGGCCGTTCACTTGTGAGCAGCTGCAGCCCCAGTTTTTAAAAAAGAATTGGTTTGTTTAGTGAATTTTTTTTAAAAGCCTGGTAACACGGGGCAGACTTGTTTGGGGGGTGGGAGCTGTGCAAAGTCCCCCCCACCTCCAATTTTTTTTAGTATTCTACACCCGTATTTATTGACCTGTGCAGAAGGGACCTAAGTGTTTTAAATAAATAAATAAATGAATGAATGAATGAATGAATGAATGAATGAATGAATGAATGAATGAATGAATGAATTTTTTTAAAAAATTAACAGGTTTAATTATTGACAGAAGGGTGATTGATAATTAGTTAACATTAATTTCACCTGTGGAATAAATTCATGGTTTATGGAGTTTTGGGCTTTTCTTTTTGATTGCTACAATACTGGTTGTTTATAGGTAGCTGGATGTTAATACTTGAAGACTGCCTTGTGCACATTGGTAGTGTTTTTAATTGCTGGGTAGCCTCTCGGGTACCTTCAGCCCTCATAAATATTGTAACTTTGACTCAGGGATAACTATCAGAGATTCCTTTGACTCAGAACATTAAAATCTGATTAGGTTTTTCAGTAGGAATGTTCTTATATTTGTCCACATTTTTTAAAAACATGGGAACTCAATAGAATTAATCTCTGAGTAAAATGCATATTTAAAAGAGGAAGAGATCAAAATGAAATACAGAAATCTTAGCAAAAGTCTAGGATTACAAGGACCCATCTGGTCATGCCCCTGTCCAAGCTACTATGCTGCTCATGTTCAACTGTAATTCCCAATACACTAGAGAGTGCTGACAAGGCTGTTCAAATGCTGGGAAAGCTCTAATTCAAAGCACTTGAATTTGAAAGTATTCTAAATATTACCAAGGAGACCATTCTTTTCCTGTCTGATGAGGTCCTTGGCTCCAACTCTAAAATCAACATCGTCATCATTTTTTTCTTTTTTTTCCTGCAATTGTAAAACCAACTTTAAATGCCTCATCCCTCACAGATGCAAGTTAAACTTTGTTGGTGTATCAATTTGAATGAAAGGAGACTGCTAATTCTTAACAAGCTTGATGAATGTCTGGCTTTGTTGTGATGCCTGTAGCAATCAAATCATTTTTAAACAAGTACCCCAGATCTATACAGAATGGCAGGCAGTTTTGCAAAGAGGGAAGGGGAAATGTTTTTTGAAATGTTGGCAGGTCCATACTTGGGTGTGGATTTTGCCCCGAAGAGAAAATGACATCTGCTATGACCAAAACTGCTAAGAGTCACCCCACCCCACCCCACCCACTGACCAGGTTCCCACCTGGGTCCCCACTTCACATCAGCTGGGCTCAACTGCGGTCGATTCCCCACTTCAAAAGTGAAAGTAGATACAAACTGGTTTGGTTTGATTTGGGACCTTTTGAGTGCAGTTTCATGGTTCCCACTGCAGCTTCTGCCCCCCTTGTTCCCAGAAACGCAGCAGCCACACAGGAGTCCCCACTGTCTGCAGATCAAATGCGTGATCCGCTCAGGGGCTATCCTGATTGGCTGCTGCGTTGTGTGAGGAGTGGGAGATTTTTTAACTTTAACCAAGAGCCCGGCCGGATCCCATGTCTCCTTGCGAGGCATGCGCCAGAAGCGACTGGGCCTTGCCTAAGCATTTTAAAGGGCAAAAAATAAAATGAGAACAACTTGTCCCTGGCTAGGCTTGAACTAGCTTGCCCAGCAGCCCAACGCTCAATCAACTGTGCCATAAAGACACCACTGACTTAAAGCTGGCAGAAATGAAACTTAAGTCTCCCTACACAAACAGAAACAGGGAAACGTACCCACGTGTATTCGTCTTTAAGTGAATCAAAGGATTTTTTTTTAACTTTCAAAATAATGGATCTACGTCTCTGCGAGAATGCACAGAAGCGACTGGATGGGCTTAAGCATTTTAAACGGCAAAAACAAAAAAGACACAAACACACTCCCCCTCCCCACAACTACAAAAGCGTTAAAGTGTTCAGAGGTGGGGATTTGTGCCTGAAATCATGAATGAGGCGCAAAACGAAATTGACTTTCTCCAGCATTTTAAGGAGCCAAAATAAAATAAAAACTTCCTCATTCCTTGCTGGGCTCAAACTAGCAACCTTCTGCCCATCAGTTCAATACTCAACCAACTGTGCTATACAGCCACTACTAGTTGGTTGGGGGAAATGCAACTTAAGTAGAACACAGTAGGATTCATCTTTAAGTGAATGCAAGGTTTGCCCCCGTTGCTTCAGATCGACGTGTAGACGTTGGTTTTCGGTGTGAAAATTAAAAAAAGAAGGCTGTGCGCACACTGCGCACAGCCCGCTGTAGCCTGATTGGATGGAAGGCTCCACATCACTATCAGCGGCAGGAAATAGGAATCCAGAATCACCCCCACACTTCCCCACTGCTCCACATTCGGCGTGTGTTTATTCAAAAAGTCCACCTTCTTCCAGGTTCTGAAATAACATGCACTGAGGGGGTGGTGGAGCTCCGAAAACGGGGTGAATGCTTGTTCAGTGGTCAGGCAGTGGGGAGTTCTGCTAGAAACCTGGATATTTGGAGTGATGAGCACGCATCTAATCATGAGTGGGGAATTGACCTGAGTTTGTTTATGAATCATTTTGATCTACTGACCACAACTGATATTGATAAGATCTTAGTATCTGTGACAGTCAGAACCTGCATGCTGGATCCTCACTATTCTTTGCTACTGAAATCACACAATGACCATCAATCAAGCCCTGATGTACATCATAAATCAGTTGCTGATTCAGGGCACATTCTGTTGTCATTAAAACAGGCAGTTATTTGGCCCCTAACTTTAAAAAATCATTGCTAGAGAAAAATAATTTGGCAAACTATACCTTGGTTTCCTGCTTGCCTTTTCTGGACAAGATGATTGAGAGAGCAATAGTAAAACAACCCCAGGTTGTCCTGGATGACTCATCTGCCGTAGACCCCTTCTGGCTTTAGACCACACTATGGGATGGAGGCGACACTGCTGGCTCCAGTTCAATTGGCATGCTGGCAGGGGCTGATGGGATTTGTAGTCCATGAACATCTGAAGAGCTGCAGGTTGCAGACCCCTGCTCTAGTTTATATTTTTGTTGCTCTTACTGGAACCATTGGCAGCCTTTGATACACTGTATCATGCCATCTTATTGAAGCATTTGGAGGTAAAAGTAGGGATTAAAGGATATGTCTTGAACTGGATCAAATCATTCCTACAGAGTGTTGGAGACCATTTGTCAGCAGTATGAGACTTGCCTTGGCAGTTTCACAATGTTCATTCTTATCTCTCATGCTGTTCAATGTAAAACCCTTAGAAGAAATCATTCACAGTTTGGGAGTATGTTGTCACTCATATATAACTCCCTAACTCTGTATATTTTTATTCAAATTGCCTGATGACTCTATAGAGATCTTGAACAAATGTGTTACTGTTATAGATAATAGGCTAAAGGTGAGCAAATTGACGATGAATTCTGGCAAGGCAATAATACTGGCTGAGAAGGCTGAGGTCTTGAAGCTTACTGTGCTCCCCACTTTTGATGGAGTCCAACTGAAATAGTCCATAAAACCTAGGGGTGATAGTAGACCAAGTACTGTTATAGGACAAGCAAGTTACTACACTCTCTCTCTCTCTCTCTCTCTCTCTCTCTCTCTCTCCCATCTTCATTTATGCAGGAAAATGGCCCCCTTCCTTGACAGCCAATCTGGCCATGTGGATCCATGCTATTGTTTAGGCCAGACTACTGTAAATTCATAGGGGAATAGGCTTGCAGTCCGCTGCAGTGATTATTGTCGGTATCATCAAGTTTTCATTGCATTGTCTTATACCTTATTCTGCACTTATACCTTATTCTCACACAATACTTTGCATTAGGCACTTTGCTTATTTCATTGTTGCTTTTGAATTGTATTCCTAGTCCTATTGGATTGTTCATTTGATGTCTTATCTGGTATGATTTCATTTTTTTTTTGGTCTTTCTTTTACTTTATAACCCTCCTTGAGCCTCAGTGGGAAATGTGGGAATAAATAAGCTAAATACACAAAAAACAAAACCCAAGCATCATATGAAGACAAATCACATGACTTACCCAGTTCCATGCAGCCCCAGTGTGACCAGTCTGTGGACCCCCCCCCCCGCCCCCGGTCCTTTTCTCTCAGTAGCACAGACTATGGCTTCTCTTGACACTAAAAGTTCTATGGAACTTTATATAATTTGGCACTAGTTCAATAAACAAATGTCCACAGTACTGATGTTTTGCTGAATAATAATGAATAGACAGGTTTATGCAGGAGGAAAAACTGTAATCCCTCTGGTCCCATGTCCCATTTCCTGCTCTCTTCTGTTGGCTGCCAGGGTTTTTATTGTTTATTGTACATTTCTTATTATACAAAGATGCTGCACAGAAAAAAAGGAATGGCACATGAAGCCCAAGTACTGGATCTTGTGATCATAGCAAGAACAAGCACCTCTTTTGCACATTTGAGACCTAACTTGGAAGGGAATCACCCAGAGGCCTAGGAAGTTGTAATGTATCCGCGTAGTATTCGTGCGGATCCCAGCAAGGCTGCCTTCTGAATTTGACAGATGTTAATTTTGTCAATTCGAAGATGTTTCAAGTGCTGCCCTAGTGTTTTTGGGATGGCGACCAGCATGTCACATTTTTCTGTATTCTTGTTTGGTTTTCTGGGTTTGCAGCAAATGTCTGTTCTTCACTTCAATCAATGCCTGTTCTTGACTTTCATTCACATAATCGGCTAGTGCATGCTTCTCCTCTTCCACTGTTTGCTGTACTTGCAGTAAGCCCTTGCCTCCAGATCTCCGGGGAAGGTATAATCTATCAGTATCACTGCGTGGGTGTAAGGCATGGTGCATTGTCATAAGCTTCCGAGTTTTTCTATCCAATGCTTCCAACTCAGCCTGTGTCCTGTTGATGATTCCCGTAGTGTACCTGATGACGGGTATGGCCCAGGTGTTGATGGCCTTGATGGTATTCCCACCATTTAATTTAGATTTCAAAATTTTCCTGACCCTCTGGGTGTACTACTACTACTACTACTACTACTACTACTACTACTACAACTACTATTGTTTATTAGATTTTATAGACCGCCTAATCCACAAAGTGCTCTAGGTGGTTCACAATGCAATAAAACCCAATACATTAATTAAAACATCTAAAAACATTTGAAGTTCAGTATGCAGCATCATATCAGTGGCGCCTGGTCTTAAGGCCAGCCTTAAGGCTGGGAGGGGCTGGCAGCACCCAAGATAAAACCAGCGAGTACTGTGCTTTAATGCTTTGTTTTAGTGTGGTTGTTCACTGCCCTGAGTTCTTCGGGGAAGGGCGGTCTATAAATTTAATAAAATACATAAATAAATAAATAAAAATTAGCAAATATATTCATTATATTTAGAAAGCAGGCAATATTTTCCATTTATTAACAATTCACCCTTGGTAATCTACCTATTAAAATAACACAAATCATATTATGCCGCCATCACTTAATTTGTCAGTGTTTTTATTTTGGCTTATATCAAGCAAGGTTCTACCTTATTTCTAAAGTTGCATCAATGCATACAGAAGTGCTGCTGATTTCAGTTAAGGTGCAATGCAAGCACAAACTTAAACATAACCAGTTGCCATAGACTAATTCAAACTAGCCCTGCCTCCAAAACTCTAATACTGTTGAAACTATTCTCCAATAGATTTATTTGAAATTGCTGAGATTCATTACGCACCCCATTCCTGAGTATGTAACGATAATCTTTAAGTAGTCAACATAGAGATCAGCAAGGGGCAACCTTGTCCATCATTTCAAGGAGCTTCACATTCCACATTTTCACTGTGGCTTCATCAGAATATATGTTCAAAATCCTAAAATCCCCCAGGGCATTTTGGAATCCAGTAGGATTCATAAGCTTTTGTGCTTGGACCATTTTTACTGGGCCCCTTCTCATGTGAGATTTCAGGGCCACATTCACTTTTGTTTTAACTTAGTAATGGTCAGACTATGATTTAGGATGAATCTCCGTACCTGAAACCAAACCCTCTGTCAAAGGCTTGCTGCAAAAGACAAAGTCCAGGGTATGACTTCTTTCATGTGTTCGGTCAGTCATGATTTAGGAGAGACCCAAGGCAGTCAAAGAAGCTATAAAATTTTGGACTAGTTCCAATGAAGTATCCTCAGCATGAATGTTGAAATCCCCCAAAAACCCAATTCGTCTAGAAGAAGCATACAATCAACACCAGCGATAGTTTGTACTGGAAGTCTGTAGAAGTTGAAGGATTCACATAGGAGAATAGCCACACCTCCACCCCAGTCAGCTGTGTGGGATTGGTGGAGGATTGCTTAACCAGAGGGCATTAGTTGGGACAGACACACTCCATCATTATCTTCCAGCGTCGTTTGTGTTATGCAGGCTAGGTCAATTTCTTCTTCCTGCAATATCTCAAACTAGAGGGATTAGTTTTACCAAGCACTACTGTTGTATGTTAGTATGATATCACAGCAGTGTAGTGCAGTAATGAGTGCACTAATGTATTATGTCACTTATGTGCTCCAAAAACATTGTAGCACATGGATCTGATTGTATTACCATTTAAAGCATTAGGTTTGTTTCTAGACATGTAAAAACACATAACATGTGAATTTGCTGTTAGCTAAACTGACTGTTTTCTGTTTTAACAGATTAAAAAGAAAAAGAAGGGCTCAAGAGACCAAGCAGACAACATTAGCAGAAGCCATAACAAATATCTCAAGTATAAGTGAAAATATGCCATAACAAAGACCACATTCTCTTCAGATTTTCCCCTCCCCTTGTTTTTTTATTTAAAAAATATCTTAGGCTTAAAACCTTACACCACAATAATTAGCAATAAGATAATTAATCTTCTTGAAGACTTTCAGATAATAAACCACAAACAGTGAAAAACTAGCCAGGAGTGATGAACTGTTAAAAGGATTCAGGCTTTGTGTATAACCACAATAGGACAGCTGAACCTCAAGGAAGGAAAAGCTTTTACGTCCTGTTCACTTCTGAGGGTAAATGGCATGGACCAGGAAAGAAGGTGTTTACTATAACTATGAATGTCTGTATCAACAGACAATGTTATATAAGATCCCTTGGAGCCCATTTGTCAGAAAAACCACAATTTATCTTATGCTGAGAGGTGAGAGAGTCTGCCTCCCACCCCCCATTTTTCCATGCAGTTTGACAGAAATTACCTCTCAAAATGAATTCAAGACATTATTTTTGTCAAGGTGTTACTTTTTAAATACCCTTGTGTGACCCTGCATGCCGTGAAAAACCCACAGGAGCAGATTTGGGGCAGAACTTTTGTACTAAGAACATAAGAACATAAGAACAAGCCAGCTGGATCAGACCAGAGTCCATCTAGTCCAGCACTCTGCTACTCGCAGTGGCCCACCAGGTGCCTTTGGGAGCTCACATGCAGGAGGTGAAAGCAATGGCCGTCTGCTGCTGCTGTTCCCGAGCACCTGGTCTGCTAAGGCATTTGCAACCTCAGATCAAGAAGGATCAAGATTGGTAGCCAGAGATCAACTTTTCCTCCATAAATCTGTCCAAGCCCCTTTTAAAGCTATCCAGGTTAGTGGCCATCACCACCTCCTGTGGCAGCATATTCCAAACACCAATCACACATTGCGTGAAGAAGTGTTTCCTTTTATTAGTCCTAATTCTTCCCCCCAGCATTTTCAATGTATGCCCCCTGGTTCTAGTATTGTGAGAAAGAGAGAAAAATTTCTCTCTGTCAACATTTTCTATCCCATGCATAATTTTATAGACTTCAATCATATCCCCCCTCAGACGTCTCCTCTCCAAACTAGAGTCCCAAACGCTGTAGCCTCTCCTCATAAGGAAGGTGCTCCAATCCCTCAATCATCCTCGTTACCCTTCTCTGCACTTTTTCTATCTCTTCAATATCCTTTTTGAGATGTGGCGACCAGAACTGGACCCAGTACTCCAAGTGCAGTCGCACCACTGCTTTATATAAGGGCATGACAATTTTTGCAGTTTTATGATCAATTGCTTTCCTAATTATCCCCAGCATAGAGTTTGCCTTTTTCACAGCTGCCATGCATTGAGTTGACATTCCCATGGAACTATCAACTAAGACGCCCAAATGCCTTTCCTGGTCTGTGACTGATAGCACTGACCTCTGTAACGTGTATGTGAAGTTTGGATTTTTTGCCCCTATGTGCATCACTTTACATTTTGCTACATTGAACTGCATTTGCCATTTCTGAGCCCACTCACCTAATTTATCAAGATCCGCTTGGAGCTCTTCGCAATCCTTTGCGGTTCTCACCACCCTACATAATTTGGTATCATCTGCAAACTTGGCCCCCACACTACCCACCCCTACTTCCAGGTCATTTATGAATAGGTTAAAGAGCACTGGTCCCAAAACGGATCCTTGGGGGACACCACTCCCTACATCTCTCCATTGTGAGAATTTCCCATTTACACCCACCCTTTGCTTCCTGTTTCTCAACCAGTTTTTAATCCATAGGAGGACTTCCCCTCTTATTCCTTGATTGCTGAGTTTTCTCAATAGTCTCTAGTGAGGAACTTTGTCAAAAGCCTTTTGGAAATCCAAGTAGACAATGTCCACTGATTCCCCCTTATCCACATGCCTGTTTACACCCTCAAAGAACTCTGGTAAGTTTGTAAGACAGGATTTGCCTCTGCAAAAACCATGCTGACTCTTTCTCAGCAGGTCTTGCTTTTCTACATGTTTTATAATTTTATCTTTAATGATAGATTCTACTAATTTACCAGGAACAGATGTCAAACTGACTGGCCTGTAATTTCCTGGGTCCCCCCTAGATCCTTTCTTAAAGATTGGTGTGACATTGGCCATCTTCCAGTCTTCGGGGATGGAGGCAGATTTCGGGGATAAGTTGCATATTAAAGTGAGAAGATGCACTTATATGTATACACACACACACACACACACACGTACGTACGTACGTACGTACGTACGTATGTATGTATGTATGTATGTATGTATGTATATCCCGCCCTTCCTGAAAGGGCTTAGGGCTCCAACAACATTGAGTTTAATACAGATATAACAATCAATAAAACAATGGTTATAACAGTAAAAACCAACTACAGATGACAGAAGTCCCCCCCCCCCATGCACCCATGGGATGCCAATGTTAGTACTAATTAGGTCGACTGGCTAGATGGGAATGTCTGTGGAAAAGCTCTGTCTTGCAGGCCCTGCAGAACTCATTCACATCCCGCAGGGCCCTGATCTCATTGGGGAGCTTATTCCACCAGGCAGGGGCCAGGGCTGAAAAAGCCCTGGCCCTTGAGAAGCCAGTCAGACCTCCTTCAGGCTGGGGATCTCCAGTAGATTTCCCTCCGATGAGCGGAGGGATCTAGTGAAGTAATAAGGGGAGAGGCAGTCCCATAGGTATGCAGGTCCAAGACCGCTCACAGCCTTAAAGGTTAGCACCAACACTTTGAATATGATCCGGTACTCGATTGGCAGCCAGTGAAGTTGGTATAAGACCAGAGTAATCCGGTCTACTTGATGCTCCAGAAAGGAGCCTGGCTGCCGTATGTTGAACGAGTTTTAATTTCTGGATCACAGACAAAGGAAGACCAGCATATAGCAAGTTACAGAAATCCAGTCTGGAGGTGAACGTTGCATGGACTACTGTGGCCAGGTCGGAACAAGAGAGATACGGAGTCAATTGCTGTGCCTGATGTAGACAGTTAAAAGCCACTTGAATAGTCTTGGCAACCTGGCCCTTAAGCAACAAAGCTGAGTCCAAGGACACCCCCAGGCTTCTGACAGACGAGCCCAACTGCAAGGCCTCACCATCCAGCATAGACAGGCAAAAGTCAAGTGGTCTCTCCCCCTGATCCACCCACAGAACCTCCATCTTCGCTGGATTCAGTTTCAGTCGGCTCTCTCTCAACCAGCAAGCCATGGCCTCTAAACAACGCTGGAGAGTCCCTGGGTCAGAGATTGGATGGTCTGCCATCATAAACATGAGCTGGGTGGCATCCACATACTGGTGTCACCTCAGCCCAAAACTCCAGACTAATCCAACTAGGGGGTGCACGTAGATGTTAAAAAGCATTGGAGAGAGGATCGCCCTTGCGGCACCCTACAGATCATGGGGTGGTGCTTGGAGTTCTCTCCCCCAACATTATCTGCCAACCCCAATCTCAGAGAAACAAGGACATCCAATTCAGAACTGTCCCACGAACCCTGATGTATCTCTGGATAGTCATCTATTGCTGTTAATTTTTCAAACATTTGTGAAAGCCACTTTTTTTTAGTATGTGTATTGGGCTTCATCTGGTCCAAGAAACCTTCTTACAAAGGAGGCACTTGTTCTGCCTCAGGTAATAGTTTCCCTTCCACTGGAGGAAGGGTCTTGAACTCAAGACAACTCAGCAGGGTTTTTTGTACATGTTCTGCTTTTGCATATGGCTGTTTTTTAATTTGCCAATTTATTCATATTTCCAGCTTTCATATCCTGTGGTTTTGATCAACTGACTGACTGGTTGCCTCATTTCTATTTTTTATTTTTGTTAAAAATATATACTTAATTACATTTTTAAAAGAATATACAGCTATCTAGTTTGAAAACATTCTGGAAAAGCAGTATGTATATTCTAACAAATAAATCTATCTGCTGTTTCTACCACTAAACACTAGAGCCAGCTTCCTTTATTCAGAACTCTGCTGCAGCTGTTAAGGACAAACCACATGAAATGGCTAGCTGCTTGCCCATTGTCTAAGCTTCCTACAGACATCTGTCTGGCACAGAATCCTGGCTTAGAGAGAAGGCTGGTCTGATCCAGCAGAGCTTCTTTCATGTTTCTGATCTGTGCTCAAGGATGCTCAGTATATTCCTTGTATGCTTATTTATATCCAGATAAAACTGCTTCAGTTGTACCAAGAATAATTAAGAAAGAATATAGATAGTTAAACTCATTCTCCTACTGGATTTAGGGAAGGCAAAGTTTTAAAAATTGTTCGATGCATAATGCTTTGTGCATTCCACATGTTAAAAATCTGCTCTGTGATCCCAAATTCAACATTTTGAGATTATGTTCTATTTAAAAGCATTTTGTAATTCTCCATCACCCCTTCAAACATTACAGAGCAAAGCTGGGATATTTCCTTGTCCTTATTTTCTATAGTTTCACTCCTTGCTGAATACATGAAAATTATTTCAAAGTGTGGCACATGGAAGCAATAATTAATGTATACAAAATTGCACACATGTGTGCATATTTGCTCAATTTGCTAATTTATTTATTTTGCTAATTTAATTTGGATTTCCAAGTCATAGAATGGGGTTAGGACTGTATGCAGCAAATTCAATATCCTGATCTGGCATGTGTCAGAGGCCTTTCCTCACAGTTCCACTGCACAGTTTGGGGCCCATACAGAGACGCAGAATACTATTGGGAGTGGTGTTAATTCGTTCAGTTTCTTGCAAATCTCCTTGTTTTGACTTCGTAAAAATTTGACCACATCATTCATATAATACCAGTCATTCTTTAACAGATGATTTGGGTTGGTTACTTTTTACCTCCCTGACTCTAGCTTTGATGCTAGCTTCTATGCTGGATAGTAAAGAACATCTCAGAATCGTGCATATAACCTGGGCAAAGCTATTGTCAGGAATTTCTGGCTAGCAGAAAAGACTGGTATTAAAGACAAAAGAGGGTCTGTGTCCGATCTGAAAAGCCCCTGAGAAAAGCTTGAGAACTAGCAGTGATTGGAACCTTCCCTCACCAGTGTGTTTTTTGCCCCAAGAAGAACCTTCCCACCATCATTAGCGTCGCTACTAATCTACCACTTTGGCTAGACCTTTCTTGTCATCATTAACATACCCATCTCTCAGTCTAGAAGTCATGCCTGGATCTGGGCAGCCCACTTGCCTTCTAGGCATAATGCAACTCTATCTCATTGCCACAGCATAATCATACTCATGGTCCTACCTCTAGTCTCTCTTGTTCCCAAGCCTAAAAAGAAAAAGCCCCAGACACTTCCAGCATTTGTGAGGACAGACTTCTTCGCCAGCTTGCTGTTCTTGTTTGTCCCAAAACTGCTCTTGAGAACTGCTTTGATTTCACGAAGAGTCTGCAGTCCTGCTTTTCTCCTCATGGGCTTGCATTCTGCCCAGCCACCTAGACTCCAAAAGGTTTAAGACTCTCATGGGAACCTTTGATTACCAGTTCTAGATCTTTCAATTTCTTTTTTCTCTGCCTCCTACATGCACTTCTACCCTCCGTTCCATCCAAGTGGGATAACTTGTTCAGATGCTGGTTTTTTAAAATATCAGCCTCACAGACCAATCACTAATCCTCCTGCTTTAATGTACCATTTGATTCTTCTTTTAAATTACTTTAAAAATAGTGGCAGCATCCTCAGGGTGGTCAGAAGGGCATCATCACATCTAGTTTAGAGACAGATCTTTTTTGCTGGCATGTAGATCATTGCTAATGTTTAAGGTTACTGGGTAGAAGGAAGGATGTAGGAATATGGATCCCCAAGACATTTTGCATCAGCCATTATTTAAATGCTAGCCAGTAGCTTTAAGAATGAGAGACTACACAGCTGAGGAAGTGTTTCCATACTAGATTTCTGAGACAAGTTTAATGAGGACTAGGTGTATGATCAAATTTAAGTGAATAATTCATCTGGAATATATCATGCACACAGTTACTGTTTTTGAGGATTAGTGACCATTATCAGAACTGCGCCTGAGACACTGAGCACCTGCCTCGAAAATCTAAACAAACTTGTACTTGCTTGCTTTGAAACTTGGCCCAAATAACCATGGGCTTGGGCAGGAACTCAGCTTCATAACTTATCCATTAGTGTTTATAGGCACAGTGTGTAGTCAAGCAGTAACAAACAATAATGATCCAGACTGTTGGTATCCAAGACACCATATACAAAAGATTAATGTATTTGTACATGAAGTTTCCTTCCAGTGAATGATACCAGACTTAAATAAACAATACAGAATTGCTCTAATGGACAGTGAAAATAAATCCTGGTGTTGTCTTTCAAGAGCTATTACACGAAGTAAAAAAAAATGAAAACATGTTTACAAGCAATTTTCACAGCAAAAAGCATGGGAGAAAACTTCCATTCTGCTAAGTAGGAAGAGAACTCTAGCATTTCAACAAAAAGAAAATTATGACTATACTGTATTACTTTTTGCCTCGGTATTCCATCTGGCTAGTAGAGTTTCCTTCCCTTTTCTTGGCTAAACAATTGGGTTCCCTCCATCATCAACAAATTCCGTCTTGGCTTTTGACGTACAAACATCTGTCTTTCAAGTTTAGTTACATAGTCAGAAGTTTGCAAAAAAAAAGCAAAACTCCTGAGTTAAAAACACTATTTTGTAGGTTTTGTTGTTAATCTGGAATGAGTAAAGAGGAAAAGCAAAAGGAGCAGGTGGAGAAAGGGTTGAACAACTTCCTACTTGGCTTCCCAGCTCTCCTGTTAACTCCCCCTGTGCCTGCAAGAAGCAAAATGCTACCCTGGGTATCCCCTGCTTGTTTCTAGACACCTAGTTCTGGACTGCTAATAAAGGCAAGGTGAGCTGAGCTAATACCTTGCATGGGGAGTAGCGGCCTTGGACAGATGGTGGTGGTGTTACCAGATGAGTAGTGCTACAGGCTCTCTCCCCAGAGGACATCTACTATTTGTGATGTTTGCTATATGCAAAAAAACTGACCAGACCCAAGACCATCTTTTTCAACCACAACATCAATGCCTGTGCTTGTTTTGTTTCATGGAGGGTTGCCTTTATGGAACCGGTAGAAACACTTTTGTTTAATGATCAGATGTTATAGCACTTTAATTGAGAGCAGGCTGGGGCAAGTCAATGTCAACAACTATTTTTTAATCTAAAAAAATTAACAGTTTGGAAGAAGAAAAGCGAGGTCAGTCAATTAGGCTTTGAAACCGGTGCCAAATTGCAATCACTGACAAGTATAAATAAAGTTGGAGACTGTATCTGTTTTTCAGTGTTACAATACCAAAACAAAACGTTTATTAAATGGCAAAACTCTCTTTGTCCATTTTTGCTTTGAGACTTTATTGGCATTCAACACATAAAGCAAATGACATCAATATACTTGGATTTTTTTTCTTCCTTTTCTTTTTTTCTTCCTTTTCTATATTGTGAGGGTCTTTGACCAAATACAATACAATTTTACTACTACTACTACTACTACTACTACTACTACTACTACTACTACTACTACTACTACTACTAAAGAACACGCTATGAAACAGTTATGCAGAAGCTGTCATGCTGGAGTAAATGCAGCCACATGTTCTGCCTCCCAAATAGCTGATTGGTATAATTGTTAGCATTTTGAAAGCTGCATGTTTGTTAGCGTTGACTGCTGGGTTAGAACAGGGAACCATGCAGTCATATGATTCCTCACCTATCTGGGACTAAATGCACATAATGCCTTAGAAAGATTGGAGCATAAATATCCTATGTTCTATTATTTTAATTTCTTTGGATTTGCTGCCTTTAGTAAAATAATAATTTGGCCTTTTAAAATTGCCTCGTGTTTACTAGTTACAGCAACATACAAAAGACCTCTTCAGTCTGCTATACTGGCATGCATTATATGTATTGATCTCTGATATCTGAGTATCCCATATGTTATGCAGAAAGCATACACAATGATGAATAATAAATGGTGAGCCACAGAGTTTTATAGAATGATTGACGCCATTTACTGGTTGATTGTAGAGCTAATTGAGTAAGATTGGCTCTGGTGATTCTCTTGGGTTGTTTCTTTTTTAAATAGCTACGAGGGTTATGGCGATTTTACAGGCTTTAAAAAACCTTTTCTAAGTACAGCTCTTGGGAAGAAGATTTCCTCTCAATTTTTTCCATACAGTGTCTGTTACAAACCTGGAAAACAGAAAATAATCCATTGTGCTGTTTCTCAGTACTGCTGCTATATAAGTAACATAGTAAGGGTTTGGATTAGGTTGTGACCATTTTTATTTATTTGTTTATGGTATTTTTATGGTTCTGGTTTAAAACTCTCAGAAATTTTTTTAACCCCCCCCCCCCAAGTCAGGCCCCCTGCCCATATTGGTATGGGTTTCCTCCCAGCCTTTTCCAGCCTTTTTGAATTTTGGGATTTTTTTAATTAGTCCCCCAAAACTTCAAAGTTGCAAGTTGAATGAGGGGTTCTACTCAGCTGAGACCTACATTCAGCTCTGCCACACTGCCTTGGAAGTCCGTGTGGATTTTGGAGGTGGTGGAAGTGTCAGTTCATTTAATCCTGACCCCAAAAGATCCCAAGTCACAAACTGAATGCTGGACTGGGATGCATTCAAAGTGGTCCAAAATGCCAAGAAAACCCCAGCATTTTTCAGGATGTACTTTCCAGCTCTTTTAAACTGCTGCCATTTTTGTTTGGCTGAAAATAAACTAAAAAAATGTTGAAATGGCATTTTGGAGGTTTGTTTTCAGTTTGAATTTATCTCAATGCACAGCGTTAGTCTGCATTATAGCAGTCTTAATTTAGTTGTGATTTACATTTATATTACATTAACAAAAAAAGAGAGCCATGTTAAATGCACTACCTCTTCCCTTCTTTCTGATATCATTTTCTCCTCTAAAGTCTCTTAACACCAGTCTTCTTGCAGCTAATCCCATGAATTTATATTAGATGCTAAGGTGCAACCTAAAGAGGCATCCAAGCCAAACAAATGACTGAACCAAAAGCAGGGTGGCAAATTGGAATATCTGTTAGGAGTGATGTGTCTAGGATGCATACACCTACGACAGGTGGAGACTTACAGTCTCATTGTTGACTATCTTTGACAGATACAAGTCATAAGCCACCCTCATTTTCATTTAATTAATGTTTTTCCTCTTAAACTCAATTTCTGTTTCCTATTGTAGCCAAACTGCCCTGATTTAAATAATCTCACAGTGAGAATATAAACACTGCTTTCCTATCTTCTGAGAAGGACCCATAATAACTATTATCCTCTCCTTTCAGAAATTCAGAGTGCAATCCAGATAATGATGTTGTGCTGCCTCCATGGGGGCTTTGGGTGGTGCAGAAAGGAGGGAAAGTTTAAATCCCTTCAGCTGTCCAAATCACTCACAGAACAAACAAACTTACACCACACTTTTGTACATTGTACATCTGCAGAACCAGGGGGCCAGCATTCACAGTGGAATTTGAGTACAGTTGACTCCACCCCTAGGATGTCCTGGTTTGTCTCCCAGCGCTGGTGCCACATGGACACCAGAGTAGCTCCTCAGAGACCCAGATTTCCTGGCTTGCCCGCCACAAAACAAGCTATGAACATACACAACTGTCTCTGGAATTTCAGCAAGCTGAGATTATATTTACACCAGTTGGAAATCTCTTGCCAGTTCATGACGATGTATTATGCGGGCTACAAGAGAAAATATATTTTGTCATCAAAAACATAAGAAAGCCCCAAATTAAAATATTAAATACATGTAAAGTTGACTTAGATCATGGGTTGCTTCTGCACAGGATTGGCAAATGTTACCCCTGCTGTGGAAGCAGCAGTGAATACTGTGAGAGTGGGCACTCCCCATCCCAATGCTGCTTGATGCTAATGCTGCCTCTATGCAGCCCTTCCTCTTTCTCCCAGTCATGCTAGGCTTCTTATGCCTAGCAACTCTGTCCCCAGCTAAGCTGGAGATGAAGAGGAACTATCCATATATATAAAAATCTAACAGTGACTTTGTTAGTCACTCCCTAACGCCGAAATGGCTGGACGGATCGCCCCCAAATTTTCACATGACATTCCTCCCTGTTGCGGGCAGGTAATCGGACCTTCAAATCGCCGAAAGTCCATACCTGAGCCAGGTAAAACATCTTTTTCCTGGCACACCAGGCCATGAAAGCTGTTTGTGTTTAACTGTCACCCTTAGAATGTTCGTGCAGCATGTCTGTGGCCTGAGGGCTTGGTATGAGGGCTTAGAATGTTCGCGCAGATGGGCAGAAATGAGCAGTGAAAACAGTAAATAGGTAACACTGTTAGGTAATACGACTGGAAGTGAAACACATACACACTTTGCCATGTGAGACACCAGGTGGGGTTCCCCCCCCCACACGCTCGTAACTTTCACTCTCTGTGCCTCACCCACTGCTACCACATAACACACATACTTTCATACACATCCAGCTCATCCTCACACATCTCACTCTGCCCTCCCTCACATCCAACCACCACTTACCCACTTCCTCACCCATATTCGCCACAGCTCTCTTTTACTAAAAACGAGCTGGAGTTTGCCTTTTTCTTCTAAGAAAATCCATGGGGTGGGGGCGAACCAACACTACTGGCTCTGCTTCTTTTGCACGTGGCCTTTTAAGAACCCAGGGAGCTGGCCTTGATCCGAGCGCCTCACCACCCTGCCTCTGCTGCCTGACTGGGATAGCCTCCTTGCCCCAGTTCTGCCTTACCCAAGCCAGGACTGTGTGTGTCAACCAGCCTCATGGACAGCGGGATTCGCACTCTGGACAGTTCCATTGTGGAATGGGAAGGGTTACCTTATACTAAAAAAACAATACAGCACCATATAACAATGTGCATTGAAAAGGGAAAGAGGGATTCCATTTGACCACCCCAAAAGGCTATGCTGCGGATCATTGGACCTGCATGGACATCTGTGTGGGTTGCAGACTGTGATGAGAAGGACAATTGCCATAGCAACGCGTGGCCGGGCCCCGCTAGTTTTATATAGCATTACTTGAAGTGAGTAATGTGGATGCTTCCAGAAATAGCAGGGACATTCTGTGGCCAATGGTGGGAGGGGGGGATCCCCTATGGAATCCATCATGAACTCTATCTTGTTTGTCTCCTCATTTGGGAGTCCAAAAGGGAAGTACTAGGTGTTCCATTGGTCTAGTAGTATCTACCACTCCTTATTAAAATAGGGCCTGCTTTGATCGTCTATTGCTTGAAAATAAGTGACTCTAGACAACTATTGAAGTAGCCTGTCCTGTTTATAAATGGACAAAGAAGGTACATGTGTAATGTTTTTAGGGATAAACAGGCCAGTATTTAAGAAGCTCTAAGAGCCCTTTCACTCCATGTGTTCCCAGAACACTTTACTATTTCCAATTATCCCTGCTTTTCTTGAAACCAAGAAACAACAAATGAATAACAGATGTCAACTTCTATTGAAGGCTACTTACTGACTGTGAGCTGTTCTCACTTATGGGAAACCCTTTTAGAACGATTTCTTTTTCTCTTTCTGTTACCATGACAATATCTAGCCTAATCCCATGGCTTTTTTCCTATCTAAAGAACATTGTGTGGGCAAGTTATTATCATTAAAATGAATAGTGTTCACAGTTCGTAATTAATTTCTCTACGATAGCATTCCTTCTAAGTGTATATTGTGGAAATGATTTCATCCAGCCAGGTAATATGTGATACACACAAAACTACAGCTTTCTTTGGGAGTGTCTTAACAATGCAATATTATGCAATATTATTCTAGTACAAATATGTGAAATCACTGGACTTAAACTGGACTAACTTTTTATAGGATTGCATTGTGAATGGATATTACTTTGGCTGGATTTTGCCTACAGATTTTTAAAACTGTGTCTCCTGACTCTCATCTTGAGATGTGTCCAGCACCTTGTTTGGATCAATGTACAGGGTAATAGATCAGCTATCATGTTGATCCATTCATAGTGATGTACAACTATGATTCATATTGTAGCAAACCCCATCTTTGATTTGCTGACCAGTTGTCTCTTTGATCATTATTAGATGTATGGTGCTAGAAAGCACTTGAAAGGGCAGAAGTAAATTGCTTGATAAAGTTGGAATGGAGAGATTTTTGACAGGAATAGGGAGAAGGGGGCAAAAAAGAAACAGACAGGGACCAGTACCACTATCCTATGCAGAATTCTGCTTCCTACAGAATTCTGCTTTCTGGCATTTTTTCCCAATTACCAGCAGAGATTTAAGTGACTGCTTTCCTTTTGATTTTATTTAAACCATCACACACACACACACACACACACACACACACACACACACGAGAGAGAGAGAGAGAGAGAGAGAGAGAGAGAGAGAGAGAGAGAAGTTGCCTGTCTGTCAATTCACTTCTGCTTTGTAGAGTTCGGATATTAGCATTAATGTGTTCCATGATGCATCATTTTTGATCAAATGCTCACTTTGAATTTTAGTGGGTGGATAAAACAGCTTAAAAATTGCCAAGTGTTTATTACTGTATTCTTCAAGAAATTTATATTCCACAAGGATCTACTATTGAACAGAAACATACCAGACATAGGAACTAGAATATACCCATCAAACTATATCTGTATCTGGACAAAACAATGGGACAGCCGAACAGAAAAGCTTTCCCTTGGGATATTATGGATATTTCTTTGACTGAGACATACATTAATGGCCCTGTTGTTAAAACATACTGACAACTACTAAAAATGGCATTCATTAATGATTTTTCTCTCCTAAATAAAATCCAGGATGAAGTGAATGTTACTGAAAACTAAAGAATTGCTTTACATAATCTGAAGAATAATTAGGAAAATAATAGCATCTAACTTGGTTTATGAGAACTGGATCAGTCTAAATGGATCATTCATACACTGAAAACAGAAATGTTTATTATGTGTAAATATAGCAAAGTCTCACTTTGTTTTCAGTATATGAGGATTAATTACAAAAGGCTAATTTATTGCTAATAGGAATTAGTGGCTAATTATGCTGGTTTGAGAAACAGGAATCAACCAACATGGAAGTAGAGAGACATATCATTATTTGAGAAGGGGTTTTAGCCAGTCAGAACTGAGGATCTGAAAAGTGGCAGGTGCCATACTCCCTTAAGGCCCTGATCAATGGTAGTGGGGAAGTAGGCATTAGGATAGTTGCCACATGACTGCTCAGTTTCCAATGGTATTTCAGAACAGATGGCTACTGGGATTTATAGTTTTTCTGAGTAAAATGGCTGCTGTGGTGTGTTAAGTGCAGTAGTAATGTGGAAATTGTTATTTGTCAGGTCCTCAGAGTTTTGCTAGTATGCTCTGGAGGCAGCAAAATGGGATTTGAAAAAGCAAAACATATTTGTACTGTTGCCTCACCCAGTCTTTGCCCACTTGATGCATGAACAAAACAAAAAAGTTCTAGGAACGAGAGAGAGAGAGAGAGAGAGAGAGAGAGAGAGTGAGTGCAGAATCTTTCCCATGGGTTTTTGCAACAGACATAGATCCAGCCCCATCATCCCCTTCAATCCAGGCATGGAAAGATCCACTTTAAAGTTGGGACACCTCTGCTGCCCAACAACCGTAGAGAGTTACCCTTTTCCAAATGCATTTTATTTTCTCTGGGATGGGGGATGGGGACTCACCTCTGCGAAAAAGTCTATCCTTTGGAGTGAAGACATTTGCCTACACACCCTTCCTTGCCACTCCTCTACATAAAAACGCTCTTCCCGCCATCCTTGTTCCTGCACACATGCTGTATTGGATCAAGCAATCAAAGGAGTGAGTTAAAAAAAAACACCTGAGAGCCAGTGGTGTATCTTGAGGGGGGAGTTTCAACCCAGGTGCCACTCACCTCAGTCACATGAGGGACCTATTTGACCACACTTCCCCCCTGTTCCCACCAGCCTCCACTCATTCACCACCTCATCTGGCCCACTACCTTGCATGGCCCTGGCTCACCCTCATCTGGCCCACCATTGCAACACTTTGTTTTCTTTTTGACTATCCTGAAACTGTTTTCTAACTATTTCTGTGAGAGCCCCCAAGTTCTAGAATTATGGTAGTATTATCTACTTCCTCAACCTCATGCATAATTTTATCAGCAGTTACCTTAGCCATCTTTTCTAGACTGAAAAGTTCCAGAGTCTCCAACCATTGTTCATAGGAAAGGTGTTCCAATGACAGGCTGTCCCACCCAAGTGCCGGGTGCCCGACTGTAATGCTGCAACCGCTCCCCCCCCCCCACACACACACACACAAAGAGGCCTCCCCACAGCTTGGAGACACTTGAAAAGTGAAAAAAGTCTCCTTGGAGCTGAGGAGCCTTTATGGGTCTCAACTTATGTATGCTGCCTAAAAGGGTGGCTTAAGTCTGAAGTACGGGCTGTTGGCTGTATTCCAGCACCGGTGAGAGGGAGCAGCAGCCACACACTGGCAGAATGGCTTCTGTGCTGGGGTAAGTGCCCCAAGGGAGGGTGAATCCATGCTGCTCCCACAAAGCGAATTCACCCCTTCTTTGGATGAGGCTCTCTGTACTTTTTCCAGCTCTGTCCTTTAGGAGATACAGTGACTAGAACTGCACACAATATTCTAGATGAGGCTGCACCATTGTTCTATAAATGACCATTATAATATTGGCTTTGTATTTTCAATCATTTCTTATTAAATTGTAGTGTGGAGTTTGCCCTTTTACTACTTTTACACAGAGTCAAGATTTACATCTAGCTTTCCAGTACAACTCCAAACGTTCCAGTGCTTTTGCACTTATTGACTAGAGGAATTAACCAAATTTATATAATGCTGAGATCCTAGTAAATTCCTGGTGAACCTATGGCACGGGTGCCCAAGGCGGCACTCAGAGCCCTCTCTGTGGGCATGCTTGCTGTCATCTCCCCCTCCCCCTTCCCCCCTCACCCAGCCAGAGGTGGCTGCCAGCAAACACGTTGGGAGTCTTGCTGCACAGGCTGGCCATGCACAAGGCACTCTACTGGTACCCCCCTCTCCCACAAAGTTTGGGAGACCGGAGGCTGGCACGCTTTTCTTGGCTTGTAACTTTTGGAACCAAACTAAAACTTTGGGGGTAGGATTAAAAAGCAGCAGTCCGAGTGAGAGGCTTCCATTGGGAGGATGGCATCTGCCAAGAGCAGAGCAGGCACAGTGGGGGGATTCAGGCACTCACCCTGATTGGAGTGAACTGTTTGTTAAGGGGCCCCCTCCCCTGGAAGAGAGAGTGATGGGGCTTTTAGTGTCTTGGAGGCCAGGGGAGGCGAGATCTTGCAAGATCCCTAGGCTCGTGATGCCAATCCCGTTCCCTCAGGATCAAAGCAAAAGTACAAAAGACAAAAAGCATTTCACATCGATAAAGAATTGTGCTAAACCAGGCTCCGACCAACTGGCAGGAAAGGGAGAGGAGCATCCCTTACTGCCCTGAGCATCCCTTCCCCACCCCCACTCCCATGTCAGAATTAGGGCCATTCTGACAGAGGCAAATGTGAGACAGAGAGGTCCATTTCAAAATATTCTCCATGCTTTTATTTTTCTGTTCCTGTTGCATTTTTGTGGGAAGTCAAGTGCTGTGATGACATGTGAAGAAAAAACTGCAGATCAGATGGCTGCTCCACCAATTTACCTTTCCTAAAGTTATCCCACCCCTTGCACAGCCTTCATGCTTAGAATTGCCTTCCTTGACTGCCTTTTTACTTCTATTGGGGGGGGGGGGGTATTGTGTTTTGGAAAGTGAAAGTTTTACTTCCCCCTTCCCCTGCCAGGCCCCCAGTATGATAATAGTGTAATTATTTCAGGGAGATTATTAGCATTAAACCTAAGTCCTAGTTTTGGGGAAGCAGTGTAGGTAATCCTGTTAAGTGCTGTTAAACTCCACTGATCTTCGTGGGAAGAACTAAAGCGCAACCCTTTACCAGGGAGTAAGCTCAGTTGCTGGCAATGGGGCTTGCTTTTGAGTAAACCCTCCTAGGGTAGTGATTCACCCATTCAAAGCATTCCACGATTGCTTCAAACCAAAGCCATTTTTCCTGTAAGTCATTAGCAACAGGAAGTATGTTGTGTCTGAAGGCAGCCTTAACACAGCAACACTGGAGGGGAAAGAACTGAATAGCATATAATTTCCCACGAGATAGGTTTAGAAGCATATATTCATGTCCTCTTGCATTAGAGAAGCTCAAAGCTAAAATCCATCATTATTTGAGATTCTGTTAATATTGCAATAATAATTTTTACTTTTGTAAGGAGAAAGTCTACACAGAGTATTAAAATGCATGCCATCCAGCATGGTTCTTCATATCCTACCCACCATAATATCCAGACAGACTGGGAAATTATTGAACATTTGGAGGTTGGGCTTGAAGTTGGTGGCATTTGGGAAGGGAAAGGAGCTTAGTGGGTATGCAGCCATAGCAGCCATTTTCTCCAGGGCACTCCAGGGCAGCCATTTTCTCCAGGCTAAAACCCTGAGTTAAATTTCAGTGCAACACAAATAGTATACAACACTACAAAAACAACTTCAAAGTATTAATTAACACAATCAAACATATCCATTTCTCTGTTCTCTACACTTGAATGTATAATTCTAAACATGGTATATTTCACTGCTCTCCATTTTAACTATCAAGTTCTTATTAAACACATTCGGTCTTAATCTTCTAAGCCTGAAATCTGTCTGTACTTGAACCAAAAGTTTAATAAGGCGTTTCTGATGAAGTAGGTTCTAAAGTTTTTAACACTCTTATTCTTTTCAGGCCATAAATAATCATTTCAACCTTTATTAATATTGTAATTTTCTATTTTCAATCATTTATCATTTCTAAGTACAATCCATTCTTTTAGCTATACTATGGCACCTGCCTCAGAATTGGTCTGTAAAACTGGAATTGTCATTCCTCCTCTCCCTTTATCATCTATTAACGTTAAGTATTTTATTCTGGGCTTTCTTCCACAGCAAATTAATTTTACCAAATCCTTTCTCCATTGATGAAATGGTTTCTCTGTAAGAATAATGGGAGTATTTTGAAACAAAAATAATATTTCAGGCAAGATATTCATTTTTATTATTGCAGTGTATTTTATCTATTGCAGTTCAGAGAAATTGTGAGTTTTTGCCACTTTTCCATATCTTGTCTAATTCCTTTACAGGTTTTCTCATAATTATTTTGAAAGAGTGTACTATTTTTTTTTCATTATAATTCCTAGGTATTTTACTGTTTTGATTGAATTAAATCCTGATATTTTTTTCTGTAATTCTATTTACAGAAATTTATTAAAATTTCCAGTATCATTTTTGTTTTTAATTTATTAATCTTCAAACCAGCTAGATTTTCAATTTTGTTTATTTTTTTTCTGTCAACATATTTATTTTTTCTAGTGGCTCATCTAAGAATACCACCAAATCATCTGCATATGTTCCCAGCTTACAATTTTCTCCTTTTATTCTTACCCCTTCTATTCTATCATCACTTCTAATGTTTCCATTTAAAACTTCTAGAGTCATTATAAATAATAAAGGAGATAAAGGGCATCTTTGTCTGGTTCCTTTATGTATTGTAAATGATTCTGTTTAGCTTACCACTAATCCATATTTTCACCTTTTGAGTTAAATAAATAGCCCTTACTGCCTGTTAATAATGATCTTCTGTTCTCATATATTGTATAACTTTTTATCATAAACATCCAGCTCACATTATCAAAGACTTTCTATGAGTCTAGAAAAATCATAGCCATTCATTTTTCTGGATGCTGTTCTAGATATTCTATAAGATTTAGCACTATTCTAATATTATCTTTTATTTGTCTTTTAGGTAAAAACCCGATCTGATCTTTCTGAATGTATTCTTGTAATACGTTTTTAATTGATTTGCTAGAATAGCTGCAAATGTCTTATAATCTAAATGAACAGAGAGATCACTCTGTAATTTTTCACCTCCTTATGGTCTTGGTCTTCTGGAATTAATAATATAGTTACTTCTTCCCATGACAGGGGTATTTTACTTCCTCTTAGAATTAAGTTCATTATTGCTTTTAATTTTGGGGCCAACATGTCTTCAAATGTTTTGTAATATTTTGCCATGTACCCATCTGGGCCCAGTGCTTTCCCTATTTTCAAAGCTCTTATACTGTTTATTACTTCTTTTATGGTATCAATTCATCTAATTTTTTTAAAAAAATGTTCTTCTTTTATCCTAGGAATATTTTGTTCTAAATGTCTCATTATTTTTTCCTCCCCATTATTTTCCTTTTTATTCAAGTTTGAGTAGTATTTAACAAAATGTCTTCCAATTTTCTTTATTTCATATATTATTTTTTCACCTTCTTTAATTTTAGTTATCTTTTTCTCCTTTTTCTTCTTTAATTTAGAGGCATGTCATTTCCCAGATTTATTTGCCAGTTCAAAATTTCTTTGTATCAGATATTTTTATTTTGTGGCCATCTCAGTTGTTCATTGTAATTCTAATTGTTTTTTACAATCAGCCAGATCAATACCACCTTGCATTTAATGTTTCTATTAATGAAACCATCAACATTATTTAAAGGAATCTATGTCCTGGTCCAGATTGATGTTTTCTTTATGATTTAACTATTTTTGTTTCATCTTTTGTGCTGTGCTTATTTTTGGCTTACATGCTGATGTAAGCTGCTTTAGGCTGCCTTTGATGGAAGGGGTGAAAATGAGGTTGAAATAAGTAAAATATATTAAATAAATAAATAAATGTGCATTTTGCAACTGCAAATGTGCATCATTTTCCAACTGCATTGTGATGTTGCCTTTCTGATTTTATCACTTCATTCTGACTTCTCCCCATTTACAGATAACCCCCCTCTTAGACACTACTAATTGTCAGCTCCTCCTCCTGGAGAAGTGACCAACACTAGTCATCCAGGCAAGGAAAGACAGAGGATCTCTTGCATCAAATAAAGGCAGCTACTACTGCCATGCACTTTCTAAAAATGCATGTGGCAGTGGGCAACCCATTATACCAGAAATAAGTACCCCCACAATCAAAATGAAGGTACTTCCTATAACTTGGGTGTCTGGAAATATGGAACTATGGCCCTTTCTGCACGGGCCAATAACAGCGCCCTAGGGACAGCATTTTTGCCATCCCTAAGGAGCTGTTCGTATCAGAGGTGCAGCTGCATTGCAGCCGTGCAGCCCTCGCTCCTCCCCAGCGGCGCGAAGCCGCTGTTTCCCAACCTCATTCCCCAAGCGAGGTTTTTGGGAAACAGCGGCTTACAACCGCTGCCGTGCGAATGGCAGCGGCTGGAAGGCGCCATCCCCCCTTTCCCAAATGCCTTACCGTGTCCTCCAGCCTCTGGCGCGTCGCACAGGCCAGGGGACATGCCCCCTGCCCTGCGACTTCTGAGCTGTCGCACACAGCAGGGGGGGCGTGTCCCCTGGCCTGTGCAACACGCCGGAGGCCGGAGGACACGGTAAAGCGTTTGGGGGACGGCACAGTCTGCGTGGAGGCTGCACCGTCTTCCCCACTACAACCGGGACCGTTTGTGCGAACGGTCCCAGGGGGGTTGGGTCGGCATCATGTATGCCGACCCAACCCCCAGCGTGGCCGTGCGGAAACGGCCTAGGTGTCCTTTAAATGTAGAATGTTTAACTTTTTAAAAACACACAAACTTGTCCAATTTAGGCAGGTCCAGAATAGTTCTGTGATCCCCAGCCTTTTTAGAGTCCAACATTTCTAGACTAAAACCCTGTCTAGGACTTATTGGATAGCCCCCTTCTGGAGGAGGTCATGCAAAGCTGAAGTCAGCTCCTCCAGGCAATCCAAATTCTTGCAATAAGGTGGACTCAAAGGTTGTATTTGAGGTGATCTTCTGCCAGTAAGTCAGGAATGGTGCCAGCATTTCCCAAAAGTAGGGTGGAAAGTTGTTCGAGATTCATAGGTAGTTAGAGCACTGACTTCTGCCCTTGGTGGGATCCTTAGAAGTCTGAGGATGTGGATATTTCATCCAAGGCATGGGAATTATGCATTTCCTTTGCGACTATGATGGTGGATAAGATCATTGTGCTGTGCACTATAATAATGGGGGAGAGAACTTTGGCACCTCTAGTGAAATTTTGGTACTGTTGCTGAATCATGAAGTTGAAAGGTTGTGAGTCTGGAACAGTCACACTGCGTGACTTAGCTGTCAAGTTTTATTCAGGCCTTAGCTAATTGACACACTGGGAGATCCATGATAAATAGCAGCTGCTTAGGGTCCCAATTCAGCTCATGAATGCAGCATGTCACATCTTGAAATAACCCCTGTGGAGTTACTATTTGCCTTATGCCTTTCTTGACAAATGAGAGGCAGTATATGGTTGTGACTGAAGAATATGGTTTGAGATACCCCTGCTTCAGTTCTCACCTCAGCTATAAACTTCTCAGGTGAGTTATATTAATCTTGATAATCTTGATAATCACAACCCTTTCCCCTCCATGCAATATGGGAATACTAACTTTGACTTGTGTGGAATTTTTAAGAATCACTAACAGAGCTGTGTGATATTCTCTGAATATTAATCATCAATATTATTACTATTATCACAAACTAGCTGCTGCATCTGAATATTATAGGCCAGTGACTACACAAAAATGCCTTTGATCTTTTATTTTAATATTAGCATTATTAAAATAAGTGATAACCTAAGTTCTCCTCTGTCTCTGAGAATCCTATAAGCAGTTTATCTATAATGCCTTTGTCTATTCTATTTTAATTAAAAAATAACTGAGTATTACATGAAGTTTTGATGACACAACAGGAAAGGCCTCCAAGTTTATTATAGTCAACTAGACCAGCAGGCATACAACACTCCATGTTCCTTATGTGGCCCTAAAACAGCAAGCATGGGACACGGAGTAGTATGGAGAAGAATATCTTTTTAGCTAAGTATTGAATTTTCTGGATATCCAGTAATCTATGGCTGTGTCCTCTGTGCGAAAACAAACATGGAAAAAGTATTTTTGTTGTGAACATCCATTTGAACATCCAATGGCATGTTCAGACTATAAATTGGGGTGGGGGGGATGATGGAATAAACCTCGCTGTTAAAGTATTACTATTTTTGCTGTTTAAATGTTACAATGAAAACCCATTGTTTCAGATTTCCCCAGTGTCTGCTTGTATTTAAAGAAGGGAACTGTATAAGCCAACTAGTGCTGCCAGATGAGATTTCACACAAGAGTCTTTCATTTCCTCCTTTACCCAAGAGAAAATTAGAGTGCCATTTTGGGGAAGAAATGTACTTCCCAGTAGAGATGTCTGATTGCCCCTTCAGAGTAGAGGTTTGGGATGGAAGCAGGTCCTGTGAGTGAGTGAAAGAGTCACAGTCCATTACCTTGCTCTCTGCATTACTGTCAAAAGATTGCTAATGTGAGACACTTTAGAATGTCCAGTGCCTTTTACCTTGACATTCCATTGCAAAATCCCTCAAATCATCTTGTGCTATTACTACTCTGACATTATTTGAACAGCTTAGCTAGTTTTGTAACAGAAATAAATACATCTTAAATGCATAACAAGGCATGAGCTTCCTTTCAAGGGACTTCCTGGCTGAATTTAGCAGTAAGTTTTCTCTAAATAGAATCAAAAATATTAGTACAGTAGATGACAGCCAAACACACTTTTCTTCCCATATATGTGTGGCTTTATGTCCAGACTAGGAAAGTATTTTTTTCATAGATATGACTGAATGAAACTATTGCAAGATGTCAAAAAAAAAACACAGTAACTCCATCTCCCCCCATACTGAGTTCTTATTAAGGGATGATGTTATCATAACAGGAAGAATATGACTGAAAGAACATAGAGTCCTTTCTAATACTTGACTTCTTATCCATAATTGGATGGAACAATGTTTGGGAAGCTTCACTTCTTCCAGTGCCTTTGAAAGTGTGCCAAGAATCTCCCTCAGAGGGATAGGGGTTTGATGTTTGCTTTATGTAAGATATTCTATGACGGGGCAGTGTTGCCAGAAAGACTTCCCTTGTATTTCATGGATGACAGGCACTAAAATCTAACAGAATACCAAAGGCAAGATAAAGGATTGTGCTACCAGTGTTGCATGAGACGTATGGTGATGTGTGCCTTTAAGGGTTTGAATTGATGGGCAGCTGTTAACTGTTCTACAGTTCCTTTGTTAACTGTAAATAAATTTGGTTCTGGTGGGTTTTCTGAGCTGTGTGGCCGTGGTCTGGTCTGGCGGCCACACAGCCCGGAAAACCCACCAGAACCAGTTGAATCCGTAAATACGTAAATAAATTTGTTTAAAACCATTACGGTTGTCCTGCCATCCAATCGCACCAATACTTGTGCTGCCGATGGATGACTGATACTGTTGCATGTCAACAATAACCTCCTCAGGTAGATACGGGGAGAAAGTTGTACTGAATCCAGTACTTCTGTTCTCTCACAGTCCCATCTCAGGTGGGAACAAACAAATGATCAAAACACTCAGGGACCTCATCTGGTATCAAAAGACTTATAAACCCTAAAAGTAATGATTCTGCAAGGAGTCAAGGACAGGACCAGGCTGTAGGCCCATCTCTATGAGTTAGGGCATGGGGAAGGGCAGATAAAGTTGTTTCACCAGCAATTACCTGGTTAAAAGTAAGACCTTAAGTCTTGGAGTAGTGGTACATGCTGTTCCTTCTCTCTAGCAAGGTCCATTTCAGATCTCAGTCTCATCCTAATATATATTCAAGATTACCTTAATAATAGTCCCTCTCATAGATTATGTTTGAGCTTCAGAAGAAAGTTTCTTTTTGTGCAATCAACTCCAGTCAGGGCCACCACCATCACTACTCTCCTGAGGATCTGTGATTATGGAATCTGGGAAGCCAGTGGACTTTCCTTGAATCTGAGGTCTTTGAAGTAAATATGGTGAGGCTGGATCATCATAGTTAAATACTTTTTTTTTCTTGTGGCCTTTCCTTGATAGTATCAGTAGTAAACATTTGTGCTAAGGTAACCTTTCAGAACACTGACTAAATATACCCTCTCCAAAATTATCTTTTCCAGTTGGACAGTTGGGGGGAATTCAAATCAATAAATTACAACGTCCTTGTGGCTTGGCAAGCAAATGTGAAATTGCTTTGAAAAGAAAAAAAATCAAAGAGTTACAGTTTTCAAGATAACAAAAATTTATTGTAAACCCAACAATTTTACAATTTGAGTTAAAACATAATCACAATGGCTATGAACATAGCACTATTTGCAGAGACAGGATCTTCAGTGCCCTTGAGAAAGGGGCAAATCCTAGCAAACAGTACCCAGTAACACAAGGAAAAGAGAAAGTACAAAATGTTAACTTGAATAAGTATAGGGCTGCATGAAGCAATCAATTGTTATTAGTGGGAGATGTTCCAGGTGCCACCTGGAGATTGGAAACCCTAGATGTCCAAGATTTTCCTTTGATCACTGACCAAGTATTTGTCATTTCTAGGTTGCTTTTTTTGGGTTACTGCACATGCCATAGGTTTAAAACCTTCATGATTTACCTGTGTTAATAATCTGTTTTTTCACCCATTTCCCAAATCAGCAAACTAAACACACAACGGAGACATATTCCTTTTCTTTGAGAGGTATTATCTGTAAAACCATACCAAGTAGAAAAATTCCTAATGTAGTTTAGCCAGAACATTTTCTTTTGACATGCCATGAGTTTAATTTTAACTGCGTCTTTCTTTCCTTGCCAGCAAAGTAAGCCCCATTTTAGTGTCTTGACTAGTCCAGAATTAGAAGGAAGTAGGGCAGGGAAAATTTGTCTCAATCAGCCATATGGTGCACTATGGAAAAAGAAGAGATCATTTTCCAAGCTGGCTAAGGGAGATTTTGGCTCAGTATTGTCTGGGACAAAAACAAGGTAGAAATTTATATATTAGGGAAAAGCTGCTTTGAAAAACATTAAAAGTGCCATTTTACAGCATTCTAATAAATTTGCCCATGTTCAAGAAGTACAAAATAGTGCTGGTTGTAATAAATATACATCAAATTTCATTAAGGAGGGCCATTAAGGCTGGAGACAAACAATAGAGCTTTCAGTGTGTGGGAGGGAGTCTGAAAATGAGATTGCTTCTCACAGTGGTAGGCTGGTTTTCTGGGGATTTCTGGTTTTCTGATTTTCTGGGGTTTTCTGGTTTTCTGGTAGGCTGGTTTTCTGGGGATTTGAACTGTTTCTAAAACCTGTTTGAGCAAAGCCAAGACTTCAGGGCCAGTTTTCGGTCTTTACTGACCCAAGCTAGCAGAGGTTTAGTTCAGAGTCAGACCAAACTGTAAGGTTGACAGACCCTCATGGGGGGAGGGGAATGCCCTACCTCTGGAGCAGCAGCAGCAGAAGAAAACAATTAAAATGACCATTTTAATGGCCAGACGTGCCAAAAGTCTTGTCTAGGAATTGCCATACTATTGCATTTCCAGTTATTCCAAGAATGGCATGACATCATTTCCAGGGGAAACCTAGAAGTGATGTCATGGCATTGCTGATGGCTGCCCCCCATGTCCCCAAAGTACCCCTCAGGTTGCCAATCCATGCCTGGCAATGCTTCCTGTCTAAGTGGTGTGGGCCTGGGAGACAATGGCAGGTATGTGCCTGTTGTCTCTTCTCATGTGCTGTCACCTGGGAACAAGCTGAACTCCAGCAGTACTTTGGTATTTCTGGGGCCTACCTTGGACCTATCTGGTGGCAGTAGAAGCCTGAGAGGTGACAGCAGACATCACATGTTTCCTACTACTGAGGCTTCAGTCAAGTGGGAGCAAACCAAGCCTCAGTGTCATGCCGAAGCTCTCTTCTCAGTGGCTGATTACGCACAAAACATTTGCTGCGCAATGGGGGCAAATGCCTGTCACAGCAAGATTTCTTGTACAGACATTTGCTTACTTTGGATAAAACTGTCTTAAAACTTGCCCAAGTAAACAATCCCTTGGGGATTGGGCGGTTTATAAATCTAATAAATAAATAAATAAATAAATAAATAAAACCAGTTCTAAATTTGCTTACCATTCTTGTTTTTAGCTACTAAATGGACTTATAAATTGTCATATTTAAACATTGCTCTCTCACGGCCTTGAAGCAGCTGAAGTGACATAAGGTCAGTACACAAATAAGTGTCCTTTCTCTAGGCAGAGGCAAAAAAACATCATTTTTCTGTCAGTGCTTGTTCCTCAGTCCTAGCAGAGCATTAGCTGAGTGCTTTTCTATATTCCCTTCTACAGAATGGTTGTAATATGCAGTGGATTCATTCAACACTGCAGGTGATGTGCAGTCACACTGTTTACTCAGTATATTGATTATCATGTTTACCAACCTGGGAAGTTTGAATGGCTGCTGCTGCTGCTGCTGTAGCTGGTGGTTTAAATAATCTACTTCACCATGAAGCCTTGGGCAGTATAACCTCCCATTAGCAAAAAAGGGAATTTAATCTTCAACCCAAAACACATAGGATTCAACACTGAAGGATGTAATTGGAATTCAAACCAGACTAAAGAGCAGAAGGTCTGTGAATGGATCTCTTTGGTATCTTTTTTCAATGTCAGTAGCAGTTGTAGATAGTAGGAGAAAGTTTTTAGGAGGAGAAATCATAATAGCATCATGGGAGAATATTTTCCCCTGTGGGGCAAACAGCAGCAGCTGGGGTGGGGGAATAACACTGGGAGGTACTGTGGAGCAAGAGGATTAAATCACCTTGTAAATACTATCTCAGTCAGGCCCTTCCATGGTTCCTATTAAAACCATAGTCTGCAATATAGAACTACCAGAGCAGTTAACACAGTTGAAGGTGCAAGCACTGGGTTATTACTGACCTCTGGAGTGGCATCACATCACAATGTATACTAGACGGACTATCTTTACAGGGTGCCATTGCCTTCCCCAGTCATCTTAAGGCACTGTAAAATAAATTCCTAAAACTCTCCCCAAATCAATCAGCTTTTGCCCCAGTTCTTCTCCAGAGAACTCAGGATAGCAATATATAATTCAGTCTTTCCTAATTTATCTTCACAACAATCCCAAAAAATTGATTCAGTTAAGAGAGGATGAGTGGTCAAAAGTCACATAGTGAACCATGGTAGAGGGGAGGATTTGAATGAACGTCTTCCAATGCTAAGCCAAACTAACTATTGAGCCACAATGGTTTGCTAGCAAGTCACGCTGTCTAGAAAGTTTCAAATTCTATGGTAATTCTAAAAATAGATGTATAGAAACATTAAGATTAGACCCCAAGCATTGCAGTCTACAAGAATGTTGGACTACGATCTGGGAGACCCAAGTTCAAATCCCCACTCTGCCATGGAAGTTTGTTGGATGACCTTGAGTCAATCACATACTCTCAGCCTACTGTACTTCACAAGATTATGATGAAGATAAAGTATTGTAATGAGAATAATACTTAGAAGAAAAAACAGTGAAATTTGTTTTACACAACAGCCAACCAGCTGCTAGCCAGTTGCCCTAAAGGGCCAACAAACAGGTCATAGGGGCCAAGTCCTCCCCCTAATGTTGCCTCCTACCACTGGTATTCAGAGATTTGCTGCCTCTGTATATGGAGGGTGCCTTGACTCACCATGGCTAGTTGCCACTGATGGACCCCATGTCTACAATTATCTTGCAGGGAAATCACCAGAGAACCCTGCCAGAGCTGGCCTTTTGCAAAATTGCATATATAAATGGATGAAAAATGAAAAAATAAAGAAAACCTAGAATTCTTGGAAAGTGCCAAAAAAAACCCCTCTAGTCCTGCTTCTAAACATTTAAAAACAGGCTAATTAAAAATGCAGGTGAAGTTATTCCTAGTATAGAGATAAGTGGTAAAAGACTTTTGTACCTGCTAAAGTGCTTGGTATTGGCTGGTAAAGACATTGGAGCAAGAACTAACAACAGCTCTAGCTCAAAGCTTAGGTCACAGGCTGCCCCATCCACAAATCCAGGCGACTACGGAGGGTCTTCTAGGCAGCATGGGGAGGCTTCACAAGCATGAAAGCCTCCCTGCCAGCAAGAAGCCCCCATTGGGTTTCATAGGCTTAAACTACCCTTTGGCGTAAGTTTTGGGTAAGTCTCAATTTCAGCACACCAACATAGCATGCTGAATGGCCGGGAGGGAGCTAACTAATGTCAGCTCCTCCCCGGCCTGCTCCCACTACGTTTGGTGCCACATTCCAGCACTGGGTGGGGGGTGGGATGTATTATAGTCTAATCTAAAAGCCTCTAAGATCCAAAGTATGCTTTACAAATTCTGGCAAATAAGGCCCAAGTATCCAACTTGCTTCCTATGCAGCAGCTTCAGGAAAAGGAACTTCAAAAGTGCTGAAGGCCCTAGTTTTGCTCAGGATGATGGCATGGGAGAGGAGGGGTCTTGCCTCACCCCCATGCCATTTTCTAGGGGGGTAGTTTATCCCACTTTGCAGCTAAGCCCCAAATAATTTCATATGTTTTTATCAAAGCTGTTATATGTGTCCTTGTCTGTGTCACAGCAAAATAGTCATTAGCAAAATAATCTAACATTTGAGTATTTCATAAGAGTGAACCTCTTCTTGTTAAAAAAAAACCCCAATAGATATTGCTAGGAAAACAGCTTTGAGAGCACAAGTAAAGGTATGGAAACTTTAATAGCAATGGCCAAGTGAGGCAATATGCACTTTCTAAAACCTGCCTCTGAGGAATGAACAATTCAGACATGTATTTAAGTAATTCTTGTAAGTCATTCACGTAGACAAAGAAACAACAGTGCAAGAAGGAATGTTTCTCCTTCAATTGAGGTTGATAGTGAAGACCTACATGATACTCCAAAGTATTTATAAAGTTGCTAATGACTACATCCAATTCCACTTTCTCTGCATTCCCAGTTTTAAACTTACAGTGTCATATTAATTTAGCCTAAATTTTCCTTATAGACAGAAAGAAAATTTATTATGAACTCATCACATTTATGTGATTCTTTCCAGTTCAATTTTTAAAAATGAGTGAAGGAATTTTACCTTGTTTTTATTTTATATCCACATGAACACTGTACACTGTACATAGAGCAAACAGTTTTCTGTAAATTAGTGAACGTATCCTTATTTAGTAGTGCTATAATTATCTAGAATAGTTTTCAAAATATGAAGCACTTCACAAAATCTTGTTCCATGGACAGCCCCTTCTAATAGGCTCCAGCAATAACTAAATTGGTTCTGAACCAGCATTTAGATTGCTGCAAGATGTTTGGGACATTATTCCTTCTTGGCATCCTGTGGTCTACAATGACAGGCCTCACGGTTGTTAAGTGGGTTTTCCTTTTGTTTAGTGTGAAGGTTGCCAACTGGACAGGGAAAAAACATCCTGTCCCTTTAACAGAGGTATAATGAGTGGAAATGAGCAGCTGAAGTTTTTCATAGCATAACTAATGCCACCCAGTAATGGCTAGCAGATGAAACTGATTTTAAAAGAACAGGTACAAAGACCAGTGGCCAAAACCCATTGTGGATCCCTGGACAAAGACTGCACCTAGTCCTGCCCATAGGACCCTCAACCAAATTTTGTGTCTGATTTTGCAATGTTATATACATATGTGTACCAATATAGGTCACACTTCTTACATCTGCCTATAGTTCACCAAAACTTCATATCATGAAAAATAATTAGTAAGTAATCAGATTTAGTAACAAGTCCCTTGTAAGAAATCTACATTTTTCTTTGTACCTTTAGCTAACACAAAGGAGGGACACGTTGATTATGTAGTGCAACTGGATGAGAAGTACTGGGATCATTGGGAATGATTTTTCTCACATATTTTCCAAAACAATTATGTCGTTTGTCATATGACAAGAGGTTTAGTGTTTACAGCAGCAAAGTAGCATTTACGAGAGATATTAGATGTCCCACCAATATGACAACCTGAATGGTATTTAAAATGTACAGTGGAACTTCTGTTTTCATTGCCTTCGGATTTCTTCGGATTCGGTCAGCGAAATTCTTACCTCGGTTTTCGTCGACTGTTTCACTTTTCGTTGATTTTTGCCAGCTCGCGTGTGCTAAAATTGCAGCGAAAACTGGCGACCCCCCTGGTGCTCCAATTCTTGTCAACGGGAGCCTCAGTTTTCATCAGTTTTGGTTTTCACTGAGGTTCCCCGGACGAATTGATGATGAAAACTGAGGTTCCACTGTAATTAAATCTAATTTGGGGGAGGGGGGCTTCTATCTTCTGTTTCACTTGTGTCATCACTAACTCAGATTATCATTCTACTACTATGCATGAATTAACTCCCCAAAGACTTCTGCAATACTGTTATTAAGTATATTACAAGTTGCCAACCAGGGATGAGAAGGAATTGATACAAGACTGACAAATTGATACTAGACTAGTGGTGGTTTAGAAGTAGAGAAATAGAAATTAAGGCATATCATGAAAGGAAAAGAACAAAATTAAGGAAAAATGTGGAAAAGAGGAGTAGAAATCAATAAAAGAGAGAAGCTTTCCTACACCACAATGTATTCTGCATGGGCCAAAAACAGCAGTGTGAAAATGGTGTGAAAATGGTGTAAACCCTTTTACATTCCGTGTGGGCCAAAAACAGCAGTATGAAAACGGTGTGAAAATGGTGTAAAAGGGTTTAAAACGGTGTAAAAGAGTTTATACTGTTTTCACACCGTTTTCTCACTGCTGTTTTTTGCCCATGTGGAATCAGCCATAGTTTTAAACCATTTTACACCATTTTCACACAGCTGTTTTTGGCCCATGCGGAATCCGCCCACACTAACCAGGAAGATCTGGCTGTACGGAATAAGCCACAGAGTTGAGTGGAAGGGAAGGAAGAGGGCAGCCTTGTTAGGAAGCTGCAGCCTGGCAATGACTGTAGCAGCCATGAGCAATGCTGACTGATCTTACCTTGCTCCATTGCTGGCTTGGTTGATGGGTTGACCAGGATAGGGAGGTGTTCGCCTCCCTATACATAGCAACATTTGTAGAAAGGCATGTAGAGCAGAAATCAGAGCAATATACTGTGCTCTGTCTTCCTTGTACCCTTGTGGCTATAGTATAGTGTGATATAATGGTTAAGAGTGGTGGACTCTATCTGGAAAACTGGACTTGTTCCTTGCTCCTACAGACTGCTGGATGACCTTAGGCTAGTCACAGTTCTCTCAGAACTCCCTGAGCCTCACCTGCCTCCCAAGGTATCTATTGTAGGGAGGGGAAGAGAAGGAGTTGTAAGCCACTTTAAGACTCCATGTGGTAGAGAAAAATGAAGTATAAATCCAGCTGTTCTTCATCATCATCATTATTTCGGTACACTAATAATTTATACTGATATTACAGGTTGCCTGTGTACAGCTGATAACTGACCAGTTGTCCCACACCAAGACATAAGGCACTGATATCAAATGATGCCACTAGCCCATTAGCAGACAAGCATCTGTGGAGTATTTATGCAACAGTGGACTGCTTTGGCTGCTGAGTTGCCTACTGCCCTGCCCTTTACAACTGATTCATACCTTGTCTTCCTTCATGCAGCCCGATGTGTGCAGCTGACACAATATAGAGAACATTAATTTATAAATCATAAACAGAGTGAAAAGATCCCATGTGTTTTTATCATTGTAGTAAAGAAAACAAATACGAAAACTAAGAACATTAATTAATATTTGTTATTTTGTCTGAGTGGTTGACAGTGTTTAAGTAGAGTTCAGATAGAGGGTAGGGGAGAGAGAGTCAGAAGTAGGGTGCGCAGCTAAAAACAATATTGTTTTACTTCCTATCGGTAAGTTAGGAAGTGCATGTGTATCATTATCATTAGATATTGGCAATATTATAATATCAAAAACATTCCGAAAATACCACTATACTCCCAATATTTTAAGCCCTCCTTACTTTTCCATATGAAAATGAAATGGAAGGGAGGAAGACTAATGAAAAGTGTCCCTGCACAGTGGAACTGAGAGTTAGTGTCTCAGCCATTTATATTTTAAGCACCCTACCAAGTGGCCCAGTGTCATGCCTACCATTTATCACTGTTGCGATGGGCTTTGCTACTTCTGATAATAGTGACAGGGCCTTCATACAGCAGGAAGACCTGATGCCCCAGGGTTTCCAGTAGGACACAGTGTGGCCCCAGATCTGCCAGCAAGGCCAAAGATTGGCTTCAGGAACTAGGCAAATTCCAGACCAGAGGTGTAGCGCCAATGGGGTAGGGGTGGGGGGGTGGGGTGCGACGCCCCAGGCAGAGCTGCAGCAAAGATATGGCCAGGCCACAGAGGGGGCATGGCGGGAGTGTTCCAGGGCGGGAGTGGGAGGCGCTGCGGCAGGGGCGCAGCATTCACACCCTGGGCGTAGTTTCCCCTTGCTCCACTTCTTTTCCAGACTCTTTCTTATGGACAGTAGATCAGGTCTCAGGATTGTGGACTATACTCTGCTCCCTAACTACTGCTGTCTCGCCAACCTTGTTCCTGATTCTGATGTTATTGGGAGTGATAATATTGGAATCTAGACTCTAGATTCTAGAGTTGTGCTGGGCAGATTGCAGCAATGTTAGATATTGCTGACCTAATCCTGAATATTGGGCATCTTATTAAGTCAGCAGTATCTGACTGTACATTCCTAGGGAATCAGCATAGTAAAACAGACCTTGAAATATATCAGATCTTTTTCAGATATGTCTTCCTTTTTGCAGTGCTCCACCATTCATTGCTGGCTGGGCAAGGGTTATCTTGATTCTATATGAACAGCAGCTCATCCCACTTATTTTGCCCATACTACTACTGTTATAACAAAGATTGTATGTTAATAGATTGTAATGCTCTGTAGATTGGTTAACAGCTATGTAACTAACCGATGTGTGTGAGTTGTGTTTAGTTTGTGTGAGGTTTGCCCTATTTCTTTTTTCTTTACTGTTAGTTCTAACTTAAGTCTCTCTGATAATTCTGAACTCTGACTGTAATTGTGCTATTGCTCTGTCTCTGTGTTACTGTGATTATTTGCAGAACAAATACCCAGTTGGTCTATGTTCATCACACCAACTTCACAAACATCAATAGTTTGTATGTTTACCTATTCATTCATTACTTAAACCCTTCTACACTTCTGTCTTGGGGAGCCATGCCAATGTGCTTTCCTGCCCCTTCTGTAACTGTGCCTGCTTCTTTGGAGGGGGCAGGGGAAGAGGAAACCCCACCACATGCCTGTTCTGTAGGGTTGCCTGGCTCTGCCTGCCCACATATGAGAATTTTGTCAATAAAATGGGAACTTTCCTCCCAACTGTCTGATTTTTGGCAGGGAGGAACACTTCAATAATGGGTACAGTCCATAAGAACTTTGTCCCAACTGAATGGAAAACCAGTATGTTACAGCTACTGAAACTATTTTATATGCTTATTTTGTATGTTTATTTTATGCCAATAAAGGCTTGTGTCCCTGCTACTGAAACTATTGAAAAACTAAAATAAAAACAAGTTCATGCAAAAATGAAATTGAAAATAGGTGAATATTTGGAAACAAAACAAAAACAATGTCATATGCATCATTCATGCAACATCTTGGGCATTCTGCTTCATTGGTGGAACAACCCATTCTCCTAACCCTTTTTGCCTTCCACCAAAATTGTGGATTCTTGTGAATTCAGAGAGAGAGGCAGTGAGTAGAAAAATTCCAGAAGCCATGCTTGCTTGTGTGTGTGTGTGTAGGTTTGTCACACACAGCCCTCAAATCACAGCTGATTTATGGTGATTCCATAGAGTTTTCAAGGGAAGAGCTGTTCCGAGATGGTTTGCTATTGACTGAGTTGAGAGAGTTCTGAGACAACTGTGACTGGCCCAAGGTGACACAGGAGGCTTTATTTGAAGGAGTGGGAAATTAAACCTTGTTCTACTAGAGTATGCCATTGTTCTACTAGAGCAACCCTCGACTCTGATGGGAATTGTAGTTCCTGAACATCTGGAGAGCCGCAGGTTCCCTACCCCTGTACTAGAGTATGCCATTGTTGGTACTTGTACTTGTTCTACTAGAGTATGCCATTGCCATTGCTACTAGAGTATGCCACTAGTACTTGTTCTACTAGAGTATGCCATTCTTAACTACAACTGCACCATGCTGGCTCTCATGCTTATCTCATTAATATCATGTGTAAGATGCATGTGAACTTTCACAGGGATTTCACAAGGGATTTAAGAAAAAATCCTTCAAAATATAAAACATTTTTATTCCATGTTATCAACTTTATTTTTTACAATGCTGCTGCTGGAGTTGTGATTTAAAGTGGAAGACTGGTGTGTGTGCGTGGGGGGGGTATTTAGGGGGTATTTATCTTTTCTTTCATGTAAAATTTTCTGAAATTCCCCACATATACTTTTGGCCATATTAAAGAAAACTTTGGGATATACATACCTTTTCACCAGCAGTAAAATCAGTTGGCAGAGGGTGATTTTTACTGAGAAAACAATGCGAGAGGAATTAAATACCTGCCTCCCTCCCCCACCCCCCGCAACTAACCTTCCTCTTTAAATTTCAGTAACAGGAACTGTATTGTATTAAGTGTTTTAAACTTGGTTAAAATGACTGTGAAACTTCATAGGTCATATAATCCAGCCATTAGGAGTGCTTAAATATTCTGAATTAGATCCAGTGTTTTTCAAAAATAGCCTCCTATTATTTACCATTTATATTTGGGTGTCAGTTAGGTAATAAATTACAATGGTAGACTCAAAAAGTCAGTTAACTCAGACATTTATCACCTGTTTTAACAGGCTGTAATGTTAAGGTTCACAATTCAAATTTTGATTGATGGATAGCATCCCAAATGCTCCTTTGACGATAATGGAATTATGTGGAATCCATACCAATGGCATTAAGGCAGTTGTTGGTCTCATTCTTATGAAGAGTAATGGGGCCTAGTTTTATGATTTATCCCCAATATACTTTCATGATCAGAAAGGCTAATATGCTTATAAATGAGAATTCTCCTAGCAAGTTATTATCTCTCAAATATACAATTAACAGGTGCACAATTAAACTTGCACAATGGCATCAACCAGGTTGAAATGAACAAATGTAAGAACAAACCATCCAGCATGGAATATTTGTATGCAGAGCTCATGCTGAATATCCACTCCCCTGATCTTAGAATGTGCATATGTGTGAACTCCTTTGAACTTTTAAATGTATTCACACAATTGAAATTAATATATATGTGTAGGTCTTTAACAGGAGTACATTGTTTGAGCCCTAACGCCACATCCCATCAGGTGGGTAATGAAGAATCTCCTGGGTGGCTGATGTGGAGGTGGCTGACTTGCCTAACACTTCATCCAACATGTTAACCACTGCAGCACACTAGACCTCTAATGTCCTCTAAGGGCTGGTGGCTTCCAAATTCTCAGGTGAATGCCTCTCCCAGCCTTGCTACCCACTATCCTTTTTAAACTGGAGATGCCAATGACTGAACCTTTGATTGAGTCACACATGCTCTCTGCAACTAATGGATGAGCTCTCCTTTGCAAGAGTACCCCAGATCCTGACAGCCTTTTCCCAGTTCAAAGCCCACTTTGATTTTTTTTTTAGGCATCAACAAGGTCTCCAGAAGTGCACTCTCCGCTGTAAGGGTCAGCTTTGCTACAAATGGTCCTTTCTCTGGATGAAGGAGAGAGTGTCAGGATAGCCAAAAATATTGAATTCCATTTGAACACTGCTTTGTAATTTGGAAGCCGAGAGAGTTTGCAGGAGTTCTGACTAGATTGTCTTGAGCTTGTTTGGAGGTTCTAGCAGGGGAGCACTGCACAGCTATCATATACCCTTGACCAAAGAATGGTTCACTCCTTCTATCTGGGATGCGGGGACACACATGGAGCGGTGAGTGAGGTAAGGAACCTAGCCAGTCAGAGCAGCCAAATCAACCCTGGCGATCAATTGGGTGACAGATGTCACAGCCAGATCACCCTCACTTGTCCTTGGACAATTGCTTGATGATCAGACAGAACTTTTGGACAAGGACTGTGTGAAGTTTTTGTTGGCAGATAAGAATGAAGCAATCACATCCAAGATGGCTCATTTCCTATCTATAATAATGGTTGACAGAACTCACTACGTCTACCATAACAACAAGCTGAAGACATAAGTTGTTCCCTTCCCATAAGCAAACTCTTAATCTGTTTATGATTTCCTTCTATGCACTTTGCTAATTATTAATAACATGCCATTAAAGGTTTTTGATTTAATTTTACTAGATTGTCTAGCTCCTTTGTTGTTTAGCTAGTATGTTGGAGGACATAGTACAGATTTATGTGTCTGTGTGTGGGGGTGCTCCCTGCATGATCTTAAAAAGGGGAACCCTTATGGAAATGAGGGACATGGTAGCCACCTATGGGTCCAGTGTGCTGACCATATTCCCAGAAGGTTAGTGGCAGGCATAAACTGTGTTGCCCATCACTTCTTGCCAAATAACTTTCCCTGGTTATCCCAAACATTCATACCAGGGTGTGTGTGTGTGTTAGTGCCAGCAGTCAAGCTGGCAGCGACACCTGATGTTGTCCACCCATACTGTGCCAAGACCTAGTAATGTATAATCAGTAAAATTGCCTGGTATTTCTGTGCTGTCCTTCTCTCCAGACTGGTCTTCACTCCAGTCACAGTTCTCTTAAGAAGCAGCTATAATATTGTGGAGATCCCTGCTGATTCAAAGAAGGTTGTGTAGGAAAATTTCCTGCTGGACATGGTCCTATGTAAATTATTGTGCAAAAAGCTTACTCATGTTCTGATTTTTCTTTTTGTCCCTAAATTAGAACACAGAGATTGAATTGCCAATCCCGCAGGCTTTATTCAGTGGAACAATAGTGAAATCTTATTCCATCGAAAATTCTCTAATTATCCCCACATGGCTCCTTTCCCACTTAAGATCCATTATTACAAAACATGTGTAAGTTAAGACAAACACCATGCTAAAAGTGCATTCAACAGTTTTGGCACCATCCCTCCATAATTCTTCAAAACTGGAGAAGAATGTTACTTCCCATAGCTAATTGTGCTGCCTTGGCAGAATGCAAGATGTTAAGGGTAGTTTTGTATGTGTTGATGAATAGAAGGATTTATTCAGGCCTGGCATAAGCAGGAGCAGTTCCCAAGGCTTTATCTGAGCCACAATGCCAAGAAGAAAGATAAGCATGTAGAAGCTTTATACTGGGCCTGCTCTTACATACCTAAGCAATCTCCTCTTCACCAGCAAAAATAAGATGTTCCTATACAGTTAAATCCCTCCTTCCTGGACATTTCTTCTCCCTCAGATATGAGCTTTGTTCAAAACATTTTTTCAGTCTAATGAAAATTAACTTTCATTTTCAGAAACTTGATATCCCATTTTTACCCCTGTCTTCATACTCTGTAATTCAAATGAACTTGTCTAATAGCTTTGCAAATCAATCTGTATCTACCTAAGAAGATTCTAGTCCTTTTGAATTTTTTGTCCTGTGACACTAGATAAGTGGCATGGAAACATTCTGCTGGGATCCTAAGAAATCCCAAAATTATATATAGAAATCTAGCTTTTGATCTTTTGACATGAAATCTCAGAATATACACTAAGTGTTAAATGAGAATTTGTGAATTATATTTCTAGCAAAATTACTCACAGAATTCAGTACATCATCTGAGACAAGGTGAAAACAGAATCTCCTAGCCAAAAACAAGGAATTTTGCACTTTCTATCAATCAGATTTTTGTTAAGAAGAAGTGAGTGCATTGTTATGGTGACTGTTAAGGCTGTGCATATTGGCTATCACTTATGATGAGCAATGGCAAAGCTTCTTTCTGACTGCTGTCATGGAACTAAGTTCTGATCCAGCATTGGCAACTTGATAATAACTGTGGAGACATAATGGGCAATGACCCTGTTGCAGGGGAGTAAATCCAATTAATTCATATACTAATTGAAACCCCTTTTTCTATACAAGTTAATTGTGCAAGTCAATTGAGTGATGACGTTGACTAGACAGGAACTGCAAACATCTTCTGGTCTAGTCAGTTTCACTTCTAAAAGAAACTGAAAAGAAAGAGAGAGAAAGGAAATGTTCTTAAATGGGAGGCAGTGCCAAATGACAGAGAGTTAACCTTTCTCATTTCTCCCCTCTGTTTGAAAAAGGGCTACATGTGCTGATAAATATTCATCTTTGCACACAATTTAATTGGAGGGAGAGAGTATAGTACTCACAGTTGATGCTGTCCAGTATGAGCTAGCTAGCTAGGCTACCTAGCTTGCTTGCTTGCTTGCTTGCTTGCTTGCTTACTTACTTACTTACTTACTCTACTCTACTTACTTACTTACTTACTTATTGAATTTCTAGATCGCCCTCCCCCGAGGGGCTCAGGGCGGTGAACAGCATAAAATTATACAATATCATAAAATCAATTCAGTTAAAACCATTTAAAACTAACAATAATAAATATTAAAAAGGAACTTATGCACAAGAGATGGTGATAAAGAACAAAACAAAAACCTCCCCCATACAGGTCCACCAAAGGCCTGGATCGCCCAGGGTCATAATCAACCTGGCTGGCCAAATGCCTGGTGGAACAGGTCCATTTTACAGGCCCTGAGGAAGCTTTGTAGGTTCCTCAGGGCCCTGGTCTCCCTAGGGAGCCTGTTCTCTGGCCCAAGGAGAGACCTAGCCTCACCATGGTTGACTCTAGATCAGCGGCTGCCAGGGAGAAGGCTGAATTAATGTGGATGTTGAAGTTACCCAACACTAATAGGTTAGGGTACAACAATGTCCACTCTGAGACGACCTCCAGGAGCTGTGACAGGCCATCTGCTGGTGCGCTAGGCGACCAGTACACCAGCAGAACAGCCAGTCTCTCCAGGGAGTCCCAACGAAGGCCCAAACACTCCAACCCAATGATTAACAGAATGGGGGCATCCTAAAGGAGATAGAATCTTGGACAGGTATCGCTATTCATCCCCCCCCCCCCAGCCCTTTGTCGGAGGTTGCTGAACAAACGTGAAACCAGCTGAGGTGAGATCATTGAGGGCAACCGTCTCCCCGCCTTTCATCCAGGTTTCCATTATGCCTGTGAGGTCCATGGCCTGATGACTAATGTAATCTCAAAGGATGAAAGATTTGTTATTAATGAACCTCGCATTCAGCAGTAGCAACCTTGGAGCACAGTCCAAGACCCGAACCCTACAACCTGCATCTCTTGGGATAGGTCGTAGGTCAGACAGAGAATGATCATAACTATATCTCCCTCGGTGTCTCTTATAAGGCCTAGACCTACCATCATATCTCCCATGCCCTGAAATCACAGGGATCCCCAGCCCTTCCCCCTGCCTCACGGTGGGCACAGACAGAAAAGTCATGCCTAATCTAAATTCCCAACAATGAACTCCACCAATCCAATAACTTTACCTAACACTAGTACAGTAAAATTTTCTACCTAGCCTAGTAACTAACCTACTATACCCACTCCACCAGCAACAAAACTACTATATTACTAAGATATCTAAGAATTTCCAATCTAGTGTATACACCAACAAAGGGAACAACCATATCAATACAAATACAAATAGGGGAACTAACTACACTAACTTATTCTAATTCCCCAATAAAATTCCCTATAAAATCTGAGCTGTAATCTAACAAATCTTATCCAAAAGATTGCCAAGTAGCAAATAGCAAAATGTGCAGTGCCCACCTCTCTCACAGCCAGGATTTCTGCTATTGTGGTGTATGTGCAGCACCCAGCTCTCTCACAGCCAGGACTCCTGCTGTTGGTGATGATGTTCTTCTACCAGCTATATGCCACAATCTCCATTTACAATAGGGTAGCAATGGGGTCAACCTGTACAATACAGTCTTTACTTTCAGTGGGGCTAATGAGGAGATTATGATAATGGCAACTTCAATCCAATAGACAACCAGTTCTACAGTGTCAAAGTCTACATTCAGTCAGCTCTTCTGTGGCAAGGATCAAGTTCCAATCTCCTGCTCCTCCCCTTCAGTTCAATCAAGAACCAAGCTCCAAGCTCCTCCCGCTCAGTGCAACCAAGGGACGCCGGTCCCACCATATGAGAACCCCTACCATTGCTTCACGTCTCCCTTAATGCGACCCCACTACCTGGGACGCAGCATATCACAAGAGATGATAGGGCGTAAACAAATGCTGTTTGGACCGTTCTTCCGTGGGCCCTCCACTGCCGATGGTTGAAAGTCATTGCCGCCCAGATATCTCAGCATGCTCCAAGCAGCTTGGCCTCTGATGCTCCCTGCGGATGATAGGGGGCTCCTGCCACTAGCCTCCCTTCTGGGGATCAGGGAATCTCCCTGGATGGAGATCATCTTCCGTTCCACATCACAGATGTAGTCCCCAGGTCTTGTCACTTCCATTTGCCAACTCTCTGCACATCCAGGGTGCTTCTGCCAGTTGCCAACTCTCTGCGTGTCCAGGGTGCTTCTGCTACAAACCCCTCTGCACCAACCTCCCTTCTGGGGATCAGGGAATCTCCCTGGACGAAGATCATCTTACGTTCCACATCACAGATGTAGTCCCCAGGTCTTGTCACTTCCGATTGCCAACTCTCTGCACATCCAGGGTGCTTCTGCCAGTTGCCAACTCTCTGCGCATCCAGGGGTGCTCCTGCCACCAGCCCCCTCCAGAGATGGCGAAACACCTCAGAACCCCAGCTAGCTTGGAACTACTCAACCCTGTTGGCACCAATGCTCCACACAACCCACCGAATCCAAAACTCGGAAAGTGGAGCCGATGGGCGGTGAATGGCAGATGGCCCCCATACTCAGCTGCCAGTGCAATCCTCCAGTAGCCCCAGGGTTACATACCATGATAGGCAGGTCACTAATACGCAAGTTCCAGCGCTGTCATTTATCTGACTTCTAAAAAAACTGGGCAAGTTGAAAAGAGTTGGAATTTAAAAAACTAACGGAGCCTAACAATCACACTGAAAGGTTCATGTCTGTGTCCTGTGTATGCACCCAGTTGCATGTGTAGTGCTTTTTCTATACATGCATACATCTCATAAGCCAATGTTTATGCATTCATGATATACCCATGAATAAGGTCCAGTACATGAATCATTCAAGTCTATTTGAATTTAAGGCCATTCTGACAATTCTTTTAAATTGTTCTGTGGATTCTCTGTGTAAATAGGCTCCAGTTAAAAGTAACAAAACCACACATACACAAATCAATAGTAAATAAATAGATGTGCTGTTGTTAATTAATAAGAGGTAATGCTACTGTGACCCAATGGCTACACTATCCCACAAGTATCCTTTGGATGACAAGATAAATTCCGGCAGTTGCACAGTAGTTGTAATTATAGAAAAATATTGGGAGCAGAAGCATTTTGTGGGTAAATCAGCATTTTTCATGTATGCTGTCTTCTATGAAGAACTGCAGGAGTTTGAAGAATTGACTTGATGTCAAAGATAGGGACAGCACAGTATATGCAATTAGACCTTGTCAGAATTAGAGAAAGGTCAAAGTTTAGAAACTAAATGGTCCTAATGGTATCTACATGTTAGAAAACCTCTATGTGAAAGTAAAATGTTGGATTACAAGGCTTGGAAAGTGCTTTGCCTGAGACTTTAAGGAGCTGCTGCCAACAAGAGAAGACAATAATGGACAATATAACCAGTGCAGTGTAGTAGTTGTGCTGAACAGAACTGGAAGATTCAGATTGAAATTCAATATTCAGTCATGGAGTTCATTAGGTGAAAAGGGGAGTGATGGTTGGGATTGGGAGGAGAAAGAGAGAACAAAAGAGTGTTGGGTGGGAAAGTGAGAGAGAGTGTGAGTGGTGGTAGGCATTGGGGAGAAAGTGGAATGGGGTTGTAGACAGAGAACGTGAGAGCTAGAGTAACAGTGGACACTGGGGAAAGGAGAGTATGTGTGAAAGAAAGACTGACAGAAAGACTGACTGGGGGAGGGAGGGAGAAAGAGAGAGACTAAGTGTGAGTAGGAGTGGTGGGAAAGGGGAAGAAGCAAAAATGGGGGTATGGATGGCCACTCCCACAAGTACCCAGTGGTGTAGCGCCCAAAGGATGGGGGGGCACAACGCCCCGGGCGGAGCAGTGGCGGAGGCATTGCTGGGCTGTTGAGGGGCATGGTGGGGGCATGGCAGGGCATTCTGGGGTGGGACAGGGGTGGGCAACACTGCAGCAGGGGTGTAGGGCACGAGCGCCCCCCAGGCGCAGTTTCCCCTTGCTCTACCTCTGCAAGTTCCTTCTGGGTTCCTGCTGGTAATCTCTAGTTTCTATGTATAAACACTACGGATACAGGTTTAAGATACTTCAAATGACTGTAGCGAGATGAATGTGCAGTTAAGTAGAAACATGAGGGACAAATGTATAAACTGGCTTTGCAAACAAACAAAAAACCCTTCACAGAATGTAAAAATAGTTATTGCCTAACAAAAATGCAGTCTTCAGACTCTCCAGTTTGATCTATGAATCTGAAACTCAGCCTCATTCTGCATGGGCCAAGAAACACAGGTGTAGGACACTATATAATCCATTTGGGGGGGATTCACACAAGGCCTACCCCCAAAACAAGTCTGCCCTGTTTTATTTCCCGCAACCCAGGTTTTTTTGAAAATTGCAAAACAAACAATTATTTTGAAAAATCCTGGGTTGGAACCACTCCCCAGCAAACAGTCAGGCAGGAGGTGTTTTATTCCCTTCCCTTCCACTCCATTTTCCATAGTCAGGGAGAAGCCGCCCACCATTGCCTGGCTGTTGCAGGGAGGCCCCTTTTCCTTAAAAAAAATTTTTTTGCAGCTTGTAGCTGCGTAGCTATGCAAGTGCAGCTGGTCATAATGTGGGACACCAGTATGGCTGTGGAGATTGATTTCAGCCTGCCTGCGTAGCTATGCATTGGTTGCAGGGCAATTTTAAAAAAAAGAGACGCATGACAGCAACCCTGACAGTGTGACAGCAACCCAGATTGTTTATGTGGCCTCCCGTCGCTGCCTGCAGTTGGAGGCCACATGTGGCCATGTGAATGGCCACATGTGAATGTGGGAACACATGTGAATGGGAAAACAGGAAAATGAGTTCCTTTATCAAGACTGCAACCCGTTATGCATTTGCTGTGTGGAAGGGGCCTCAGAGAAGAACATGCTCTTCTGACAGGTTGACTGTAGTGAGGCAGTGTCAAAGAAAGCTTACGAGTATTCTAATAGCTAAGTATAAGTACAAGGACTTGTGGACAGAAGGGCTGTGAACTATTGGTAGGAAGAGGTGCAAAAAAGCAAGGGGGCAACATGCCAATAGGATTGTAGGAGCTGTATAATGAAGAGAAGCGGATGGGTGAATGGGCTGTGTGTCTGGAAGCTCAGTGAAAAAAACCTGAAGTCTATGTTCACAATGCAAAGCTGATGGGGAGAAATCCCTCAAATATAGACAATATGGAAAAGGAAAAGAAAGTCACTCTTTGTGAAGAAAAAATTAACTGTACTCAGAGATTAGACCAGAGCTGGAATGCAGAAGGGAATCACATAAATCTTGGGCACATGGAAAAAAATCAATGAACAATTGAAACTGGGAATTTCTACATTCAAATGAAAGAGGTGAGATCTTTGTTCATGAGGGCAAGAATGTTTCCTGGGGCATATGGAATAGGCTGCTAGTTGCAAGAAGGGCAGTTTCTTCCCTTGCACAGTTTAGATGGCAGTAAAGTCAGCACTGTTTAGGCAGAAATGTCATGAAACGTTCCAATGTTTTTATTTATGTTTGTGCTCTGATCAGAGTTTTATATTGGAAACTACTCTGAGCATTAGAAAGATTGGTGCAGAAACATATTAAATAAATAAAATCACCTGTTTGGCAATAAACCATGCAGACTTGTCTTGTTAGGCATGGGCCTATTTAAATCCAATTGAGCTTTCAACTGCCCCTGCTGAGGCTTACAGTGGGAGGAGAGAGAACTGCCAGGTATCCCTCCAGGATTCCTGGACCAGACTTGGGCTGAGGACCCCCTCCCCATCTACTTTCAATAGCACTGAAGAAATTGGAAAGAGAGGAAGAGAGAGGAAAATAAACTGCCAGGATCTCCATTGGCTTGGAGAGAAGAAACAGCATCCCTGTAGAGACATGAGGCTAAAGTTGGTTCCCCGTTCCTCAATTACTACTCCTAGTTCGTTATCTTTGAATCCAGCCACAAATATTATACTTTAAAATCTTGTCATTCCCCAAGATTCTTTGGACCACCCCAAATCATGTATCCTCAGATTCAGGGGAATCTGAGGATCTTACAAGGTGACATATAGTTCAAACCCTGGTTGTGGTACAAACATGTGTGAAATAAGTGCACTCAAGAGAAGTGAATATTAAGAAATTAGGAGTAGCTGCATCCCAAAATGAGTTTTGACCATGAACTGATGTATGCTGGTGCTTGGTCCAAAGTGGTTCTAGAACCAAGAGCGTCTATTTGAGCTGCCCCAATAGTTTAACTGTTTCTCCACTTTTGTGCAATGCCTTGATTTCCATTTTAATTGTGGGTGGATCTAACCATCCTCCAAGAAGCATTCCTCCAGCCTAAGGAGCTTTCCTCCAACTTAAGAAGCTCTTCTGGAAGAGACACTTGTTGGTGGAAGACTCCTTAGGCTGGTGAGAGGCTTCCAACTTAACTCAGCGAGATGGTTGGGTTAGAGAACAATCCACCCCATTGATCTATGCTCATACAAATTGTATACAGAAGACCCTCAATGACAAAAGTGTCTGTAAGCTTTATTGTTCTTCTGTTTAATTGAACTGTTCTGTTCTGAGGATGACATGGAATACGCTGTGTTTTCCTTTGTGCAAGGACACAGGTGGGGTTTTACAGCATTTGGAAACCTTTTTCAGGTGTACATTGTGGACATTTACTTCATGTTAAGCTTCCAACCATCTTCTGAGGTTTCCCCGACTCCCAAACTTGCCTTCCCCAGACTCTACCTCCCCCTGCCTTCCCCACCCCACCGCCACCTCTACTCTCTAAGCCACAATGACTTGGATAGCAAAGGAGTGGAATAATCCTGAGCCCCACATGCAGGATTGCACCTGCTTCCCCATCGCTTCTACGCTTCATGCCATAAGGGCTGGAATAGCAGAGGGGGGGGGGGGCAATCCTGCATGTAAAGCCGCTGAACCCTGCATGTAGGATTGTGCTTGCTCTCCCCCTGCCTCTACTCTCCCAGCCACAAGGCAATCCTGCATGCAGGGCTACTGAGCCCCACATGCAAAATCACACCTGCTTGCCCCCACTTCTACTCTCCAAGCCACAATGGCTTAGATAGCAGAGGCAGGAGGGGGGATCCTGCATGTGAGGCTGCTGAGCCCTGCATGTAGGATCATGTCTGCTCTATTCACCAAGGCGCAAGGGCTTGGATATAAGAGGGGGAATCCTGCACGCAGGGCCACTGAGCCCCACATGCTCTATTCTTCAAGGCTTAAGGGCCTGGATAGCAGAGGTGGGAGATAATCCTGTTTGTGGATTAAAAACCCAATATAGCCCAAAAATGTTTGGCTTTATCAGCTCCCAGGCTATTCAGTTTTTTTATAGGAATAATTTTATAGGAATAATTTTGAACTCCAAAAGTCCGATATGGGGTGGGTTTTGGGGAGGAGTGTTACTGAATCACAAATTCTAATGTGCATGTTGCAAGATTGCCATATTTTTGGTTTTTGTAAGCGACCTTAAAGATCATATGTTGTAGATCATATGTTGTAGAAACTTGGAAGGAAGGAAGGAAGGAAGGAAGGAAGGAAGGAAGGAAGGAAGGAAGGAAGGAAGGAAGGAAGGAAGGAAGGAAGGAAGGAAGGAAGGAAGGAAGGAAGGAAGGAAGGAAGGAAGGAAGGAAGGAAGGAAGGAAGGAAGGAAGGAAGGAAGGAAGGAAGGAAGGAAGGAAGGAAGGAAGGAACATTAGATGTCCTTCATAAGAAGGGCCATGAACATAAGAACATAAGAACATAAGAACATAAGAACAAGCCAGCTGGATCAGACCAGAGTCCATCTAGTCCAGCATTCTGCTACTTGCAGTGGCCCACCAGGTGCCTTTGGGAGCTCACATGTAGGATGTGAACGCAATGGCCTTCTGCGGCTGTTGCTCCCGATCACCTGGTCTGTTAAGGCATTTGCAATCTCAGATCAAAGAGGATCAAGATTGGTAGCCATAAATCGACTTCTCCTCCATAAATCTGTCCAAGCCCCTTTTAAAGCTATCCAGGTTAGTGGCCATCACCAATTCTTCTGTAGCAGCATATTCCAAACACCAATCACATCGCTACAGTGCGTGAAGAAGTTAGTTTCCTTTTATTGGGTCCTAATTCCTTTTCCCCCCAGCATTTCTAATGAATGCCCCTTGGTTCCTTAGTATTGTGAGAGAGAGAAAAAAAATTCTCTCCGTCAACATTTTCTACCCCACGCATACCTTTGTAGACTCCAATCATATCCCTCAGCCGCCTCCTCTCCAAATCCAAAGAGTCCTGCAAACGCTTGCAGCCTCCTCATAGGGAAGGTGCTCCAGTCCCTCAATCATCCTTGTTGCCCTTCTCTGCACCTTTTTTCTATCTCCTCAATATCCTTTTTTTGAGATGCGGCCACCAGAACTGGACACAGTACTCCAAGTGCGGCCTTCGCGACTCCACTGCTTTATAAAAGGGCATGACAATCTTTGCAGTTTTATTATCAATTCCTTTTTTTAATGATCCCCAGCATAGAGTTTTGCCTTTTTCACAATAGCTGCCATGTGCATTGAGTTGACATCTCCCATGGAACTATCAACTAAGACGCTTTAAATCCCTTTCCTGGTCTGTGTGACTGATAGCACTGACCCCTGTAGCGCAGGTATGTGAAGTTTGGATTTTTTGCCCCTATGTGCATCACTCTTTTACATTTAGCTACATTGAACTGCATTTGCCATTTCTGAGCCCACTCACCTAATTCTATCAAGGTCCGGCTTGGAGCTCTTCTTGGCAGAATCCTTTTGTGGTTCCTCACCACCCTACATAATTTGGTATCATCTGCAAACTTGGCCACCACGCTTACTTCCACCCCTACTTCCAGGTCATCATTTATGAATAGGTTAAAGAGTTAACTGGTCCCAAAACGGATCCTTGGGGACACCACTCACTGACATCTCTCTCCATTGTGAGAACTTCCCATTTACACCCACTCTTTGTTTCCCCCTGTTTCTCAACCACAGTTTTGTGAATCCATAGGGAGGACTTCCCCTCTTATTCCCTTCCCCTTCATTGCTGAGTTTTCTGCTCAACAGTCTCTTGGTGAGGAACTCTTTGTCAAAAAGCCTTTTGAAATCCAAGTAGACAATGTCCAACCGGTTCACCCCTGTCCATACATGCCTGTTTACACCCTCAAAGAACTCTAAAGTAAGTTTGTAAGACAGGATTTGTGCCTCTGCAAAAGCCATATGCTGACTCTTTCTCAGCAGGTCTTGCTTTTCTAAGCATGTTTTTCTTATGCAATTTTATCTTTAATGATAGATTCTACTAATTCTTACTACAGGGAACAGATGTCAAAACTGACTGGCCTGTAATTTCCCCGGGTCCCCCTCTAGATCCTTTCTCTAAAGATTGGTGTGTGACATTGGCCATCTTCCTGGGTCTTCAGGGATGGAGCCTGATTTCAGGGATAAGTTGCATATTAAAGTGAGAAGATCAGCAATTTCATGCTTGAGCTCTTTAAGAACTCTTGGGTGAATGCAATCTGGGGCCAGGGGATTTGGTAACATTTCTAGTTTATCAATGGCTGCCAGAACTTCTTTCCCTTGTCTACCACACTATCTTCGCTTAGTTCCTCCTGGATTCACTCTCCTACAGAAGCTTCTTGGTTCAGGTGCAGGAATGCACTCCTCATCTCCTCTCTGGGTGAAGACAGATGCAAAGAATTCATTCAGCTTCTCTCTGCAATCTCCCTGCCATCTTTTTTAGCACACCTCTTGTTCCCTTTATGTCATCTAACGGGCCTAACAGCATTTCCCTGCTGGCCTCCTGCTTCCATGTACTTGAAGAACTGTTTGTTGCTGGTCTTGATGTTCGTGACAGCCATGCGCTCCTCATAATCCTTTTTTTTTGCCTCCCCTTACAGCTAACTTGCTTCTCTTTTTGCCACCATTTGTGTTCCTCTCATATATTCCTTTCTATATCAGCCAAACTGGACTCTTCCATTTTCTAAAAAGACATTTCTTTTTTTTTCTGATAATTTCCCTCAACCTCTCTTTTGTTAACCATGGTGGCTTTCTTTTGACTGGGTGCTGCCTTTTCTAACCAACTGTGGGAACACATATCTCCAGCTTGAGCTTTTATTACTGTGTGTTTTTAAATAACCTCCAAGCATCCTGGACAGTTTTGACTCCTCTTTGATTTTCTCCCTCTTTCAGCTTCCTCAAGACTATCCCCTCCTCATCTTTGAGAAATTTCCCTTCTGAAGGTGGAATGTAACTACATTAGTAGTTGCCACTTCTTCGCGATGCTGAGATACTGAATCTGACAGCATTGTGGTCGCTGTTCCCTCATTGGCTCAACAACACTGGGACTTCCTGCACCAGGTCCTGGGTCCCACATAGAATTAGATCTAGGATCACCTCTCCCCTGGTTGGTTCCACAACCATCTGCTCTAAGTCATACAGTCATTTAGCATATCCAGGAATGCTCTTTCCTCTCTCCTTACTATGACCTTGAACATGCATTTTCCAGTTTATATTGGGATAGTTAAAATCACCCATTACCAACTACATTTTTGTTTCTTTTGTTGGTCCTCTCTAATTTTTCTTTTTCCATCTCAGAATCCTTCTTGTGCACTTTGGTCTGGGGACGATAATATATTCCTAATATTAAACTGTCCCTTCACACCTGGTAATACATTGATATCCACAGTGATTCTGTAGGGGAACCAGCTCCCCCTTGTGACATCATTAGCCCTATTTCAGAACGGTACTGAGCTGCTCACGCAGGAATTCATAATTCCTCTTATCAGCATGGCCAATTGCCATGCTGGTAGGGGCTGATGGGAATTGTAGTTCCTGAACATCTGAGAGCCGCAGGTTCCCTCCCCCTGGTCTATTTTATGTGATAACTATGCTCTCTTTGGATGTAAAGGGCAACTCCACCCCCCAATGCGCGCCTCTTCTGTCCTAGTCCCTTCCTATAGAGCCTCCTGTAGCCTGGTATAACAGCATCCCACTGGTTCTCCTCATTCCACCTTTGTCTCTGTAATGCCCACTCATATCAAAGTCCCTCCTTCAAAACTCTGTACTCTAGCTCTATCATTTTAGGTCTAATGCTTCTACTTCATTAGCATAGAGACACCTGTATACCCTGTCTCTGTCCTTAACCTGGGATTTATGTGCTTTACCCTCAAGTCTTTTTGTAGACACTATCCCTTGTCACTCTTGCACATTGCTATGTTCCTCCTCGCTTGTATGTGGTTGGATTTAGAAAAACCTCTCCCTCTCTGTCTGCATCCCCATGGACTTCTTCATGTATTCAACCGAAGTCACTTCAGCTCCTGTCGGCTTTCCACCAGTGATCAGTTTAAAAGCTGTTCTGCCACCTTTTAGATCGTTGAGCGCCAGCAGCCTGGTTCCTCCTCTTGGTTAAGATGACAGCCCGTCCCCGGTATGTACACAGGCCTACCTTTAATCCCAAAAGGTTCCCCCCCCAGTTCCCCATTGACAAATCTGGAAACCCTCTGCCTTACACACCCAATCTTCCTTCTCTCATCCATCAAAGATTGAGACCCTGTATCTCCGCTTGCCTAGCCTCGCCTCTGCTGCTAGTGGAATGGGTGTAGTGCATTTCTGAGAATGCCACCTTGGAGGTCCTGGACTTCAACCTTTTTTCCTAGCAGCCTAAATTTAGCTTCCAGAACCCTCCCGGCTACATTTCCTGAATAATGTTGTTGGTGCCAATGTGGGACCACAACTGCTGACTCCACCCAGCACTGTCTAAAAGCCTATCTAGACGGTAGTTTCTTGACATCCGCGAACCTTCGCGACTCAGGCAGGCAGGTAAGTCACCATGCGTCATCACGCCTCTCACAAACCTAACTCTCTACATTTCTAATGATCGAACCACTCCACTGGCAAGGAACCCCCCACCTCCCCCTCGAGGGGTATCCTCAGTGCGAGAGGATAGCTGATCACTCAGTTAAGGAAGGGATCCCATCTAAGGGAGCATCTTTCCCCCCACCTCGTAGACTGGCACCCTCCATCCCCAAGGCCTTCATTCTCTATGACATCTGAAGAGATGTCATCACCCTTTGGGAGTGGGACCCGGGCTATTAGGTCCCTGAAAGCCTCGCCTGTCACCCTCTCTGCCTCTTTCAGCTTCTCCAGGTTCGCTCACCTTGGCTTCAAGAGAACGCACACGCTGCCTTTGGAGTGCCAGGGAGCTCATTGCAGGCAAGGGCACACCCACCGACTCTCTGTCCTAGTGGCAGATAGTCATACGTGTGACACTCAGTGCAAAACACTGGAAAGGCTCCCCATCCCCCCCCTGCTGGCTTTCTGCCTTCATATCTGATTTGTTTAGATATTTAAATATTAAGCTTTTTTAGTCACTGCCCCCCTGGAGCTATCTGGTAACGCACTATCTGTCAAATCATGTCCTTATTAATTTAAAAAACAAAATAAATAAATTAAAATTGGTGCGCCGTTAGGCGCGCGCCGCTGGTTCCAGAGACTGAACTAAAGCCCCACCTCTCAGGACAAAAGCCCCACCTCTCAGGACAAAGAGGAACAAGAGATGAACTCTGTTAACCCCTGTTAAGCCCCACCTTCCAGATTCAGCAGCCTTACAAGGAGAAAAAGAGATAACCCTTGTTAAAATACACTGTTGTAAAAGCTGTGGCTTTGAGAAAAGCCCTCCAAAATGAACACCAGCAGGTTACTCTGCTCTTCCTGGCCAAGTCTCTTCTGCTGCTACAAGTCTCATCTGCTGCTCTTCTGCTGATTCAGAGGAAGAGCACATGATAACCAAAGACCCATCACATGTATCAAAGATTACCATATGGCAGTCCAATAAGAGAATTACATCTTGAATTGCAGGTCTGCTCTCCTTCACTTTCATGCTGTTGCTATTCATCTGGCTTTCATCCTCCTTCAGCCTCATTAGTGGTTTTTAAAGGTAAGAATATAGTGCGAAGAATCATAAAACAAGCTTTTAATTCTTGGCAACCTCCTTTTACAATGCCATTGTTACCCTGAGATTTGGAAAACGCTGCTGTATTAAATGAGAAAAGGCAGACTTGGATCCCTGAATATATTTGCATTAGCTGTGTACTAGTTAGAAAATTGACTTTTTTATTTTTCCCCATCACACACCCCAAAAATTCTCAGTTTGGATGATTTGTTTACTGAGTCTCTAAGTAGCAATTTTGTTGCAATAAAATTGTTTTTGGAGAAGAATTGAGCACATAAAAACATGAATTTCCTTACTCTAATCCAGTATGCACCAGGTATGATAAATTAGGGTTCATTATTTTGAGTTCCATTGTGGTTTTTTCTGGAAATAAGCAAATAAGAACACAGCCACAGCATACACAGCTATTATAACAAAAAAATAGATACTTCTTAAAGTATGCATAGATTCCATGATTAATTCTTCCAAAATATTGAATGCAATAATTATGGTCTGTGCCATAATCCATTATTCAGATAGTGAAATTATGGAAATAATCTAGAACATTAATTCTAGTCAATCCTTTGCCTTCACCAAAATAGCACATAGTATATTGGAATGGCTGGTTACTTTACTGTTTGCCATAAACCCAATTTTTAAAGCCCTGATTAGAATACCTTATGTCAGGGTCATCAGGAGAAGCAGATTCCCAATGGACCTCTTTCACATAACCCAGGTTCAACTTAAAATATATGCCCAGTTTTACAGGGCAACAGGTTCACCTGGGCCTCCATTTTGTCTCAGTTCCTCACTCCCCATTCTGTGGTCCTGCCTTATGGCATTACTGGGAGCTTGCTTAAAGAATGTCATGTAGAAGTAGATAAATATTAGGAAGTCACAGATTTTTGAAGCATCAAAGACCTATTCTAAGATACAGTGGAACCTCGGTTTTCGTTCATAATTCGTCCGAAAAGAATCGATGAAAACCGAAGCCGATGAAAACCAAGGCAAACTTTTCCCTAGGAATCAATGTAAATCCAATTAATCCGTTCTAGGCACTCCAAAAAACATACCAAAAACACCTTTTGGGGTGAATAGTGTTTAATGCTGAAAACAGTAACAAACAATAACACTAGGACCAGCTTCGGAGCCAGTGGACCAATGTCGCACCAGAAAGCTGTCCAAAGAGGTCTGTTTCTGACACCTCTTTAAGATTTGTCTGAAATGGAACAAGACATTGTCATTAAACAAATTGCAGACACAGCCTGCAACAGCTTTGTCTGGGTGATTTTTCTCCACAAACCCCTGCACCTTACTGCAAATCGATGAAAACCGAGACAAATTTTTCACTGAAAGAATAGCTGAAAACCGAAACCGATGAAAACCAAAGGCAATGAAAACCGAGGTTCCACTGTATGTCCAGTGAAAATAACAAAAAGCCTGCAAACTTTGAGTTGCTCCATTTATTCCTTCAAGAATTTATACAGTGTTAGAGCTTAGCCTTTCATGCTGCAAACTCGGATGCTATTGTCTAATTGATATAGAATAGTGATTTCAGTTTGTTTTTGGAGACTGGATTGAGTAATGGTCAATGTTATATAATTTTTTTAATTGACAGATTTGTCATTATGAGGATAAATGACTTCATATATCCTGCTTGAGTTCATGCCATACTGCATATCTCTTTTCCTTCAGATACCTCTTCAAAACTAACTTATCCTCTTAGTCCTGAGTTATTCATGAAGTGTGCATGTGTACCTGGATTTGTTCATATTTATTTCCTGTCACTATTGGTTCTCTCTTTATACTCCTTCCTGCTGTGTGAAGGAGGAGACAGACAGGTTTGATGAGGTCTCTCTTAAATGTATATGTGGCTGTATGTAACAGCTGGTGACTGGCTTTTGCCTGCCACTGCATGACCACTACCAAAGCCTTCTCCTTCCGCAGCTGGAAAAGGAAGTGCTTCACAATGGAGGCCTGAGAGGGAAGCAGCTTGCCTCAGGCAACCAGCGAAATGACAAATTAATCTCCAACAAGAGGAGAAGACTGTGGCACTTGCAACAGCGTATTGTTGTATCAAGCAAATGATTACTGTTTACATTACAAACTTCACTATAGATCTTAAAACATGTGTAAGAACTGCTGCATCACTCACCACAGTTCCAGGCCAAATTTTCTCCCTTCTACTACACCTCATAGAAGGCAGTGCTTCAAACTTTGTTGTTTTATCTGAGAACCCCACATTTCCGCTTCTTGCAAGAAACTCTCCTATTAGCAAAACTTGTTCACCTATAGGGATGCCAGCCTCCTGGTGGGACCCAGATCCCCAGGATTACAGTCTCATCTCCCAACTAAAGAGGTTATTTCCCCTGGAGAAACTGGATGGTTTGGAGAAACTGGAGGGTGGACTTCATGACATTGTGCCCCACTATCCCGGTCATCCCCAGGCTCCACCCCCAACTCTCCAGGAGTTCTCCACCTGGATTTGAAACCCTACACCCATCTTCTGCTGGTGCGCAGGGGATAACTGGCAAGCCTATCAGCCAGTATTGCAAACTATGGATCTCTCTTTCTACCTATATATGTATACTTGCACCTATCTGTCTACAGATCTCCACTGACCTGCCAGGCCTAGTGTAGCAACTAGAAGGAAACTTCCAGGAAAAGCTCAGAAGTGACATCAGAGCTCTTTAGGAATGGCTGGAAAATGTATATTAGAACAATAATGTTATCAGGATGCTAGATGTGCAGAGAAATAGCAGCCACACTGATTAAAATATAAAGGTAAATGTTTTATTAGAGAACTACATTTCAGGCAGAAAGCTGGCAGACAGGGACAGACTGCAGCTATTTTGCTAACTTGGAAAGAAGGGTGGACACAACTTCAGAGCAAAAGAAAATTAGACCTAAGAATATCAGTCTGAGGACAGATTAGAGGTGACCCAAAAGAACGGAAGGATCTCAAATCTTAAAGTCAGTGGTGGGATTCAGCTGGCTCGCACCGGGTTCAGGCAAACTGGTTGCTAAAAGTGCCCGGCTGCTGTGAGGCGCTAAAAGCCCCATCCTTCCCTCTCCCAGGGAAGGGGGAGTGAGGGGGCTTTCAGAGCCTCACAGCAGGTGGGCACGAGCAGGTCTCCCCTAAAGGCCGCACCACTGGCCTAGAGGCGCGTGGCCCAATCTGCAGCTGGCCAGTCTCCTGCAGGAGTGCCTGGCGGTTCAGCCCTACTGCAGGCTGCCCAGACCTCCTGGCTTCTGCCCTAGCCTGGGAAGGCCACCCCGGCAGACTGTGCCGCTGGCCCAGGTGCACAGGCCGATCTGCGGCAGGCCAGACCCCTGTGGAGCCCTCCGGTGGCCAGCGGCCACCCGGGCCTCTTGGGCAATACTGGGGAAAGGACTCCCCCGGCCTGCACAGCCAGCTCCAGGGCGCATGGTCTGCTCCGAGCTGCAGCTGCTGCCTTCCCTCACCTCCCCTTGACCCAACATCGAAAAGGGGGTGCAGCAGCCTGGTAAGTGGGTGGTGGGGGGCCACAGCTGGGGACGGCAGCAGGGGCAGGGTGAATCGGTAGTTAAACCATTAGAATCCTACCACTGCTCAGTCCTATCTAGCTGACCAGTTATTTGCCCACTGCTGGGTCTTCTTCTCAGTTCTTTTGTATGCTAGAGATTGGTACTTCGAACAAGAACAACAGAGTTATCAATTCAATTCAACCTTTAATGGAATATAAGAATTACAAACTTTTAAATATTTAAAACTTTTAAATATTGATGTTTAAAATATTTTCCAAGAACTTAGCCACTGCCAGGGTAGTCAGTGGGCTACAATCTACAAAAGTACCATACATACTTGCATATAAGTCAACTTTTTCAGCACATTTTTTGTGCTGAAAAAGCCCCCCTCGACTTATATGCAAGTGAGATGTATTTTAAAAAATATTTTAGGCTTTTTACTTTGTCAGCCACTAGGGGGTGCAATTTTTAGGCTAGTGGCACCACAATTTCAGGGATTTTTTCAAGAGACCCTCCTGATGATACCACCCAAGTTTGGTAAAGTTTGGTTCAGGGGGTCCAAAGTTATGGACCCCCAAAAGGGTGCCCCATCCCCCATTGTTTCCAATGAGAGCTAATAGTAGATGGGGGATACACATTTGAGGGTCCATAACTTTGGCCCCCATGAACCAAACTTTACCAAACCTGGGTGGTATTATAAGAAGGGCCTCCTACTGATACCACCCTGGTTTTGTGAAGTTTGGTCTAGGGGTGCTCCAATCCCCCATTGTTTCCAATGGAAGCTAATAGTAGATGACTTTGGACCCCCTGAACCAAGCTTCACCAAACCTGGGTGGTATCATCAGGAGGGTCTCCAAAAGATACTCTGAAATGTTGGTACTGCTAACATAAACATTCCTCCCCTGACCAAAAATCCAGTTTTGAAGAATTTTAACTCTTGTGTTTTAGCTTGGTTGCTGATTGAGCTAAGGTTTTTGTACTTTTAAAGTTATTGTTGAGACCATAGTGTTTTTGTTGACCCTCTTTTCCACTTACAGAGCTAGTTTACTGTTTTTCTTTGAAATAAATATTCAAAAACATTTAACCTAATGCCTCAATTAATGTAATTGTATTGGTATCTATTTTTATTTTTGAAATTTGCCAGTAGCTGCTGCATTTCCCACCCTCGACTTATATGCAAGTCAATAAGTTTTCTCAGTTTTTTGTGGTAAAATTAGGTGCCACGATTTATATGCGGGTCAACTTATACACGAGTATATACAGGTAGTCTGGAATTTAGAATGGGTAAGCCTTGGAATCAACAAAGGGTGAATTAAGTTACTATGAAGATGCCATTCCAAGAGGATATGGGATATAGTTTCAGGTGATCCACATCCACAGTGGCATAGTCTTTGTTGCTTGGGAATTCAAAAGTATCTCCCAGAAGTAACAGCTGATAGGAAGCTGTTAAGGCGTGCTAACATGAATGCACAGCATTGCTTGATAGATGACAGAGATGTGAGGTATTTAGCTCTAGATCTGTAACAACAGAGTTATCAGTAAATTCTAGAAAGGACTGGGATATGGCATATCCCACATATGCTGGGGAATTTGCAACTTTAGTATATTTGTAACATATAACACATATGCCAGCTTTCAGTTCACTGATCTGCTATATACATTCCTTAACTGTAACTTATTCTGTAAAAATCACACATTGATGGTACTACTTAAATAATAATGTTAGGAATATTTAAAAAAAGCACACACACATACAGTTTTACAGACAACTTCTTCCGTCAACATCTTTTGAATTTCCCAAGGGACTGCTCTGTTAAGGAAATATCTACATCCGCTCAAAATAAAAAAGGATAACATTGCTCATTCTCAGAAGCCTCAAGGGGAGCTGCCTGGGCAAACAGAGATATTAAGAGGAGCACAGCCACGTCATGGGGGTCATGCCTGCAGGCAGCAATGGAGACCCAGGGTAACAAAAGGAAATTATTCAAGTCCAGAATGACAGATTTGTATTTGAACATCACTGTTGCTCTAGCAACTTTTGTTGGTCAAATGGTGTGAGGTAGATGTTTTTAATTACTCATTGAATGCCAGACATTCACAGAACTTTCTTGATGTCATTCTCATGTCTGAAGAAGGTGTTTTAGCTTCCAAGTGCTTGCACAATTGAATGTTTTGAAAATCATGGGATTCTTAAGAAACAAATCTAGTCAAGAGAGATGGCAGTTGCTGTGTAAGTTATTAGCATCAATCACATCATATGAGCCCCATTCACTAGTTGTAATGGAACCACATTCCCTGAGACACCATTCTACACCTTTATGGGACTGTATGAATTAAAACTCTAGGTATGTGAAGCTAATTGCAAGGAACTTTCCCCTTCAGTTGCTACCTGTAGGAATGAATGATAACAATCAGGGTGGAAATTACCCATATTATAAGTCTTGACTAAAACAGCTTAACTCTCACACTCCCAGGACATCATTGCATCACATTATGGATGTGGCTCCATACAAGTGTATGGGGGTTATGTTTCTCCTAGTGTGGTTCTACAAATATATGGGACCCCAAGGAGAATATAAATAATTATTCATGAAATGGAATGTTCCATGGTATGTGGTGCAATCACTAGAAAAGCCAGTAGCCTGTGTCATCCTGCCTAGACAAGTATATGGATAATTTTATTGCATGTTGGGACCAACTGTGGATCCAGATGTGTGATGACATGGTAACCTGTACCCCCAACTAACTTATGGTATTCAAGGTACTTGTAGGTAAAAGGTTGGTTAGGTCGTATGATACAAGACAGCAGCATTATATATTTCTTTGTTTCCATGTAAAGCTTCCTTCTTAGATCAATGGAACCAAGTTCAAAGACATTTATATGAAAACTAGCAGTAAAGTTCGTTGTAGGGTAAGAAATACTGCGGGCAAAGATAGGGTGGGGGTGAGGGCAGGTCCATTGCAGGGGAGATGCAATGGGCCCTAGCAAAGGGTCAAAAAGGAAGCATCACCCCCTGCAATGGATTTTAGTGGGGCTATAGGTGGGCAGAGGACTAGGGAGGCTGGTGGCAGGCTCAGCAGGGCAGCTAGAGACCATGTGCTGCTGGCCCACCAGTCTGCCTTATCTTTGTGGGGTGGGCAAGGTTGGGCAGGGAGGTGGTTGCTGTGTGTGCGGGGAGAGGCAGGAAGGGCTTGTTTGGAGCCAGGGAGGGTTTCCCGGAGTATGGGAGGCTGGGTGGAGGGTTCATCGTCAGACATTCCATCCCTTTGCACTTTATTATTGGTAAGATTAACTTTAAATTCCAATGTTGTGGTAATGCAACTCAATTAAATGGTATGCTCTATTAAATACTTCCTGCGGTATTGGTTTTAAATATTTGTTATCTCAGTGGTATTAATATAAATCTTTGTTTCCCTTGGTATAAAAACCAAAATTTGGTAGAAAATGTCAGAATATTTGTAAAGCCCCCTCAGATTTCCTCTTCAGTAGGAATTTGGCTGTCTGCAGTCTCGAGAGATCTTCCTAGAATGACAGGTGTCATTGTATAAGAGTTACACAAATAACACCATCAATATAATTCAACTAGTCTCACTTCATATGGAAATTACTTCGTACTTAGCAGATTCACACATGCATCATTTGATTTCTCTTCAAATCAATAACAGAAAGCTGAATATGCATACTGCTGTGGTTGAAAACTATGATAAACAGGTAATATAAAAGCTCTGTTTGTGATATTTTATCATTAACAGCTGTTTCATGTATACAAGTTGACATCTTATTTGTTTCTTTAAAATATTTGCATCCCATCTTTTTCCAAAATGCTGTTTATAAAAGAATAAACAGTGGTATTGATAATATCAATAAAATTTTAAAATATTAAATCCTGTTAATAGTAATTTACCACAATCTACACCAAGAAGAAAGCCCCATTAATACCCACATTAACCTAACTTTCCATAAGATAACATAAGATTGACTGTCATTAACCTTGACTGATGTACATGTATGTGTGAACTTATTGTAAATCTTTATAAATGGAGTGAAATGTATCTTATTTGGAAGTTTGGACATAATCAAGCTTCCACACTAAATTTTAAAAGTTTTTCCCCTAGGTGGACAGGCAGGAAGGGAGAAATCAATTGCTTTCAAGCCTCACCTAGTGCTTACTATCAAAACTTTGGAAATATTAATGGCAGTTTATAAAATGGTCATTTTAAACTTTTACTGAAATTTAATACCTAGAAGGAACACAGAGACTTGGGGGTGCAAAGGCTAGACTGTATCTTTCTGGAGGTTTCACAAAAGATTTCTTTTTACCTGGATGGGAAAACAGAGGCAATAAAATCCCTGTTTGTGGAGGGAGAGGGGTCTATTTTACAGGTTTATCTGGACTGATCACAAAGCGAGGAAAAACCTTTTATAGCTGAGCTCCCTCTTGATAACTGAATTTGCTACATGGATCAGACAAAATGCTAGCTGCCTAGACAAAGATTCCAAGGTAATATGGAACTTTTAGAACTCTGTCTCTTCTAAGCTGAAGAGCTTGCCTTAGAACTAGATCAACTAGTGCATGTACTCTGCTGTGTAGTCTGCTGTCCAAAGTGTCTGGGTGGATTTTTTACTTTTAACAAATTCTTTACTATTTAGGTTGCTGGTAGTTCTTCTCTGCCCTCAGGTGTTTTATGTTTCATCACTACTTAGCCAGCATGGACTCTAATCTGGTGAACTGGATTTGTTTCCCACTTCTCTCAGAACTCTCTCATACTCACCTATCTCACAGAGAGACTGTTGTGGGGAGAGGAAGGAAAGGAGTTTGTAGCCCACTTTAAGACTCCTTATGGTTGAAAAAAGTGGGGTATAAACCCAAACTCCTTCTCCTCCTCCTGCTCTTCCTCAAGGACTACGAGTCTGAGGGACACGAGCTTTGCAAAGACAACAGAGGCTAGGGAAAACATTCAATAGCCAAATTGTAAGCATTACATTATTTTAGCAAAGACAAAGCAATATTATTAGGAGAGCAGCATCATTAAATATGGTAAGCTGGTGTTACATTATGAGTGTGTGCATGTTTAGTGAGGTGGTATACCCTAATTAGTGACAACTGATTTTAACCTGTGGGAAAGCAAGTCACATTCCCAGACCTCATGTGGCCTCCAAGAACTGTGTGAAAGTCTTTACTGTATTATAGTCTGACAGTTCAATAATATTGTTGTGCTTTTGGTTTTCAGCAGAAATCTGTTTCCACACACAGAGATTACCTTTCTTTGGGGACCTCGCCTGTATAACTCCACTCTGAGTTTCAAAAGCCAGATGCACAGAATTATTTTTCCTTATAGGACCAAAAGGACAGGAAATGTTTCGAGCTAGATGTCCACTGATGTCGATCTGAGGAAGTACAAATGTCAGAAGTAATATCCTTGGCAAGTGATAAAAATAAAATAGACTAGAAGTTTTTTTTAACTTCTAGCAAATGTAATCTACTACACAAAGTGTTTTATGGATTAGGCGCACTTGTTCATCTGTTTTCTTTTTGTTTATTCAAGTGAAATGCCGTTTTTGAAGTCGTTCTTAAAAACAGATTGTACAACAGTTTGGAAAAGTAGCAGTTGAAAAACAATCAAAATTTGAAAGCAAGAAAACATTTGGAAGACTGAAATAGATAAAATTAGGAATTGGGGTGGGGGGATGAATTCTCGTTCCATTTAAAAAGTGCTAAGTGCCCTGTACAAATATATTATGTTACTAGATTCTTGTTTACCTATGTGTGCTGTCATATCAACAACTGACTTATGGTGACCCTATAGAGTTTTCAAGGCAAGGAATGTTCAGAGGTGATTTGCTATTGCCTGCCTCCACATCATGACTGTGGTGTTCTTTGGAGGTTAGCTATACAAATATTAACCAGGGCTGATCCTGCTTAGCTTCTGAGATCTGATGAGATCAAACTATCCTGGGATTATCCAGATCAGGATATATGCCTGGGGGCATACATTGAAACCAGGGGGCATTCATTGAAAATGCCGGGGGGAAGAATTAGGACTAATAAAAGGAAACACTTCTTCACGCAACGTGTGATTGGTGTTTGGAATATGCTGCCACGGGAGGTGGTGATGGCCGCTAACCTGGATAGCTTTAAAAGGGGCTTGGACAGATTTATGGAGGAGAAGTCGATTTATGGCTACCAATCTTGATCCTCTTTGATCTGAGATTGCAAATGCCTTAACAGTCCAGGTGCTTGGGAGCAACAGCCGCAGAAGGCCATTGCTTTCACATCCTGCATGTGAGCTCCCAAAGGCACCTGGTGGGCCACTGCGAGTAGCAGAGAGCTGGACTAGATGGACTCTGGTCTGATCCAGCTGGCTTGTTCTTATGTTCTTATGTTCTTATGCCTGTGGTATTCCTCTCTCTCAGTCCTGCCTAACTCACAAGGTGTTTGTTGTGGGAAGAGGAATGGAAGAATTTGTAAGCTGCTTTGAGACTCCTTACAGGAGAGAAAAGCAGGCTTTAAAACCAAATGTGAGAATTCTTGGCTGGGAACATCCCAATATTTTGTGATTGGCTGCAACACCCCAAGGCAGCCCTTCATGATTACACCCACGTTAGCCATTTTGTAGTGAAGCCGACACCTTGTTTTCAAAATGCCAACATTGCCCACCAGCTGAACATGATCAGGGACCCCTGCTCTAAAGTGTGATAGATGAGGTGGGAAAATTAGAAAGATAGGAGACGCAAAGTGGGTGAATTAGGTGAGTGGTAAATTAGGTGAGTGGTAAATTAGATGAGTGGGCTCAGAAATGGCAAATGCAGTTCAATGTAGCAAAATGCAAAGTGATGCACATAGGGGCAAAAAATCCAAACGTCACATACACGCTACAGGGGTCAGTGCTATCAGTCACAGACCAGGAAAGGCATTTGGGCGTCTTAGTTGATAGTTCCATGGGAATGTCAACTCAATGCATGGCAGCTGTGAAAAAGGCAAATTCTATGCTGGGGATAATTAGGAAAGGAGTTGATAATAAAACTGCAAGGATTGTCATGCCCTTATATAAAGCAGTGGTGCGACCGCACTTGGAGTACTGTGTTCAGTTCTGGTCGCCACATCTCAAAAAGGATATCAAAGTGATAGAAAAAGTGCAGAGAAGGGCAACGAGGATGATTGAAGGATTGGAGCACCTTCCTTATGAGGAGAGGCTGCAGCGTTTGGGACTCTTTAGTTTGGAGAGGAGACGTCTGAGGGGGGATATGATTGAAGTCTATAAAATTATGCATGGGGTAGAAAATGTTGACAGAGAGAAATTTTTCTCTCTTTCTCACAATACTAGAACCAGGGGGCATCCATTGAAAATGCTGGGGGGAAGAATTAGGACTAATAAAAGGAAACACTTCTTCACGGTGTTTGGAATACGCTGCCACAGGAGGTGGTGATGGCCACTAACTTGGATAGCTTTAAAAAGGGCTTGGACAGATTTATGGAGGAGAAGTCAATCTAGGGCTACCAATCTTGATCCTCCTTGATCTCAGATTGCAAATGCCTTAGCAGACCAGGTGCTCAGGAGCAGCAGCAGCAGCAGCAGAAGGCCATTGCTTTCACCTCCTGCATGTGAGCTCCCAAAGGCACCTTGTGGGCCACTGCGAGTAGCAGAATGCTGGACTAGATGGACTCTGGTCTGATCCAGCAGGCTAGTTCTTATGTTCTTATGTTCTTAAAGTGAGTCAAGAATGAATATGACCAAATGCACCTGGATGTTTTTATCTGAAAAGTTGTGAGCCTGATTCAGAATACTGGTTTTTCAAAAAATCTCATAGTGTAAAGATCAGGATCTCTTATTATGAATTCATATTTTTCAACTGGCAAAAATAGCTTTGTTTTGACAGTCAACAGGTTTTTATTTGATTCCTTTTATATCCAAGAAAATATTAATAAAAACCAGATCAAGGATAATCATCATCTGATCCCAAAGTCAGAAAAGCAAGAAATGGCAACCATTTGCCTCGCACAAAGGCACTAGGCTCATCACAATCTGGCAGGTTTATTGCCATTCCTTCTATTTGTTGCCAAAGAGAAATTTTGTTCACATTCCTGTGTGATACACAGTGTGAGTGAAATGTGACGAGGATGATTGAGGGACTGCAGCACCTTCCTTATGAGGAAAGGCTGCAGCGTTTGGGACTCTTTAGTTTGGAGAGGAGACGTCTGAGGGGGGATATGATTGAAGTCTATAAAATTATGAATGGGGTAGAAAATGTTGACAGAGAGAAATTTTTCTCTCTTTCTCACAATACTAGAACCAGGGGGCATTCATTGAAAATGCTGGGGGGAAGAATTAGAACTAATAAAAGGAAACACTTCTTCACGCAACGTGTGATTGGTGTTTGGAATATGCTGCCACAGGAGGTGGTGATGGCCACTAACCTGGATAGCTTTAAAAGGGGCTTGGACAGAGTTATGGAGGAGAAGTCGATTTATGGCTACCAATCTTGATCCTCTTTGATCTGAGATTGCAAATGCCTTAACAGTCCAGGTGCTCGGGAGCAACAGCCACAGAAGGCCATTGCTTTCACATCCTACATGTGAACTCCCAAAGGCACCTGGTGGGCCACTGCGAGTAGCAGAGAGCTGGACTAGATGGACTCTGGTCTGATCCAGCTGGCTTGTTCTTGTGTTCTTGTGTTCTTGACAGACTAGTTGGATGGGCTTGAAGGTGCAAACTAAATCCAATAGAAGAAAAGTTAATATGCGAAAAAAGAAAACAGGCTGTCCTAAAACTTGGATCCAAGGTGACTTAAACTTTGTGGAAATCTAGGAAGATAACACAAATATTCTATAATTTCAGCCTATCAGCTTGGTTTCCCTTGACACAGCTGATTATTGTTATAGATAGCTGAAGTTTTTGTATCTCTGCTTCTCCTAGCGAAGTAATTTATTAGAAGAGATTACTGCTCAGTGCTGTATGAAAAATCCTGTTCAGACATCATATTGAGGCATGTTTCCATGCATGGTAGTAAATTCTCACATCTGAACGTTAGGGAGAGTCGTAGCACATGACCTTATAGGCCAATTCAGTCGCAAATTCCGTGATCTGTTCTGCTAAAAATGTACATCTACAAGAAAAGCTGTCATGGCAACATCTGTGAGCTGCTGGCTCCTGTAATTACATGGATTCTGAAAACTGGAATGCAAGTACAGTAGCCACAATTGTGGGGGGTGGGGGAGGAATAGTCCCACACTTGGCTTGAGAGTTTTCCTAGGGTTTGTCCCCCAGGCTGTTCTCTCCTGTATTCTATATTACCAATCGTATACAATTTTGTGACATCATTTATGATTAAGCCAATGCATTTTCCCAGTCAGTGCTCCTAATATCCTGAATAATGACAGGGATTTAGCAAAACTGTAGTGGGAAATATTTTTTCCTCTTTTGCATGAGCTGATCACAATCTTCCAACTAATTTACCTTCCTAAACATCAAACTTCAGCACCAATCTAGAATATCCATGTTTTAAAGCCTAATCTGCTCACAATTCTATTGAAAGATGAGATGGAGAAGGTCCAGCTTTAAAGAACACAAGGAACACAAGGGTAGCCACAGTTTTTCTCTCTACAGTTTGCTTGTTGATATTTCTTTTCTCTCAACTTGACAGCAAGTCTCTGGGAGCAGAGAGCTTAGAGAAGGGCTACTGAAGGGTAAATAGCAGGCAGGAGAAGGTTTTGGGAGTTCTCAACTCTGTGACAATTATTGTTCACCCCATCCTCTCCTTTCTAAGTGACTGCGGCATATCTGAATTGAATCACATGGAAAAACCACTGTTGCCATAAGCTTATTCTTATGAAGTTATGTCTAAAATTCCTCAAAACCAAAGTTTGTCAGCTCACATTTTCAGCATTTATTTCCCCATCTCTCTTTTATATTTTGTCCTTCACTGATGGTAAATTCAGGGTGGCATTCATCATTCTCTCCTCTCATAGCAGTGATATAATAGATGAGGTCTGGACACTCAGGATATCCAGTGAGTTCAGAGCTGAATGATGATTTGAGCCCACTATCATCAGACTTGGGATTCACACATTACCAGATATTGTACTATTGTATTGATTCATGTTCTGGGTTTTCATGTCCAGACTGAAAAATCAAGAAATGAATTATTACAGTATCTCAACATTCAAAGAGGAATGATCCACTACTTTAACCACTATACCTCATTGCCTTTCAGTCTTCACACACCTTGTTGCACCCACTCCTTACACTTTCCATTTGGCTTGGCACCTGACTGTCTGCACAAACTTTGAGCTAGCCCCTAAAAGACCAATTTGCTTGCACTGCCATCTGGAGAAATTTCCTGGCAGTTAAATTTTTTGGGAATACCTTACAGTGCTAGACATCCTACAGGGGGATGTCGGGAAAAGGTGGACATGACTTCATCCTGCCTGCCACCGGGATATTGTTGCCTTGATTTAAAATTTGGTTACCAGCACATCATGTTACTTGCAGGAACTAGCTCTTTGGAGTTAGTTGTTAATGTGGCAAGTTCTTCAGTGGACAAGTGGAGACGCCAATAATTAGTATATGATCTCAAAACTATGTCCTTTGTGAATGTCTTTTGGTTCTAATATTCTTCCTGGTTGCTGTAACACAGATTCATGTCCAACACGTACCCAGCCACACAGTTCAGACATTTCTGGAAGTGTGCAGTACAGGACTACACAACTACACTCCATGCCAGTTGGATGAACATCACTGTTTTTCCATTTGCCAACACCCTATAGAATGAGCTTCAATGAAGGCAGTGCATGCCATGCCTCAAAGTCATGCCAGCTTGAACACGTGACTGAAGTAACATCTCTCAGGAAGCATTCAAATACTGACTTGGTGATCAGTCTGTATATTTTGTACATGGTCTCTACAGAGCACTTCCTAAGCCATTCTGTTTCCTTTCTTATGTGTTTGTTTCATGGGTCCAGTTTTTACACTCAGCCTACATCTGTGCTGGGTCAGGAAGATGGTATGTGCTTTATAGCTTTCACGCAGTGGTATTTTTTGTAAATAGCTTTCTTCTCAAGGTGCCTCGGGCCAGAAAGATTATCCTTTTGGAAGAGTCCCTTGGAACATGCCATATGCAGCTACTCCAAAAGCAGGGAACATCTATAAGACTTTGGATGAGGGGAAAAGAATCATTCTAACATGGGTTTCTACTCCTTTCCCATCCTGTGCTGTCTGGTTTGCCATTCTCTTGATGTCTGCTGTCTACAATATGTAATCCTCAGAAGAATAGTAGCCAACATATTTGTCTCTAGTTCACTCTATACATTCTTCATCACACTCAGATTTCTTTTATTTTGAATGCATAAATGTGTTTTGACAGAGAAAGGAAGATAACCAATTCTTACAGTAAAGAATTATCTTTAAGAAATCCATGGCCAGAAAATCAGAAAGACCTATAGCTGCAATGCTAAGCAGAATTATACCTATCTAAGCTTATTTAAGTTAATACTCAGCTTTAGATTCTGTTCAAATCTTACTTCTCCCATAAACTCACTTGATGATAGGCAAGCTTCTCAGACTTCCAATTTCAATACACAGATAATAATAGTGGAAGGTAGAAAGATTATGATTGTTATTCAAATGATCAGAGAACTAAGCAAGGTTTAGCATGCCAGTTCCAAACACAAAGAAAGAGCACAAATAATGGTGGATAGGAGCAAGAGGAGAAGTAGCTTGGTCAAGATGCACAAAGCTAAAAATGAAGGAATTCTGATGTGAAGGCAATTGTATGTTTGAAGTTTATTCCATCCAGCTAGTGGTAGGAGTATGGTAATAAGTAGCCAGTTGATTAAGGTACTTTTATGGCATATCATGGTATGTTTTACCACTGATTTAGAAAATAGCTGGAAAGATATAGTAGGGAAGATGCAAAGGGAGGCAGATGTTTGTTGAGATATTGTAGGAATAGAGGAAGACAGAAAAGTTCTAAGCTAGTCAAATGGTTGAGCTCTAAGCTTCAAAATGTGGCACTTTTGTTCTGGCAAGGACCAGACAAAAGTGGTTTGAAGATTACAGTAATAATACATATAGCATCCACAATGTTTTGGTATCATATACAACCCAAAGCCACAACTTTGGTGTTCTGTTTTTTGGTTTTTTAAAATCATGCCTGACTGTAAATATCAGTGGTGAATGGTTGTGTGATTTGGATTGAATTGAAGTGCAGTAACACAGCAAGCACCTTTCTCTTGTTCTCTGAACCTCTAAATGATTTTGTGCTATCACTCCAGTGCTAAAACGGCTTTTGACATTAGGAGTTAGGAAGGCAGCATTTCAGTATCCATAAGAGGTCTGTCATTCACAGTGAACCAAAAGCTCTCATAACTAAGCAAAACATCTTGGCTAACCTTCCTTTACTCAATTTCTAAATTGCTTTTCAATGCCTTTATATTCTTCCCCTCATCAATGGGATAAGCAGGTGGGTAGCTGACTTCAGTTTATGATCATTGTGTACTGAACAAGTGCAGGAAGATAGATGTGCTGCAACCAGCATGGGAAACTTCCTGAGCAATCACCTTGTATTGAAATGCCACTGTCCTCCTTGAATATTAAGGCTCCATCCATCTGCCAAAGCAATTCAGCCAGAAAATCTGCAGCTGTATCTAAATTGCTCAGGAAGATGTACTGAAAATTGCCACATTCTGTTATTTCATTGAAATGATGATCGTTGCCTCTGATTTATCATTCAGTTGCAGTGATAAGCCAGGTGACAAAATACATACGCAGCTTGAAATACTTAAATGATCCTCAACACATTTGTCCTTTAACTTCTGAAAGCAACAATGGCATTAATCAGCAATCTGCTGATGACACTGAATGAAGACCAGTCCGCTGAATCCTTATGGAGGACTGTGGAATGAATGAGTTGAGGACAGTAACCAGCATCAGATTACAAGAATTAGAACACCAGTAAACTGATTAACCAAAGGTTGGTAATCAGTCCACAAGTAGTGATTCCACAAATGGTGGCACAAGGCTCTTTCACCTCCAGAAGACTCTCGCCAGCAGAAGAGGAGCCTTGTGCATCAGTGGAATAGTATTAACAGAATAAATCTGTGGGCTACTTTCCCCAAACACTGGACTATATAAATTCAATCCTTACTAAGGAGAATGTACAACAATACAGTTAATGGAAATCTAGTAGTATTACTAGTGCTATTTTAAAATACCAATTTGATGCTGTCCTGTTTCCACATGCTGGTCCCCCCTTGCTGCTCACTGTCATGTTGGATGGCAGGATAATGTTGTGGTTTAAACAAGTTTATTAACAGTTAGCAATAAGAACTATTAAAACAGTTAACAGTTGCTCAGAAGCTCTGTTTAAACTGTCCTGGTATCAAGATCGAACTGTTTTATCTAGGGCTCCTCTTCCAGTATAACACTTCTTGAACCCCACATCGAAAATCAGCTATAGTGTCACTGCATCTATCACCCTTTTGTTAATAACGGAGGTAATTAGATTGTCCCCGCAGCTTAAAAAAAAATTCAATGCTAAGACAGGCATTCAACTTTTATATGGCGCCCCATTGTGGATTGGAGCTGCCAGCTGCTCAATCAAGCTCCCACAATCCACTTTTTTTACACAAAATAATGGGAATGCCAAGGTGCGTTTCTTACACAGCCCTATGTGCTGAAATTGGCCGTACAAAAGGGAAACCTTAGTGTGGATTAGAGCACTTAAGCACTGGCTGTAGTTACACTATAACTCTGATTCTTCAAGTCTAGTTTATCAGATGTCTACTGAATCACAATTATCTAACTCAGGGGTCTGCAACCTGCGGCTTTGGAGCCGCATGCAGCTCTTTCAGTATTATACTGCAGCTCCCCATGGCCTGGAGGTCAAAGGGTAGCATGGGCATGTCCCTCCAGCCCTCCAGAGCAGCACTGGAAGGAAAGGTGAGTGGAGAAGCTGAACCAGAAGCGGCTCCAGGCGTGAGGGCGCCGCTTTTCATGTTCCCTCCACTCACCTCTCCTTCCAGCGCTGCTCTGGAAGGCTGGAGGGACATGCCCACACTGCCCTCCAACCCCTGGAGGTGTGTTCCTCCAGACCAGCCGCCATCCCCCCTCTGCTATCCCCACAGCTGCCATCCCCCTCTGCCCCACGCAGCCGCCTGCTCCATTGGGCAGAGGGGGTTTCCCTGACTGGTGCCGTTGCCTCCCACAATGCGAGAGGCGGCGGCACTGGGTAGGCTGTGGCCACCATCCCCCTCTGTGGGTTACTTTCCCCAAACACTGCCTGCTCCATCAGGCAGAGAGAGTTTCCCTGCCCAGTGCCTCTGCCTCCCAGCGCTGGAAGGAAAGGTGAGTGGAGGGGCCGAACCAGAGATGGATCCATGTGGAGCTGCCTCTCCAGCTCAGTAGACCTTTGGGGCTGTGGAAAACGGGTCCAAATGGCCCTTTGGTTGGTAAGGGTTGCCGCCCCCTGATGTAACTGGCTAGTTATAATCAAGACAAGCTCTATTGGCCTATCTATTGAATTCTTTCATTCCTGTTCTGCTTCTAATGCTTGCAGAAGCATAAAACACAGATTTTTGGAAATTGAGGCTCAAAACTTTATTTGTGTTGCCTCTAAGACAAGCAGCACATTGAGTCTGGGAATCCAAAGCATACCAGGCCCCATAGCTGAATATCTTTCTGTCTTGCAAAATCTGAGGCAGTGCAGAACTTAGTTTTTGCTCACTTTAATGCTATGCCATCTGCCCTACTCTCTGGAGGATTCCAGAGAGTACCATATGCAGAAAGAGTCTGCTGGAAGCGGTGGCTAAATTTTTAAATGGTGTTATTTTAACTCGTCAGAAATTGTAAAGTTGTAAAGGCTGTTATTATCTTGCTAAGCTAATCTTAAACAATCTATATGCCATTAAAGGTATTCGAAATCGAATCGAGTCTGTCCTTGTGATTCAGGAACTACTGAAACAGTACAACATATTTTGTTCTTCTGCTCATCTATGCTGAGAGTCGGGCTAAGTTGTTAACCCCTATTCTTGCACTGAGAACCAACTCCTCTGTTTTAGCTTTGACATCCTTTTTATCAAATAGCCTTTCTGCAGATCTGTGTGAGAGGCTAGCTAGTTTCCTACAGGGCACTATAAACCTTTGTACTGTCAGGAACAAGTGTTAATTTTAGGTATGTTAAAATATATAATATATGTATTTATCTAATTCTGTTTTTCATTACTTTTTAAGGTTAACTGTGTCTCCAGCTATTTGCGGGGGTGGGGTGGGGCAGGGTTAGACCTCACACTATGGTTCTCCACACAAATACATCCATTGGACTGTTTGGGCACATTTCCTTGAAGCTTTGCTGTAACACACAACATGACTTTAAGCAACATCCTTAGTTTTCCAGCAACAATTTCTGCTATGACTACAGGATCAGCCACTAAGAAACTATGGCTGTATTCTCTAAGGGCTCAGTTCACATTTTCCATACGAAGGCATCCCAGAGGTCAGTTAGAGTGCATTTCATCAACATCTTTGCAATGTTTGAACTGGATCTGTTCCATATCTATGCAACCTGTGGTTCAGTTCGTGCTGAAAATATCTTAATAATTAAGGTTCTTCGGCTCTGCATGGAAAATATACATTTAACTTCCCACGTACATATGTCAACAGTGGACTCGCCTAACATTCATGACATGAAGAAGGAGCAGATTGTGTATGTGTAGCCATAAGTGCACAAGTTCCTCCTCTCCATATCTCTACTAACTCCCTGCAGCTGCAGAAGGACTATTAATCCAGTAACATATACAAAACAAGTTACAAAATGAGACAAAGATCTTGGATACTATGCAGCTTACTTACCGGTATTTGATTCCTCCCTGTTTGTCTGTTGTCCCATTTTGTGACCTTCTTGGATATACCTTTCCTATCCCTTATCAAGATCTATTCTTTCATTCCTTTGCATGAATATTTCATATGCTGAATAGGACCAGAGATGAATACAATTTCAAGTCCCAGAAAAGACCTAAACAATCTATACCAGAGATTATATATATTCACCTATGACATTTCTATTTTAATGAGCTCCACTAGCTGATTATGCCATCAGATTTATGCTTAAATTCAGCAGAAAGAAGAAATTAGCAGGATGACTTTTTAATGCCTCAAAGTTGTGTTTTTTTAAGCACTGTTGAAAACACCATGCTGTTTTCAACTTTCTTTAACCTACCTCCTGCGATTCTGACATCCGAACTTGCTTTCTTTATTGAGGAATTGTTTGAGAAAGAAGACACAGTACCAAATATCAAGAAGAAAAGGGTCAAGTGCTATAACCTGTCCTCTGGTATTATTATTATCTGGGAGCAGCTTTCTATTGCAAAAGCTGAACATTTTTACCAGTTTGAAATAAGCATTAAAGTACAAAAAGGCCAGGAATCAAAATTTGAACTCTGATGTGTTTTCTTATGTCTGTCATTTTGCATGTCTGTGGCTTGTCCAACTCAGATGATTTTTTTAAAGAAAGTAATCTTGTTTAGTCTATTTTCTTCAGTTATTCCTAATACTGGGAATCAGTTATTCCTAATACTCCTTTCCCTATCCCTTTTTGCCTTACCCACTCTGTACCTTCCAACACATCCTATAAATACACAGCATCCATAAAGGCTTTCCAAAGCTACTACAGCTTCACCTTCCTGGTCGATTCCATTCCCATTTATCTATCTACTATGTTGTCCTTAGGACTCCATTATCACATCCTTTTCTCTCCTGGTCATCTTTGTAAAGTATCTACACAAGCAACCAAGTAAGGTAGTAGACTTTTGGAAGTGGTAGAACAGATAATCCATGCTATAGTTATGGGGTGCCATTTTTGAACGCTCTCTTGTATTAAAACCTTCCTGTAAGTTAAAAAATTAGGTGGGGGGGGGA